>NW_026775577.1:46890000-47515000 GCF_030987335.1 Cornus florida | reverse complement strand
GAATGTCATGTATCATGTTTTAATACGATTTAGTGTACTTGAGCATGTATACTTGTATGCTTGAATTCATTTCAATTGCATGAGTAGCTTAGGATGATCCCTGAGTCTCACTTTGACATAGACGTTAGGTGACATGAGCCCCTCTAATATGTTTCACCTTAAGGTGATAGAATTGTAAAATGCTAGGTCGATGCATGCTCATCTCCTACGAGTAGCTTTATGTTACTCACCCACGTAGTGGGGACATTTTTCAGGTACCGGGATCAAGATTCGGGATTCACACCATGCTTGAATGATTTGTAGACTTGAAGCTCTCATTTCTTGTAAATGTTGGCTTGAAATGCCATTTATAGCTTTATATGTCAAAATGTGTAAATTTGATTCCATGTATGTAATGTATACTTAAGTGCCCTCTTTTTAATGTATTCAACATGTATGAGATGAGGCCGGAAGCCATTGACATGTATATTGAATTTTTTGTAACTTCTAACTTCTTAAAATATTAGGAAAATATTGAAAAACGCCAAGTCATTGTCTCACCATGGTTGCATCGGGTGTGGGAATTCCATTTTCATTCTTTCATAGGGTCTTATAAATCATGTTTGAAGTGTGGCCAAGGGCCAAACTGTCATTTGACCCCGTTTTGTATTTTTGGATTCCGAGTTTTCATTCCAAGTTCTATTTTTGCCTTTTTGCCCGTTGAGGGATCGGATTTTGTATCAGTGGTATTTTTAAGTCATGGACCATTGTAGCACGTCCAAATAGGTAAGTTACGTTTGTGTGCATGGTCATTTCCGGGCAAAACCTTATCGTTTGTGTTTTGAGCTTCCTATGAACTCATTTTGAAGTTTTGTTGCATAATCTGATCTAGGGGCATTCTAGACCTTTCACATCAGTTTTAATTTCTTCTTTCGATATGGTCAAATAGAAAATGTGATTTTAGGGGGGGTTTCTTCTTCGTGTTTTTCCAGAAAATGTCGTCTTGGTATCGGAAATCCCTCGTGAAGTTTCAGCTTCCAGTTTGTATTTTAGCAGCTTTTTGCCTCTCTTGACCAGTTTTGATCTAGGGGCATTTTAGGTATTTTACAATGAGTTTTTTTTTAATTCTCTCACGAGTCACGTAGAAAACTCGATTTTAGGGGCGGTTTTTTCTTCGTGTTTTTCCAAAAAACCCGTTTTGACCTCCGTTTCAAGCCTCAGTTCTGGTGGCTCATTTTTTTTCTCTTGCTGTCAGCATGTGCATGCCATCGGGCACCGGTATGGGCGCCGGTGGGCTCATGCATGGGTGCCATGTGCGCATGGCCTTGGTCGGGCCGCCGCAACATCTCAACTTCAAACCCTCATTTCTCCCTCGTTTAGACTCCAAATCGAGTGAACTTTTTTTTGAACTTGACTAATTTTTCGCTGTCTTTCCAACGGTGTACTCAGTTGCACCTAGATCTTCCTGGATAATTACCAGTTTACCCTTTTAGCCTTAAGTGCTTGTTTTTCTTCGCCAGGCCGTTTTTCCTTCGTCCGGACTCCGAATCATGCGATTTTTGAGTCCATCCTGATTATTTTTTTTGTTTTCTTTCCAGCGGTGTGCCCGGTGGCACCCGAATCCACATTTTTTAAAAATGACTATTTTGCCCCTAGGGGCTTATTTGTCATATTTTTGATCTTTTGCTTCCGCATCAGTTCTCATTGAGTTCCATGACCTCATGGAAGGTCACATTGACTTCTTAGAGTCTTATTTTCTGTGCTTCCGCATTTCGGATCAGTTATCGGATCATCCTTACGGTTCATCACAGGACACGTTGGCCTAAAAACCAGGGTCATCACAGTAGGAATGATCTTCTTCTTGATGGAAACCTTAGAAGAATGAAAGAACTCCTAAATAGTGTATATCCCTCTAATCTCTAGCCTCCTTTCCAAAATAGATATAATGATATGATGTTCTATATAATATGATATAAAAATGGCTCAAAATCTATATATAGGTAGCTTAAGTGTCACACCTAATGGTCAGATCTCGTGCACTAGGGTACTCTCAATGATTGCACCACGAGACATCTTTTAATGAGCTAGACTCTGTTTTATTTAGGACTTGAGGAGGTTCGATCGATTGAACTCTAGCCAGGTCCAGATCGATCAATCCTTGGCGGCGCCTTTTTGGAATAAGACAAATCTGAGATATTTTTGGGATATTTTGGGAAAAAGACAAAAAGTGGTAGGTGGAGATAAGATCAAGGAAGTTTGATCAATCTGAAGAAAGTTAGATCGATCGAAGATAGAAATTCTTGAAAATAAGGACAAGGGGTTTGATCCATCTTGGCAGGGCTGGATCGATCCATGTGAGATCGATCGAAAATATGTTTGATCGATCGAAGCTTGCTGTTTTCTACCACTTTGTTTCCTCTTTGCTTTTTTCTTCCATTCAGCTTGAGATTGCTTCTTTTATGCTCTAATTTGGCTGAATTGACTTATTTTGGGAATAAACGCCTAAAAAGGGCAAAACATAAAATTAGTCTAAAACGGGAAAATAAGATAGATAAAGGTCCTAGAATACTCGAGCTTAAGAGGTTTAAATGTGCACTTTTCAGCACTCATCACACCCCCAAACTTAAATATTTCTAGTGTGACGGCCCAAGTTTTGTAAACCCGGTGCGTCAGTGATGACCAAAAGATGACCCGATAATGAATCCGAAATGCGGAAGCGCAAGGTGAAACAACGGTCTCTAGAGGTACAATGCTTCTCTAAGACACCAATGTGACCCTCAATGAGGTCACGGAACCCAAAGGAAACATATGCAGAAGTGTCGTTTCAAAAACGAACAAAAAGAATCTAGGGGCAAAATGGTCATTTTGTAAAAAGTGGATTCAAGTGCTATCGAGCATCCCGCTAGGAAGACAATAAAAATTAATCAAGTTCAAAAAAAAAATTTACTCAATTTGGAGTCCGGACGGGGGAGAAAGGTCAAAAACAAAAATAATGTCGTGGCGGCCCAACGAGGACAACCCACCACTACTGCAACTGAGAGTAAAAACGGGCATCTAAACGGACTTTTTTGGAAAAACTCAAAGAAAAAACCCACCCCTAAAATCAAGTTTCCTACCTCGATTTCAGACGGAAACAAAAAAAATGCATTGTAAAATGCCCAGAATACCCCCAAGAAAATCAGGTCAAGAGGAAAAAAACTAATCCGAGCTACTGCCCAAGTTTTGGAAATAGGGCTTCAGGAGGTTTTTAAATTGTCTAAATTGAAAATGTAATCTTAAAATGCACCCACAAGACCTCCAGAAGTTTTGGATCGGTCGTGACGATTTTCAAAAAAAAGTCGATGAATAGTACCAACTATATTTGTACTAAAAATTTGCAAAACCTGGCAGTAAGGATTTTTTGAAAAAATATTGATTTTTGAGGGCCAAGATGATGTTTTCTGGAAAAACATAAAGAAGAAACCCCCCTCAAAATTGAGTTTTCTAAGTGACTCTCAAGGAAAAATGAAAAACACGCATTGTGAAATACCTGAAATGCCCCTGGAATAGAATAGGATAAAACTCCCTAAAAATGCTACTTAGAGTTTTTGTTTCATCAAGGAAGGTATTGTTTGCCAAAGTGAGCATGCAAGTGTATGTAATATAAAAAAATAGATGTGCTACAATGACCTATGGCCTCATTACAATACATTTACAACATTTGACATGTTAAACCTCCAAGTTAGAAAAATTACATTTCACAGACAAATCATGAACATGCTAACACTTGCATGTGAACAAGAATGCTTCTAAAGAAGCTCAACTCAGCAAATCACCCAAGCAATTGCAATCTCCAATCTTATATCCTGTACCTGAAATATGCCCCAGTATCATAGGGGTGAGTAACATAAAGCTACTCGTAGGAAATGAGCATGCATCGACCTAAAGTTTTACAAGTTGCATGATTTAATTATTGTGGTTCATTCCACCTAACGTCTATGTCAAGGTGAGACTCAGGGAGCATCCTAGCTACCTAAGATTATTTCTAACATCAATCACCTCATTCATGCAATTTTAACAACATAGGGTCATGCTTACACAAAGTAACAATATAGGAGCATGCTTACACAAAGCAACAACATAGTGGTTCTCAAGGTTATCAACTTGAAGTCTAAAATGCAACATCAACTAAATATAACAATTTAGCATAATTAAAATATCTAATACCACACATCAAGACATAGATTCTCTAGGTTGTCAACTAGCAATCCAAAAGTGTGAAATCAACTAAATATATCAATTTAGTATGGATGTACTTAACAACATCAAATCGCCAATTACCAAAACCACAAGTCACAATTAAACATTGGTTGTTAACTTGGAATTGAATGCAAAATCAAATAGTGGAAAACTTGGACATCACAATTCAGATTTCCGTCGAGACAAGGCAAATTTGGAGCTACTAACCCCCAGGTAGCCTACCCAATGCGCGAACTTTATAGGGCTAATTTGGAGCTACTAACCCCCAGGCAGCCTACCTAACGCGCGAACTTTTGACTTAGAGGACTCTTGTCCCCATACTAGAGCCAAACCCTAGCCATCACAGCTTAATAATGTCCCAAGCAACTCCAAAATAAATAAGTTAACAACTTATATACGTATTAAACAGTACACGAAACTACCTTCATGCACAAATAGGTTGTAACTACACAACACATGCTCTAAATCCACAACAACTATAGGATGACAATGTCGAATCTTCAGAGCGTGATTCGTTATGCGCTATAATAACATCACATGTCGAATCTTCAGTGTGCGATTCGCTACACGCTATAACAATATAATCCAATATTGAAAACATAATTTATAAATCTATTACAAGTCTAAAATCATGCTTCAAACATATTATCAATGCCAATTTCAGGATTTAATCATTAAAGCAATAGAAACAGAATTTAATCAAATAAACTAATTAAATTCCCTAACTTTCAAATCTTAATCAAATGGCCCTTTATCAATGCATATTATACAATATAGCATAGTATATACATACATTCACTAAAATCTCAATTAGGCTAATGGCACAACAAGGTAGAATTTAATTATATCATGATAATTAAACTTCTAAATTTCAAAACAACTTCAAATGGTCCCAATTTAACATATACTAGTACACAAGTCCTAGTAATCATAATTATCAAGTAAAAAAACTTAATTGGGCCAAGGGAACCATTAAATAGATTTTAATTAATCATTTAATTTAAAATCTCTAGATTTTCATACTTGTCCAAATACTCTCAAATTAAAGTATGTTAACAAACATGCTAAGACTTAATTTAAAAGCATACTACAAGTTCATTTCATGAAAAGTATGGCTATGGGATTTAATCTTTCACTAAAGATAAATATTAAATAAAAAGTGCAATTCTTATTCAATTAATCCCAATTTAATAAATGTTAACAAATATATTAAAACATGATTTTTTAGTATTCCACAATTCAATTCTAAGTTATACACATCCTTGTGAATTAAATTTCATACAAAGAAATAATTAATACTAATTTTCTAGAATTGATACAAGGCATGCAATTAAGTTGTATAATCATGCTAAACACTCAATACAACACACACAAAAGCCTAGAACATCCCCTACCTCAATTTGAGATGAAAATCTTAAAAGCCACCAAATGGAAACCGCTCCGAATCTGACGAAATTTCTAGGTTTTGTCGGGGACTACACCGTGCACATAACCCCCAAGGAAGCGCCATCAAAATCACAACTTGACTTCAAACCCAAACTCAAAGAATGGTCAGAAATGGGTTCTAATAAGGGTGAAAGAAGCGCGTAGTCAACACGAACACTAAACGCAAAGGCCCTTCTATGTTTTGATGAAGGAATGAAGCTCAAAAGAGGAGAGAGAAGGTGGCAGCCTCCCTTGGGTTGCCATGGAAGCTTCAGGTCATGCAAGAGAGTGGGGAAGATGAAAAAATAAAATATCTCACCCCGCCGGGTCCGAAAAAGTGAAATTTGAGCAGACACGCTCAAATGACAAAACTCTGTGAACGAAAAAGATTCAAAATGAGAAAATATGAACAACGGAAGAAACAGCATTAAAACCTGAGTCCTGAGCAGAAAGTTATGCCCCAAACAAGTTTAACGCTAACTAGGGCTAAAAACCCTGAAACTGGAAAATAATGACCAGAAGGAATTTCTAAGAGTACATGACTCAACGAAAAGTGAAAATGAATCTCGTACGAGAATTCAGGCTCAAAACAAGGCATTTAGCAATAACTTTCATTAATTGCACAATGGCCCCTCCAAAAAGTAAAAACTGCACTAATGGCCCAGAATGAAAATATCTTCCAAAAATATTTTCTTAAAAACCCCTGAAATAAAATATCTTCAAAAGATATTTATGAAAAATACCCCAAGAAAAGAAAATAATTTCAAAGAACTTTGCATCCATGCCCCTATGGACACTGGGAGCAACCAGAGTACTTTCTTGCAAAAGTAAAGATACGTATTTCGTGGAAACCACTCAAGATGGAGATACATGAAGTCAAAAACCAACTCTGAACACAAGAAGTGTGGTTACGCTAACAAAGTGTCAAACGGGGAAAAGACAAAATAGGGAAAAGGACGAAAAGTGAATAGTGTCAAAAAACGAAAAATGTGGAAACGACTTGGTCCTCAAAGGAAGTTGTTAATCCACAGAAAAGAGTCTTGGAAATCACTCCAGAGCACTCGAGACGACACTAAGGGAAGAGGAACTGAACTCAGAAAGGAAAGACAACAAAAAAAAAATATCCGTGAAAATCCGGGTCAATACAGCTAGTCCCTAGCAGTGAACTATAAAGTAAAGAATGAAATGAACAACTGTACAACTATGAACTGGAAAGCAATAAATGGATAACGCCACTTTCATAGGGAACACGATTGCATTTAGCACATGCAACAAGCCTTTTAAATCCCTAGGTTACCCCTAGTGGACGAGTAATGTTTGGTGAGGGTTTCCAGAAATGTTACCCACAAACATTAAGCTAATTCTCACAAAAGAGGCACTAATATTGCAAACAAGCATTGGGAGAAAACTACCTCAAGTATGCAATTTTTCAACCATTTCCAAGCAATCTCCCAAAATCTCAACATCAAGCAAACAAGTATGGTCTTCCACATATCAAGAAAATGATCATGCAAATCAAAACAACACTAGAATCCTTTTTAAGTGGACCGGTGTCAAATATGTTGCTATCTGAGCCAACTAGAGAAATGATCACATCCTTACCCTCAAACTAGCACACAAATCTAGTACCGATCATTAAGACAAAGAGTGGACCTTTTATTAAAGTTTATTAACTTAGGTGCGCTTATTCTTTTCACTCAATTTTTTTTTTTTACTAATCTAAAGGATCAAAGATGGAAGCATAGTGCAATGTGTTGATCTATTAAGCTTTTTAGCGATCCATGAGGTCAAGCGTTAGGTCAATGACTCTCAAACCAGACGGCTTTAGGGCATTAAGTGTTAAAACACCCTTAAGGACTTACAAACTCAGATCAACTATGCTACAAATCGAAACAACCTCCATCTAATCATTTCCCACTTCTCACATTTTGGGAGAAGTCCTCACTTTTTTATTACTTTTGCAACTTCTTTTCTTTTTTTTTTTTTTGTAAAATTCAATTATTAACCTAGAATTTAGACCCTCCACCTTTCGGCGCGAGAAATTTAGTGCTTGATGAGGCTAGAATCCCGGCCACTCAATGAAAAGGGTTTGTTATCCACCTTTATCAAGAATGAAAGCTTTCAATGCACTACTAGCCTAATTGGGATATAACCAATTCAATAATCAACAAAGCATGTACCCCATAAATGAATGCTAGTGTGCGCCTATGCTAGTGTAGAATCCTATAGTGAATCTCAAAACAATTACAAAATCAGGATGATGTGGACCACAAGTGCAAACAAGATATCAATCTTTCAAAAAATTTACTCTTAAATGGCATCCACAAGGCATACAAGGAGCATTGAACTCTCAAGTCAAGCAATTTTTAAATTTTAAGTAATATAGTCCTCAAAAGATCAAAATCATAACTAGTCATAGACCAGTCATAGAAAATTGTTCAAATACACAAGTCATGCTAAAAAATTTGAATTGAAAGCAAACACTACAAATAACACCCAATACCCCCAAACTTAAATGGCACAGTATCCTTAATGTGCAAAGAGAACAAAGGAAAGAGTATACCAGTGCAGCTAAGGCAAAGAATGGCCGGGACACAAGTATCTAAAGTGGGTGATATAACCCCCAAACTTGGGATTGATTGTGATCCTGAAAAGATGGCACTAGGAGAAAGCTGATTAGATAACAAAGGGGATAATAACGATGTACAGTGGACATGCAAGTGTAAATAGAATAGGAAATGAGGTAAAGAGAGAGGAATAAGAATGGTCCTGAAAATTTTTGGGCAGCACTCTCTCACTGAAGTCACTGAGATGCACCTGATAATGGAGTCAATCATAGATATATATAGCAACTGGACATCCAAAAATATCATGCATAGGAGAAAGAAAATAAAAACATTATAGAATACATCACAGTATCGGCCAACAGACTGGCCGTAAAAATATAATAATAGTATCAAAATAACGGTAAAGTATCACAGATATATAAATGAGGGTAGAGAGATAAAGATATAGATCAAGCAGAGGAGGTCAGGCCAGCGGGGCATGATCCCCGAATATCTCTGGAAATACCCTGTAGCGCAGTCAATATATCTGAGCGGAGAGATTTCACATCTGCTCGAAGAGAGACAACCGCATCCTCTAAGGTCTGGATACGCTCTCCTAGGCTAGGTGGCTGAACTGGAGCGTCAGGGATAACTGGATCATGAAATGGAGGTATATCCTGACCCTGCTCCTAAGAATGTTGTGGCGACCCTGCCAGAGAATGATGCGGTGACTCTTCTGGAGGCTCTTACTCTAGATCTATATCCATATACGCGTCCGCAGCTACCGGTGGGTGTGCTGGATCATCTGCTGCTGCTGCCTGCTCCTCCATCTCTGCTAGCTCTGCCTCCTCCGCCTCCTCAGCTGGCAAGGCTGCCTCATCCTCAAGCTCTGAAGAAGAGCAATGTAGCTCTTATTTCAATCCTTCTTGCCATAGCAGCAAACATCTGTCTCAGTATGCTCCGCTGGATGGAAAGGGAAGTGCTGATCTCTGAGGATCTGAATAATGAGGTGGGTGAATGGAAGGAATGTGGCACACCCGGGCTTGGCCTTGCTGATGTAGCTCGCATACAGTCTCATTATGACAGTCCAGTAGAGTGCAGGAACAAAAAACCAATGGCCCATGTAAAAGACGTAGAGAGCAGCTAGAAAATCTAAGCGTCGCTGGATCTTATGGCCTGCCATAAATACGTTTTGGTACAGAACTGAATCAAAGAACCATAAATCATCAGGCAAATAAGTCCTGGTAGTATATGTCTCGCCATCACTGTAATGGCCAGTCAGAACAATAGCCATATCTGCGTTCGATGGCCTCCAGAGAATAGGATAATGAAGGTCGAGAAGGCAAACATATGGGCATCGAGAAAATGTGGCCAAAGTCTCAACTGTGATGCGGATGAGGTGGCCATCTATAGTAGTATGCAGCTCCGATAGGTTACTCGGGGCTAGCCGAAGGTTCTGGTAGAATAACCGGACGAGCCTCGGGTAAACCGGGTAGGTGACTGGAGCAAAATGGCTGAAATACCGCGCCACTCAATATCCTTAAAGACTGCCCTGGTCAAAATCGACCGGGAAAAAAAAGGTAATGTTGAAGACAGACTCATGCGCCATAGTGAGGTGTGAATATCTCCTGCTAGGTCTATCTCGGGACCTAGCCGGGCAGTGCTGGCGGTGGTGAAGGAGGTGGTACAAGCTCAGCCTCATCAACCAGTGAAAAAGATGAAGAGGCTGAAGCAGAAGAAGAAGAGCGCTCAGACTGAGCGGGAGTTGGCTCCTCATGCTCCTCAACACGCTGTCGCACTTGGCACTGATACTGCCAGTTGGCAATAGTCTTTACCCAAACCATGGCCTGCAAAAGAAAAGAAACACTCGCAACTATAGTCAGCAATAAGAATAGCATAAGAAATGTATAATTTAAAGCACACAAATATAAACATGTTTGTCAGGTAAGATAGACAACTCAGAATAATTGACATGAATCTATACAAGTGATAATGCAGCCAGGCATGGACAGTGAATGTTTAAATAAGTGAAGCATGTTAAACAATATAAGTATGAAATGCATCCAATGTGGAAAACACAGGCATTGGGCATAAATAAACTAGCATGAACACTATAGAGGGTGCAGAGATATGAAAATGCAAAGTAATGAAATTCGATTGATTAGAAAAAAGATGAGATCGATCCAAGTTGGATCGATCTAGACATGGTGAGATCAATCTTTCTCTGATCGATCTGAGAACAATGTGATCGATCGAACTCTGCAAAAATATGAAAAGTCACAGATCTATGACGTGGGCAACACGGGGCACTCGAGCAAGCTCATAGGTCCCTCTACACCTCAACAAATCAATATTGGTCACTTATATAGGCACGTGACCCCCGAGATTGAAATCCGAACAAATATATATATATAAAAATATATACATATATATATACACATGCTTGAAAAGTCAAAAATGGCAACAATGGAACATTGAAGGCTTAGATCTAGGCATGGCAAACATAGAAACTCAAGATTGAAGCACAAAACCTAAAAATAAAATCCAAAACTTACCAAATCGAATGAGAGAAGTGGAGACCGAGAGAAAGAAAGAAGATCTAGGAAGAGCGAGGGAGAGATTGGAAGCTTCGAAGAAGTCGCCGGAGACTCGCCGGAGATAAGAGAGATGATGAACAGCGGGGGAAGAGAGATGGGGTCTTGGATCGATCCAAATGACCCTTTGGTTATATTTTTTAAAAACGATCTCCGACCTGTTCGATCAATCACTTGGAAACCAGATCGATCGAATCCATAAAACGACACAGTATTTTTGAAATTTTTTAAATTTTTGAAAGAAAATAAAACAAAATATTTTTAGATTTTTAGAAAATAAATAAATAAATAAAAACAAAAATAAAAATAAAAATAAAATATTTTTGGATTTTTTTAATATTAAATTAAACTAAAAACAAAATTAAAATTGATCAAACTTAGATCAATCGAAATTCGATCGATCCAACAGGTGAAAACCTGCAGACAAGTTCGAACGATCACACAGAGAGGTGATTTTTCATGGGTTCAAAAATTTTTCTAAGTATGGAATGAAGATCGATCCAAGTGAAAACTGGATTGATCTTGGAATCTCAGATCGATCGAGAATGAAGTTCGCACGATGCACAGAGAGCTGAAATATGCAAGAAATTTATGCACGATGGGAGAGAGAGATGATGTTTGATCGATCGAATTCTTTTTGAGATCGATCGAACAGGCACAAAATGCTTAATTTGAAAATGACAGTGCATGTATTCTCATCCAAAGTCCCTAGCAATGTGTATGAACACAGAATATATCTAGACGATACAAGAAATGAAAGGTAAAATAGACATAAGGGAGGAATAGGGTTGTAAACACTACGAAGCACTAGTGTTTAACGTCTCTAGTAAGACGTTGGGCTCTTTTAACCCGGATAAAAAATCTTGTTGTGCATCCCCTCATTGACGGGGTGAATGACACCTTGAATCCTACCCAACAAATGGTTCCCTAAAGAACTTGATGGATTTCACTCAAAGGAGATTAAAGGGTTGTAAACACTACGAAGCACTAGTGTTTAACGTCTCTAGCAAGATGTTGGGCTCTTTTAACCTAGATAAAAAATCTTGTTGTGCATCCTCTCCTTGACGGGGTGAATGGCACCTTGAATCCTACCCAACAAATGGTTCCCTAAAGAACTTGTTGGATTTGACTCAAAGGAGATTGATGGTTATTTGTCAATGCAATTCTTGGGCTTCCATACCCTTTCAACACTAGCTTTGCACACATTTTTCTTTGAACTCATCTTGGTAAGCAAACCATGGGAATGTTCAATATCAAGCAAAGACTCAACTTTATCAAGTTCATTTCCAACACATTTTTCAACAACATAAACTTCTTCATGTTTATCCATTGAATTCGGGGTTGGGTTAAAAATGTTCAACTTCACTTTCATGTAGCCAAATGAGATTTTTATTATCCCCGTCCTACAATTGATGTTGGCATTTGCGGTTGCCAAGAAAGGACGGCCAATGATAACAGGAATTTGGCTCTTGGGATTTGGAACCCGTTCCGTGTCAATGACAACGAAATCAACGGGGAAGAAGAACTTATTAATCTTAATCAAAACATCCTCAATGATACCTCAGGGCTTTTTAATGGATCGATCGGCAAGTTGTAAAACTACCGACATCGATTTTAAGTCTCCTAAGCCCAATTTAACATATATCGAGTACGGAAGAAGGTTAACACTTGCTCCTAAATCTAAAAGAGCCCGATTAATGACATAGTCACCAATGATGCAAGAAGTAGTATGTGAACCGGGGTCCTTAAATTTTGGGTGAGTGTTGTGTTGCAAAATAGAGCTTACTTGCTCGATCAAGACCATTTTCTTTAGTGTTTGGCTTTTATTCTTCCTCTTTTGGGTGCAAAGATCTTTCAAGAATTTGGCATAATCCGGAACTTGTTTGATTGCATCCAAAAGTGGAAGATTGATCTCACCTTGCCTAAACACTTCAATGATTTCATTTACTTTGGTCTTTTGTTTTTCAAGAGAAATTGACCCTTTTAAGGCGTCTAGAAATGGAGCCTTTGGCTCAAAAACTTTTTCAAAATCTTTCCTTAAATCACTTTCAACACAAGAAGTTTTCAAATTATTTTCCAAAATCTTTCCTTAAATCACTTTCACCTTGGGAACCTTGGCTTTGCATTGTAGGTGGAACATACTTTCCTTAAAAACCACCTTGGGGAGGGTTTGAGCCTTCCCTTTGGCTTTTCCAAGAAAAGTTTGGATGGTTCCTCCATACGGGATTGTAGTGTGTGCCTTAGGGATTATTCCCTTGGTGAACAAAAGTGGCATTTACTTGTTCTTGATGCTCACTTTGCACATGTCCATGTGGACAATTGGAAGTAGAATATAAGACACTAGAACAAGTTATACAAGATTCATTAAATAAATGATGAACATAATTAAGGGAGGAAGACATTTGATTTACCAAATTTTGGTTAACCAAAAATTGATCAAACCTTTGAACTAAAGATTTCACCTCGGCGGCTATGTCATTTGAATTATCAACTTGATATAAGTCGACATTCTTCCTTCCACCTAGAATTCTACCATTTTTAGAGGACAAAGATCTATGCATGAAATTTTCACTCATACTTTCATACAATTACCAAACATCATTTTCATGTTTATCAAGATAAGAACGACTCATAGATGTATCTACCATTCCTTTTCTATTACCCGGCAAACTTTCAAAGAAATATTGGACTAATTGCCACTTAGGAATGTTATGATATGGACACTTCCTAAACAAGTCATTAAATCTTTTCCATGCCTTATGAAACAATTCCACATCCCCTTGAGAAAATTCACGAATGGAAGTTCTCATAACATTGGTCTTTGATACCAGGTAATACTTCTTCAAGAATTCTTGTTGCATTTCTACCTAAGAAGTTATCGAAAAAGGCCTAAGATTGTTGAACCAATATTTTGCTTTGTCTTTAAGGGTAAAAGGAAAAAGTTTGAGTCTTAACACTTCTTCTGGCATGTCCGTGTATTTCATGGTGGAACACACTTCAAGAAACTCATTCAAATGCTTGTATAGTTCTTCACTTGGAAGTCCATGATAGTTAGGAAGCATTTGAATGGTTTATGATTTAATCTTATAGTGATGTGCTCTAAATGGGGGCAATTGAATGCATGTCGGTGCATTGTATTCATTTGGAACATAATGATCATGCAAAGCAATGGGAGGATTCCCAACCGGTGGTGCTAAACGAACACCGTGATTAGCTTGAACCATGGGATGTTGTGGAGCAAAAATTGGCCGAGGCATTCCCAATGGAATTTGGCCTTGTTGTTGTTATGGAATGAATAGTTTAGGCATGCCTAATGGTATTTGAATGTTGTCATGATGCACATTAGGGTGGAGGATGCCTTGTTGGTTTATGTGACCAAGGTCCTCCACATGGTCGTCATGTTGCTCGTCCATTAATGAAATGGAGTGATGAGAACTACCTCTTCCCCTAGGATTATGAACAACCGATTCAAGATGGAAATCGAGTGGGACAAGGGTAGGATTTAATGACCTACGACCATGTATGCACTAACAAAATAAATAACAAGTAATCTATCAAATAGCAATCACTTCGCCCCCACAACAAATCAATCAACGAACTTCCTCCACATACATTGATCCCATACTCCCATGCTTTCAACAATATGCAAAGAAAAATAAATTGCCTCCATGCGGGCTCACGATCTATCTAAGAATTGAAGAATTTGCTACCACGCAGGCCGATGATTTAACTAAAGATTGAGTTAGAAAGATCTCACAAAGGGTCCTTAAGCAACTTCAATTCATTTTCCAATTTTTGCTTAGCTTGCAATTTTTAGATTTTAGCCTTTTTATGCTTAGCTTAGCTCCTTACTTTTCAATTCTCCCTTGCTAGATTCCTTTGCTCAATTCACTTAGCCAATCAAGAACTAACATAATAAGTAACTAAAAATAAAATAAAGTAAAAACACGATCAAAAAAGTACTAATTCCTAATTGTTTCCAAAACATAACGTTGCCAAATCAATCCCCGGCAATGGCGCCAAAACTTGGTGTGGGTTCGTCGTCGTACACCCCAAATTGCAATGAAAGTATGGCCAAGTTTAAATTTATAAAGTGTAACTACTACTTCTAACTACTAGTATAGCTAGGGTGAGTAGGGATCCTCCAAAGGGATCGAGTGCGTGCTTGAAATGGAAACAAGGTCGGACTAGTAGGTCGAGTGATCAAAAGGTGTTTTGATTGGTTAATTTAAACTACAATGTAAATAGATTCAACACAAAACAACTAAAATAAATAAAGGGTAGAGAATAAGAGAGAGAGAGGTCTTGGGATCTAAAGGTCACCACTAAACATCACCATTCTAGACACTCAATGTTTAATGAATGAGGGGAAATATGTGTTGCAATACAAAGAGGTGTGATTGATTGAATCAACAAGTATGCATGACTAATTAAGTATACATTGTCTAGACAACCTAGTAAATAGCACAATATATCAAACTAAACCATTATTCCTTCCTTTAAGCTCACAATCAACACACTAACAAGTTAGAGAATGATACTTCTTGCATTTATAAGTATGGAACATCAAACAACAAGTATGGATTGTCCTCACATCTAAGAAAGTAAAGCAACTACACTACATCTAAGCTAAGGACATGAAAATTAAACTAATTAAACTAAGGTAGAGACACAATCTATCAAGAAATGAGTATGAACCATCAAGCAAATCACAAGAGTATTCTATTTAAGCATTTTGCCTTGGCAATCTCTACATTCATAATATCAATACACATAGACATGTATCAATATCATAAAACCAAGAGATAAACACATGAACATCTATTCTAGCATGCATAGACATATGAATAGAATGAAATGATCAATTAGAAGTATTAATCAACATAAATCATTGTAAAAACAAGATTCATATATAAATCAAATGTCAAGACAAGATTACAACACAAATCCCCTCAAAATACAAAACATCAAGGTCTAGAAAGCATGCTTAGGGCTAGCTCTATCTCCAAAAAGATGTTTAGCCACTCATTAATGTAGTCATCCAACCCTCAAGGGCCATCTCTATGGTAGGAATGATCTTCTTCTTGATGGAAACCCTAGAAGAATAGAAGAACTCCCAAATAGTGTATACCTCTCTAATCTCTAGCCTCCTCTCCAAGATAAATATAATGATATGATGTTCTATATGATATGATGTAAAAATGGCTTAAAATCCTTATACAGGTAGCTCAAGTGTCACACCCAATGGTCAGGTCTCGTGCACTAGGGTCCTCTTAATGATTGCACCACGAGCCATCTTTTAATGAGCTAGACTCCGTTTTATTTCAAACTTGAGGAGGTTCGATCGATCGAATTCAGATGAGATCGATCGAATTCAGATGAGATCAATCGAACTCTAGCCAGATCAATAGAAATGAGGCCAAATCGATCAATCCTTGGCAGTGCCTTTTTGGAATAAAACAAATCCAGGATATTTTTGGGATATTTTAGGAAAAAAGACAAAAATGATTAGTGGGCATAAGATCAAGGAAGTTCGATCGATCTGAAGAAAGTTGGATCTATTAAAGATGAAAATTCTTGAGGATAAGGACAAGGGGTTTGATCCATCTTGGCAGGGCTGGATCGATCAGTATGAGATCTATCGAAAATATATCTGATTGATTGAAGCTTGCTGTTTCTTGGCAGGGCTTGATCGATCAATATGAGATCTATCGAAAATATATCTGATTGATCGAAGCTTGCTGTTTTCCACCACTTTGCTTCCACTTTGCTTATTTCTTCCATTTAGTTTGAGATTGATTTTTTTATGCTCTAATTTGGCTGAATTGACTTATTTTGGGGATAAGCGCTTGTAAAGGGCAATAATATGACATTAGTCTAAAACAGGAAAATAAGATAATAAAGGTCCTAGAATACTCAAGCTTAAGAGGTTTAAATACGCACTTTTTAGCGCTCATCAATCTCCTCATCCTAACTAACTTGTTTGTTCTTGCATAGACACAATATATCTTATATTTTTAATAAATTGAATGTTTGAACTTATTAAAAGTTTAAAAGCTTATAATTTAAAATTGTGGCACCTCCAAAAATTTCATTTACATTTAAGTTTGGAAAGTGCAGTAATAGAAATAAAAGAATTAGTTAATTTTGTTTAGATCAGTAATAATAGTACATTCTGTTTAGATCAATAACTTATGTTTGTTTGCAAAGGTTTGAGTTGGGTTTTAGGGAAACCGAAGAGAGGATCCCTTTGCTGAAATTTTTTGCCTCAGCGTCCTTACAAAGTTAGTGATTAATTTTGTTGTTGCCTACTTACTATTAGGTGTTATAAGTAAATCTTCATTCTTCCAGTGATATTCTGTTTGTGTGGTTGGATTTTGTTAATTTATTTTCAAGAGGCGCTTGAATTCGTCGTCTGTATGCTTTTTTTTCTCTGACCATCTATATGGTTTTTTTTTTTTTTTAGGTCAAGCAATTTGATAAGATTGCTATAATCTAAAGCAATTTATAAGATTACTGTAATCTATTTCCATGTTGTAACAACATGTAGATTCGCTACGCATCGTCTAATCTAGTTAACTGTTAGGGAGTGAAAAGACAAAACTCCCTTCTCTCTAGGAGAAGGGAAGGGATTGGGAAGAGTACAAAGCTATTGTATGTTCACCACTATCATGAATGTGGAAGTTATTCTTGCAGGTGTTTGTTTCAAACTGAAGAATTATTAATTATATATTCAAAATTCTAAACCTTTAAATTATGTTTTGAAATTTTTAAATGCCTTTGGGATTTTGTCCTTGATCATAGATTTTGTGAGTTGGTGATTTTTAAAGCATATATTTCTTTATCTCCATGTATAGCTTGTTTTGTTTTTCATTTTTGGTTTTTAGTTTTCATTTCATATTGAGTTATTTTCATTTTTTAAAAATTACATGTTTTGTTTTAGACTGTGGTGACAAGATGACTGATTTAGATTAATATATATAAGACCTGAATCTTCAATAAATAGTTTATACTTGGATTTAAGTGGAGAAAAGAATTAAACAAGTCAAAATTGGCATATCAATGAATTGATTTTTACTGATAAAAACAGCTACATATTTTCCCCATTCAACTTCTGTGATTGAAAATAAAAGAAGGGGCTTCAAATCAAAGTCAATAGACATTATTCTTAGCTAGCTACTTCTTAACGCATTACAATGACCTTGCTTTCACTTTTTTTTAATGGATTTCTTTATTGTTTTTCCTTATAATATGATTAATTTTCATTCTTAAAGAGTTATAAAATATTCAACATAGGCATCAAATGACTTGTTTACAATTGATATTATAACTTTTTATTTTATTTTATGTAAAATAGTAATTACATGAATAAGTCTTGGATTCATCATCAGACTAGGGGTAGTTGAATCTATTTTGATGGCATAGAAAACTTCATTAGGGTGGCTAGTCGTCATGCACAGACAGGCGGTATTATCCGATGTCCATGTCTTTGTTGCAAAAACAAGGAATACCTTGAAATTAAATAGGTTAAGCAACATCTCTTGAGTAATGGAATGGACAAGGGGTATACCAATTGGATAAATCACGGGGAGGTTCCTCAAACCAGCAATAATGTTAATATTGATGCTAATGTTAGTGGGGAAAATGCCCATGATGAAGATAGAAATGTAGATAATGTATTTGAGTTATTGGATAGCGTACAAATAGGAAACTTCAATAATGCACAACAACAAGAAGATTTGCCTGATGTTAATGTGGGAGGAGTAAATTTTACTAGATTGTTAAATGATGCAGAATGTGAATTGTGGCCAGGTTGTCAAAAATTCTCAAAGTTGTCAGCGATATTAAAGTTATTCCATGTGAAGGTTATGGGTTGAATGAGCAACAAAACATTTGACATGATGCTTATGGTATTTAAGGAGATGCTTCATGACAATAATGTGTTACCAAAGTCTCATTACGAGACTAAAAGCTTGTTATGAGATTTGGGTCTCGAATATGAGTGTATCCATGCATATAAACATGATCGTGTTCTATTTTGGAAAGAGAATGCAGGTAAGAAAAATTGTCCACAATGTGGTGAGTCGAGGTATAAACCTCACAAAGGTAAGGGTAAGAAAGCCCCTCAAAAAGTTCTTCGGTACTTCCCTTTGAAATCAAGACTTCAATGGTTATTTATGTCGAAGGATACAGCCTTAGATATGCGATGGCATAAGGAGAAACGTGTGAAGGAGACAAATGAGTTAAGACATCCGGCTGATTCAAAAGCTTGGGAGGATTTTGATAATAAGCATAATTGGTTTGCTACTGATCCTCGCAATGTTCGTGTTGGATTAGCAACTGGTGGATTTAATCCATTTGGTAACATGAGCAATTCCTGTAGTATGTGGCCTGTAATGATTGTGCCTTACAATTTGCCCCCTTGGATATGTATGAAGGAACCATATGTGTTCATGTCGTTGCTTATTCCTGGTCCAACCTCGCCTGATAATGATATTGATGTATACCTACAGCCCTTGGTTGAAGAGTTTAAAGAATTGTGGAGGGATGGTGTGATGACGTATGATGCCTACAGTAAATGTAACTTTAAAATGCATACGGCAATGATTTGGACCATTACTGACTTTCATGCCTATTTGATGGCTTCTGGATGGATGACAAAGGGTTATTTAGCATGTCCAAATTGTAATGAAGAAATATGTTCTTGTTATTTGAAACACAGATGGAAGATATATTATTTGGGAAGTCGTATGTTTTTGTCGTTAGATCACGTTTTTAGGAAGCGGTACAAGTAGTTTAATGGTGAGAAGCAAGATAAAGGGCAACCAAAATAGTTGACAGGTGATGATATGCTGGAGTAACTTAACCGCATACCCGAGGTTAGTTTCGGAAAGGGACCAAATAATAAGAAGCGAACTCGTAAAAAATTTGAACTTAACTTGACAAAGAAGAGTATTTTCTTTGAACTACCTTATTGGTAGACCCTTTTGTTGCGGCACAACCTAGGCGTTATGCATATAGAGAAAAACATATGCGATAATATGTTGGGGACAGTATTGGACATTGAAGGAAAAACGAAGGATACATTCAAAAGTCGATTGGATTTAGAAGCAATGAAGATTAGAAAAGAACTACACCTCAAGCGTAATGGTGAAAAATTTGAGATGCCACGAGCGCGCTACACATTATCAAAGAATGATAAAAAGCAATTGTATGAATGGCTAAAATCAGTTAAGTTCCCAGATGGCTATGCCTCAAACATAAGTCGGTGTGTGAATGTTAATAACTGTAAGATATCTGGATTGAAAAGCCATGATTCACATGTTCTCTTACAGTGCCTCCTCCCCATAGCTATACGAGGATTTTTAGATTCAGATATTTGTAATGCAATAGAAGAGCTTGGTTTATTCTTTAAGGAATTATGTTGTTGAACTGTTAAAGTGGATGTCTTAGAGGCAATGGAAAGGGACATTGCTATTATATTATGCAAATTGGAGATGATATTTCCTCCATCATTTTTTGACATTATGGTGCACTTGGCTCTGCATTTGCCGCGTGAAGCCATTATTACTGGCCCCACATAATATTGGTGGATGTACCCCATTGAAAGGTACTGTAATTTTTTTAATACACAAACATTATTTTTATGACAAATTCTAATGTCTGTCAGATTTAAATATTTGTAATAATTTCAATGGTTATATAGATTTTTGCATACCCTCAAACTGTACGTGTGTAACAAAGCACGTCTTGAAGGGTCCATTGTTGAAGCTTACTTAGACAATGAATGCTTGACATTTTTTTCAAAATTTCTCGGAGGGATTGAGACACGGTTCAATCGAGAAGAAAGAAATAGTGAGGGGGATTACAACAATAATTAGACCACTCTTTCAAATCTAAAGCAAGTAGTTCGACCTCTAGGGTGCAAAGTTTGGAGATATTGTCCCGTGAGGACATGGAGATGGCCCGATTGTACGTGTTACAAAATTTTGGGGTAGTTGAGTCATAGGAAGAGTAAGTAACTTATTACATGTCATATCTTGTCAGCTTATGTGAATATATAGTCTTTTGCTTAATACATGTACACAATTTTATCTTAACACCATCTAATTGTTTAGAAAACATAAAGTGGAACTTGAGAGACAAGATCCACGAAATGTTCCTTAAAGACATGCAAAAGAATTTTCTAGATGGTTCGAAACACAAGTAAGTCCATCACGTATATACTTAATTAATCAAATTCTTTTATTTAATGAAAATGATGTGTTATCATTTATTTAACACTACAATTTTTTCAATAGATCTTGAGAATGCGTTATCATCAAAAGGAAACAACTTGTGATGATCTGTATTCACTAGCGTGTGAACCTAGATCTCTAGTAAGTCGATATTCTGCTTGTATTGTAGATGGGATTAGATTCCATACTAAGGAATGGGAACAAAATCAACGAACACAGAATTGTGGTGTGTTAGTGAAAGGAAAATGCGAAGATTACTATGGTAAACTAACAGATATCATTGAGTTACGATATCCACTGGGTAGACAAATCTTCCTTTTTAAATGTGATTGGTTTGATGTTAGGATTAGTGTACATAAAGATATCTATTTTAAGAGCATAAATGTAGCCAGTAAAGCTTACAAAAATGAGCCATTTGTGTTGGCAAATCAAGCAAAACAATGCTTCTACGTCAAAGACAACAAATTTCAAGGGACATGGGAGGTAGTTCAAGATATAACAAATAGAAGTTCATTTGATGTACCTAAAAAAGAGGGCGAAGTAGTAGTAGAGGATGAAATGCTTAACACTGCAACATACCAAGAGAACGAAACAAGCATCGTGGATAGGATTGTTGAAGTGGACTTGGACATGGATCCACTCACTTTGAACAGGGACGATTTAGAGGGTGAAACTCTTAATGCTGAAGTAATTGAAAAATGTAGTGGTGAAGCAGCAATTAATGACGACTTTTGGGTTAACGAGGATGATGATGGAGATGACATTCAATATAGTTCAGATGAGGAACCGATTTTGTTGTCCGACGATGATACTGATTTGGATGACATATGAAGCTTTGTATTGTTGAGCGTGTGCCGTATTTTTTTGGAATCATGATTAATACATTATGCGAACTTTATCTAGAATTGAGTTCCTTCTCTTTTTCAATATATTAACCTTTTAGTATATGTTAAGTGCTGGAAATTAATTAGCCTTGTTTGGTTATGTGCTTCATTACTTTTCTAATTTATTTAAACTAATCTTAGATCACTTGTTTTATTTTCTGTTTATGTTCTGAAGTAGCCAATATCAAATGATGATTCAGAATGTATTCCGCATATGCTTGTTTATTTTTATTTAATATTACTTAATTCTTCATATCAGCTTGTAAACATAATTATAGACACTTCTGAGGCACCAATGCATAGAATATTAAGGTCCAGCGTGGCTCAAACTCGAACTGAGACACCATCTACAAGTTCAGCTGCCACACAAACAAGTGGAGAAGCTGATGGCAGTAATTCAATAAGTCAACAGCCTTTTATGGAAGGTGTTGGTAATACTTTGTAGACGACGCCACAACCAAGTCGAGGTGATAATTATGTTTCATCATTAATTAACTATAAGCATTTTTGTAGAATGACTATGTTTTAATTAAGTTGATGATTTTATTTTTCAGGCCCAGTATGAAAAGAGCGTGGAAGAATATAGCCCTACACAAAGCTAAGGAACTCTATGGAAAGGATGTTCCAATTCCGGTAGAGTTTGGGACAGGTTATATTAAACCCGTTGGCAAAAATCACAATTTATGGACGGTTGAGGTTGGTATCCATGCGAGAAATAAAGAAGTGCTATTGAAATATAAAACGTGGAGGGAAATTCCAGATTATGAGAGACAGGTCTACTATGACCATTTTAAGGTAATAAGTTCTTCTATTTTTATATCATAAGGGGAATACTATATAATTTTTAATACTTGTTTTGTTGACTTATTTATTTTTCATATTTTCAGTGTTATTTGTTGTGTGAATTATTGGGCTTTTTTTAACTTAAATTAAATGCTCATTATAAAGGTGACCTTTAGAGTGGATGCACATGACAATGAAACTGATTTCAAGTGAGTAACTAAGGAATTGTCTGAACATTTGAGGAAATATAGATATAAATTGAAGAATCATTTTGACGAGCATTTTCCTATTGAGAATGCATGCTTGCATCCTTATGGTATTATTGATATTGATGTTTGGGGAAAAATGTGTGATTGGTGGACGTCACCAGAATTTCAAGTTCGGATTTTTAACCACCTGCTTTAAATTATTTACTTGAAATCATTAATTATAATACATTGATTGACTAGCTATTTAGGTTTCTTAACTTGTATTATTGTTTGAATTGCTGTGTAGAAAATAAGTGACAGAAATAAAAGCAACCGTTCGAAGAATGATACTCCACATGTTTCTGGATCGATGTCTTTCGCCAGACGCTATGATGTTTATGCACATAATATTTAAAATAATAATTATAAAATTTCAATTTATTATCCATCTAAATCATATTTTGTGTTACAACTGAAAGAAAGTCAAGAAAGGCAAAACGACGAAGATGAGGAAGTTAAAAGTCCTGAGGAGAGTCCTGCTATTTGCATATACAAGGACACGCATTTTAGGGAAGAAACTGGATGGGTAAACGAGATAGCTAAGAAGAACTACGTAAGTTTTTTTTCCCCCATTTTTACTTTCTTTTTATTTTTCTTAAGGTGTTATTATTTCCATCTTGTTTGATAATAAGATTGTGTGTATATGTAGTAAATTAGTTACAGTATTAGTATGTTTAGAAAAGGAGGATGTTTAGAAGAAGTTGATGATGAGTTGTGTTTATATATATGTGGGGAAGGAAAATAAAATGCATACGGAGGCACTAGGCAAAGGTAAAAAAAACATTAATTTTACATGGGCTATATTGCTGGCATAAAATATTTGTATAATACAATGTAACTGGAACATTTGGTTGTTGAGATATCACCATAGGGCATAGTGACCAAAATAAAGTAGACATGACTAATCAATACTTGAATTCTAAGAATGCTAGTTATCTTTCATAACATAAGTGAAGGTAAAGCAATTAGGCTCACTCATGGTGAGAGTTTTGTCCACTTTGTTTGAGCTCTGGTGTATATATTTTAAATCATTTACTATTTTAAAACCCCTCTTTACATTAATTATAGATATACAAGTTTGAGTACAATAAATGATATCCCTCAATGGATAAATACACAAGTATATAGATATACAAGTTTGAGTACAATAAATGATTTCACAAACCCCTCTTTATATCTCTGTCAGATATATAGCCGTTTTAGCATTTAATGGGCAGGTATGTGGTAGTTGGATCTGTCAGATTTTGAATTTTTTTGTATTTGCAGCTAGCCATAATAAAGTTTTAGATGGCTACTCCTAGATCCACTTTTTCCACAACTTGTTTTAGAAGGTCAAATCTTCATTTGTAGCAGGCTACTTAGAGTTCAACTCATGTTTCACATATATATACTGGTTTTTGCAAAGTAGACGGCTACAAAACCATTTCAGTTTTAGACGGCCAGTCTCCAGGTTTAAAGATAAAATCGATCTTTTATAAGAGCATGTCTCATACCCTACTGCCCTATTTAACAAAAAATATAAAAATATAAAAAAGTTAGCTTCAGGTCATACCATCTTTCACAATGTGTATTGGTCAAAAGTACACAGCAAAAATCAAAATGGTTGATACTTGTTTTTACATGTTACAGCAAGAAATGGTTTCTCATTTGAAGCCTACTTATACCTTATACATTATACAGAACCTAAAAGAAGTATGTTCATGGTTAAGAAATGGAATTTCAATCAACATTCTCCTATTTACGTCATTTTGATTCCTAAATTATATCATTGTCTTGTTTATATCCCCAGTATAACTTCTAAGAGTTATTGATGTAGCAACTGTCAAAACAATGAATATTTTAGAATCAATCAATTCCAAATTTAATCATGCTATGCAAATAGACATTAATCATGATGAAGGTATGCCAATAAATTAGTATGAATAAAGCTTATACAGTGACGCCACATAAGTTTGATGTCTACCATTAATTATATCCCAAAATTGATGAAACCATTAAATTGACTAGATTTGGACAAGTAGATGAGTCTAAAATAACCTATCACTCATTACATGGGTTCGAGTTCATTTCATTTGATTTGCTGAGTAAAAGGCTTCCAATGCTGATCCCAAATACTGAAAGTGCATAGGGTTAAAGATAGATCTGAGGCGTAGGCTTGCTTATGTGCTTGTCTGTCCCAGTTATACCAGTGTACTGATCTTTACTTACCATAATCTTTGTTGATACTCCTTGTGCGCAGCCTGCACGATAGCAAAGTTTTTCATAGATGAGAAGAGCAGAGTGAATAAATCAGTGA
The DNA here is from genome assembly GCF_030987335.1 of Cornus florida. Lineage (NCBI taxonomy): Eukaryota > Viridiplantae > Streptophyta > Magnoliopsida > Cornales > Cornaceae > Cornus > Cornus florida. The sequence continues at coordinate 47,489,768 of NW_026775577.1, read as the reverse complement.
TGTCCTATATATAAGTAAGATCCTTGTTTGACTTTCATTGAAAGAGCTTTAGCTAGCTCTTTTTCTTCCACAAATGGAAGTGAAGAACGAATCCCTCACTCATTCCTATTCTCTATATACATACATCAAAAAAAAAAATTCATCTTGACTTAGTTTATAGTTAATTTTTTATTGAGCTACTGATGTTTAACACTACATTAATCTTAATTTTAGGATGAAATGAAACAGAAGTTTTCACAAGATTTTCACAATTCTGATGGTACCAGTCCTATCATAAATGATGTTGAGATAGTGGAAAACTAATTAGGTATCAAAAAGGGATATCGTTGTGGGTTCGGAAATGGTTTTATAGCTCTAAGCCATCAACGTGCATCCTCATCTTTTGAAGAGGATTTTAGAAAAAGGATAAAAAAATGTTGAAGAAGATAATGCACAACTTAGGGAGAAAGTTACAAATTTGGAGGAGAAGTTGGATACATTTCAGCACCGCCTTGAGCAGCATCAGCACCTCCTTCAGTAGCAACAGCAACTCCAGCGGCTCCTTGAGCAGCAACAACAGAACCAACAGCCACCACCACGATTCCACCAACTACAGCATGCTCCACCAAGCTAGTATCAGCAGCCGCCAACATGGTGGCAATTTCAGCACCACCACAACAATCACCTGAATGAACTATAAAGATAATTATTTTGGTAGATATATTTTGGAGCTTTTTGATGGCTAGCTAGTTGATTTCTAAGTATTTTGGTAGTGTATTTTTTTGCCTGCATTTTCATGATTGCATTCAGTTTAAAATGATGTTTTAATTTTTGAGGATGTTTGGAACCATTTGATGTTAAAGCAGCTAGTAGATACTTTTAGCTCTTCTTTACAAAACTGGGAATTTGTAGTTTCATCATGAGATTAAGAGCTCATTTGTTGGCACCGTATTATGGTGATAATCTATTTTTTTCTTTCTAAAATGATATTGCGGATGAATGTACTTTTTAGTTTCCATGTTTTGATATATAAGGTGGATGTGGTTTAATAGTATTTTTAGAAAACAAATCCAGCAGAGCAAAAACAAACAAACAAATAAATAAATAATCAAGTATTAGGGACAGTTTATAGCTGTCACAAATTTAATATTAATAATAATAATAATAATAAATCTTAATAGGGACAGTACAAATTGTGCCTAATAAGTATTGTATTAGGGACAGACAAAACAGTTGTCCCTAATATATCAACTATTAGGGACAGTAAATACCATCCCTAATAAATCAAAAGGGGACCATCTTATTTAGGACAGTAAGTCTGTCCCTAATAAATGAAAGTGGGACGGGCCTTTTTGGGACAGTAAGTCCGTCCCTAAAGGTTGATCTTTTTAGGGACGGATTTTTTTTACCGTCCCTAAAAATCATTTGTGACAACTATTAGGGACGGTCAAATTTGATCATTAGGGACGGTCTTAGGGTTTTTAGGGATAGATTTGGCCGTCACTAAAAACCTAATTTCTTGTAATGGTATAAGCATTAATAGAATGCTATACATCAAGAATATAAACCTATAACATTCCCTACCTCAATTTGAGATGAAATCTCAAATCCCCACCGAAAGAAAAGTGTTTCGAATCCGATGATACTCCTAAGTTATATCGGGGACAACGAGAGAAACAACTTTAACCTTTGAAGTACCATGAAAATCCAAATCCGAACTCTAAACCCGAACTCAAAAATGGTTTCTAATAAGGGAGAAATGAAGATTTGACCAAGGCCTACAATGAACACTAAGGCACTACGGCATTTATCACGAGGGAAGAGGCTGGAAAAAGAAGAAAAAGGGTGGCAGCCCCTTGACTGCCATGGCTTCCGGTCAAGAGAGGTGAAAGAGATGATAATAATTTGATTTTTCATCTTAACTCACCCTATTTATAGAAAAACCCTAAAAGTGCCCCAAAAGGATCCCGTCGGTTCCTGAAAAGTGAAATTTGAGCAGACGCACTCAAATGGCAAAACACCGTTAACAAAAAAAGAAATGACATGAGATAAAATGTACAAAGGAAGAAACGGCGTCGAACACCGAGTCCCGAACAAAAAGATATGCCCCAAACAAGTTTGGCGGCAATTAGGGTCAGAAACCCTAAAACTGGGGTAAACAACCAGAAAACAATTCTAAGAGTACGCAACTCAACGAAAAGTGAAAATAAATCCCGTACGAGGATCCGACTCAAAACGAGGCATTTTGCAATAACTTTCATTAATTGCACAATGGCCCCTACAAAAAGGGTTAACTATAAAACTGGACCAAAAGGAAAAATATCTTCTAAAAATATTTTCTAAAAAACCCCTGAAATAAAATATCTTCAAAAGATATTTACAAAAAACACCCCATGAAAAGAAAATATTTTTGAAGAAATTATGCATCCATGCCCCTATAGACACGAGAGCAACCAGAGTACTTTTTTAAAAAGTAAAGATACGTATTTCGTGAAATCCACTTAGAATGAAGGTACGTGAAATCAAAAATCAACTCCAAGCACAAAAAGTGAGGTTGTGCCAAAAAGTGACAAACGAAAAAAAAAAAAAAAAAAAAAAGACGAAAAGTGAGTAGTGTGCAAAAAGTGAAAATGTGAAAATGACTCGGTCCTTAAAGGAAGTTGTCAATCCAAAGGAAAGAGTCTTGGAAACCATTTCCAAGCACTCGAGATAACACCAAGTGACGAGAAACAGAACTCGGAAAAAAAAAAAATTAAACAAAAAAAATTTATCCGTAAAATTTGAGAAAAAGGAAAGGAGGGAAAATGGCTGGGTCATTACAGAAGATGAATCCTTTACTGATTTTTATTCTAGTCTTCTTGAAATTATTTATGAACTTCATCACTTAGGCAAAAGAATTAGTGATAAGAAAATTTGTGAGAAAATCTTAAGGTCTTTACCTAAAAGATTTCATATAAGAGTAGAAACTATCACTGAACACTGGGATTTGTCTAGTTCTAAAGTAGATGAAGTTGTAGGTTCATTGAAAAATTTTGAGATGCAAAATTTTGATCTAAATCAAAAGGAAAAGAATCTTGCTTTAAAGTCAACTCAGGTTGATATTTCTGATGATGAAAATTCTAAGAAGACGTGACTTTTATAACTAGGCAATTTAATCTATTTTTGCAAAGACAACAGAGGAAAAGAAATGGCAATGGGGCCAATCCTAGAAATTTGGACAAGAGATCAAAATTGAAGATAACTAAAAAAAAATTAGAAGAGTCAAAAGAAACTGAATTCAATTGTTGGAATTGTGGCAGCAAAGGTCACTCAACAAATATTTGTCTTAGTTCTAAGAAAGAACAAAATGATATGAATAGAGGGAAAGCAATGAAAGAATCTGTTTCTAAGAATTCTATTTCTAGTGATAATGAGTCTTTTCATGATGATAGAAATGATTTTTCTTATATAGTTTTTCTTGATAAAGGTCCTCATATTATTTCTTTGTCTGATTCTAACATTTCAGATGATGAAGCCAATGAAGTTCATGATGAATAGATTCAGAAGAATGAGGATGATGGAGAAAACTTGAAAAAGATGTTCGAAGAAACTATTGAAGTCAAATTGGTTGTCAACAAGTTAGTAAAGGAGCTTATACAGGCAAAAGAAAATAATGATGATTTGAGAAAATAGATTGATAAAGGAAAAAGAAAGGCTTTTGAAAGCAATTCAATTATATCTGATCTTAATGAAAAAGTCAGCATTCTTAAAAAAAAGGTAAGTAATGCTAACGCTTTGAAAGAATATCTTATTCTGAGAATTGAATATAGTGAACTTGAATTGAAAACAACACAGTATAAACTAATAGGCTTTACTACTGGTCAAGTCAAACTGAATAAGATGATAAACATTGGTAAGAATGTGAATGATAAAACTGGATAAGGTTTTGTTAAAGGTTCATCTAGTAATCAAGGTAAAACAGTTTTTGTGAAATCTGTTGATTATATTGTGTCTGATCCTAGTTTGGTTGATTCATTGCATTCAGATATGTCATATGTACTTAAATTATTGCATTGCACTTTTTGTGGTAAGAATGGAGATAACCAACATTTATGTTTTCATAGGAAAAAGAAAGATTTTTCTAACTTTCATTCTCATGACGTTCATGCTAAGAAAATGGTGCATTTTAAAAAGAAAAAGAATTTTGGTTCACCTAAAAACTCTAAGGCTAGAAATTTGCCTAAGAAATAGGTAAAATCTGAAAAATCTTTTCAGAAAGTGAGAGTGAAGACTGTGTGGATTAAGTAATATAATTTGGTCAACTATGTACCAATTGAATTCTTAGAACTAGTTTTCAATAGGATATTGGGTACGAAACCTGTAAATTAAGTCCTAAGGTGATTAGTGATCATGGATTGTGTTAATTGAAAATTTTTGTTGCCATTTGATCACTTTTTAGGATTAGGGTTTGGTTAAGGTTTTGAGACATTGATCATATTTTTCATGATAATATATATGAAAATTCTTTCAGTTGAATTTATGATCTCTCTTTGAATGCAAATTGAGACACATGATGATTTGATAAATATAGATTCTTAGTTTATAATCTATACAATGAAAAACAATTTGCTTTGATTAGTAGATTTTTAGACTTGAATCTCTTAAGTTCATATATTTTTTTAGCACTAGTCCGTCTCTGAGTAAATTGATTGAAAATCATTAGATTGTTGACTAAGTTATATTGCTCATAAAAGATATAAAGGTTATTGTTAAAAAAAAATAGAAACATGAAAATAAAAATATTCAGCATGAAAAGAAAAATTAAAATTTGTTGAATTATTTGTTAAGAAAAATGCTACCTATTGAGTTTGGGTCGAAAGCTCCCATCAGACTTTGTAGTGAAGTTATTTGAGTAAAAAAAAGGTGGAGACAAGTTGAAATGGGGAATTGTTGTCCGCTCTTTAGAGTGAAAGTCACCTTACTTAGAAAATTTGTTCAAAACAATCTGATATTGATACTTTTCGATCCATATGATTTAAACAATGATTTAAAGAAATTTAATTGAAAATTGATGAGATTGGATTTCACACACACACACAAACTTGCTAGATCAATTTCTAAATTCTCTGTAAAATTTGCAAGTTGAGTTTCATGTTGTGATTGCTTTTTGAGATTTGAAATATATTAAAAATTATGTGGAGTAATACATTTGCATTCAGAAATATTCTTCAAATTCTCTGGAATATTTAGATCATGTGTCGCCTTGAAATTTTGTGATTAAAAGTCTCAGCTTTTTTTTTATATAAAAAAAAAAAAATTTTAAATGAAAAATTTCAAAAATCCAAAAAGATTTTGTTTTCCTTAAGTTTTAGGAATTTTTGATATTTTTTGTGTCCATTATTTTCTGAGTATAATCCATTGAAAATTTTTGAAGAACAATGAACAGTTGATTGCTCTGAGAATTCAATTCTGTTATCTCGCTGACGGTACTAAGGTTCTCCTACCAGTTCATGAATGTGAAACTGCAAAGCCAACATTCTGCGTGTTGGCTACCAATACCATATCCTGCTACTGGTTCAAGTTTGCAAGTCTTTCAAACATATCTATTTAGCCATCGGCTACCGATACCCACATTGGCTATCGGTTTAGGACAGCTGCATAAGGCACACATTTAACTGCCGCTTAGGAACCAGTTCCCAAACTGGCTACGGGTTCCGGGTAGTGGGTTTTGGCACTTAAGTATTTCATTTTGTGTGTTGTTGGGCTATGTTGCACTCCTCTCTCTCTCTCTCAATATTCTTGCATTTTCTCTCTTTAAATTGCTCCCATCATGCATACATATATATATATATATATATATATATATATATATATATATACACTTCATAGTCATCATTCCATCATTACAATTATGTTCCATTGCATAATTGGAGTTGAAACTTGAAGACTGATATTTGAAATTGAAGATTGGGATTGAAGTGGAGTTTGGGATTTTTGAACAAAAACTTGAGGATTGGTTAAGTTTGTGTTGCAAACCTTCGAGTTTGGGATTAAAGACTCGAGATTGTTGATTGTTGTGTTATGATCTTCTTGTTGGGTTGATATTTGGGGGATTTGAAGAATCAAATCAAAGTTTCTCAAGAACAAGCTTTGTGGTGCACACCAAGTGTTCAACAAAATTCCCGAAAGAGTTTCGAAGCTTCAAACCTAAATTTTCCAAAGATCAAATGGCTCCGAGATTGTCCAAGGAAGCTAAGGGTAAAGATATTGTGGCACCAAAGGCTCCAAAGAGAGCTAGAACCGGCATAGTCATTCGTGAGCCCCAAGAAGGTTCAAATGCTCCCATGGACACGCCGTCGTCTCCTATGGACTTGAGCTCCTCCTCCTGAGATACCATTTGGGTATCTTATTGTTTCTACTACAGGAAGGATCGAGTTCACTTGTGATCACTTCTACAATGAGCACGCTTGGAAAGCCTACAATAATGCCTACAAAGGCGGGCCTGAAAGGAATGTGAATTTGAAGAAGATTTGGGATAGTGTTGGGCAAAAGCTAGTGGAGCACATTGAGAAGAACAATCAGTTATTCTTCACTACCATGGATCATAGCTTTTCTCCAGAGATGGTACATTATTTCTACTCAAATATTCGTGAAGTTCATGATGACGGATATTTTGAGACTTCTATCTTTGGGACTGATTATCGTGTTGATGAAGATGTTTTGTGACATCTTAGGCATTCTCAAGAGGGTGAACAGTACAGGGTATGTTCTACCACTTACTGGTCCAGGTCCTAAATGGCAAGAGATATATGACTCTTTGTGTGTTCAGGGCTATCCAAGGTATGTCGACCACATCTCATCTCGTTATCTCACTAATGAGGTAGCATTTCTAAATTTGTTTGCTATGGCCAACCTTGGCTATTTTGGGAAAAGGATGAGAATAGTAGTGATGGTGGTGGTGGTGATTTTGGAGATGTTCCGACATCCACTATTCCATTTGAGGAAGATGATGATATTTGAATATTTTCTTTCTCTCACTCATGGATTCATGTATCATGTTTTGTTAAGATAATATTGTCATGATGTTTTGGATATTATTTTTGGGCTATTTAAAGACATGTATTATCTTAATGGTTTTTTCTCTTTTCTTTCCTTCTCTCTAAATTGTTTACTTTGTCAATTTGTTCCAAAAAGGGGGAGAATAAGGGATATTTAATTCAAGGGGAGTTTTTATAAATTGTTTTTATTAAACTTTCACTAGTAGTTTTGCTTAATCTATGTAAAGGAAATCAAGTAACATCTTATCCAAGAAAATAAGAGAACAGAAAACAAAAATTCCATGTTCCTACAACTTGTAATCTATTGTTTTTTTGTTTGGGTATATTATATTTGTTTTTAGGGTTTTGTCAAGAAATTGCTAAAGGGAAAGATTGTGAGATATAATTTTTGTAACTGGCTAATTTCGGTGTCAAAACAAGTCCGGTCGAGTTGTAATTTTCAAGTTACCAAATCAAGATCGAAATCTGTTACAGAATTGGAAAGTTATTCAAGTTTAACAATCTATGATCTATGAAAAAGGTATGAACAACACTTTAAGAAGTTGTTTCCCACTTAGGATACTATACATACATGGTATGTTTTTTTAAAGTTTCCAAAATAGAACTTTTCCAAACTGATAAACCTTCCTTTCAATTCTATCAAGTGGGAACCAGTACCACACTTCTTCTACCAGTTCAGGAACCTTAACTTCAAAGAAAGCTTTCTATCCTTTGGGAACCGGTTCCAAAGTTGGCTACCAGTTCCACATGTTGATACAGTTTAGGTAATAGTTTCATGTTCTGTCTAAACTTCCTATTTGATATAGAATTCTTTCTAAAAGTCCTATGCACAAAAATTACCTTTTTCCTATGCATATCTAGGTATTTGAAATTCTATATAAACCTTGATTTATATCTAGGTTAGTATGGCTTTTGCATTACATTTTCTGATTTATTAAAAGTCTATTTGAGAGATATTTTGCAAAAAATCAAATCTGATTTTTCTATCTTTATTTCTAGAACATACACGTAAACACAAGAGTGAGTTTAGAGTGTTTGCTCAATTCTTGATCGCGTTCAAAATTTATTTAATATTGCATCTACAACGATCAGAGAAGCAGATCTTTTTCTTCTACATCAAATTCAGATCTTGAAAAACAAGGGTGAAGCGATCACACTTTGAAAGGGTCAAAGCATTCGAGAAGTGTTGTTTGGTCTACCAGTAATCGCTCTGCAGAGATCAAGAGTAAGCCTAAAGTTAAGTGTTGTTGAACGGGACATCACAAAGTCAGAGGATTGTCAACAATTAGTGTTTGGTAGAATGATAAGGTGTGAACCTAAAGCAAAGTCCATTGTACTTTGTTTCAAACATAGTGGATCTGTTTACTTTGGACTGCACAATCCACGAAGTTTTTCCCACAACAATTGATCTATTCTACCAATTGAGATTTCCTGACTAAAAATCCTGGTATCATCTCTCAAACTCTATTTGTTTTACTTTACTTTTATTTTACATATGATTAATTGATTAATTACTAAATTAAGTAAAGCTGATTAAAATGGAAAGACACAGATTTTATCGTTTCCTTAGAAACTTAAATTTTTAATAAATATCTTCCGCTGCATAAACTCACAAAATTAAGTGGCACTAGTCCCATAGTTTTGACACTCCTTAAGGTGGTTTCCCTCAAAGATCTCCAAAGCTTTCCTTCTTGCCCTGTACACTTTGTGAATGTATACATCAATAATAATCACTCTTAAATTTGTTTGAAAGGATTGTGGAAAAGGTAAGGGACTAAATCTTGTATATGTGGTCCCTCACAGATTCAATTGGAAAGCAAACATTGTAGTCAATTTAAACCCTAATTAAAAAATTATTGGGTTTCAGGTTGCTGCTGTATTTGCACCAAATAGATCAAGAAAAAATTAATTTATTATAACACCAAAACAGATCAAGAAGAAATCAAAAGGCAAATTATAATTTTTGTAATTGGCTAATTTCGATGTCAAAACAAGTTCAACCGAGTTGTAATTTTCAAGTTACTAAATTAAGATCCAGATCTACTACGGAATTGGAAAGTTGGTAAAGTTTGATAAACTATGATCTACGAAAAGGTATGAACAATACTTTACGAAGTTGTTTCACACTTAGGACACTATACATATGTGGTATGTTTCTTCAAAGTTTCCAAAATAGAAGTTTTCCAAACTGATAAACCTTTCAATTCTGTGAAGTAGGAACCGGTACCACACTTCTTCTACCGGTTCAAGAACCTTAACTTCAAAGAAAGCTTTCTGTCCTTTGGGAACCGGTTCCAAAGTTGGCTACCGGTTCCACGTGCTGATACAGTTTAGGTAATAGTTTCCTATTCTATCTAAACTTCCTATTTGATATAGAATTCTTTCTAAAAGTCCTATGCATGAAAATTACCTTTTTCCTATGCATATCTAGGTATTTGAAATTCTATATATACCTTGATTTACAACTAGGTTAGTACGGCTTTTGCATTACATCTTCTAATTTATTAGAATCCTTTTTGAGAGATATTTTGCAAAAAATCAAATCTGATTTTTTTGTCTTTATTTCTAAAACTTACACATAAACACAAGAGTAAGTTTAGAGTGTTTGTTCAATTCCTGATCGTGTTCAAAGTTTATTAACTATTGCATCTACAACGATCAGAGAAGCAGATCTTGAAGAACAAGGGTGAAGCGATCACACTTTGAAATCGTCAAAGCATTCGAGGAATGTTGTTTGATTTACCAGCAATCCTTCTACAGAGATCAAGAGTAAGCCTGAAGTCAAGTGTTATTGGACGGGACGTCGCAATGTTAGAGGATTGTCAGCAATTGGTGTTTGGTAGAACGATAGGGTGTGAGCCTGAGGCAAAGTCCATTGTACTTTGTTTCAAATATAGTGGATCTGTTTACTTTGGACTGCACAGTCCATGAAGTTGTTCTCACGACAATTGATCTATTTTACCAATTGAGATTTCCTGGCTAAAAATTCTGATATCATCTCTCAAACTCTATTTGTTTTAATTGATTAATTACTAAATTAAGTAAAATTAATTAAAATAAAATAACACAAATTTTAATCATTTTCTTAAAAACTTAAACTTTTCATAAATATCTTCCATTGCTTAAACTCACAAAACTTATGTGGCAATAGTCCCGTAGTTTTGGTACTCCCAAAGGTGGTTTCCCTCAATGATCTCCAAAGCTTTCCTTCTTGCCCTGTACACTCTGTGAATGGTATACATCAATAATAATCACTCTGAAATTTGTTTGAAAGGATTGTGGAAAAGGTAAGGGACCAAATCTTGTACATGTGGTCCCTCACAGATTCAATTGGAAAGCAAACATGTGTAGTCAATTTAAACCCTAATTAAACAATTATTGGGTCACAGGTTGCTGCTGTATTTGCTAAACCCCAAAACTTGTGCGAGTATAGAAGAACAGGGAAGAATAATTAAATACAAGGGACAAAAAAACATCAGCACATAATTAACTGAAAAAGTATCAGTTTCAGGGTTTTTGTATCACATATATTTCACAAACAGATTAAAAATGATACCCTATAACATTGGATTGGAATAATATCACATGAAATAGTATAGATTAACAAATAAAACATAGTTATTGACAATCACAAAAAAGTAAATAAATAAAGCAGAACATCATCTTATCCCATTTAAAACCAAAAAATTCAAATGAATTTGAAGAATAAAACAATAAAATCATAGGGACAATATTAAACGGTTGGGTAAGTCTCTTTTGATCAACATACCTCCAAAAATGAAGATGATGAAGCCATCACAAAGAAGCTCGTGAGAACTCATTTTGAGGGGAGAGAGAGAGATCCTTTGACTGGGAGAGATTTTGAGGGAAAGAAATCGTGAGTTGTGAAGGAGGGAAATCACAGTGGCTGGAAACAATTAAAACATGTTGTGGATTTCATATCACTCTCCCATTTGGACATTCATTCAAACATGTTGTGGATTTCATATCCTTCCCTCTTGCTGGAATGAACTGGTTGCTTGGGCATCGCAGCATTGGAAAAAGAATGCATCGGATTGCAGAAATTCCATCTCTAGACTGGCCTTTGCGGCACTTGTATACAACATTTGGACCAAACGCAACAGGAGAATCTTCCATGGAAACAGAATTTCTTCAAACTCACTCCTCTCCAAAGTCATTGACTCAGTTCGATTAAAGTTGATGGCTGATCCTCCCATGGATTCTCCAGCCAATAGACGCATCTCGAACGAATGGGACATTCCTTGGTCTATCTTGCGTCCTCCTCCAAGGCCGCCCGATTAGGTACTGTGATTGGTGGAAATTCCACCTGCTGCTAACCGCTGCTCACCGGAACTGTGACTGAAGACTTGGTCATGTTTGTAACTCTATTTTGGCATCTTTGGGGCTGGCCCTCATGTAGTTGTTTCTCTTAGCCTTCCTCGGGCTATTCTGTACCTTTTTCTAATTCTATGGAATTAACCTTTACTTTCCAAAAAAAAAAAAAAAGTAAAGCACATGCAAGGTTCATCCATAACACAAAAGCAAATGCTAGAATTCATATATATAGTGTCTCAATGGACAAAAGTAAAAGAAGACGAGTAGAAGATGATGCAAAGGGAAGTTCAGAAGGTACTTACCTTGTTAGATGACCTTTGGAGTATATTCTCCAAAAAATTTCTTGTACACAGAAACTTTAGAGCTCCAGAAGAGGGTCTTTCCAAACTCAAAAAACTCGGAAATTTGACATGGAAATAGCCCTAAATATATGACTTCTCTGAGGTCAAATTTCAGCTTGATCCGATTTTTTGGAGGGAGATACGGCCATTTTAGTAGCTGCTGGATCTGCTTGTTCACCAAACAGAAACATAAACTTTGGAGCTCCGGCATAAGACCTTAATGGTCTCAGGAATTACGAAATTTTGCAGAGATATAGTATGCATTTGGAGGAGCTTCCTGATGCAAAAAGTCCTTTCACTATAAAGGACTAACAAGAAGGAATTTGGGAATAAAAAAGCATTCGGTTAACCTCACTTTTGAGAAGTTCTTTGGTTAAAGTCCAAAATGGGATAACAGTGAATCGATCTCTGTGATTCAGTTACCAAAAAAATAAAACTTGTTTCATACTAGTTTGTCCAACCAAAGTAAAGATTCTGAGTAATTACTGAAAAGAAGTAAAGATTCTGAGTACAACCCCGACCTTGAATATTATACACATCATCTTTATATGCAGTACATATACATAGTGGCTACCATTATTCAAATATTATTTGATCAAAGTTATGGTATTCACAAAAATCAGAATAAATTGTGACACCCAAACCATTCACTCATTTAGCTAGAACACTTGAACCAATCTTCAGCATTCTGAGTTTCTCCTAAAAGAAAAAACTATCAATTCATGCCTCCCCAATTCTCTACATGCATGCTTGCCTTCGCTGCCTGCAAATTTTATTGAATATTGGTCGAATTGAACCACTTTGAGCAGGGAAAAATTAAAAATTAAAAATTAAAAATTAAAAAATCCCAAAAAATTACCAAGGTTTTTAATTATTACCTCTTTTTCCCAATCACATCTAATTGTCATGATGACCAATATCAGAGTTTGAATTGCAGTGCCACCAAAAATCATCCCAGCCCATATACCCTGATGATGATAATTAATATGATATCCAAGTTTAGAAAATAAATAAGAATTAAAATTGCTGAATATATAGATTGTTAGGAGAAATGTAATAAATAGTGCTTTTTAAAATAATTATAAAAAAAAAAAAAGTTGAAATATTTTTAGTTCCCTTCTTTTGGAAAACAAGGTGTCTCTTTGTAACTAATTAAGAAATAAAAATGAAAATGATATTTGCATTAATAGTTGTACTTCTACACTACACTTCATCTTTAAAAATAAAAATATAAAAAAGGGAAACAGAAAAAAAGAAGAAGGTATAATTGTCCTTCAAAAACATTCTTGGACTCCATAATTATTTCATATTAAGTACGAACAATACTTTTTCACTTCATTTTTTAAGGATTATTATATCATTTTTTATTAAAAAATTCAAATAGAGTGCATGGCATGCATGCAGGCTCATGCATTCTATATCTCTACGTATTACACCCTAATTAATATATATATATATATATATATTAATTAGGGTGTAATACGTATATATATATATATATATATTGGAGATGCATAGGATTGAACCAAACTTATCCATTACAAATTCAACATTTTAAGTTTACCTATTCTCAAACTATTAAATCATGTAAATGTTCCAATATTCCAGCATTTGTAATTCCTTTTTTTGATGTAGAAGTTATGAAATTTTAAGATGTGATAATTGATTGACATGAATACATAATAATAATATATATATACAGATAAATACATACATAATACATGCATTAAGTTGATCATACATACCATAACACCTTGGTGGAAAACCCATCCCATTACAAATCCAAGTGGGACTCCAATCACATAGTAGCAACCAATGTTAACGTAAGCCACATATGATTGCCATCCCGATCCAACCGCTACCCCTGTTAATATAAATATGGCAACAATTTCAGTTATGTTGTTAGCCTGTCTAAGGTGTTGTTGGATCAAACTAAAAATTAAGCACAGAAAATCTAAATAATTGGAGTTTTAGTGTTAAACGTTCAAGTGGTAATTGTAAATTGAGAACCTTTTTTGATATGTTTTTTGGAGTTTGAAGTGTCTAACATTCAGTGATATCACTGAAGTCATTGTCACTTAAAAATATTTAACTCATTTTAAAATATATAGCTCATTTCAGGTGACATTCAAATTAAAATTCGTTATCAAATACCCTTCATTAGATAATTACTTAATCCTTTCAGAATTAAGTGTTGAATTGAGTTATCGAACATCACTTAAATATTATAAAACAGCAAAATGTGTGTATATGTATTATATATATAGGAGTAAATATTAATAATTACCAGATAGAACTGGTTGGACGCTGTTGAGGAGAATAGTAAAAGCTAAGAGGAGTGACAATTTGTGTACTGCTTCTAGAACAGGTTTACTGGAGGAGAACAGCAAGGCAATTTCATTGTGGAATATCATAATCAATAGCCAGAAGAAGAGACCGATCACCATAGATGTCACCACTGAAACTGTTGTAGCAAACTTGGCAGCTTTTCCATTTCCTGCTCCGAGCTCGTTTGCAACCCTAACTCTATTTCAATATATATATATATATATATATATATATATATATATATATCATCAGTGCACATATTTATTTGCGCTGAAAAAAAAAATATCAATACACCAACATTTGTAAATAGAATGAACAAACTTCAGTCGATAGACTCTTCTTTTCAGTTGTAAGGAGACTAAAGCAAGCATAATGGTTGGAAAATTATATTATGTGGACACAAGCAAAGAGAGAAAGAAAGAATGCAGATTTCGAAATGCATATTAATGCAGGCAATTTTTCTTAATGGACCATTCTGCTGGGCCGAGTCGGTCCAAGCCGACAAAACCCAGCAGTTTGGTGGGTTCCACATTTTTTGTGAAGCCCACTAAGATGGTGTACCTTTTTAGCACAAGAAGTATTTACCTTCCCAAATTCATTACGATCAATTTCAGATTGCTTAAATCCTTCAAATGCATTCAACCCCTTAGATGATAAGATTCACTAAAGGGTGCATATAAAAAAAATTAGAAAAAGGTGAGATCGGCTTGGAACTTTTTTGCCTTTTGGTCATCCAATCATGCTTATTATTTTGGAAAACTTACAATCAAGACTTACTTTTCTCATCAAAAGACAAATAAGTCCATTTAAAATCCAAATCACAGAATCTTCCATTTATCACCCTTACTAAATAGAATTGAAATTTTATAATTCATACATAATCTAATTTTTAATGTAAATTTCTTTAAGGTTTAGTTAATTATTAAATAGTACATTATAAGTTCAAATAATAATTAATTTAATTTAAACCAGAGGTGGGCTTACTACTTAGATACTTTCAGTGTTTATTCACTTCGCACTTGGTTACCCAGCGTTTACAATGGGTGCGATAACTGGTACAGCGCGACCTTCTCCGTCCTCTCGTATCAAGAAAAGATCGTTTCAATATCCTAATCTCATTCTATGAATGCAGCGAGTCCCACAAGAAAACACACACAAAAACCTGAATCATTTGTAAATATTATATTGATGATGAGAGAGATGATTAGTGGGTCCTAGAAAAGTTGTAAGAATATTTGCAATCGCAATTTTCTATTCACATTCTCAACTACGTAGGTTTCACAGGTACGGCTAGATGTGATGATTAACCTAATATATTATATATTGGAATATATTTGTATAGCTAACGGACAAAAAAGAAGGAATATTTGCAATCGCAATGTCTGTTCACATTAACGAAGTAAGTTTCACAGTTACAGCTAAATCAGACGAGAAATGTATATATATATATAGGAATTGAAGTTTTTATAGCAAATGGACAAAAAGGATAGAAGAAAGGTTGTACCTTGCTACTCTCCTTTTTTATTTCAGTTTTCGACCTTATTTGTTGTATTTATTTTAGGATAGAAGAAAGGTTGTACCTTGCTACTTTCCTTTTTTATTTCAGTTTTCGTCCTTATTTGTTGTATTTATTTTAACATAAAATCGCTATCCCAATTATTTAACAAAAAAACAAAATAGCAATCCCAGGTGTACGTGGAATTCTCAATCGGCCAATGCTAATAATAACAATAATAATAATAAACTGCTTCTTTAACAAATAAAAGTCCTGCTGGAATCTAATGGGTCCAATTTCATAAGACAACTACTAATCTATGGAAATAAATATACAATCTAATAAGATGTATCTCATTCATTAAATGAGTTTGAATAGCTCTAACATTTCAAAACATTCATAAAAAGTAATACTAATATATTGTGATATACATAGAGTAGGAAAACTCTACCCACCACAACAGATGGGGTCCTTTGTGATGCTTTAATTGTTATAATGGTGAAATCACTAAAATAGGTTGTGAAACAATCCATCACCAATGGTTTGAGTTCAAGCAAACAGTGGCCACCAAAAAGAAATGGTACCTATCTCACAAGAATTCTTTTATTGACCCGACAAATAAAAACTTACAAATAAAAACTTACTACTACACTGAGTCTATTTGGCTACCTATATATTAAAGTCCTTAATAATATCATTTTTCATCTCATAATTCATTAAAAAACAGACTAGTTAAAAGAAGTGAAAGATGAATGATGTGTTACCCAGCTCCAGCAAAGAACCCAAAAGGAATCATCATCTCCCATCCATTAATGGTCATACTGCAACAAGAGACAAACAGTACGTGTACACAATTCAAGACAAGAGAACTAAAACAATAATAGAGTTTGTGAACAAAAAGAATACGGAACTACATATGAATAAATGAAAATCATGTCCCATGAATATATGTGAAACTAAGTCCACTATAGTAAATACTTTGCATGTAGGCATTCAACATTAAAATCATTATAATAGCAATAATGATGATAATAACAATGTAATACAAGGGTTGCTTACCATATAGATAAAGCATCCAGTGCAATTTTTGCATTGTTTAGGTTTCCAGTCATCAATATCAGTATTCTGTAATACCAATTCTCCAAACTGTTTCAATACACACACATATACATATATATAAGAAGCAAACAAATTAACATTGTACTTGTAATAAGATTTAGAAATAAATATAAATTTCAAACAGCTTTAATTGATCCTCAATGGTCTAACAAGATATATGTTGCCACTGTCTCACACGAGCAACTTAAATGATTTTTTAAAAAAGTACTGTTTCCAACTTAAATGATGCACGTGGCTTACAAACAATCCAATGGTTCAAAGTATACGGTTTTTATATATTTGTGTGTAGATACCATAGAGAAAAAGTAAAAGAAAGTTACCAAAGCATGACCCCAGAAGCAGCAGAGAGTTTCACAAACTCCCAAAGACCTGATAAGGCTTCAATGGAGAAACCAGTCCAAGTATGAGGACACCCACCACAAACAGTATAACCAAACAGCCCAAAAACCAAAATCCACCAAGAGAGACACAGAGTAAGAGCAGCCCCAACCACTCCAAGCTTAAGCCTATACACAAAAAACCAACTCACAGCCACATGCTCCACCAGAGCCACCAGAGAAACCCACGCAATCGCACCGGTCTTCAGCTGACTCTGCAAGAACCTCTGCAGAGGGAACTGAAAGGCAAAGCTAAAGTGAATCGGAATCATCCACAAGGCCACGGTAGAAGATAGATCAGCCACATCTGGAGGCTGACCCAATAGCTTCAAGATTGGAGAAGCAAATACATACATAGGCAAAAGCAACACACAACACCCAAATAGAACAATCCAAGAGCGTTGCATGTACACGCCCAACATGTAGTACTTTTTGGCCCCAAAAGCCTGTCCACATAGAGTTTCAAGAGCACTTGCCATTCCCAACTGATTTATATACAAACAAAACATAATTATATGCATAAGACAGAGAGAGAGCATTCGTTAGAGGATAGAGAATTGATGTGTTCAGAGAGAGAGTTGGGTACCAAGAGACCGAGGTTGAAACCAATAATGACATTAGTGGCAATGGACATAGCAGCAAGCTCAAGCTCACCAAGGTGGCCAGCAAAAGCTTGGGTGATGGCGAGCATGGAGAAGGTGGCGATGCGGCTGAAGATTGAAGGGCCAACAATGTGCCAAAGCTTCTTTGATTCAATCCAGACCCTCTGTGAAAGAGCTAATTGATCTTCGTATTTTGATGCCACAGCTGAGGATGTGTAGCCTAGCAAGGGTGTTTTCCGCTCCTCTACAGTGGCGTTAATTGCCATTTTTTATTTTGGGTGGTTCTCTTTCTCTCTTGGGAAGAGATAGAGGAAGAGAGGAGACAATGACTAAATTATAGTCAAGTACAATTTCCATTTGTATGTGACATACATACATGCAGATGGTCTATAAGTGGCTTATGCACTTCATATATTTTTTTTTATGGGTATTAAGGTCATTTTAGTTGAGTAAGGTTAAATTTGTGTTGGATCTAGATTTGAAAAGTTGCTTTCATCAGCAATTTTCGTTGTAAACGATCTGTATTCTCTTACCAATACAAAAACCACAAGATGGACAAATAAGTAATCCACTGGCCTGTATATGTAGTATCATTCATATAAAGCTGCACTTTTTATTATGCTTATCTCAAAAATCTACTGCCCTTAGCATTCATCAAAGCAAAGGAACCCATAATGAGCTTCCATCATAACTTTAAAGTTGAACATACAAAATTTAAAAGCATCCATTCATCATCAAGTAACATTGTCTACCAGTTTAAAGCATTTTAAAAATCTTAAGATGAATGATACAACCATAAGTCTTCAATGTATCCCTGTGATGTATGGATGAACAAACTCTTTAGACACTACTTCTTTAGATTATCCAAACAACAGCAATCATCGGTCTGAAATTTGTTTGAAATGATGCCTTATAATTAGTATTGAATCAACATAATCATGTTCTAACTGATAAGTCTTTATCTGAAAGTAATCAATCCCAAATAGAATTTTTGGACACATGAATTCTCTAACCACAGCCCGACTTACATATGCAAGTGCACTGTCCTCTTTTCTATAACAAATGTTAACTCAAATCCATTAATCAATACTTCATTTCGCTAAGCCAATCTAAAATCTGCAACTAAAGCAAATTTCATCCCAAATACAAGTACTTTCTTCACTATGTCCCTTGAAGGAATAAAAATCTTGAAATTTACTCATTCTCATTTCCTCCTAATCGGATGAGCCATTTAAACTAACGAGTTCATCACTAGGTGCAAACATCGATTCAACTTCGCTCAAATCAAAATAGCTCCTCGTTTTCAGCAACCACTGTTCGCTAAAACCCAAAAGCTGCAAATTGCCCTTCATCTTCACCGTGTACTTTCTGCTCACAAGGTTCAAAGTTGCTCATCACCATGGAAGGCCTGATTTTCTCTAACATTATCTTAACTTAGGTGTAACTAAATATAGTATAATTTCACGTAACTAAATATAGTATAATTGTTGAAATATTATTGTGGGCTTCAAACATTCTCAACACATCTATAATTGTGTATCATATGTGGGTTGATTTGACAACTGACCTAGTTTTTCCATCTCCAACAATAAATGTCAATTATATGACTCAAACAAAAAAGAAATAATTTTTAAACATATGGATACAAACAAAAAGAAATAGTTTTCAAACATGTGAGTCCGAACAAAAGATAGGGGACCAAATCTTGGACATGTGCAAACAATAATTTGAGTGTGGTCCCTTCCAGATTCAATTGTGGAAAGTGTACATAACAGAACTTCTACTACTTAATTTATCAAATTAAACCCTAATTAGTCACTCACTCTCATAACCCTAAAAATAAGCACAAATTTTTCTCTGCACTTGGAAAAATTAAGCACACTAATTGTGTCACATGTCGCAACTGTATTTGTACATTTTCAGAAACTTATCTCTGCAGCAAACGCACCAAGAAGAAAGATTCGTATTAATTTGGTATAAAACCTAAAAATAAAAGCAAAACAAAACTTCACATAGGAACAAGCAAGCATAATTATTTATAAGGGACAAAAAAACTTCAGAACTGAAAAAGTGTCATTTTCAAGGTTTTTGTATCACATATATTTCACAAACAGATAAAAAATGAAACCCTATAACATTGAATTATAAAATTTTCACATGATATTTTATAGACTAAAAAATAACGTAGTTATTAACAACCACAAAAAAAATAATAACAATAATAATAATAAAAAAGCAGAACATCATTTTATCCCATTTAAGACTAAAAAATTCAAATGAATTTGAAGAATAAAACAATAAAATCATAGTGAGAATATTAAACGGTTGGGTAAATCTCTTTTGAATTAGAAAATTCAACATACCTCCAAAAATGAAGATGCAAGAAGCTCCTGAGAATTCATTTTTAGGAGAGCGTTAATCTTGAGTTGTGAAGGAGGGTCTTTGGGACTAGTGGTTGTTGGGATTTATATACCCTGTCATAGCGAATTCCTATTTGAATTAAAATGGCATATGTTCCTAACGTATCTGAAATATTTATATTTTATACAATTGGTGAATTCAATGTATTATGTTTCGATTCATTATGGAATTGATAATGTCCATTTGATTACAAGAGATATTTATATATATGTATGTGATGGCGATCAATACAAGAGATATTATAAATTGTTCGTAGTCAGTAATTATGGATGGAATCATAATTAATTAAGACTTGAACTGGATCTGCGTTAGGTTGAGATATATTGCGAGAGCCGTCGTATGCAATTACTCCCTATCACTGTCATGGCATTTGACTCTTAAGTATGAGAGAAGTATAGACTCTTTTATTAATTAATAATTATTTTGATTTGTTCGGCAGATACTTCGGGATCCTTAGACCGACACTTTGGATAGTTATGTAATTAATAGTTAGAGGGTTATATTCTCAATATTCGCATCAATGCTACTTGTATTTATTTTGTATTGATTATGGTTGATCACAAATTAAATTCGAAGGCCTTCGTGTGTTTTTAGACAAAATAATTTATTATATATTTATTTATTTAAATTATTATTTTTGTCAAACAAATGTTTTATTGTGATCGAGCCAAAAATAATCAAAGGTACCAAAATAAATATATTAATTAAGTAGTCGGATTGATGGCTTTATTTATCCGATAACTAATTATGTATAGAGGGGTCAAAGTGCAACATTGACTTAGATGTTATTTATTATTTAATTGGATTTCAATTAATTTCTTTTAGTGGAGTAGAAATTAATTAATGAATTAATTTATTAATTCATTGTAACCAAGAAAATAATAAGCCCAATAGGATTCTCACTCATAGCCTAACTTGATATTGGAACCCTATTAGATTTGAGATATGTGAATTAGAGATGGAGAATGATTTATGATTTCCTTTTTTGATTTTTATGTTGCCTATATATACATGGTATATATACATGGGTTCATGTATATTGTAGGGGGACTTTTTGGAAAAGAAAAAGGAATATATTTTTTCTCTCTCTAGATTTTAGGGTTTGCTTTCTCATCTAATGGAGGCTCTCACAAGCCTAATTTTCCAAAGTCATTCATGGAGGCTTATGAGTGATTCCTAAAGGCTAGACCATTACGAAGAAGATGGAGATCCAAGGAGAAGGCATCTAGCAAACGGGATCTACAATAAGTGAGAACATTCACTTTAGAGGAGAGATCTAACGTTTACTCAAACCTTGATGTAAGTACTCAATTTATTAATTGAATGATACGTCATATTTTATTTTTGCATAAAACTTGTCTCTATGTGATGAATCAAGATCTATGTATGAAAATCCCTCAGAAAGTTTTTAAAACTTGCATGTTTCCCAACAGTGGTATCAGAGCATGGTTTGATTCAGTACTAGAAATCATGTTTTTATCAAAATCATCATTCATGGATCCAAATTATATATGCATATATATATTTATTGATGTATGATGATGTATGTATAATTGTGAATGAATGTTGATGTATGGTTGAGTTATAGATGAAACTTATAGGTTATTGAATGTAATTTTATCTTTGGATGAATGTAATTAAAGTTTTGATTTAGCGGTTTAAAAATTCAATAATGTAATTTAATTTTTTCCATTGTATTTCAAATTGTAAATTTATTTAAAACTATGTAATCTTCATCAAATGATATTATGAAGCTTAAAAAAGATCCAAAAGGGTTAAATTAGGCTTCAGGAATTTTTTGAAATTTTTCAGAATTTTTTTGGAAATTTTTGGGCTTAATTTATAATTTTTGGAATTTTTTAAATTATTTTCTGCAATTTTGGCAGTTTTTCGGCGACCGGAGGGTCGCCAGCAGCGAGAGCAACGGCGGAATGAGGGAGGCTGATCTGGTGCAACGCAGTACACATACGCCTGCACCGGTAGCCATTGGATTGTGATCATGCAGCGATAGGGATCCGGTGTAGCAGCGCTATGGTGCGCCCAAGGCGCACACCATCTATAGAGTGCGTGAGGCTCACGCGCACTAAAAAGAGGCGCCAACTGGTGCGTGGAACGCGCTGGCAACCACAACACGCGTGTGCCGGCGCATAGCACGCACTGCAACATCTCTCCAGCGCGTGCGGGCACGTAGGAGCGCATGACACGTGCTGGGAACCTTCCAAGGAGCGTGGCAGCACGTGCATGACCTTTCGGACGCGTCCTAAGTGTCGTTTTACTTCTCCAGGCATGTACAAGCCTCTACAAGTGTTCACAAGCCTTTGATTGACCCTCGCGCAATACTTAGAGCAATTAAATGTTAAAAGCTAAATCCATTGGCCATTTAATTTGTTTTATCTGTCATTTATTTGTGTATGTGATGCATGAAATAATTAATTGTAAATTATTATTATTCATGCATTGGATCCATGATTTTTATCTAAATGACTTGATTTACATTAATTGAATTATGAAAATTAATTGGATTTGATTACTAATTAATTATAGGACACTTATTGAGAAACAAAAAATTATTTTTGAAAATTATTTTTAAAGTGTGTCTCAAATTAAATATTAGTGAATCATTTAAAATTCTAATTATTTGGATTAAAATTAAGGCGTTTTGCATGCATTATATCATGGAAATTAATAAATGCAAAACCCTAATTATGAATGATTTAAAAATTGAGTGGGAGGGGGGATTTTTATACATTACCCCATGGCCTTTGTTATTATAACCATTGTAATTAGATCTTCAAAAATAAGGCCTCACGCATGATTTGAAGAGTCTTAATGTTACAAGAACGGTTTTCTCATGAAAATAAAAATATTAAATGTTCCTTGTAATTAGATTTTTAAAAATAATGTCCTACGCATGATTTAAAGAGTCTAGATTATAATGACAAGATATTTAATGTTTTATTTTTCGTTGGAGCATTAATAACGTTATACACTCAATCTAAATCAATAGTGTTATTTCCCCAACGTAGTGGTCTACACTAGGTGATTTTAGAAAGGCTAAACATAATCGGGAATCATTTCATATAGATAGATAAGGCATTGTCTTAAGAAATATAGAAATGATGGGATTTGCCCGTCAATAGTAATAATGAACTTCGTCAACTGAATAAGTTATTGTCGTATTAGTTATCCAATTTTTCATGCAGTGGTTAAGGGACCCACGTACTATTTTAATGGAAGTACTCGTCTAATAGCAAATGAATCTCAACAATAGTAATAATGAACTCTTCTATTAGGATAAGTTATTGACGTATTGATTGTGTGATTTATTATGTTACGAAGTTAAGGGACTCGCATTAATTAAAAGGGATTGTTTACCAATAATGATAATGATCTCTTATTCTATTGAGATTTATTATATTATGTAGTTAACAAACTCATTTTAATTTTAAATATGCATGATAGTATTAATAATTCACCTTTCATATTGTATGAATGCATTCATATTCAGATTTATTATGTCTAATCCATTTTATCTGCTTGCTAACATATTCAATGTATGTGGACCTCATTTATATTGACTGGAAAAGGAACTTAGCTATTTTATTCACAACGTAAGGGTACAAAATATATTTACTACTCCTATATCTAATCTTTTTATTTTAAGATACCCAATTTGACATTAATGCTTTTAATAAGTGAAACAAGACAAATGATATGATTTGGTGCAATATTCTAGAGTTTATCTCGAATACGCTCCAAAGCTAACATTTACATTATTTTATTTACTTCAAGCATTATGTTAAATGTCAATGAGATATTTTGGTGAGATTAGATAGAGTATATGCCTAAGTACTGTGTCAGATTTAAATACCATCAAGATAGCCTAAAGATTTCCAGTAAAAGGTCAAATTTTGGAAAATGATTATTTATTATTTAAAAATCGAACTGGAGGTCAATAGGGCTGACTTAGGTGGTAAGTTTGAAGTTGACATAATTATTGTCTTGTTACAAAACTCGTTCAACTCTTTTAGAGTGAACTAAATAAGGAACCAATTTGAGTTCACACTCGCTGATATTCTTATAGAATTGGTAACAGATTAAGGGATAATCAAAAGTATGGGTGTTCCTATCAATCTAACCTAGTCTATACTATCTTCTTCTAGGCCCAAGTGGAAGGGCAAAGGAAAGGAGAAGAATGATAATAGGACTAGGCTAGCACAAAACATAGGTATCCAAAAGGTTAAAGAGAATAAGGCAGTGTATGTTGAGGGCAAAGGAAACTGTTTCTTTTGCTACTAACTAAGACACTAAAGGACGAACTGTCTAAGCAATGACGTGGCATAGGAAAATGTATATTTAATCATTGGGCCATGTTATGTGGTTGTATCTATTAATTCCTGATAGATAGATTCTGGGGCCACTAAACATGTTTGCAATTCGTTGCAAGGATTTTAGGAATCCAGAAGCCTCGATGATATGGATATATATTTGTCTTTTCACCTGATGTCAAGGTTATAGCTAAGTCAGTGGGAGTATTACACTTGAAATTAGAGAGTATGAGGATATTAGTATTAGAGAACTATCTTTATGCACAGATGTTAAACGCAATCTAATTCTTATTTTACTTTTGGTTTATAAAAACTGTGTTGTTATTTTGTAAAATTAATTTTTAAAATTGATTAGATGTGTGATTGTTTCTGGTGCATTGAAAGATGGTCAATATACTATAACCACAAACTTTTAATATTTGCAGGATTTAGAAACTAATGTTGCATCTTCTAGATTGAATGTTAAGAGAAAAATTGTTATTCCTGACTCATTGTATTTTTTAGTGTCTATTTTTGGGTTGTAATCAATCAAAATGAGATTCAAAGATTGGTCAAAGAAGGTTTATTACCTAGTGAGACAAGGGAGCCTAAACCAAACTTGTGAATCCTATTTTGAAGGATAGATAACTCTAAGGGCTTAATCAGCCAAATGAAACAGACATAAAGAACAATTGGAGTTGGTACACACAGATACGTGTGGTCTTATGAATATCCAAGCAAGATTACTCATGTTTTGGATAAATTTACCTGATACGACACAAGTCTTAAACTTTTGGTATATTCCGAAACTGTCAAGACTGATGTGGAGCACATATTAGGTAAACTTATCAAAACACTTTGATCTGATCGTGGATATGAGTATTTCTTGGGATAGTGCAAAGACTATATGGTCAATGAGGGTGTGGTGTACCAGTTTTTCTGCAATTGACGCTCAATGAATTGAGGTGTCAAATAGAAATAATAGAATTCTGCTTAACATGGTTAGATCTATGATCAGTTATGCTACATTATCTCTTTTATTTAAGAGTTTAGCGTTAATGATATCGATGCGCATTATGAACTACATTCCATCTTAGTCTGTCTCAAGGATACCATGTTTTTTGACTAAATCTTAGTTTGAATCACATGCACATATGGGGTAGTCTTGCACATATGCGCTTGATATGGACAAGTAAGTTGGAAATAGATCATTCGCATGATAGATTTGATAGCTACTCTGAAGGCGCTAGGATGGATTATTTTATGATCTCAATGATAAAAGTTAAATGTTTACACTCACTGTTTATCTATAGGAGGATCATATTATGAATCACATACCTAGTAGCATAATGTTAGAAAATATGGTATGACTACCAGATGTACCACATATATGAACACACTTATTATAGAGATTAAGAATTATATATGAATTCCCTATTGGTGCATCAACATCATCTAGTACATAGATTCCTGTATCGGTACATTGTTGTAGTGGGAGGATTATCATCCAATCTGACAGAATCATGTTTTTAGGTGAGACGTTTATGGACATCCCTGTTAAACATGAGTTGGACCCAGTAAGCTACACAGAAGCGTGAATTGATATTGGATACAAATCATTTTGGCAAGTTGCTATGAAATTAGAGTTGGATTTATGTATTCTAATAATATCTAGGATCTTGTAGGACTTTCTAGTAGGGTGATACCTATGAAAGGCAAGTTAATGTACAAAAAAATACCAGAAGATTTCTTAGTAAATGAACCATATGTGTACAGGGTAATGTCGTTATTTTTCTAATTCTATATATTGTTGACATCCTACTCATTTATAATGACATGGAAGTTTTGTCATCATTAAAGAGGTAGTTGTTCAATTATTTTGAAATGGTAGATTTTCAAGATGTAAGCTATATTCCTAGGATCAAGCTTTTGCAAGATCAGGTTAAAAAGAAAATAGGCTTCTCTTAATAATCCTACATTGATAAAGTTTTGACCAAGTTTGGTATGTAAAACTCAAAGAATAAGTTCTTGTATTATTGACATGGATTGCTCTCTCTAGTAAGTAATTATCTAAGACTAGCAAAGGAGATTGAGCAAATGAGGCTGGAACAATATGTTTTGGCATATGGGAATCTCATTTATGCCATAGTCTATACCAAACATGACATTCGCTACATAGTATGGATAATCAGGAGATATCAGTCCAATCCCGGACTTGATAACTGGTATGTTGTGAAAAATATCATAAAGTACCTTATAAGAACCAATGATCTCATACTCATTTATGGATGTGATGATGTGGTTCCAGTCAGGTATGATAATTCTGATTTTAAATCAGTTATATAAGGTCCATGACTTAGTGTATGTTCACTCAATGGAAAGGAAATCAGTTAATAGATTGTTAAGCAGATTTCAACTGCTGACTCAAACCTACAGGTGGAGTACATTGCAGCCTTAAAGGCGGCAAAGGAAGCCTTTTGGTTTGATCTCACTAATTTAGAGGTTGTGGAGCATACTCGCCTGCCTATCGAGTTATATTGTGACAATAGTGCAGAAGTAGTCCAAACCAGTGACCCAAAGTTCCATAGAGGAACAAGGTACACTAAGAGGAAAGTATCATGTCCTACATGATATTGTCCGGCAAGAAAATGTACTCGTGGCTATAACATTGCGTTAGAACACAACTTTGTTGATCCATTAACAAATGTGTTATGATCAATAGTTTTGATCATCACCTCGATAACATTGGAGTTAGATGCAATCCGAATTGGCTATGAGGGCAAGTGGGAGCTGTTGGGATTTATATGCCCTGTCATAGCGAATTCCTATTTGGATTAAAGTGGCATATGTTCCTGACATATCTAAAATATTTATACTTTATACAATTGGTGAATTCAATGTATTATGTTTCGATTCATTATGGAATTGATAGTGTCCATTTGATTACAAGAGATATTTATATATGTATGTGATGGAGATCAATATATGAATATAAATAGTAATCATAAATTGTTCATAGTCGGTAATTATGGATGGACTCATAATTAATTAAGACTTGAACTGGATTCGCGTTAGGTTGAGATATATTACGAGAGCTGTCGTATGCAATTGCTTTCTATCATTGTCATGGCATTTGACTCTTAAGCATGAGAGAAGTATAGACTTTTTTATTAATTAATAATTACTTTGATTTGTTAGGCGGATACTTCGGGATCCTTAGACCGACACTTTGGGTAGTTATGTAATTAATAGTTAGAAGGTTATATTCTTAATATTTGCATCAATGCTACTTGTATTTATTTTGTATTGATTATGGTTGATCACAAATTAAATTCGAAGGCCTTCATGTGTTTTTAGACAAAATGATTTATTATATATTTATTTATTTAAATTATTATTTTTGTCAGACAAATGTTTTATTGTGATCGAGCCAAAAATAATCAAAGGTACCAAAATAAATATATTAATTAAGTAGTCCGGTTGATGGCTTTATTTATCCGATAACTAATTATTCATAGAGGGGTCAAAGTGCAACATTGACTTAGAGGTTATTTATTATTTAATTGGAGTTCAATTAATTTCTTTTAGTGGAGTAGAAATTAATTAATGAATTAATTTAATTATGTCCATGGACCGGACCAATTATTAATTCATTGTAGCCAAGAAAATAATAAGCCCAATAGGATTCTCACTCATAGCCCAACTTGATATTGGAATCCTATTAGATTTGAGATATGTGAATTAGAGATGGAGAATGATTTATGGTTTCCTTTTCTGATTTTTATGTTGCTTATATATACATGGGTTCATGTATATTTTAGGGGAGACTTTTTGGAAAAGAATAAGAACATATTTTTTCTCTATCTAGATTTTAGGATTTGTTTTCTCATCTAATGGGGGCTCCCACAAGCCTAATTTTTCAAGGTCATTCATGGAGGCTTATGAGTGATTCCTAAAGGCTAGACCATTACGAAGAAGATGGAGATCCAAGTAGAAGGCATCTAGCAAACGGGATCTACAATAAGTGAGAACATTCACTTTAGAGGAGAGATCTAAGGTTTACTAAAACCTTGATGTAAGTATTCAATCTATTAATTGAATGATACATCATATTTTATTTTTGCATAAAACTTGTCTCTATGTGATGAATCAAGATCTATGTATGAAAATCCCTTCGAAAGTTTTTAAAACTTGCATGTTTCCCAACAGTGGTATCTTCTGTCCTCCAAATTAGGGGTGCACAAAAGAACCGTAGCACCGGAACTGAAACCGGAACTGTGAGAACCGGAACCGAAATTCCGATTCTCACGGTTCCGGTTCTGGTTCCTAAAATGAGGAACTGTTGAGATTCGGTTCGGTTCCGGTTCCAGTCTCAGGGTTCGGTTCCGGAACCGAACCGAACCGTAATATATATATTATATATATTTGATTATATTATTAATAGTAGTAACTCTAATTTATAAACCTTTAAAACAAATTTAGGGCAAATCATTTCAGCCTCCCTAAGCGCCTCCATCTCTATTCTCGTTCTCGACTCTGAACTTGCCCCCCCTCTCTCTCTCTCCGTCTCTCTCTGCAACTGTAAACTACAAAATCTACAAGAATCAGAAGTTCAAAACCCATATATTTCAGATCTGTCTATAAGAATCAAAAGTTCAAAACCCATATCAGCATATCATTTCCAGATTGTTCAAAAACTCAAAACCCATATCTTTCAATTTCCATCGCTCGCTGTTCCAGTTCAGGTTCTCCGTTTGCAAGCTTCAGCCGCTGTCTCTCAACTTTCAAGCTTCCCCCCCTGTCTCTGTGCAACTGCTAACTTGTATGTATGGGTTTTCTTTTAATTTTTTTTATAAATCAACTAATCAAATATCTTTTATTTATTTATTTATTTTTTTTTGCGATGCACTTGTTAAGGATTTAGCCGCTGTCTCGGCGAAAGTCTTCTCAAATATCTCCACAGCTTCCGGGTTCAGTTTGGTCAACGGTTCCACTGCTCATGATTCCGGTTCTGGTTCCATTTTTTAGGAACCCTTCAGTCCGTTTCCCGTTCCGGTTCCAGCAGGAACCGTACCAAACCGAACCGTGTGCACCCTACTCCAAACCAATTCACCTGTTTCGTAAATGTGTTTCAATTCCAAACCAATCAAAACGGGAGCGTTTTAGTCTTTAGCTAGGAGCACCGAGTAGTAAACAATCTCCCCAAACTTAAAAACATCTCACCTTAAACATGTGGGGCAGACATTTAACACCTTGTAAATGCCATATAATATAACTTTTTATAGGTTTTGAAAATCCCCTAATGTTTATTGTAGGGGCAAATCTTAATGAGATAATAAAAATACTAAAATAACCTTTATATAATTAAAAATAAAAAATAAAAATTCAGTTAATGTAAAATTACCTAAATAACACGGACACGAGACATGGGTACGATACGACACGGACACTGCGATACGTCAAATCTCAAAAAAATAGGACACGGACACGGCAAGGATACAGCAACAAAATAATAATATAATTTTATTATATATAAAAAATTATTCATAAATCATTTAAATTTGACCGAGTTAATATTTCATATTTTAAAATATATATATACAATGGCCCATCATATAGCCCACGTGCCCAAATCTCTTTCAAGTATAAATCTTAAATCCAAAAGGGATAGGGTTAGCCTTGTGACCAAACAAGTGGTCACATAAGATAAGATTGCAATACAGATTGCAGTACAAGTCAGTACAAATCTTATCACCGCCCTCTATTTTCATCTTATTTTCTGGGAGTGTCTCTCTGTCTTCTTTCATCTCTCAACTTCTTTCATATTTTTTTGTTTATATTCTCCTCTGCCCAAACTTTCAGATTGGACAAAGCTGGTATAGAAGAACATGCTACTGGCAAATAGATCTCTAAATTTATTTGTATTGTTTCAATTTATACTTTATTTCATTTATGAACTTTTTTCTGTCTATTATATAGAGATGAATATATACACATCTATGTAGATAAAATGATTATATTGATATATCATCTTCTCCTCTTCTTTCTTTTTTTCACAAAAAATCTAAAGATCCGGTTGTTGTGTCCTATCCCGTGTCGCTGGCGTATCCTCTATTAGTTTTTTAAAAAAATAAAATTAGGACACGGTTATAAGGTGTTGGACACATGTCCGGCCCTCCGATACGCGTGTCCGACCTTCCGATACGCATGTCCGTGTCGGACACGGGTACGTTACATGCTTAGTACATGTTCGTACT
This sequence comes from Cornus florida, assembly GCF_030987335.1. Classification (NCBI taxonomy): domain Eukaryota; kingdom Viridiplantae; phylum Streptophyta; class Magnoliopsida; order Cornales; family Cornaceae; genus Cornus; species Cornus florida. The sequence continues at coordinate 47,459,170 of NW_026775577.1, read as the reverse complement.
TCATAGAAAATTACTATTATATCCTTTATTTTCTATATTTATATACAAAATGGAAGGGCGCTTTGAGAATCAATAAAGGGTAATTTTAGTATTTATTAAATTTAATCAGTTATGTGTCAGGCACATGCATTTTTAACGGTAACAACCGAAAAGTCCTTATTTATAACATTTTTAAATTCTCGAGGAAGTTATATATCCAAAGTAAAAGAGGGGTGCTATTCGCTCAAAAAGTAGACCTTAGGGGTGTTTTAGATACTTAGTCCCTTAAACAATATTGAAAGCATGGACATGGTTTTTTTTTTTAGTTCTTACTCCCTCTGCCCAAAAAAAAAAAAAAAAACAACTCTTTTACAGAGTTTTCCAAAAGAGACATTTTTTTTTTGAGACAAAAGGAGTATTTTTATTTTTTTGTAAATAAATATTTTTATTAAACGAAAAAGGAACTACACAAGAAAGATCTTAAACCAACAAATGCAAAGATAAAAAATAATAATATAAAAGGCATTACTAGGGATGGCAATTTGCCTCACCCGCGCGGGTAACCGTCCCACCCCGTCCCCTTTTTAGCGATTTTGGAGAACCGTTTAGTTTATTTAGGTGGGGATGTTTTGATGTATTGAAAGCCCGTGCGAGTTCGGTGCGGGGAGGTCACCCTGCCCCGTTTAGATAGGTAAATTACTTAAGTATCCTTATATCAATAGTATATATATTTCACATTAATATTCTTATTCATTAGTATATTTATTGAGACAATTTGTTTTATAACAAAATCTGAAAATCTAGAACATACAGCTTACGCGGGCATTTAGAATGTTTTTAATGTTGAATTTTATGTTAACTATTTATTGTCCATTTTTTTTAATGAATCTTTCAATAATTTTATAATTTTAGTTGTTAAAAAAATTTGGGTAAAGTACAACAACACCCCTTGAGGTTTGCCAAAAGGACACACAAGTGAAACTTACCTTTTGTTTGGACAAAGACACTCCCTCAAGTTTGATACAGCTACCAAAGACACCCCAATGATAATAAATTGACATTTTTACCCTTTGACTTTTATATTGACCAATTTGAATATTGAAATGACCTATCTAACCTCATACCCATAACTTATTTCCTTCTCTCCTCTCTGTTCTCTCTTCCTTTGCCCCAACACCAACACACACACATACTATCACACAGATTCTCAAAAGATGTAAATTTCGAATATGCCAACCATCAATAGATAACACTGTCTCGCAAATCATAGGATACACAAAATTGGTGGCCATATGTAAATAAAGTGGTGAAACACAATTTATACACACATATATATATACAAATACATATATATATACACACCCACACACACACATATATTTATATACAAATACATATATATATATATATACACACACACACACAAAAGGCGGCGGTGACGATGGAGTTCATCATCATCACCCACGCGCCCAACACGCTCCTTCTTCAACCTTTTTCCCGGTGACGTAACCCCTTGCAGATCATCACCAACTCTCTGCCACCGCCGTTGCTCTCTACCATTTGCCGTAGATCTCTGAAGCCACCTTCAGAGGGAATCCGGGGGTGTTTCTCCTTTTAATGGAGCAGCCTGCAAGATGCAACAAATGAATTAAAAAACAACAATATGCATATATATACAAAACTATCACTTCAACAACAGTTAGCTAAACAACAATTGATCATTTGCAAACTTGACACTTGAAGTAAAACCAAAGACTATTGTAGGAATGTGAATGAATCCACATATAGGAACATCACAACTACTACTCTCTGCCATTAAACTGATATGTGCTCTTTTTGTATGTTTTTCCCTTTCTTGCACTCCTGATTTATGGATTGTTATGAAATATTTAGTTATATTAATTTTTAATCTTTTGGATTTTCTTTCTTCACATTTATCATTTTCCTTTAAACAAGGGGTGGAGGTTGCGGTGGAGAGAGAAGGGGTGGATGTTGCGGTGGATGGAGAGAGAAGGGTAATTTGGTCATTTAATTATTTTGATATTTTATAATTAAAATTAATAAAATAGTGAAGGATAAAATGGACTTTTCACATGCTTTAAGACTCTGTTTGGATAGTAAATTTCACAAGGAGGTATGTCCAAAAATAGCCAAACTTTCATCTGCATGTCCTTACCCCAAATCTCAGGGGGTGTCCCTGTACTTTACCCAAAAAATTAAATGAAGAAAAATTTCTGGTCTTAAACGGGGCGGGCCGGGTACCCGCGGGTAAAGTCGGCCTATGTTCATGAGCATGGATGGATAAAACTATAATACCCGCTCCTTTTCCAGCATATCTTTTATCTTCTTCGTATCTGTAACTGATTCCATCTCTACATTTTGATAAAGATCCAATTCCGTCAACAACCCTTTAAGAGCATTATAATACTCCGTGACAGTTGAAGAACCTTGCTGGGTTCTGATAATCTACTGCTTTAGTTCAAATATTTGAGAGGCAAAACCTCCCTTGGAGTAGGTTCTTGTGACTGATTCCCAAATATCCTTGGCAATGGACAAGAGTAGATATGTCTTGCAGATCTCCGGTGGCATTGAATGGAGTAGCCAAGACATCACCATGCAATTCTCGGCCTCCCAGTTTTCACACTTTGGATCATCTTCTACTGGAGGCTTTGCAGATCCGATTACATACTTAATTTTCCCTTTGCTTCTCAGGAAAATCTTGGCCGATTGGGATCACTCCATAAGTTTCTTTTATTCAACTTGGAAGTAAAGATCTGCATGGTTGGGTTTTCAGTATAGACGGAGGCCTGGTTGTTGGAGGACGATATGATAGGTGTTACAGACATAATCGGACAAATTAACAATGAAGGGCTGTTTGAAAAGAAAAAGAAAATTAAACAGTCACAAACAACGCTATAAAGACCTCAAAGAAGGAAGATGAAAATGGTAATGAAGGCCGTGAAAAAACAGACAACAAAGGCCGTCGGAAAAAAAAAAAAAACTCCCGAAGAACCTAAATAGGCTCTGATACCATGTCATTTTGTGAGGAATGAACCACACGATCGTTATTATAGAATAATTACACAGATATATATAAATGCGCGCAAAAGTAGATCTACGTTAGGCTAAACTAGGTAACTCTACTAACTTGAGAGCTAAAAATTAGGATCTAAATTACAATCATATCTATACAACCTATTTACAAAAATAATAATAAATAAGCTAACTATTCCAACTGATAAATTCAATAAAAATCAGGAAGGCATATTGAACATGATAAATTTTTTTTTTTTTTTTTTCAACTAACATGATGACTAATAGTGCAACAAGAGACTAATCGAAAAAATAAAAGTGCAATAACAATATATTAATCAAAATTCAAATAATATGTTATTATTCATAACAAATTACAGTAAAGAAAAATTAAAAAATATAAAATACACAAAATTGATTGAGTTCATAAAATTACAGTAATAAATTTAAATAAGAAGAGAAAAAAAAAATAATACAGTACACATCATACATAAGTGCAAAAAAAAAAAAAAAAAAAAAAAAAAAGGGGAATTTTAAGAAGTTGGGGAAGAAGAAGAAGAAAAAGGAAATGAAAATGAGATTACGTACTTTGAAGGGAAAAAAATTAGGGCTCGATGGAAGAAGTGGAATGTATTTTTTTTTTTTTTTTAATATATATTAAAGGAAGAAGAATGGAGGAAAAATAGAAAGGAGTTAACAAACTTCATTTGTTCAATAAAGAGAAGACAAGGAAAGAAATTATAATAGGAATGATGAATCATCATTCATCCTTTACAAATTTCCATCCCTCCAAAAAGAGGCGGAAGAAAGGATGGAAGACAAGTGGTGCTATTATAGAAGTTTTGAATTACAACATTATCCTAATTTATACAATTTTTAAATTACAATACCATTCACCATAAATTACAATATTATAGATACTGATGGATATAATGGTAAAAATAATTTAAAACTCTCATTTTCCTTGTGTGCTAACGAACACAATAAATTATGAGCTTATTATGTTCTATTCCATCAAACCGAATAAAAATTAAAATTACATAATTTCTTCTCTAGAGATATCTCATCCATCATTTCACATCTCTTTCATCCAAATTTTTTCTTTGCAACATAATGAAGCATAAAAGAGAAAAGAAAGAAAAATTAAAGAAATACTTTTAACAACTGCAATTTTTAGAGAGATATTACGTAAAACTTCTCATATGTATACATTACACATAAAAAAATGCATATATATATATATATATATATATATAGGTGGGCCTAGCCTGGTCCCTGTCCGAGCACCTCCTGTAATGACCCGGTCATTTTCCTCCCTTTCATTTTTCTCAAATTTTACAGATAAATTTTTTCCGTTTAATTTTCTTTTTCCGAATTCTGTTTGTCGTCACTTGGTATCATCTCGAGTGTTTAGAAATGGTTTCCAAGACTCTTTCGTTTGGATTGACAACTTCCTTTAAGTACCGAGTCATTTCTATATTTTCACTTTTTAGACACTATTCACTTTTCGTCCTTTTTCCTATTTTGTCTTTTTCCCGTTTGTCACTTTGTTGGCATAACCTCACTTTTCATACTCGGAGTTGGTTTTTGACTTCACGTATCTTCGTTCTAAGTGGTTTCCCCAAAATACATATCCTTACTTTTGTAGAAAAGTACTCTGGTTGCTCCTAGTGTCCATAGGGGTATGGATGCACAGTTCTTCAGAATCTTTTTCTTTTCTTGGGGTGTTTTTCATAAATATCTTTTGAAGATATTTTATTTTAGGGGTTTTTAAGAAAATATTTTTGGAAGATATTTTCATTCTGGGTCATTAATGCAATTAACCCTTTTTGGAGGGGCCATTGTGCAATTAACGAAAGTTATTACAAAATATCTCGTTTTGAGACTGGATCCTCGTACGGGATTTATTTTCACATTTTATCAAGTCATGTACTCTTAGAATTCCCTTCTAGTCGTTTTTCTCCAGTTTTAGGGTTTTTGGCCCTAGTTACAACCGAACTTGTTTGGGGCATATCTCTCTGCTCGGGACTTAATTTTTGACGTCATTTCTTCTGTTATTCATATTTTACCATCTTGGTCCTTTTTCGTTCACGAATTTTCACCGTTTGAGCGCGTCTGCTACAATTCCACTTTTTCGGACCTAGCGGGGCACTTTTAGGGTTTTCCTACAAATAGAATGTCTTAAAGTGAAAAGTCACTTTTTCATCATCTTCCTCTCTCTTGGCCGGCAGCCATGGTAGCCAAGGGGCTGCCACCCCTCTCTCTTCTTTTCCGGCCACTTCCTTCGTGTAAAACGTAGTAGTGCCTTAGCGTTTTATGTTCACCTTGACGTGCTATACCTTTCCCCCTTATTAGAACCCATTTCTGACCATTTTGTGAGTTCAGGTTTGAAGTCAAGTTGTGATTTTCATGTGGCTTCCTTGGGATTAATAATCATCGTGTTGTCCCCGACAAAACCCTGAAGTATCGTCGGATTCAGAGCACTTTTCTTCCGGTGGGGATTTGAGATTTCCATCTCAAATTGAGGTAGAGGGTGTTATAGGTTGTTATTTTTATTGTCTTGCATGCTATTGATATTTATGCAACTTAATTACATGCTTTGGTATCAAATTTAGGAATTTTATTATTTAATTTTCTTGTGTGAGATTTGATTTTCCCGGTTGGTTATACCTTGATTTAAATTACGAGCATTTGAACAGGTATTGAAGATTTTAATTAATATTTTTCTTGGATGAAAATTTAATTCATGTGGCCTTCTCTAGCTTGAAATTAGTATGTGATGTCATATTATATTAGGCCCTAATATGCTCTTCAACATAAGTGAATTTGAGAGTAATCGGAGGTGTTTTGAAATCTAGTAATAATTAATTAATTTTATTCCAAGTGCACTATTCACTCCATTGGATTTGCGACTTCATTTTATTGATGTACATGCCATATACTTTCATATATATTAAATCGGGAATATTTGATTAGGTTTTGAAACCTTTCATTTAATTATTTTCTAGTATTAAAGTTTAATACTCATGGCCGTATCTTGCATGGAATTCACTTGTATTATGTTCTTAAATCAAGTCTTGACATGTTGTATAACATATGTTAATTTGATATCATTTGGATGAGTTTCAAAATCTTGAGATTTTAATTAAATGAATTAATTAAAATTCATTCAATAGTTCTATGAGCTTAATTCACATGGTTGTATCTTATATGGAATAAACTTGTAACTTGATATTAAACTTGTTCTTCACGTGACCTTTGACATGCCTTGTTCGTGGAATATTTGGACTTGCCTTGTAATCTTGATAATTTAATCCCTTAAGTAGATTAAATTCCTTTTTATGCTTCCATCGAGTTAATCATGCCTTGATATTGAACTCTTGTCAAACTTAGGAATCGGACTTGTATTTCATGGACTCTTACATTTTTATCAAGCATCGTGACCTCTTGTATCTTGGTTTCATTAATGTACTTAATGAACTTACACAATTATCATGGAATGGTTTAATTACTCATATGTGCTTAGTAAATAATTGAATCATTAATCATATACTTGTGGTATATTTACATTAATGGATTTCATGTGCTATATATCTTGGTTCTAATCTATATAGATGCACACTATGATTTCTTGACATTTCAAATGCCATCATAGTTGAAAACTTACGGCATGACTTGTGTGTTCCAAAATCTTGGTTATGCATGAAACGTGGTTAATGCATTTCTTGTATCTTGATACTATCTTGACTTACACAACTTGTTGATTTTGGAACTTGGAATATCAATCAAGAATTGATATGGCTAGGACTTGGTTCTACTACAGGAGATAGAGAGCTTCCTACACTAAAGTGCGCACTAGGGGAAGGTACCCAAGGGTTAGTAGCCCTAAAGTAATCCCAAGAGAACGGTTTTAATCCTAGCGATATCGGAGTTTCCACATTGGTTGATTTCTTTAAATTTCAAGTTACTATTCCTTGAAGATTTAAAACTTGTCATGTTATGTGAAATACTCCAATCTTGTTAATTGCATAGATATTATACCTTATCCTTGATTTCAGGTACTATTCTTATCATATTACTTAGAATGTTCCAATTTTGTTCAATTGCATCGATAATGTAATTCTTGTTAACTTGTATCTAAGTACCCTTCTTATCGTGTTGTATGGATTATTCCAAACCTTGTTTAATTGTGTTGATATTGCAATTCATTTTGATCTATATTCAAGTATCCTTCCTATCATGTTCCTTGGATTATCCCAATCTTGATTCATTTCATATATGTATATGTATCATGATTCTTGTTGATTACACTCTAAGGTAGGTTAGGATACTCCTTGAGTCTCATCTTTACATAGACGTTAGGTGGCATGAGCTCTTTAACATGTTTCACCTTAAGGTGATAAAATCGTAAAATGCAAGGTCGATGTATGCTCATTTCCTATGAGTATCTTTATGTTACTCACCCCGAAGTTACTGGGGATTTGTTTTAGGTACGAAGGCTTGGTTCGTGATGCTCTTCATTCCTTGGGTGACTTGTAACTTTTAAATTTCCACTTCATGCAAGTGTTAGCATGAATTGCCATTTTCATAGCCTTGTATATCTAAACTTGTATCTTTAATTCCATATATGTAATGTGTACATTAGTACACTCTTTTCAATGTATTTGACATGTATGAGTTGAGGCTATAGGCCAATGGCATCAAATATGTATTCTATGCTCTTTCATTTTCAAGGTTCATTATGAAAATATTGAAAAACCACGAGTCATTATTTCACCATAGTTGCATCGGGCGTGGGAATTCCATTCTTTTTCTTTTGTAAAGTCTCTATGATCATGCATGAGGTGTGGCCAAGGGCCAAACACCATTTTGTTCTAGATTTCGCATTTTGGTTTCATTTATTGCGTTTTAAGGCATTTTTGGCCGTTGAGAGGTCATATTTTACATTTAGGACATTTTGAGGCCGCGGACCATTGGGACGCATCTTAAATGTCTTTTTACGCTTGCGTGCATGTCCACTTGTCATAAAACTCTTAAGTTACAACTTTTGACCTATTTTTGGTTGATTTTATGAATGTTTATGCAAAATTCATGCATTGGGGTATCATTTTGAGTTCCTATTTATTTTGGCATGTTTTGGATGCTTGCACGAGGTTAGGGAATGTTTTTAAACTTGTTCGAATCATGTAGAATGCATGAATAGAGTTAGAGACAGACCAAGCACCTCACACACACATTGCAGTAGCTTTTTCTGCTGCAACAGATATGTCGGTCAGCTAATGAGGATCCATCAGTCGGCTGACAAGGCCCTCGAGATTATTCCAGTAGCCTTTTATTGAAAAACATCATTTCGGTCGGCTGATTATTGGGGTTCAGTTGGCTGATGATTGTGTTTTAGCCAGCTAACGCTTGCCATCGGTCGACCGGTCCTCCCTAGAACCCTTCATTTTCAGTTTCTCTTGGATAATTTCATTGCACCGACTTCAGAAGGTCATAACTCCTTCATTTTTGAACCAAATTAGGTCGTTCTTAAGCCTAAATTCAAGAGCTTGAAGTTAGCTTTCCAATGGTACCAACCACTCATCAAAACTCCATCTATAGTGTGAGTTATTCCAGTTTTAGTGAGATAGGTCTGTGGTAACTCTTAAATGGAGAAGGCCACTTTGTTTTAATTTCATATCTTTTTCGTTCGGACTCAAAATCAGGCGATTCTTGAGTCTAACTTTGTTCATTTTCTGTTGTCTTTCCAATGGTGTGCAAAGTGGCACCCATTTCAGTGTGAAATGATCATTTTGCCCTCAGTTCACTTCTTTTTGGATTTGGTATTCTTGTTTCATTTTTTGGCTCATTTGAGTTTCATGGCTTCATGGGGAGTCATCTTGGTGCCTTAAGGATGAAGTACATCTCTTAAGGCCATTATGTTTCTTTTACTTCCGCATCTTGGATCCGTTTTGAGTCATCACAGGACACACTGGGTTGAAAAATCCAGGGTCATTACAAATGGTATCAGAGCATCCGGGTTCGAATACCTTGGACGACGGGTTTTGGGTGCATATCATGCTCACGTTGTTTCACTTTGATATGTCATTTGTATCTTGATAACATGTCTTGTTTGATAATATGTCTTGTATGATAACATGTTCACATACTAAGGTGTTTTGAGACATCTATTATTTGTTAAGCATGTTTTATGTGTATATATGCTTCCTGATAACATGGTCTGGGTTACTATCATGTCCTGGTGTGATATCATATCTGTGTGCTTATGTTAGCATGACCATATGCGACATATGTCGGCAAACCTTACGCCTTTCATTCACGTATATTGTCGTACCATGTACTTACGTGCTTCTTGATAACATGTTTTGATTTGATAACATGTCTGTTTGCTTATGTGGTGACTTGTTTAAAAGCTCACCTTGACTGTCTCAGCATATGATATATGCTTGTTTGCCTTAGCACATGGTACCTACTCGTTATTTTAACATGTGGTATATGATTGTTTGCCTGAGTACATTGTATACGCTTATTCGTCTTGACATGATTATACGTAGCATATCGTCATGCTTCATGTTCTTCTCCTATATACACTGATATGCTTTATGTAATCTTACTACTTGTGTGAGTAGATAGTCCATTGTTGTGTTGCATGCTAGCTGTTTACTTTTATATCTAGTTTTGACATTGTCACTTAGGGTCTGTCACATCCTTTGGATGCATTCTTGTTTTACGAGTTTCTTCCTTGGATAGGAGAAATTCATCCTGTAAGGACCCAAGTCGAGAACCTTCTTGCCTGTCTTCTTGGTTGGGTGTTTCGAGTCCTTAGTCTAACGATTGATACAAGTAAGGCTCATGTAAGCGTAGAATCGCAGTCCTTCTCTAGTGGAGTGAGACGCGGGCCAGGGAGGCACCATTTCATTTCCTTTTCCTTTATGGATTTACACATGGTCGAGAAGTGTCATGGGTGTTTTGCAACGTAAGAGTTGTTGGCTCTACTTGCACTGAGGATTTAAGGCCTTAAGCGTAGCGGTGCCTATGACATTGTTGTCAGAGTTTTGGGATTAGCTACCCCAACTCTCGCAGATGCCTGGTTCCCATAGCGCTTTTGGTAATGATCGTTTCTAACATTGATGTCATCCGTATCGATAGGTTTTTCCGAGTTGACCTGTTGGGGGCATGTTATGAACTAGTGCCTTATACTGTCATGCCACCTAACTAACGAGTTAGTGTGAGCTGGTTCTGGTTGCTGTTCGTATTGCCTTGTCACTCTCTTCTTTTATCGTGTTTCAATGTTTCGTTGTCTTGGGATTCTCTCGGTGGTTGATGTTGAGTTAACATGCCGATTCGTATGGGGTGTTGTCTCGGTTCGCGATTTCGCGTTCCTTTAGCTGATCTTGAGACATCTGGAGTTGTCCTTCAGTACTTTATAAGCTGTCCTTTGGTTTAACCTTGTGTTCAGTCCTTGTTCTGTTCTTTTTCCGTATGTTCCTAATTTCGGGGACGAAATTCCTTTAAGGAGGGTAGGTTGTAATGACCCGGTCATTTTCCTCCCTTTCATTTTTCTCAAATTTTATAGATAAATTTTTTTCGTTTAATTTTCTTTTTTCGAGTTCTGTTTCTTGTCACTTGGTGCCATCTCAAGTGCTTGGAAATGGTTTCCGAGACTCTTTCGTTTAGATTGATAACTTCCTTTAAGCATCGAGTCATTTCTGCATTTTCACTTTTTGGACACTATTCACTTTTCGTCCTTTTCCCTATTTTGTCTTCTCCCCGTTTGTCACTTTGTTGGCATAATCTCACTTTTCATGCTCGGAGTTGGTTTTTAACTTCACGTATTTTCGTTCTAAGTGGTTTCTACGAAATACGTATCTTTACTTTTGTAAAAAAGTACTTTAGTTGCTCCCGGTCTCATAGGGGTATGGATGTACAGTTCTTCAAAATCTTTTTCTTTTCTTGGGGTGTTTTATATAAATATCTTTTGAAGATATTTTATTTTAGGGGTTTTTAAGAAAATATTTTTGGAAGATAATTTCATTCTGGGTCTTAGTGCAATTAACCCTTTTTGAAGGGGCCATTGTGTAATTAACAAAAGTTATTGCAAAATACCTTATTTTGAGTTTGGATCCTCATACGGGATCTATTTTCACATTTTTTCAAGTCATGTACTCTTAGAATTCCCTTCTGATCATTTTTCTCCAGTTTCAGGGTTTTTGACCCCAGTTGCCGCCGAACTTGTTCGGGACATATCTCTCTGTTCAGGATTCAGTTTTCAACACCGTTTCTTCCGTTATTCATATTTTCTCATCTTGGTTCTTTTTTGTTCACGGATTTTCAACGTTTGAGCGCGTCTGCTCGAATTCCATTTTTTCAGACCCAGCGAGGCCCTTTCGTGACACTTTTAAGAATTTCCTATAAATAGAATGTCTTAAAATGAAAAGTTACTTTTTCATCATCTTCCTTCCTCTCTTGGCAGGCAGCCAAGGGGCTACCACCCCTCTCTCTTCTTTCCAACCATTTCCCTCGTGTAAAACGCCATAGTGCCTAAGCGTTTTATGTTCACCTTGATGTGCTCTACCTTTCCCCCTTATTAGAACCCATTTCTAACCATTTTGTGAGTTCGGGTTTGAAGTCAAGTTATGATTTTCATGGGGCTTCCTTGGGATTAATGATCATCGTGTTGTCCCTGACAAAACCCCGAAATATCGTCGGGTTCGGAGCACTTTTCTTTCGGTGGGGATTTGAGATTTCCATCTCAAATTGAGGTAGGGGGTGTTATAAGTTGTTATTTTTGTTGTCTTGCATGTTATTGATGTTTATGCAACTTAATTACATGCTTTGGTATCAAATCTAGGAATTTTATTATTTAATTTTCGTATGTGAGATTTGATTTTCCCGGTTGGTTATACCTTGATTTAAACATGTGGCATGATAGTATATTGCACCTTGATATGTTCATTGACATATATTAGATTGAGAGCATTTGAACAGGTATTGAAGATTTTAATTAATATTTTTATTGGATGAAAATTTAATTCATATGGCCTTATCTAGCTTGAAATTAGTTTGTGATGTCATATTATATTAGGCCCTAGCATGCTCTTCAACATAGGTGAATTTGAGAGTAATCGGAGGTGTTTTGAAATCTAGAAAAAGTTAATTAATTTAATTCCAAGTGCACTATTCACTCCATTGGATTTGCGACTTCATTTTATTGATGTACATGCCATATACTTTCATATATATTAAATCGGAAATATTTGATTAGGTTTTGAAACTTTTAATTTAATTATTTTCTAGTATTAAAGTTTAATACTCAAGGCCGTATCTTGCATGGAATTCACTTGTATCATGGTTTTAAATCAAGTTTTGACATGTTATATAGCATATGTTAATTTGAGATCATTTGGATGAGTTTCAAAATCTATAGATTTTAATTAAATGAATTAATTAAAATCCATTCAATAGTTCTATGAGCTTAATTCACATGGTTGTATCTTGTATGGAATAAACTTGTAACTTGATATTAAACTTGACCTTGACGTGACCTTTGACATGCCTTGTTCGTGGAATATTTGGATTTGCCTTGTGATCTTGATAATTTAATCCCTTAAGTAGATTAAATTTCCTTTTATACTTCCATCGAGTTAATCATGCCTTGATATTGAACTCTTGTCAAACTTAGGAATCAGACTTGTATGTCATGGACTCTTATCTTTTTATCAAGCATCATGACCTCTTGCATCTTGGTTTCATTAATGTACTTAATGAACTTGCACAATTATCTTGGAACGGTTTAATTACTCATGTGTACTTAGTAAATAATTGAATCATTAATCATATACTTGTGGTATATTTACATCAATGGATTTCATGTACTATATATCTTGGTTTTAATCTATCTGGATGCGCACTATAATTTCTTGACATTTTACATGCCATCATAGTTGAGAACTTAGGGCATAACTTGTGTGTTTCAAAATCTTGGTTGTGTATGAAACGTGGTTAATGCATTTCTTGTATCTTAATACTATCTTGACTTACATAACTTGTTGATTTTGGAACTTGGGATATCAATCAAGAATTGACATGACTAGGACTTGGTTCTAGTATGGGAGATATAGAGCTCACTACACTATAGTGCACACTAGGGGAAGGTACCCATGGGTTAGTAGCTCTAAAGTGATCCTAAGAGTACGGTTTTAACCTGGGCGATATCCGAGTTTCCACATTGGTTGATTTCACTCTTTAAATTTCAAGTTGATATTCCTTGAAGATTTAAAACTTGTCACGTTATGTGAAATGCTCCATTCTTGTTAATTGCATAGATATTATGCCTTATCCTTGATTTCAGGTACTATTCTTATCATGTTAATTGGAATATTCCAATTTTGTTCAATTGCATTGATAATGTAATTCTTGTTAACTTGTATCCAAGTACCCTTCTTGTCATATTGTATGAATTATTCCAGACCTTGCTTAATTGTGTTGATAATACAATTCATGTTGATCGATATTCAAGTATCCTTCCTATCGTGTTCCTTGGATTATCCCAATCTTGATTCATTTCATATATATATATGTGTATCATGATTCTTGTTGATTACACTCTAAGGTAGGTTTGGATGCTCCTTGAGTCTCATCTTGACATAGACGTTAGTTGGCATGAGCCCTTTAACATGTTTCACCTTAAGGTGATAAAATCCTAAAATGCAAGGTTGATGTATGCTCATTTCCTACGAGTAGCTTTATGTTACTCATCTCGAAATTACTGGGGATTTGTTTCAGGTACGAAGGCTTGGTTCGTGATGCTCTTCATTCCTTTGGTGACTTGTAGCTTTTAAATTTCCACTTCATGCAAGTGTTAGCATGAATTGCCATTTTCATAGCCTTGTATGTCTAAACTTGTATCTTTGATTCCATATATGTAATGTGCACATTAGTACACTCTTTTCAATGTATTTGACATGTATGAGTTGAGGCCATAGGCCAATGGCATCAAATATGTATTCTATGCTCTTTCATTTTCAAGGTTCACTATGACAATATTGAAAAACCACGAGTCATTACTTCACCAGAGTTGCATCGGGCGTGGGAATTCCATTCTTTTTCTTTCGTAAAGTCTCTATGATCATGCATGAGGTGTGGCCAAGGGCCAAACACCATTTTGTTCTAGGTTTCGCATTTTGGTTTCATTTATTGCGTTTTAAGGCATTTTTGGCCATTGAGAGGTCATATTTTGCATTTAGGACATTTTGAGGCCGCGGACCATTGGGACGCATCTTAAATGTCTTTTTACGCTTGCGTGCATGTCCACTTGTCATAAAACTCTTAAGTTACAACTTTTGACCTGTTTTTGGGCGATTTTATGAATTTTTATGAAAAATTCATGCATTGGGGTATCATTTTGAGTTCCTATTTATTTTGGCATGTGTTTGGATGCTTGCACGAGGTTAGGGAATGTTTTTAAACTTGTTCGGATCATGTAGAATGCATGTATAGCCTTAGAGATGGACCAAGCACCTCACACACACATTGCAACAGCTTTTTCTACTGCTGCAAATGTATCGATCGGCTGATGAGGATCCATCAGTCGGCTGACAAGGCCCTCAAGACTATTCCAGTAGCCTTTTATTGAAAAACATCATTTCAGCCGGCTGATCATTGGGGTTTAGTCAGCGGATGATTGAGTTTTAGCCGGCTGACCCTTGCCATCGATCGACCGATCCTCCCTTGAACCCTTCATTTTCAGTTTCTCTTGGATAATTTCCTTGCACCGACTTCAGGAGGTCATAACTCCTTCATTTTTTAACCAAATTGGGTCGTTCTTAAGCCTAAATTCAAGAGCTTGAAGTTAGCTTTCCAATGGTACCAACCACTTATCAAAACTCCATCTATAGTGTGAGTTATTCCAGTTTTAGTGGGATAGGTTCGTGGTAACTCTTAAACGAAGAAGGCCACTTTGTTTTAATTTCATATCTTTTCTGTTCGGACTCAGAATCAGGCGATTCTTGAGTCTAACTTTATTCATTATTCGTTGTCTTTCCAATAGTGTGCATGGTGGCACCCATTTCGGTGTGAAATGACCATTTTGCCTTAGTTCACTTCTTTTTGGATTTGGCATTCTTGCTTTATTGCTTGGCTCATTTGAGTTTCGTGGCTTCATGAGGAGTCATCTTGGTGCCTTAAGGATGACGTACATCTCTTGAGGCCATTGTGCTTCTTTTGCTTCCACATCTTGAATCCGTTTCGGGTCATCATAGGACACACTGGGTTGAAAAATCTAGGGTCGTTACACCTCTCCCACTTCTGCATTGGCTCCAGGGGTGGCTTAATCTAATTTAGAGCCTTAGGCAAAAAATAAAAAATGGCTTTTTAATAATATAAATAAAATTAATCACAACTCAAAAACAAAATATACAAATATATAAACACACAAATTTATAATAACAAAATTTAATAAAATTAAAAAATAATAAAAGAAAAAGAATCATTGAACCTGATTTATAAAACCCAAATCTAAACTTCTACAAATTTTTCAATAGAATAAAAATGCGTTTATAACAACTGTAAACTTGTAATGAGATGAGGAGGAGAAGACTTGCTGAAAAGAAGAAGATAAAACATAAAAATATATATATATGTATATGAAAAGTTTTCTTCATTTTCCCAAACAACAATATTAAAAAGATATTTGATAAATATACAAAACCTATCTTTTATTTCCTGCACAAAAATAAGTTTTTAATTAGAGTTTTATATTATATAAATATTCTTATAGGATTGTTTTGTGTTTTGTAAGTGTCAATGCATGAATGAGAAGAAAAGAAACAAAAATAAAAAATAAGTGAAGAATTGACTGCAAAAGTATGATTATATTTATTTATAACCAAAAATATACGCAAGGAGCATTGTAGGAAAGTTGGTGTGTTATACATAGTCAATCAATTGCCATGTCATTACTTGCCACATCATTGAAGAAGAAGAAGAAAAGAGAAAAATAAAAAAAAAAAAAAAAAAAAGAGAAGAAGTGCATAATAGGAAAATAATGATAATGAGTTAGAAAAGGATGAGAGAGAAAGAAGAAAAGAAAAGAAAAAGTCAAGTAGGAAGAAAAGGTGAAGTGGTTAGTGAAGTGAGTAGTAGAAAGGTGGCGTAAGGAAATGAAGAAGAAATATGGACAAAGCCATCATCAAAGCCTACAAGTGGGTTACTCCCTTTGGCTATAAATTGCACACTTCAGGAGGGAGAGAGGGATATAGAACAGATTGTTAGATAGTTTTTAGTTTTCATTAAAATTTCTTTCTCCGTGTAATTTTTATTGAAACTTTTTTCATTTAATGCAAGATGTGTTCTTAAAGTTTTTCTTCTCATTTAATTTAATGCAAGTTAGTTTTATTTACATACTTTCTTTTATTGTTGATTCTCACTTACATATTTGATGGTTTTGTAGTAATAATTTTATTTCAATCATTTATGACAAATTCCAAAATCAATGTTTTTAAAATCTCATGTCCCAAAACAAAGACTCACTTACATGCGTGGCTCGACCTTACTTACTACACATTTTTAGTTAAGTGGCTGTAGGTATTTTATCTTTGTGTGGAGTGTATTTAACAATGACAAATCCATAAATACACGCCTATCAATATTTACTACACCATACTCACTGCTGATATGGAATTACCAAATTATAAATGGTAAGATTTGGTAAGTGGGTATCTACCCCACTATATTTGATTTGATAATTAAAGATGACATGTTCATTTATTATTATAGTGTTGGTGTAACTTATCCAAAATTGTTTTTAGTTCTGGGGTAAAAAAGTGAATCAAATAAAAAGAAAAATGGAAAAAAAAAATATTTAATGATACAATTTTTTGGGCCAATATTAAATTTCTATATTAGTTAGGATTTATTAAAAAACGAGAGTAGAAAAAGGGAGGGAAAAAAAATCATATAAGGATATAAATTTTTGGGGCCCAATACCAATGAAAAAAAAAAATTTATTTTAGGATATAAATATTTGAGGCCTAATATAAAATTGGAATGAACGAGGAGAGAGAGAAAAGAGAAAAAAGAAGAAGAAGTTGTTTTGGGATATAAAGATTTGAATCAAAACGAGTGGGATAAAAAAAAATAAATAAATAAATAAAAAGGGTAATTTGCTCTTACACCCTCTCAGGTTTGCAATAAAGACAGGTAGATACAATTTAGGAAGACTGTAATCCAATTGCCCCCTCTAGTTTGCAAACTTGAACAACAACACTCCAACCATGATAAGAGTACGTAATTGCCCTTTGACTTCTGAATTGACCCCATTTAAATCATGAAAGTACAATATTAACCTTTTACAAGTCCTTTGATTTGACCAAAATAACCCTTGAAAAAAAAAAAAAAACTCCACCATGGCCCTCACAATTTTTTTGCAAAACCTTATTATAGTATTAAATTAAAATTATTTATGGTAATGTTTTACATAAAAATTAAAGTTGGCCCCCTCAAATTTTTTGTAACACTCTATTTGTGGTACTAAAACGTAGATACTAATAGTTGTTATATATATATAAATTAAAGTTGATCTCTCTATTTTTTTTATAAAAAAAAAAATCTATATAGTTCCTGACATTAAATATAGTTTAATAATGAAATTACTTTTAACCCCTTCAAATTCCAATAAACTCTTGCTATAAAAGATCAAATTTAGTAATATATATATATATATATATATATATATATATTAATTATTATGATAATCCTTATAATAACATACCTATATTTACTCACACATATATTCACACACATGCATAAATATTATTTGTTATGAATTAGAAAGAAAAAAAAAAAAAATTATTCACTTGACAACAACAATGATTCAATCGACATTTTTTCTCTTCAATTTTATTGCATATTATTTATAGACACATTTTAGCAATATACATTAAACTTGCACAAAAAAATTTCTTACAATGATTTTATGTTATTCTTAAAATTTTAATTTTACATTACTGTGCATAGCCGCGAATTTCCTCTAATCAGAGGCTATTATTTTGACTTGGTCCTTGCTCAAAGGAGTGTGTAATGGATTTATTAAGCATCATTATAGTAGATAGAATATTGTTATTATTACCAATTATATAATAGATAGTTTTTCTCTTTAGAATTAGGGTTTTGGAGAAAAAAGCAAGGATGAAAATGATGTTGCCAACTTCCAAGCTAGCCCTTGAGGGTTCCATGTCCACTACAATGAGTGGCTAAATCCTTCTCTTGGGGTTAGAGATAGCCCCTAGGCTTGCTTCTCAAACCTAGCTTTTGTGTATTTTTGGGGATTTTAGTTAGAATAGATGTTTTGACCATGAATAAATATAGATCTTATGATTTTTACTTGATTTGTATAGATTAATGCTTTTAATTGATCATTTAGCTCTAGTCATATGTCTATGTATGCTAAAATTGATGTTCATGTTTTTATCTCTAGATTTAATGAATTTGATGCATGTCTATGTGTATTGATGATGTTAATCTAATGATGGTCAAGGCATGGTGCTTAATGGAACACTTTTGTGATTTATTTGATGGTTCATACTTATTTCTTGATGGATTGTATCACATCTCTAGTTTAATTTCATGTCTCTAGCCTAGTTGTAGTGTAGATGTTTTAATTTCTGAGGTAGGTAAACAATTCATTCTTGTTTCTTGATGTTTCATACTTGTGAATGCAAAAAGTGTATATCTCTAGATATTAGTGTGTGCATTAATTGTGGTTTTATTAAATGGATATTGGTCTCATTTGATTGGTTGTGCTATTCTTAATGACCAATTGTGAGCTTTTCTAAACTCAATCTCTAGTTAAATCGTTAGCCCGCATAGAGGCAAGTCTTTACTTTTCTTAGATAGATCGTGAGCCCACGTGGAGGCAATTTAATTTTTCTTGCATAGTGTTCAAAGCATGGCAGTATGGGATCATCGTACATGGAGGATTTTTTATTATTGATTTGTTGCGGAGACAAAGTGATTGCTACTTGCTTGTTGGTTGTTTTTGTTTTGTTTGTGCATGCATGGTCGTAGGTCATTAAATCCTACTCTTGTCCCACTTAATTTGAATCTTGAATCATTTGTTCGTCATTCTAAGGGAAAGGGTAATTCTAGTCATTCCATTTCATCAATAAGGACCTTGGTCACGTAGACCAATAAGGCATCCTTCACCCTAATGTACATCATGGCAATATTCAAGTACCATTAGCATGCCAAGGCCTTTCATTCCACCACAACAACAAGGCCAAGTTTCATTGGGAATGCCTCGGTCAATTTTTACTCCACAACCTCCCATTCTTTAAGGCAATCAAGGTGCTTATGTAGCACCACCGGTTGTGCCTAATGAATATAATGCACCCACTTGCATTCAATTGCCCCCATTTAGAGTACATCACTATGAAATTAAGCCACAAACTATTCAAATACTTCATAACTATCATAGACTTCCAAGTGAAGAACCTTACAAGCATTTGGATGAGTTTCTTGAAGTGTATTCCATCGTGAAATACACAAACATGTTGGAAGAGGTTTTAAGATTAAAACTTTTTCCTTTTACCTTTAAAGATAAGGCAAAATATTGGTTCAATAATCTTAGGCCTTTTTTGATAACTTCTTAGGCAGAAATGCAACAAAAGTTCTTGAAGAAGTACTATCTAGTTTAGAAGACCAATGCCATGAGAACTTCATTTCAAGAATTTTCTCAAGGGGAAGGGGAATTGTTTCATGAGGCATGGGAAAAATTTAATGACTTGCTTAGGAAGTGTCTACATCATGACATTCCTAAGTGGCAATTAGTCTAATACTTCTTTGAAAGTTTACCGGATAATCAAAAAGGAATGGTAGACGCATCCATGGGTGGTTCTTATATTGATAAACATGAAAATGATGTTTGGCAATTATATGAAAGCATGAGTGAAAATTCCATGCATTGATCTTTGTCATAAAAAAATGGTAGAATTCTAGGCGGAAGGAAGATTGTCGGCTCATATTAAATTGACAATTCTAATGACATAGCCGCCGAGGTGAAATCCTTAACTCAAAGGTTCGATCAATTTTTCATCAATCAAAATTCGGTGAATCAAGTGTCTTCATCCCCTAATCATGTTCATCATCCATCTAATGAAACATGCATGAGTTGTTTTAGTGTCTTACATATGGACATGTGCAAAGTGAGCATCATGAACAAGTTAATGCCACATTTGTCAACCAAGGGAATAATCCCTATGGCACACACTACAATGCCGGATGGAGGAACCATCCAAACTTCTTTTGGAAAAGCCAAGGGAAAGGCTTAAACCCTCCCCAAGGTGGTTTTCAAGGAAAGTATGTTCCACCTCCAATGCAAAGCCAAGGTTCCCAAGGTTATAGATCATCTTTTCAATCATCACATGGAAACTAATTATCAAACTTTCATTTTCCTAATCAATCATCTTACTCTCAAGGAAATTCTAGGAGTCCTGCTTTTGAGGAAAAAGTGTTGACCCCCTTAGGTATATTAGAGGCAAACACTCAATTGCTTCATTCCCATTCCCAATCCATTTCTAAGCTAGAAACCCAAGTTGGGCAAATAGCTAGTTCTTTAAATGCTAAAGAAAAAGGGAAGATGTCTTCAAATACCCCACTAAAGTAACAATTTGCTATGGAGACTAACCTATCATTGGAAGGTCATACAATTGAACATGTTAATGCGGTGACAACCTTAAAAAGTGAAAAAATTGTTGACAACCAAGTTGGTGTCTAAAATGAAGTGAGTGAACTGATGCAACCAAAAGTTGACACCCGTCCCGTTTCCCATTTTATTCCTCCTTCATTGCATGTGTATGAGCCATTTGTTGAAAAAGTTTTAAAAGATGATTTGAATACTTCTTGTGTTGAAGATGTTGTGAAAAAAGATTTTGAATTTTTTTTTGAGCCTAAGGCTCCATTTTCGGATGCCTTGAAATGATTCATTTCTCTTTATAAGCAAAAGACTAGAGTAATTGAAATCATTGAAATGTTTAGGCAAGTGAAGATTAATCTTCCGCTTTTGGATGCAATTAAACAAATTTCGGCTTGTACCAAATTTTTTAAAGATCTTTGCACCCAAAAGAGAAAGAATAAAAGCCAATCACCAAAGAAAGTGGTCTTGACCGAGCAAGTAAGCTCCATTTTCCAACATAACACTCTCCTAAAATTTAAGGACCCTGGTTCACCTACTACTTCTTACATCATTGGTGACCATGTTATTAATCGGGCTCTTCTAAATTTAGGAGCAAGTGTTAACCTTCTTCCATATTCGGTGTATGTCAAATTAGGCTTAGGAGACTTGAAACCGACGTCGGTAGTTTTGCAACTAGTCGATCAATCCATCAAAAATCCCCAGGGTGTTATTGAGGATGTCTTGATTAAAATTGATAAATTCTTCTTCTCGGTTGATTTCGTTGTCATTGACACGGAACCGGTCCCGAATCCCAAGAGCCAAATTCCAGTTATCCTTGGCCGTCCCTTTTTGGTAACCGCAAATGCTAACATTTATTGTAGGATGGGGATAACGAAAATATCATTTGGGTATATGAAAGTGAAGTTGAATAAATTTAATCAAACCCCAAGTTCAATAAACAAGCATGAAAAAGTGTTCGTTGTGGAAAAGTGTCTTGACAATGAATTTCCAAAAGTTTACCTTCTAAAATGAAATTTCTAAGAATGTTGTTTTGAAAACAAATTTTGAAAGGGAATGGAAGCCCAAAAGTAGCATTGACAAAGGACCATCAATCTCCTTCGAATCAAATCCAACAAGTTCTTTAGGGAACAATTTGTTGGGTGGGATTCAAAAGTCCATTCACCCCATTAAGGAGGGGATGCCAAACAAGAATTTTTGATCCGGGCTAAAAGAGCCGAACGTCTTGCTAGAGACTTTAAAGACTAGTGCATTTCGTAGGGTTTGACAACCCTATTCCTCCTTTATTTCTATTTTTACATGTTTTTGTGTCGTCTAGATATGTGTTGCATTGAAAAATCCGGCTTGAGAGCCATTTTCTGCATTTTGAGTACTGCTAGGACATTTCGATAGATCGAACTCAACTTCGATGGATCGAAGTCTCACTTCGATCGATCGAATCCCCTAGGATGAGGACTCTTCAGTTTCCATTTTGATCAATCAAAGTCAAGTTCAATCGATCGAAATCCATTTTGGATCGATTGAAGTTAAGGGTTCGATCGATCGAAGTTCTTCGATCGATCAAAAATGAGTCATTTGAAATTTTCGAAAATCCCTTTTGGCCGGTTCAGTTTCCTATTTTATAATTTTTTTTTCTTTTTGTTTTCTCCCTATTTTTCCTATTTTTCTTTTCTTTTTTCTTTTTCCTTTTCTTTTTCTATTTTCTTTTTCCCCCTCCTTATTCACCTTTTCCCTCACTCAAACCCTAGCCTTCATAACCATCTCTCTCTCTCACCGTTTCTCTCTTATACCCTTTCATCTCTCTCTCAATCTCTCATTCTCTCTCCCTCAACACCACCTCACCACCTTCCTCTCATCGTGGCGAAACCCCAAGAAGCCACCGCCGGTAACCTCCATTAACGCCGATGACGCTTTTGGCCATTCGGCCAACCTCCTTCTCCTCTAATCTCTCTATTTCTCTCTCGTTTTACATTATATTCATCACCCCCGACCGATTTAGGCCAAGGAGGACCCAAATCAAACTCTAGCGAGTTCCTAAAATTCTGGCGAGACTTCGGCGAGTCTACGGTCACCTTTTCCGATGCCGGCGTGGTTGAAAAACCTCCGTTTTCACTCCCGATCTCCTCCTCCACTCTTCTCTTCTCTCTAAATTGTCGAGTGAGCTCCAAATCTTTGATTTTGATTTTTGCATCAAGTTTATTTTTATTTTTATTTTTATTTTATTTTTAACTTTATGTTGTTTGTGCTTTCTTTTTAATTTTGATTCTTACATAATTGTCATTTTGCATATTCTTGTGCATAAAAATTGATTGAAAACAAAATAAAAAATTAAAAACAACAAAAAGAAATAACTAGATATATATAAATGCAAAAAGTTACAAAAAAAAAAAAAATTGGAAACACTTGAGTTGGGCCTGACCTTTGATATATGTTGAATGGTACTGGAAAACTTTGGAATGAGATGAATGTGGTTGATTGTAATTGTTAGAAGGAGAATGGGCAAATTGAATTGGTTTTGTAATATGTTGTGGGCAGTGTCCCTTTTTAATTATTGAATTCTTGAATAAGATTGTTTTAAATGTGGAATACTAAAGTTGATGGATCGTTTGCTGTGTTGAAAAATTTTGGGTTGTCCATTTTTAAGGGAAACCATGCTGGATTTTCGTAAAATTTCTACACTTATATTTTAAAACCAAAACAAGGCATGTGGTTTGATTCTTGGACTTTGAGATGGAATTTGGAGAGAATTTTTAAAAATTGATTTTGGATTCAAAATCAAGAAAAAAAGTGTTGCTTTGTTTTCAAAAAAGAAATTTTGATGTTGATTTTAAAATGGCATTAAAAAATTGAATTGTTGTGAGCATAATTCCACCTTGTCTCATTTGTTTTTGAAAAAGAAATGCATGGATGTGTTCCAAGTTGCCTAAATTGGTTGCAAGCATGACTTGACTTGAATTTGTGCTTTTGAAATTGAAAATGCTAAGTCTTGTCTTAACGTATGAAAAATGTTTCAAATGAACTTCTTTGAAAAGTTTTGATTGGATTGAGTGCATTATTTTGGTAAAATGAGCTTTCATTGTTAACATGCTTTGTGATCACACTTGTTGGGTTTCAAATGATTTAAAAGAGAAGAAATTTTTGAGCTTTGATTGAAAAATGTGAAGTTGAATTGCATGATTCTTTCTTTTGGTTTTCAGACATTGTATGATTCTTGTCATGAAGCTTTTCTACAATGCAATGGAATGTCTTAACCCCAAAGTTTTCAAAAATTCTAATTTTGCCCCAAAAGTGTTGAGAAATTCTAAAGTTGACCAAAATGCCCTTGACTGAGTTGAAAGTTGTTCCATTTGATTCCTTTACATCCATTTGCATGTACTAAGTGCCTTTGAACTTGTATCCAATTCTTGATTCTTACCATGCTAGGGCACTAGTTTGATGTCTCTTGACATTCTTTATCATGATTTCGATCTTCTTGTGCTTACTGATTTTGAGAACTGCCAAATGAGGTTTCTGACTAAGTTTGGGGAAATTTCAAATGCATGATTTAGATGTTGTATCTATTCTTTGGCCTTAGTTGAGATTTTGAACTGAAATGTGAACCAAGTTAGGACTGTGTTTACTTGATATTGCTGTTTATCTGATTACATGCCATTTTCTTGATATCTTATATACTAATGATCTATTCTTCATGACCGAGGTTCTATCCAGTCCAGATTTTGATTTACAGATGGTAAGCTTCTTGTTTTCTCAGTATTTAACCATTCTCTACTTCATTTAATCATTGGAGGAAGCCACTAGCCATGAGTAATCATAGGATGTTGATTTTGTTACGTTGTTATACAAGATCTTTCTTTGTCTGGAGTTGTTCTTATTTATGCATCATTCAGATATATGCCATCTAGTTGCATACCATGTCCAGGATTCTTTCTTGAACTTGTTTGTCATAACATGCATTGGATTGCCGTGTTTTGCAACCGTGCATTTCACTTAGTCTTTATTGCATGACATACCTGTTTCTCGAGTCCTAGGTTGACACTTGCCATGCCTATATGCTCCATGTTATCCTATTGCTCTATTTTGATCTTTATTGTTACACCTGTAGACATTCTTGCTAGGAATTGATACAATGTCATCCTAGAGTCTACTTGTCATACCATTGCAGCATCTTCTTGAGTTTTAGGTTTGTGAATGCACGTTGCATCATTTATCCACATCATAGCCTATGTTTGTCCTATTAATCATATTTTTGCTCAGACTGTTTCATATCTGACTCTTCTGCCCTCTAAACCATCATTATCTATTTTATTTAGTTGAGGCATGTAGAATGATGTTTTTGAAGCTTTCTTAATCACTTCTTGTACAAGCATGACCCTATTTGTCTATTTGCCCTTTCTATCTGTTTCAGACATGCTCTGTGTTTCCTTATCAGTTGCTTACCATATTTCTACCTGTGTACTGATTTATAATTGTTTTTGTAGATGCAGCGTAGAAGAAAGACTCTTGCCAAAAAAAGAGTTCCTAGAGTGGCATAGCCTGCATCTCCAGTTACGGAGTCTTCCTCTTCATCTTCTTCTTTTTCATCTGCTATGGATGTCGAGCATACCATCATCAGAGAGGTCCCCATTGAGTCTTACGCCAGTAAGACACGGGAGACGAGTACAGATTTGATACAACTATATTTGCTATATTGGACCAGACCAGATGGTCCTACAATAAGCTTATGAGGCGGGGCATTGCTGCTATTATGACCCCAGCAGGCACAGTCGTTTACCCCCGGTTGGTTGCTCTCTTCTACCAGCAGCTCCGGATGGATGAGGATGACAAACTTCTTCTACACACTAATATTGACAGTCAGGAGATTGATATTTTTCTCTCGGCCATAGCTGTTGCCAGTCGATGCCCCCACACTTCTCCACTGGCTGAGGATACTCAGGAGCCTCTGTTCCCTGACCATCCACCATTTCCTACTGAGCTGACCATGGTAGCCACACTATCTCTACAGACTGGGTCGAGATTGATCCCCAGTACTGGTTCTTCAATTCCGTGCTACACCTTAATGCCTTCCCTACGTTGATTAAGGTTACTGGTTCTCTATTCCTACATTCATCTGGGAGCTTATCCACAAGTTCTGGAAGAACTTGCATTTTTCACTTACCACCAGAGCAGAGATCTGGCCTTTACATTTTGGCCATCTTATGACACAGCTACTTATGGACCAGGGATACCAGTTTGACCCTGAAGAGATCCCAGAGCCCGATACCGACAGGGTGAAGAGAGCTTATGACCTGACTCGGTAGACCAAGACCTCAAGTCTTGCCACAAGAATAGAGTAAATAGAGATTTCAAGAGACTTCAGGCAGAGCATTAAAGAGAGGCAGCACAGGCAGCCGCAGCAGGTGATACTCCAGAGGATGACACAGCAGATTGATCTCCTCCTAGACAGAGACGTCACATTACTACTTCCGGTTCTACCTCCTAGCCAGACGTACCTTCTACATCTCAGCTGACTGGCCCTCCACATGCCCCTCCTACTGAGCCGACAGCCCATACCAACACTAACTCCAGCTATAGATTAGAGGTAGCTCAACTTCACACAGATTTCATATCTTTCAGAGCTGATATGACTGCGCGGCACGAGGATGTCATGAGGTGGCATGATAACTTAGTGAGGAGACACGATGATCTGGTGGGGAGACATGATGACTTAGTTCAAAAATTTGATGCACTGCGAGATGAGGTAGTTAAGGTGAGACATGAGCTCGGAGCTTTGAGGACAGACCTTACCACTTCGCTCACTTGTCACAATACTGAGATGTCTGCCATGCTGCAGCATATTGCCAACATGCTTACTCCAGACCCCACTGTCTGATGCCATCATTCTCTCTCTCCTACTCATTACTATCTTATATCTGCACTGTTTTGACTGCGATATTTTCGCACTATTTGGAAACTTGCCCTGATTTTGGATATTGTTTCATATTGTTATTTCGGATATTATTTGGATATTTCGGATATTTTGTTGAATACTACTACATCCATTACACTGGAACATTGATTTGTGGATATTTGATCTTGTATATCTATTTGATCTTGGATTTTTGGATCTTTAATATCAGTTTTGGATGTTATGAGCTTTATATTGCTATATGCCATGATTTTTGCCCAGTTCTCAGTTTCACTTCTCATTTTTATCATTGATGCATATGCTTTGACAAGTTATTAGTGTGACCATTTTTAAACAGGTTTTCGGAATCTAAGTTTAGGGGTACGCCTTCCAAAGCTAAGCTTCCGTTGCCGGGTCCCTTTTGCTTCACCCATTTGGTATACTCTTTCCATTATCTATTACTCTTTGCACATTGAGGACAATGCACAGATTAAGTTTGGGGGTGTGTTAGCATATTTTACATGTCGCACTTCATTTCTATTTATGTGGTAAGATTTGAGAATCCTGGGCTATAATTTTGATCTTTTGAGGACCATAATACTTAGAATTTATAAATTGCTTGACTTGAGAGTCCAATACTCCGTGTATGCATTGTGAATGCCATTTAGAAGTAAATTTTTTGAAAGATTGATATCATGCTTGCATTTGTGGTCCACATCATCCTGATTTTGTGATTATTTTGAGATTCACTCTAGGATTCTACACTAGCACAAGTGCACACTAGCATTCATTTATGGGGTACATGCTTTGTCAATTATTAAATTGGTTATATCCCAATTGGGCTAGTAGTGCATTAAAAGCTTTCCTCTTGACAAAAGTGGATAACAATCCATTTTCATTGAGTAGCCGGGATTCTAGCCTCATCAAGTATTGAATTTCTCGCGCCGAAAGATGGAGGGCCCAAACTCTAGGTTAATAATTGAATGTTCTACTAAAAAAAAAAAAAAGTTGCAAAAGCAATAAAAAGTGAGGACTTCTCCGAAAAGATGAGAAGTGGAAAATGATTAAATGGAGTTTGTCTTAATTTGTAACCTAGTTGATTTGAGCTTGTAAGTCCTTAGGGGTGTTTAAACACCTAATGCCCTAAAACCGTCGGGTTTGGGAGTCATTGACCTAACGCTCGACCTCATGGATCGCTAGAAAACTTAATAGATCACTATATTACACCATGCTTCTAACTTTGATCCTTAGGATAATAATAATAATAAGAAAAAAAAATCATGTGAAAAGAATAAACGTACCTAGATGAATAAAGCTTTAATAAAAGGTCCATTCTTTGTTTTAATGATCGGGACAAGATTTGTGTGCGAGTTTGAGGGTAAGGATGTTATCATTTCTTTAGTTGGCTAAGATAGCAACATATTTGATGCTGGTTCACTCAAAAAGAATTCTAGTGTTGTTTTGATTTGCATGATCTTTTTCTTGATGTGTGGAGGACCATATTACTTGCTTGATGTTGAGATTTTGGGAGATTGCTTGGAAATGGTTGAAAAATTGCATACTTGAGGTAGTTTTCTCCCAATGCTTGATGTTGAGATTTTGGGAGATTGCTTGGAGGACCAATGTTTGTGGGTTTCATTTCTAGAAACCATCATGAGACTTCACTCGTCCACTAGGGGTAACCTAGGGGTTTAAAAGGCTTGTTGCATATACTAAATGCAATCGTGTTCCCTACGAAAGTGGCGTTATCCTTTCATTGCTTTCTAGTTCAAAGTTACTTTGTTGTTTATTTCTTTTCTTTCCTTGTAGTTCACTGCTAGGGACTAGCAATATCTAAGTTTGGGGGTGTGATGAGTGCTCAAATGTGACGCATTTTAGCACCTAAGCTAGAGTATTTTAGTCTATTCATCTATCTTACTTTCACGTCTTAGATGCTTATTTGTGTTATTGCCTATTTCATGTGAATAATGTTCAAACAGGCTAACAAGAGCCATTTAGACCATTTTTGGAGTTAAGGAGCAAAGTTGGAAAGAAGCCAAAAAAATTACACCAGGGGAACTTCGATCGATCAAAGGGAAATCCCGATCGATCAAACTGGTCTACAATCGATCGAAATGAAGGCGGTGCCAATTCAGCAAAGTGGATAAGGCTCGAAGATATTTTTGATGCCATGTCATCTTCGATCGATCGAAACTGAGTGTTTGATCAATGGAAAATCCTTGATCAATCGAAATGCCTGCTGGCAGTAAGCTGTCTAATTCCCAAGCCCGCCGATTTCTACCTATCGTGCATAGCTGCGAATTTCCTCCAATCAGAGGCTATTATTTTGGCTTGGTCCTTACTCAAAGGAGTGTATAATTGATTTATTATACATCATTGTAGTAGATATAATATTATTATTATTACCAATTATAGAATAGATAGTTTTTCTTTCTAGAATTAGGGTTTTGGAGAAGAAAACAAGGATGAAGATGATGATGCCAATCTCCAAGCTAGCCCTTAGAGGTTTCCATGTCCACTACAATGAGTGGCTAAATCCTTTTCTTTGGGCTAGAGATAGCCCCTAGGCTTGTTTCTCAAACCTAGCTTTTGTGTATTTTTTGGGATTTTAGTTGTAATAGATGTTTTGACCATGCATAAATACATATCTTATGATTTCTACTTGATTTGTATGGATTAATGCTTTTAATTGATCATTTGGCTCTAGTCATATGTCTATGTACGCTAGAATTGATGTTCATGTTTTTATCTCTAGATTTAATGAATTTGATGCATGTCTATGTGTATTGATGATGTTAATCTAGTGATGGTCAAGGCATGGTGCTTAATGGAACACTTTTGTGATTTATTTGATGGTTCATACTTGTTTCTTGATGGATTATATCACATCTCTAGTTTAATTAGTTTAATTTCATGTCTCTAGCCTAGTTGTAGTGTAGATGTTTTAATTTCTTAGGTAGGTGAACAATCCATTCTTGTTTCTTAATGTTTCATACTTGTGAATGCAAAAAGTGTATATCTCTAGATATTAGTGTGTGCATTAATTGTGGCTTTATTGAAAGAATATTGATCTCATTTGATAGGTTTTGCTATTCATTAAAATTGGCTAGACAATCTATACTTATTTGCCATCTATGCTTAGTTTCAATTGATGTCACACACACACAAGTTACAATTTAAATTTCTCCATTAATGTACAATTGCTAGTGTTTGATGAAGTAAAACTTAGTGCTGATTCTATGCCCCATGACCTCTCTTCTATATCTTTTCCCTAATTTCTAGATTGCTCTCTTTTTACTTGCATTAATCTTTAATTGTATTGTAGTTTAATTAACCAATCACCAAGCAATCTTTGATCACTCGAACTACTAATCCGACATTAATTTCCATCACAAATACACCTCCGATCCCTTGGGATGATCCCTACTCACGCTAGCTATATTTTTAGTTAGAAGTGGTAGTGGCATTTCATGAATTTAAACTTGGCCACACTACACACATTTTCATTGCAATTTGGTGCATTGGCACGATACACACACCATTTTCCAATAAAGTTACCATCACCAATAAGATGGATGTCCTTATGTTTACGCAATAAAATATTATGATTTTAGTTACCTGTGAATGACTAATGTGGTAATGCTTTACATAAAGCTAACAAAAAACCAAGCTCCCTTACTAAAGGGATTAGACGAGTAAAGTTTATGAAAACAATTCCCTTACTAAAGGGATGAGCTGAGTGAAGCTCGTAAAATTAATTCCCTTACTAAAGGGACGAGCTGAGTGAAACTCATAAAAATTAATTCCCTTACTAAAGGGGTAAGTTGAGTGAAGCTCATAAAAAATTATTCCCTTACTAAAGGGATGAGCTGAGTGAAGCTCGTAAAATTTATTCCCTTACTAAAGGACCGAGCTGAGTGTAGCTCGTAAAAATTAATTCCCTTACTAAAGGGACGGGTTGAGGGAAGCTCGTAAATTTTTTTTTCTTACTAAAGGGACGAGCTGAGTGAAGCTCGTAAAATTTATTTCCTTACCCCGATATACTGTTCACATCGGAATAGTAACCTGAGGTAAAAAAAAATTTACTGTTCACCTCGGGAACAATACCCGAGGTGACACTGTTTACCTCGGGAATTATGCCCGGGGTAAAAAAACATGTATTGTTCACCTCAGGAATTGTGCCTGGGGTAAAAAAAAAAAAAAAAAAAAAAAAAAAAAAAAAAGTTGGACATTCGCGAAGCTAGATGACCAAGCTTTGGAATGGGGGCAACTAATAAGGAGAATTTAAATAAGCAGATACAATAAAGTGGTTCAACCAGGTAAAGATAGCCTCACTACAAATTCAAATTCAAAGGAATGGATAATCTCCCCAACAGATCTTGTATGATTTGGCAACGAACAAATCTCATATGATCTCGCAATGAACTAAGGGAGAGCTGGCTACAAAAACAAGACCCTACTAGTCAATCAGGTATGACAAAAATGATATATTAAATCCCTGCCTTTCTCTTAGATCTCCGGTGACTGACTTGATCATCGGAGAGCTCTTGGCAAGCACCACACCGGTGTCATCAAGGTTCATCAATCTTTTCCCCTCTTTTTTGCAGGAAAATGGTGTTGTCCCGAGTCGTGCTTATTTTCGCTTCAACAGTTCCAATAAAAGCGACCCACTTCACACTCATATAAGTGACTTCTTATTAAGAGTATCCTACCATACCCACTACAAATTTCAAGGTATAAGAGTCATTAAAAGTGTAGCTTATCCTAATCATCGTTGTAGGTAGCACTGTCTCATCATAGGAATAAGTAGAAGATTTATATCTTCCTAGTGCTTCTGGTGAATCATTCAGACTTTATGTTATCCCTTTGAACCCAGATATTGGGATCTCCAGTCAACTAGGTTGGGTTTCCATTAAGATGACTTGTTAACTTTCGGCTTTAACCCCATTCCCCTTGATGATCTATACAATTGCTCTCTAGTACAACCCTTAATTTTATATATGGCCACATAGTTGTATATAGAAATTTTAAACTCTACAAAGATTTCCCCAGATAAGAGCAAATGTGTACTTTGTGCCCTAAAATTGAATATATCAATATCTTTTTCTTTAGTGGCACAGGTGTAGACTTTCTTTTAAATGTCCTCTAAGTTAAGTCTATTGACTTTTCTGTTTGATTTATTCAAAGTTTCTAGCTTTGATTCTTTAAAAAGGATATACAACTACACCTTTAATATTTAAGACATATCCACTCTTGGATTTGAAGTCTTTAATATACGACAAACATATTGCATCACTGTTATACCTCCAATTTAGTTAGATACCTCGATTTATACAATATTTGACTTAAGGTGTATCTGAACTGCCCAATTTATTGCTTTTCAGTGATCCTATCCTAATAGAAAGTGCGCAAATAGTCACATTTATTAATTTGTCTTATAATCTCAATCAATGATATACTTTGACTAGTATTTATATTTGAGATTTACATCCACAAAAGTTAGCTAGGCTTTTGTTATCATAACTAGTATTATCTCAATCTCACTCTATTAAGAATATACTATACTACCTGATGGTAAATCTTTCATATCAAATATACTAATTAGTATATCATTAATTTTTTTAAGGCATACAATGACTTATTTATCACATTTATGTCATTGTCTCAATATTAGCTTTAATCTACTTAAGGAGTTATAAGCTTACACATTTAACTCTTAAGTTGGAACAATATACTTTTCCCATTAAATATTTTCCTCATAGGAAGCAAGATGGACTACTATTATAACCAATATTATAAATGATTTTTGGTCCTATCTAGAATCTCCTATGATTAAGAACCTACATTTATATGTATTTCTTATTTGATGAGGTAACTCGTAGTAAATTTCATCTATGGACAATATCCCCCCACAACATTGGGATAATATTGAAATTTTATTTATGATGTATTTATCATGGTTTTCTAACTCTTGAAGGATTAAGTGCAAAAAACCATCCTCTACTATCGATAAAGTGCAAAACGGTCCTTGTGTGCTAAAAAAAACCCCTATACTATCAATTTGGTGCAAATAGGTCCCTGTGTGGTATAAAAAGATGATAATACCCTGACTTCAGTTGAATAAATTAACATTTTGAGCGCCTCTAACCCCAATTGCAAAAACTAGTATGACGCACTAAACCTAGCTGATTGAAAGGTTACATGAGCTATGCTCCGTTCCTAAATCATGAGATTTATGACACCAACCATGTCATTTTACATTATACCTTAACTTTTTTTATATAGAAAATGATATTATCGTCTTTGAAAAATAAAGTTAAAAGTACAATTTAAAATAAAGTATTGCTATCAAAAGATCCGTTTCGAGACATGAACTTTCATATTTAGCCATTGAATACAGACAATTTTTTAAAATATGTGGAAACACATCATTTAATAAATTTCCCAATCCAGTAATTGTTAGAATTTGTGAATGAAAATTGTTTCATCAGTCATCAATAAATTCCT
This sequence comes from Cornus florida, assembly GCF_030987335.1. Taxonomy (NCBI): domain Eukaryota; kingdom Viridiplantae; phylum Streptophyta; class Magnoliopsida; order Cornales; family Cornaceae; genus Cornus; species Cornus florida. The sequence goes on along the minus strand of NW_026775577.1, from coordinate 47,426,078 downwards.
TAGACTAAACAAGACTGATCATTGGTTGGTTGTAGGATAAAAAAATGTAACTCAAAACCAATAGATATAACATATTCAATGTGAACCATTGTAACCTATTATAGTGGGTGTGCCTGGTGATGAACAGACACGTATAAATGGTTGTGTCCAGTGATAAAGAGACACATGATGGGTAGTGTGGAGCCTGATAGATACTGTACATCAAGCCCAAATTTTTTGGAAGGTATTTTGGTAATTTTTGCACTTGTTATTTTGCCCTAGTGCCAGGGTATTTATTTATTCTGAACTTTCTATATTCGCTACCCTTTTTTTTATCATTATAGTGAAATCCCTGTAACCCTTGGACGTAGCCTTGAATTTTAGGTGAACCAAGTAAAATCTGTGTGTTCTTGTTATGTGTGTGTTTGATTTATTTCTTATGTTTTCTGTTTAATTTCCTAACAACTGGTATCAGAGCCAATAGGTTCAAGTGGAAGCGATGGCCGGGTATAAAAGAAGGAAAGATCAAGATTGACAAGTTCAATGGTGCAGATTTTGGGTTCTAGAAGATTCAAATGGAGGATTATCTGTATCAGAAGAAGTTGTGTCAGCTTCTTTTCGGAGAAAAACCAGAAGAGATGAAGGATGATGATTGGGCTTTTCTTTATTGGCAGGCACTAGGGGTCATTCAATTAACACTGTCGCGCAACGTTGCCTTCAACATAGCAAAGGATACGACAACAACAGGTTTGATTACTGCACTTTCAAATATGTATGAGAAACCCATTACGTCTAACAAGGTATATTTGATACGGCGATTATTCAACCTAAGAATGTCAGAAAGCGCTTCAGTGACTGGCCATCTGAACGAGTTTAATATTGTTACGACTCAGTTAAGCTCTGTAAAGATAGAGTTTGATGATAAGATTAAGGCACTGCTTCTATTATCCTCTTTACCAGAAATTAGGAACGGTACTGTTACAGCAGTGAGTAATTCTTCAGGAAAAAGAAAATTAAAGTTTGATGATGTTCGGGACTTGATCCTCAGCGAAGATATTCGCAGAAGGGAAACGGAGGAATTATCTGGATCTATTTTCAATACCGAGGGTAGAGAAAGAACTTCTGAAAGATCAGACTCGGATCGTAGTAAACACAAATCCAAACACAAAAGCAAGTCAAAAATTAAAACCTACTAGAACTGTGGAAAGAATGGGCATTTAAGGTTTGAGTGTCGAGTACCAAAGAAAAAGAGCGAAGGAAAACATGAATCTTTAAATGCCATCAGAGAAGAGATTATTGATGCTCTGATTTTGAGTGTAGATAGTTCAGTTGAGTCTTGGGTTCTAGACTCAGGTGCATCCTTTCACTTTATCTCGCATCGTGAAATCATGGAGAACTATGTTAGTGGTGATTTCGAAAAGGTTTATCTGGCTGATAATGAGCCTTTGAATATTGTGGGTAAAGGTGATGTTCGGATCAGGCAACCTAATGGGGCTGTATGGAAGATTCAAAATGTGAGGCATGTTCTTGGCTTTCAGAGAAATTTGATCTCTGTGGGATAACTTGATGACGATGGGCACACAGTTAATTTTGTATGTGGCTTGTGGAAAATCACCAAGGGATCCTTGATCGTGGCTTGTGGAAGCAGGACAAGTACTCTATACATGACAACAAACACCAAGAATGCTATTGTTGTTGCTTATGTTAGCGTAGATTCAAACTTGTGGCATTATAGATTAGGTCATATGAGTGAGAAGGGGATGAAGGTACTTTTGTCGAAAGGAAAATTGTGATACCCCCTAATGTCGGAACACGGGTTGATCAAATTCACGCACAAAATTAAGGGATATCAAAACAATTAAAGTATTTAAACAAGCACAGAGTATAAAATGAAATAAAAGAATAAACAATGCGCTAAAGAAAAACTAATAAATAAAAATTTCCATTAATAACTCGTCAATGATTACAATTCAGGAATCCCGTAATCTCAAGGACCCCTTAACCAAAATCCACTATCCATAAATAAATAAATAATCACTAAAACAATAATATCCTACTTTGAAATGAAATAGAAAGAATAGATAAGTCCTCCAACTGTGGATCCTCAACCTTTAGACTTGAACTTCTACTAACCTGAAAAAATAAATCATGGGTTAAACCCTACGAGCATGCTCTCTCTACCAGGCCTTTGAAAATCAATAAACAAATCATCTCTGGTCAAAATTAAACCTAATAAAGTTCTAAGTTTAATAAAGATACACATATGTATAAATAATTATATACAATATAACATTAACATCTATTTATAGGTTCATTAATTTTCAAAACCATTAAATCAAGATAAAACATAATCCTACCTAAATCAATCCACAATCTCCTTCTCTTTTAAAGAGAAACTTTTTAACCTTAATTCCATTTTAAATAATTATTTAATCATTTATAAGGAATAATTCCTTTAATCCAAAACCCTATAACCACTAATGAATGATTTTATTTATTTAAATCATAAAACAAATATTTATGCTTTGACAATTCATCCATGCCTTCTCCAATATTATTTTATTAATATATATTAAATAATACACTATCTTATAAATACTCGATTATTCTAATTTAAGAATAACAAATTCTAATCCAACATATACATACAATAACCATAGATGAAATTTTAATCATCTAACATATAACAATTTAATTACGCTTTGGCAAATCAACCATGCCATTATAAATATATTTATTTATATATTGGCAACTCAACCATGCCTCATTAAGTATTTTTATTTATACATTAGCAATTTAACCATGCCTCTATAAGTATATTTATTTATACATTGGCAAATCAACCATGCCTCCTAAGTATAAGTTTTATTCATACAAATAAGGCAATATTTTTTAAGCCTTTGGCAACTCACCCATGCCTACAATTCATCCATGTACCAATTTTAGACTCAACGATAGTTAATTCATACATAGACATCTCATGCAGATTATAAGCATATCACTAATTTAATAACCAGTCCAGATATATCAAGTGAGAATAATAACACTAATAATCTTAATTAACATACATACACATATATTATATAATATATATGTGTATAATCTTTCCTTAATAATCCTTAATTATTTAAAATCACATATACATATATATCAACAATTATATATACATATTTACATCTATCCATACAACTCATAAATTAAATAAACCATATATATATATATATATATATATATATATATCATCCTTCCATAATCAATTATTAATTTATTATATTGGTAACAAATTAAATGCTACTAAATATCGTCAAAACGGTTCCCCATAAATATTCCATCTTGGTTTAAATAATATTTTGACACCGTCTTACTAAAACATAACTATCTCCTAATAGGATAGGAATCTGATAATGAAATTGGTACCACTAGAAAGAGGACGAAAAATCCTTGAATTTGAGCTCAAGAGTGACTCAATTTCGATTTAAAATGACTGAGTTATGATCGTTTCAATTTCAAGTGTCGAATTAGGCAAACAGTAGTTTCCCACGCGCACCCACGCGCTTACCATGCACCTACATGTGCTGGATCCAAGCCTTTGTGTGTGCTGGTATTGGCTGAGCTCATGCGCTACGGTGAGCTCGCCCACACTGAATTAATACGATGATCTGATTCCCCATTAATGGTGCAGATCTACGCGTATAATAACTCTAGTACATCGCGCCGCACCGGATTAATCTACCTTTGATCATACCACATCAATGTCTCACATCCGCGGCACACTATACTTCCATGTACCGCGCCGCACTGAATCGCCAGCTCTTTTTCACACGCCGATGAACAGAATCCTTCCCCCATTTTAATAATTTATTTAATTACCCAAAAATTATTAAATTAATTCTAAAAATATTCAAGAAATTATAAAACAATTCCAGAAAAATCCCCAGAAAATACAAAAAAATCCTAGAAAATACAGAAAAATCCTATAAATTCTATAAACCCTTAAATAACCCTCTTGGGTCATAAATCAAGCATAACAATTGATTTAACAATAAATACAACATATACATCTATCAATTTAAAAAAAAAAATTTAAAATATAATACTTCATGCTTTTAATTTATCAGATCTAGCCATGATTTAATTAATAAAATTAATTAAAGTCTTAATACTCAAGGTGAAATCCTTATGAGTTCTAAGAGGAAAGTTAGAGAATAACTCGCCTGAAGGTTTCAAAACGAAACCGACGCTTCAAGCTTTGATTGTCTCTTCCTATCCAAACGTCCTCCTTCTCAGATCCGGTCTTCTCCTTGTCAGCCCTTCTTCTTCCTTTCTCTCTGCCTCCCTTATTTTTCTAACGTGTAAACTTTTAATCCTAAAGCCTTATGTGTATATTTATACATATTAAAATCCAAATCCTATTCCAACTAGGACTATGAATTAAAATAATAATCTTTAAATAATTTATATCTATAAGCATATATTATATTATATATATATATATAAGTATATATGATATATATAAGTATATATGATTTAATTAACCAATGGGTTAATTATGGAAGGTATATATATATATATATATATATATATAGATATATATATATATATGTAATATAATATATATATATCTTTCCATAACAATTATTAATTAATTATATTTATATATAATTATATATATTTATAATTAATACAAAAATGATCATTTAAATAATTAAATAACCATGGTCCTTTATTAATTAACCCAATAAGGCTTCATGCAAGCCCAAGACCATATCTTTTGGTCCAACTTCCCTTAAGCTCAAATCCAATTAATTTAAATAAACCAAATAATTAAATAAACACTTAAATAAAAAAAACTAAAAACTAATTACACTAAGCACATAAACAAAACAATAAATTACAACCAAGTTACACCATATTAATAAAATCAACGCGCCAACAATTCAATCAATAATTAAGCACACACACAACAATCATCATATCAATAATTCATGAAATATAAATAAAATAAAATAATTAATCTTAGCACTCAATAAAACAAATTAATTAAAAATTAAAATAAAAAATTAAATCAAATAAATCATTTAAAAATAAAATAAAAGTAATTAATTCCAATTAATAAATCCTTTAAAATATCGGAGTATTACAAAATTTGTCAGGTATTAAATCAGTTGAAATTGGTTTGTGTGAGGATTGTATCTTCGGGAAACAGAAGAGTGTCAGTTTTTCAAAGGTTGGCAGGACACCTAAGACAATTAGAGTTGGTTCATACAGACGTGTGGGTGCCTTCTCCAATTTCATCTCTTGGCGGCTCATTGTATTATATTTACATTTATCGATGATTCTATGAGAAAGGTATGAATTTATTTTTAAAAAAAATAAATCTGAAGTATATAATACTTTCAAGAAGTGGAAGGCCATGATGGAGAATGAGACAGGTTTGAAGGTGAAGTGTTTGAGATCTGATAATGGTGGTGAGTATGAAGACAAATGCTTCAAAGAGTTTTGTACTGTTAACGGGATCATAATGGAGAAGATTGTTCCTAAAACCCCACAACAGAATGGGGTTGCAAAATGCATGAACAAAACCTTGAATAAGTGTACTCAAAGTATGAGATACATGCTGGATTACCTAAGATGTTTTGGGTTACAGCATACTTGATCAATCAAGGACCTTTTGTTCCTTTAGATGGAGGCTTAAATCTTTCACATCTGAAAGTGTTTGGCTATGTTTCATATGTACATATAAGTTCTGATGCTAGAAGCAAGCTTGATCCAAAGTAAAAAAAAAAAAAAAAAAAAAAAAAAAAAAACGTAATTTTATTGGGTATGGCACTGATGAGTTTGGTTATTGGTTTTGGGATGATCAAAATCGGAAGATAATTAGAAGCAAAGATGTCGTGTTCAATAAGAAAGTAATGTACAAGGATAGATTAGCATCAGATTCTACTATTGCAGGTGTTTATGCTGAAAATTATAAGTTTATTGAGTTGAAGGAAATCTCCGAGGAAGATGTGAAGAGGAGAGTTCAGAACAATCCAGAAAATATAGTTCCACGGGTGGAACATAGCATACCTATTACTGAATTGAGACAGTCCTCCAGAGTCTCGAACCCTACGCAGTGTTTCTCGCCTTCTTTACACTATTTGTTGTTGTCTGATGGTGGTGAACTAGAGAGTTGTGATGAAACAGTGCAGATTGGTGATTCAACCAAGTGGGAGTCAGCTATGCAGGATGAGATGGACTCACTCATGTCAAATCAGATATGGGAGCTAACTGAACTACCAAATGGTAAGAAGGCTTTACATAACGAGTGGGTTAACAGAATCAAGGAAGAACATGATGGCAACAAGCGTAACAAAGCCATATTGGTTATGAAGAGATTTCAGCAAAAGCATGGTGTTGACTGCACTAAGATTTTCTCCCTGGTTGTGAAGTTGATCAGATTGGTGCTTGGAATTGTGGCTGCAGAAAATTTGCATTTAGAACAGTTAGATGTGTGAAGACTGCCTTTCTCCATGGTAATTTGGAGGAAGATATCTATATGAGACAACCACAGGGATTCATAGTGCCAGAAAAGCAGGGTTTGGTATACAAGCTAAAAAAGAGCTTGTATGTTTGAAGCAAGCCCCCAGTAGTGGTACAAGAAGTTTGATGGTTTATATGCAGTAATGGTTTCACGAGCTGCTATGCAGATCATTGTTGTTATGTTAAGAGGTTTGACAGCAGCTATATTACCTTCCTATTGCATGTTGATGATATGTTAGTTGCTAGGTTAAGTCTTGAGGAGATTAAAAATCTGAAGAAAAAATTGTCTGTGCATTTTACGATAAAAGATTTGGATGAAGCAAAACAGATTCTTGGCATGACGATTTACAAAGACAGAGTGGGTGGTACTCTGAAGCTGTCCCAAATTTTTTTAAAGGTATTTTGGTAATTTCAGCACTTGTTATGTTATCATTCTGAACTCTCTGTATCCGTTGCCCTTTTTTTATCATCATAGTGAAATCCCTACAACCTTTGGACGTAACACTGAATTTTAGGTGAACCAAGTAAATCTGTGTGTTCTTGTTGTGTGTGTGTTTGATCTATTTCTTATGTTTTCTGTTTGATTTCACAACAACACATATAAATGGTTGTAACCAGTGATCAAGAGACACATATAAATGGTCGTGTCCAGTCATAAAGAGACACACCCAATCCAAAAAGGCACTTCTATTTCTATAAATACCACATTGGGCAGTGATTTGAAATTCATTCAATTCATTTTCTTTTTTCTCCCTCACTAGACTTGAACCCAACCCAAGTAGGTTTAAGCTATAGGTCAAGTGGTCCGAGTAACTTAGACTATAATATAATTTTACCAAGATATTTTAAAATTGGTCTGAGCCATTTGGTTCGAGTTGCAACAATTTCATTATTTTTGGAGTATGGATACATTTTTTGAGTCAAAGAAAGTATTTTACAAAGGAGGTTCGCCGTATGCATGAGTTTGTAGTTTTGCTACTGGTGGATATATACCGTTGTATCCTGGGAGACAAGGGCTACAAAGTCCATCAGCACTATGCGAGACATAAATTGTCTTAAGGACACAGTATTCAATACTAGCCTCGGTCCAGGTTATTTATTTTTTATTATTATTTTATTGCTTTAGTTTGTATGTTAAATTAAATATCGAGTTGCATATTTAATTAATTATTTTTTAGCATATTATTAATTATCTCATGGCATGTTAGTATAAGGTTAGTTATATCTGAAATGTCATTCGAAGTATATATTTTTCAACAATGTTCAAACAATTTAATCCTTGAATAGATTTTATTATATGCTTTTATTTAAGATATAAACAAGTAGAGATTATACTAATAATTGAGATATAAGAAAATAATGTTATAAACATTATTACATGATAATTTGCTAAGTATTGATGCGTTCAATATTATGTGAAATTGAAACATGTTATATAAGTAGATTATTGAATTATTTAATTCAATATTGGTTGAATTATTATAGTTTTGTAGTATGATAGTACGTAGTATATTATATTATCTTAAATTTGTACCAACTAGAGGTGAAAAAGTTATTTCGTTACTTTTATCAATGATTGCACAAGATATTATTATATATATTTGTTATGAAGCAAAGATAAAACCTTAGAAATGTTTAAAAATATCTAAAATGAAGTTGAGAATCAACTTGGCAAAAAGACTAAGGTGTTAAAAAATAATAGTGGTGGTGAATACGAAACACCATTGTAGATATTTATTCAAAACATGGTATATTTCATTAAACTATCTCTCTTTATACATCTTAACAAAATGGTATTACTGAATGCAAAAACCATACTTTAAAAGAAAACAAATGTGACACCATATGAATTATGGAAAGGTTGAAAACCTTCCTATAAATTTTTAAAAGTGTGGGGGTGTCTAGCTAAGGTTGTAGTTCCTACTCCTACGAAAGTTAAAGTGAGACCTAAAATGTGACGACCTTATGGGCAGGTGTGTCATGGGCAGGTGCAAGAGGCACTGACATGCTACCACACTGGGCGAGCTACTGGTGCAGAGTCCTACATCGATTAGGTAAGGAAAATGAGAAGTGTTTTTATGTGGTGGTGTAATCTCCAATTGCTATGAGGGCTTTTGGGATAAAACCCAAGAACAAAACTGGTGTGCCCTCGTCAATACACCCAATTGCACGTAAAAAGTGATAAAGTGTGTAGTGTGGCCAAGTTTAAATTTGTAGAATGCCACTACCACTACCAACTAATAAAGTATCTAGAGCGAGTAGGGAACATCCCAAGGGAATTGACGTGTATTTATGCTTGGAAATTAATGTCAGATTAGTAGGTCAAGTGATCAAAGATGATTGGTGGTTGATTAAGTAAACTAAAAATACAATTAAAAACAATGCAAGTAAATAGTAATCTAGAAAGTAGGGAAAAGAGATAGGAGAGAGGTCTTGGGGCTTAGAGTTCACCACTAAGCTTCACTTCACCAAACACTATCAGTTGTATATTAATGGGGAAATTTAATTTGTAAAATGTGTGTGTGTGTGCCACTAATTGAAAACAAAACATGATGGATGAAAAATAAGTATAGATTGTCTAGCCAATTTAATGAATAGCACAATCTATCAAATGAGACCAAATAATCATTCAATTAAACAACAATTAGAGCACATACAAAAGTTTAGAGAAATGTACTATTTGTATTCACAAGCATGGAACATCAAGAAACAAGAATGGATTGTCCACCTATCTAAGAAATTAAAGTAATTACACTACATTTAGGCTAGAGACATGAGGATTAAACTAATTAAACTAAAGGTGTGGTACAATCCATCAAGCAACAAGTGTGAACTATCAAATAAATCACAAGAGTATTCAATTAAGCACTATGTTTTGACTATCACTAGATTAACAACATCAACACACATAGACATGCATTAATTTCATTAAATCTAGAGAAAAGCACATCAACATCCAATCTAGCATACATAGACATATGGATAGAAATAAATGATCAATTAAAAGAATTAATTCATACAAATCAATTAGAAATCACAAGATCTATATTAATTCAAGATCAAAACATTTATTACAACTAAAATTTCCAAAAATACACAAAAGCTTAGTTTAGGAAGCAAGCATAGGGGCTATCTTTAGCCCTAAGAAAAGGATTTAGCCACTCATTGTAGTGGTCATGGAACCCTCAAGGGATAGCTTGGATGTTGACATCATCATCTTCATCTTTGCTTTCTTCCCAAAACCCCAGTTCTAGAGAAAGAAATATTTTTTCTACAAATGGTAATATCTCTATGTATGATATGATACAATATGATTCAAAATCAATTACATACTCCTTTGAGTAAGGACCAAGTCAGAATTACAGCCTAAGATTGGAGGAAATTTGTAGCTACATACGTTAGATAGAAATCGGCGCACTCGGGAATTAGACAGCTCATTGCCAGCAGCATTTTCGATCGATCAAAGATTCTCGATCGATCCAACACTTAGCTTCAATCGATCGAAGCTGACGTGGCTTCAAAATATCTTCTTTGGCCTTATCCAATTGGCTGAGTTGGCACCGCCTCATTTCGATCGATTGTAGATCTCTTCAATCGATCGGGATTCCCTTCAATCGATCGAAACTCCTCTGGTGCAATTTTCTTGGCTTCTTTCCAACTTTGCTCCTTAGCTCCAAAATTGAGTTAAATGGCTCGTGTTAGCCTGTTTAAACTTTATTAACCTGAAATAGGCAAAAATACAAATAAGTATGTAAGACATTAAAGTAAGATAGATGAATGGACTAAAATACCCTAGTTTAGGTGCTAAAATGAGTCACTTTTGAGCGCTTATCACGCCCCTAAACTTGGATATTGCTAGTCCATAGCAATGAACTACAAAGAAAATAATGAAATAAGCAATTAAGTAACTATGAACTAGAAAGCAATAAAAAGATAACGCCACTTTCGTAGAGAACACGATTGCATTTAGCATATGCAACAAGCCTTTTGAACCCCTAGGTTACCCCTAGTGGACGAGTGACCTTTCATGAGGGTTTCCAAAAATGCTACCCACAAACATTGAACTCTTTCTTACAAGAGAGGCACCAATATACAAAACAAGCATTGGGAGAAAACTACCTCAAGTATGCAATTTTTCAACTCTTTCTAAGCGATCTCCTAAAATCTCAATGTTAGCCAAACAAGTATGGTCCTCCACACATCAAGATAATGATCATGCAAATCAAAACAACTCTAGAATCCTTTTTAAGTGAACCGGCATCAAATATGTAGCTATCTAAGCCAACTAAAGAAATGATTACATCTTTACCCTTAAACTAGCACACAAATCTTGTACCGATCATCAAGACAAGTAGTGGACCTTTTATTAAAGCTTTATTCATCTAGGTGCACTTATTCTTTTCACTCAAATTTTTTTTTTATTTTTTTTATTTTTAACTAATCCTAAGGATCAAAGATGGAAGCATAGTGCAATGTGTTAATTTATTAAGCTTTCTAGCAATCTATGAGGTTGAGCGTTAGGTCAATGACTCTCAAACCAGACGGCTTTTGGGCATTAAGTGTTTAAACACCCCAAAGGACTTACAAGCTCAAATCCACTTTTGGTGCGAGAAATTTAGTGCTTGATGAGGCTAAAATCCTCGCTACTCAATGGAAAGGGATTGTTATCCACTTTTGTCAAGAATGAAAGCTTTCAATGCACTGCTAGTTCAATTGGAATATAACCAAATCAATAATCAACAAAGCATATACCCCACAAATGAACATTAGTGTTCGCCTGTGCTAGTGTAGAATTCTAGAGTGAATCTCAAAATAATCACAAGATCAAGATGATGTGAACCACAAATGCAAGCAAGATATTAAACTTTCGAAAAATTTACTCCTAAATGGCATCCATAAGGCATACAAGGAGTATCGGACTCTCAAGTCAAGTAATTTTTAAATTTTAAGTATCATAGTTCTCAAAAGATCAAAATCATAGCCCAAGACTCTCAAATCATACCACATGCATAGAAAGTAAGTGCGACATGTAAAAAATGCAAACACACCCCCAAACTTAATCTGTGCATTGTCCTCAATGTGCAAAGAAGTAACAGATAATGGAAAGAGTATAGTAAATGGGTAAAACAAAAGGGACCCGGCAACGGAGCTTAGCTTTGGAAGGCTGTGATACCCCTCGATTCTAGAGCCACGGGAGATCAAGTCCGAGCATAGAACCAAGGAATACCAAACAATTAAAGTATTTTAAACGAACACAGATTACAAAAATGATTTAAAAAATAAAAGAATAAGCGGAAAGAAACTATAAAAGAAATCCTCAATATAAAAACCTTAAAATATTAATAACTTAAAATCCTACAGTCCAAAATCGCAAATCTTTTAACAACTCGGGAATCCATCTCTAGTGGACCCCTAATATAAAAATCCCAAACTGAATCAAAGTAAAACTGAAGATAAAATCCAAGTCGAACATCTGGAAAGAGATCCTACATCGTCGGAAGAATGAGTGACCATCTCTGCTCCACACGAACAAGCTCAAGCCTGGAACTGACGTACACCTGTAAAATAGGAGTGGGTCAGGCCCACGAACAAGTTCTATCCTACTGCAATCCAAGCAGAGACCCGATACGCATATACATACTAAATAGTTCAACAATAGCTAATAGTCCGTACATAAATATATATCCACACTACTGGACCCTCGCTAGACTTTGAAGAGGGTCTCAACCTGAATAGAAGGCATTACACAAATCGCACCTGAGTGGGTATGAGTACCGAGGCCTAAACAGGGTATACCTCAATCCCCACAGACAGCTACACATCCAACTGCATATACGCATCCTAACCGTCGACTCTGAGACTCAAGCTCATGTCATGGTACCATAAAAATATATTTAAACTCCAATTCCATCCATCCACAAGAAATCCATTTAAGTTGTTCGGCGTAGTCAACCGCACCGACTTACATACATATAAGGAGGATTTATTTAATAACCCGTACCCTTATTCCAAATAGGTAGAACTTAGCAACTTGTGCTGTCCAAACCTAGTATGACACCGTCCCATACCGGTGCATACAATTCCATTCGTCCAACAGTTCATAAGGCATTGACAATTAAATAACAATATCAACCATTCCAAACTAAGCATATTAGAGTAGAGTAAACAACATGCTTAAGTAAACCAATATAGAAATCACAACTGGATCACACAGCACTATGTCTGCAAATATAACTCTATTCCTAGTTTCCATATAATTAACCCAGCCCAAATAGACATTGTATCAATCTGTTCCATGGCATGCAAAATAAATGTAAGTAATGTATCATATATATAATTTTCTGTCCAACAAATTGATGCACTAGGTTTTACAATGCAACCATTAAATAATTCTTAGCAAAATATAGATTTAAAACATGTATTTTTTTTTCAAATATATGTAATTAATAGTGAACTAACTATCACAGAAATTTCTAATTAAATTTAGAAATACAGTATCCAAAACCAAACAGGTCTACAAGGTACATACAAAAACCATACAGTTTTAACGATTAACACTCGGTGCCTAAATTTATATTACTCTGTTCCTCTAAACTCTAATCTTCCTCTGGACAGTCTCTAAACACTCATTACAATAATTAATCTCCTCAAACAATACTAAAAATTCACTAACCAATAGGCTTCCTTACTGAACTGAAAAATAAGAACAGAATGTAAAAACTGTAAAGAAGACAACATGGAGCAGACTCAACACCCTTCAAACTTTATTCCCGCACCAGACCACTGTTAAACCATCCATTACAGTATTTAGTTTCTGTTAGAAAACTTAGAAATTCCACACCCAAGAACTTGTCTCACTGAAAACCAAAAGAAAAATCAATAGAACGTAAAAACTAGGAAAAACCAAAATGGAGCAGGCTCCAAAAACCATGGAGCCGCCTCCATTGGCCTTGGAGCCGGCTCCTAATGCCTTAGAGCCGCCTCCTTTACAAGGAGAGCCGGCTCCCTCCAAGGGAGAGCCGTCTCTCTCCCTCCTCTTTTCTCTGTTCTCGCATTTTAGCATCGTTTACACCTTCGGCACTTCAGTATTTTGGTTTCCAGAATTTATGCCTTACTTCCAGTAAATTTCCACCGTTGTTTAAGTCCTTAATACAATACTAAGATGGATTTAAACCAAGAACAATGCAAGCACATAGTTTATACGATATAACAGATATAAACCACATATTGTCACAGTTAAAAGTTGAACCATGAAACATATAATGTTTTCCTTTTTAAAACATGTAATTTATCCTGGAACTATCGAGTATGCAAAGAACACAAAGCCTAAGGGAGAGAGTTAGGACAAAACTTGCCTTTGAGACCTTTGTTTAAAATCTCTACGTCTTCTTCTAAGCTTTCCGGCGATTCCTACTGCAAAAGTTCCTCTGTTCCTCCTCTGCCTCCACAGATGTATACTTGGTTTTGTTATTTTTTCTAAAACCCTAACCAAACATCTAACATATATTTATAGGATTTTACTAAACCCTAGCTTAATGCAAGACCCAACTGTAATCCTAACCGGCCCATCCAACTTACTTAGATTCCTACGACGGCTATAACATGACTTTTTTTAAAACACAACCCTAATTAAAACAACAATTAAATGAAAATAATTAACACTTAAATTCAAATAATTAACCATTATATTAAATTAGATTAAATCACCTAAATAGTTAAATTAAATCAATTAAAGCATTTAATCCTAATTAAAATAACAAATTTAACCCACTTAAAGGAAAACTACAATTAAATCTATTAAATAACTAAATGCAATTAAACCACAGCAATGAACAATTAAATTAAAATAAGACACACACATAAAACAAAATAAACTCACATTGAAATATAAACAAATTTTCAATTAAAACAAATCAATTCATAGTTAAATAAATAAAAATATAATGTAAACAATAAAATAAATTCCAAACCTATCCTTTTAAATTAGGGGTATTACAAAGGCGCACCTCCAAACTTAGATTCTGAAAACCTGTCTAAAACTGGTTACACTAACAACTGTCAAAGCATATGCATCAATGATATAAATGAGAGGGGAAAAGACATCAAGCATGGAAATGATAGCAGGTATGGGATAGAAAAGAAGGTGCAAGGAAAATTTTATTTTTTATTATTTTTTTTTGATCGATCGAAAATTTGCCTTGATTCGATCGAAAATCCCATGATCAATCGAAAATCTCTGAAATATTGAGTCCTGGAGGCAAAAATTTCTGACGCAAAGTTTTAGAAAACTCACAACATGCCTGGAAAACTTCAACGAGACAATGAAATATCATTATTGAGATGCTACAAAAATGAAAGATGAGATAGAAAATGGAGAAATAGAGTTTGGAAACTCTATTGGAACTAGGTTTAACGTCTCTAGTTAACATTCAAACGGTCTCAAATATCAACATAGACTGGATCCACTAAGAGGGCGGTCTCCATATGTTAACATAGACTGGATCCACCAAAAGGGTGGACTCCATATGTCTTTAGAACACTTACCCTTCAATGTAGGGCTTCAACCTTTGTCCATTCACTTTGAATGTAGTTCTATCTTTTAAGCTTTTTATTTCAACTGCCCCATGAGGCGCAACAGAAATGATCTCATATGGGCCTTCCCATTTGGTTCGCAACTTCCTAGGAAAGAGTTTTAGCCTAGAGTTGAAAAGCCATGCTTTTTGACTGGGTTCAAAAGATTTCTTCACAATATATTTATCATGAAATGCCTTAATTCTTTCTTTGTAGAGTTTGGCATTATCATAAGCATTATGTCTCAACTCTTCCAACTCATTCAATTGAAGCAACCAATTCTCTCCGGCTTTGTCAAGGTCAAGATTGAGCTTTTTAACTGCCCACATAGCTTTGTGTTCTAGCTCAATCGGGAGATGTCAAGGCTTTCCATATACAAGTCTATAAGGAGACATGCCAATGGGAGTCTTATATGCCATTCGGTAAGCCCACAAAGTATCATTCAACTTGTGTGGCCAATCTTTCCGGGTTGTGCTCATAGTTTTCTCAAGAATATGTTTTATTTCCCGGTTTAAAACTTCTACTTGCCCACATGTTTGAGGATGGTAAGGGGTGGCAAATTTACGAGTAATCGAGTAGTTGAGAAATAATTGTTTCAAGAATTGATTGCAAAAATGTTTTCCTCCGTCACTAATCATAGCTCTTGGCATACCAAAACGAGTGAAGATGTTGGATTTAATGAATTGAACAACCACGGAGTGGTCCTTTATTTTGGTAGCACAAGCCTCCACCCACTTAGAAACATAATCAACGGCAAGTAGAATATATTGAAAGCCATACGACATAGGAAATGGACCCCTAAAATCAATGCCCCAAATATAAAAAATTTCCACAACAAGAATATTTGTCAAGGGCATCATGTCTCTTCTTGACATCAATCCCATTTTTTGACATCTCTCACACTCTTTGCAAAAATTGTAAGCATCTCTATGGATGGTAGGCCAAAATAGCCCAGTTTGAAAAACCTTCAAGGTGGTCTTCTTTACACTAAAATGCCCACCATATGAAAGAGTATGACAAAACACAAGGATACTTGGAACCTCACTCTCCGGAATACATCTCCTCACAATTTGACCTAGACAATATCGAAATAAGATGGGATCTTCCCAATAATATTTTCGGATGTTGGCAAAGAATCGGTTCTTTTCTTGCCTTGACCAATTAGTTGGAAGTTTACCAATTGCGAGAAAATTCACAATGTCGGCAACCAAGGCATTTTTCTATTGGAAATTTGGAAGAGTTGTTCATCGAGTTAAGAATTATGAATTGGTGGGCTTGGGGAAAAGTCGACCATTAACCTTGAAATATGATCGGCAACCATATTTTCAGTGCCTTTCTTATCTTTGATCTCGAAATCAAATTCCTCAAGAAGCAAAACCCATCTTATCAAACGAGGCTTTGTTTCTTTCTTAGTCAAAAGATGCCTTAAAGCGGCATGATTTGAATAGACAATGAATTTTGACCCTAAGAGATAGGACCAAAATTTATCAAGAGCATACACTACGGCAAATAATTCTTTCTCGGTAGTGGAATAATTCAATTAAGCTCCCAAGAATGTCTTGCTTGCATAGTATATGGCGCATGGAAGTTTTCCTACCTTTTGCCCCAAAACTGCTCCCATGGCATAATCAAAGGCATTACACATGATTTTAAACGGTAATGACCAATTGGGAGGTTACATAAGAGGAGCAGATGACAATAAACCACGAAGTGTATGGAAAACATCTAGGCATACTCAATTAAAGACAAAAGGAGTCTCTCCTTGGCGAGAAGATTGCACAAGGGTCTAGCAAATTTGCTAAAGTCTTTGATGAAACGGCGATAAAAATTGGCATAACCTAGAAAGGAGCGAACCTCTCTCACCATAGAAGGTGGGAGGCAAGTCAGAAATGAGCTCAACTTTTGCTTTATCCACCTCGATACCCTTTTTTGAGGTAACATGACTCAAAACAATACCTTCTTGAACCATGAAATGGCTCTTTTCCTAACTAAGAACGAGGTTTGTTTCATGACATCTTTTAAGCACCAAAGATATATTTTTAAGGCATGCATCAAATGAAGACCCAAAAACTGAAAAATCATCCACAAAAATTCTAGATACTCTTCCACCATATCCGAGAAAATCGATATCATACACATTTGGAATGTGGCTAGAGCATTACACAAACCAAATGGCATCCGTCTATAGGCAAATGTGCCAAAAGGACAAGTAAATGTGGTTTTCTCTTAATTTAAAAGGTCAAAGGCTACTTGATTGTAACCTGAATAGCCATCACGGGAGCAATAATATTGTTGCCTGGCCAATTGCTCTAGAATTTGATCAATAAATGGCAAAGGAAAGTGATCTTTTCTAGTAGCGGCATTTAATTTTCGGTAATCAATGCATACACGCCATGAATTGGCGGTACGCTTAGAAATTGCCTCTCTTTTTGAATTTTCAACCACTGTAATCCTCGATTTCTTGGGAACCACTTGGGTTGGACTCACCCATTTGCTATCAGAGATTGGATAAATGATGTCTGCATCTAAAAGCTTGACAACTTCTTTTTTAACCACTTCTTTTATGTTTGGGTTCAATTTCCTTTGGGCATCTCTAAAAGGTTTCTCATCCTCTTCCATAAGAATGCGGTGCATACAAATGGAAGGGTTAATTCCCTTAAGATCAGCCACACTCCATCCAATAGCTTCCTTATTTTCTTTAAGCACATTCAAGAGATCATTTTCTTGATCTTTTTCAAGACTTGAAGAAATGATGACCGGAAAAGTCTCTTCTGAGCCTAAGAAGGCATACTTAAGATTGGAAGGAAGAGTTTTAAGCTCAATAGTGGGTGAGGAAATTAAAGATAGAACCAGCCGAGTGCTAGAAAGTGGAGGATGAGGTTCTTTTGGAGCTTTCGAAGGTGGAAAATCCAAGCTTGCAATGGATTCCATTAAATTGCTTACTTCACTAGTTGATCCCTCACTGTCAAACCCGCAATTACCATACATTTTAAGGAGACAAGATGTAAGAGGGTCCCTCGAAGAGGAGAGATGAAAGATTCTCCTCGGTTGGTTTTTTCACAATCATGGAAGGAATTGACTCGTCAACAACCTCATCCAAGACATCTATGAGACAACACTCGTCTTCATCGATGGGATGTCGACTTGCATTGAAAGCATCATGTTACCAAAAGAAAAGTCCATAACCCCGGATCTATAATTAGTGGTTGCATTCGCGGTGATAAGAAATGGCCTTCCTAAGATGATTGGGATGTAATTGGTAGGACTGGTAATCGGATCGGTATCAAGAGCGACAAAATCAACCAGGAAATTAAACTTGTCAACCTTGATGAGTATGTCCTCAACCATGCCCCTAGGTGTTTTGATTGATCTATCGGCTAATTGAAGCACCACCGAGGTTGGCTTTGAATCAGTCAAACCTAGCTAGACATACACGGAGTAAGGAATCAAATTAACACTCGTTCCTAAGTCAAGAAGAGCTCTACGAACCTCATGGTTTCTAATCACACATGAAATTATCGGAGCACCAGGATCTTTGAACTTAGTTGGAGTGTTATGTTGAATGATGGAACTCACTTGCTCCGTGAGGAACTCTTTTTTAGGGCTTTATCCCTTGTTCTTTCTTGCTGTGACCCGAGTTTTGATTCAACCCGGAGCAACAGTGATGAACCGAAGATTTACCCGATAACGGATCCAGATCCAGAAGCAAGAAACAAGACAATGGTCTTCCAAGGCATAACACACCTTTGAGACACTAAGATAACCCTCTATGAGGTCAAGGAACTCAAAGGAAACAAAAACGTGTGAACAAAGGATAAACCTAGGTCTCTAGAGATACGAACCATCCCTATGACACCAAAGTGACTTTCCATGAAGTCACGAAAGTCAAGGAAATAACTGGAAGCGAAGTTAGAATGAAAAGGGTCAGATGGTACCCTATGGCACCAATGACACCTAAGGGAACAAGATCTAGTTCAAACTAGACCACATACACCTTTAAATGGCTTGAACAAGATCAGCCAGGTCAAGTGGGAATGAATGAAACAAGGTTAACCTGTTTAGGCAACAACCCAAACAAACTCACAAGGCAGCTCCAATTTGGTCAACCGAAATGGAGCATCGGTCTACCGAAGTAAGCCAGGAGAAAAGAGAAGAAAGAGCTCCCAGTTCGATCGACCGAAGTGACAAACCGGTCGACCGGTTTGAGGCTAGAGATAAAAAAAATGGTGCTTCGGTCGACCGAAGTAGAGAACCAGTCTACCGAAATAAGCCTCTACAGTGAAAAAGGCTACTGGAGTTTGAGTTTTTGCTGTTTAAATGAAACCAAAAAGGAATCGGTCGACCAAACTAGCATTTCGGTCGACCGAAATGGCTCGAGAATGTGCATATGAACCTGTTATGCATCGAAATGAGGAAAAGACTCTAAGTCTTATTTGAAACCCCATGGCATGATCAATTTACATTATAAGCTAATGTGTGATGATGTGAACATACACGCAAGTGTAATATGACATTTTAAACATGTTACAATGGCCTAAGGCCTCATTACATTTCTTTTACAAGATTTGACATGCTAAACCTCCAAAGTTGATAAAATTACATTTCAAAGGCAAAACTTGAAATTTACATACATACATTTGAACTTTAAAGTTTGTGGCCTCATGTCATACATATGAAATAGGTTTCAAATACTGTACTTATGTACACATTACATTTTTAAAACAAAAATACAAGTTTGATACAAAAGGCTACAACAATGGCACTTCATGCTAACACTTGCATGAAATGGAAACTTGAAGCTACAAGCTATCCCAATGAACGATAAGCATCACGAATTAAGTCTTCATACTTGAACAAATCCCCCAGTAACTTCGAGGTGAGTAAACAAGTTTACTCGTAGAGAATGAGCATGTATCGACTCGATTTCTTTAGAGATTTTTAGACTATCATGAAACGGTTCAAAAGGGTCATACCACCTAACGTCTATGTCAAAGGTGAGACTCAGGGATCATCCTAAGCTACCATAGAGCAATATCAACAAGAATCATGATACGTACACATATATGAAACAAATCAAGGTTGGGATAATCCAAAGAACACGATAAAAAAGATGCTTGAAATCAGATCAACATGAATTGCATTATCAATACAATTAAGCAAGGTTTGGAAAAATTCATACAACACGACAAGATATTACTAGAATATAAGGATCACATAATCTATGCAATTTACATGATTGGAACATACCAATTAACACGATAGGAAGTATACTTGGATACAAGTTAACAAGAATTACATTATTAATGCAATTAACATAATTGGAGCATTCCAATTAACTCGATAGAAGTAAAACACGAAGTCGAGAACAATGCATAATATCTATACAATTAAATAAGGATGGAACATTCCATGAAACGCGAAAAGAGTTATACATGTAATCAAGAATAAGGCATAATATCTATGCAATTAAACAAGGATGGAACATTCCGTGAAAAGCGAAAAGAGTTATACACGTAATCATGAACAAGGCATAATATCTGTGTAAGTAATAAGATTGGAGCATTTCACATACACCAAAAGTTTAAATCTTCAAGGAATAACAACTTGAAATTTAAAGAGTGAAATCAACCAATGTGGAAAACTCGGATATCGCCCGGATTAAAACCGTACTCTTGACATCACTTTAGGGATACTAACCCATGGGTACCTTTCCCCTAGTGCTCACTATAGTGTAGGAGGACATTCCCCCATCCTAGAACCAAGTTCTAGCCATGTCAATTCTTGATTGATATCCCAAGTCCCAAAATCAACAAGTTGTGTAACCAAGATTATATCAGAATACAAGAAATGCATTAACCACGTTTCATGCACAACCAATATTTTGGAACACACAAGTCATGCCCTAAGTTCATCAACTATAATGGCATGTGAAATGTCAAAAAATCATAGTATACATCTATATAGATTAAAACCAAGATATATAGCATAAGAAATCCATTGAAGTACATATACCACAAGTATAAGATACATGAGTGATTAAATCGTTCCAAGACAAATATGCAAGTTCATGAAGTACATTAATGAAATCAAGATACAAGGGTTCACGATGCTTGATAAAAAAGTAGAAGTTCATGAAATACAAGCACAATTCACAAGTGTAACAAGAATTCAATATCAAGGCATGATTAACTCGATGGAAGCATACAAAGGAATTTAATCTACTTAAGGGATTAAATTATCAAGATTGGCAAGTCCAATTATTCCACGAATAAGGCATGTCAAAGGTCATGTCAAGGACAAGTTTAATATTAAGTTACAAGTGCATTTCATACAATATACGACCATGTGATTTAAGTCCCATACAAAGAAAATAATAGAATATAAGTTTCAAAACTTATCCGGTTATCTTCAAATTGATACACGTGAGGAACTTGTCAAGAAAATCATGAATACTAAGTTAGAGACTTAAACATGCTCATAGAACCATTGAATAGATTTTAATTAATTCATTTAATTAAAATCTCTAGATTTTGAAATTCATCCAAATGATCTCAATTTAATATATGTTATACAACATGTCAAGACTTGATTTAAAATCATGATACAAGTGAATTCCATGCAATGTACAGCCATGAGTATTAAACTTTAACACTAGAAAAATAATAATTGAAAGGTTTTAAAACCTAATCAAATATTCTAGATTTAATATATGTGAAACTATTTGACATGCATATCAAGAATATCAAATCGAAATTCAAATGGAGTGAATAGTATACTCGGAATAAATTAATTAATCAAATTAATTAAGTATTACTAGATTTCAAAACATCTACGATTTCTCTCAGTTTCATCTATGTTGAAGAGCATGCTAGGACCTAATATAATATGCTAACACACATTGATTTCAAACTAGTTAAGGCCACATGAATTAATCTTTCACTTAAGATAAATATTAAATAAAAACTTCATTACTTATCCAAATGCTCTAAATTTAATATATATCAATGACCATGTCAAGGGTAATATAATATCATGCTACATGTTTAAACTATGCTATAAGCAACCGGGAAAATCAAATCTCATACAAGAAAATAATTAAATAAAATCTCTAGGTTTGATATCAAAGCAAGTAAAGAAGTTGTATAAGCATCACAAGCATGCTATATAACAAGAAAATAAATTATAATATCCTCAACTTCAATTTGAGATGAAATCTCAAAAGCCCACCGAAATAAAAGTGCTCCGAATCCAACGATACAGAAGAGTTTTGTCGGGGACAACACGATGAACAAGAATCCGAAGGAAGCCCCATGAAAATCACAACTTGACTCCAAACCTGAACTCAAGAAATGGTCAGAAATGGGTTCTAATAAGGGTGAAAGGTGCTCGTCGTCAAGGCGAGCAATAAACACGAAGGCACGACGATGTTTCACTCGAGGGAAATGGCCGAAAAATGAAGAAGAAGGGTGGCAGCCCCTTGGCTGCCAAGGCTGCCCACCAAGAGAGAGGAGAGAGAGTGAAAAATCTGATATTTTCTCTTAAGACCTCCTATTTATAGAAAATCTCAAAAAGTGCCCCAAAAGGGCCCCGCCGGGACCGGAAAAGTGGATTTTGAGAAAACATGCTCAAATGACAAAACTCCATGAATGAAAAAGATTCAAAATGAGAAAATATGAACCAGGGAAGAAACGGTGTCAAAAACTGAGTCCCGAGCAGAGAGAGATGCCCCGAACAAGTTCGGCGGCAACCGGGGTTGGAAACTCTGAAACTGGAGAAAAACGATCAGAATGGAATTCTAAGAGTACATGACTCAATGAAATGTGAAAATGAATCATGTATGAGGATCCAGGCTCTGGATGAGGTATTTTTGCAATAACTTTCATTAATTGCACAAAGGCCCCTCCAAAAAATGAAAACTGCAATAATGCCCCAGAATGAAAATATCTTCCAAAAATATTTTCTTAAAAACCCCTGAAATAAAATATCTTCAAAAGATATTTATGAAAAACACCCAAGAAAAGAAAAAGATTCTGAAGAACTGTGCATCCATGCCCCTATGGACACCGGGAGTAACCAGAGTACTTTCTTACAAAAGTAAAGATACGTATTTCATGGAAACCACTAAGGATGAAGGCACGTGAAGTCAAAAACTAACTCCGAGCATGAAAGGTGATGTTTTGCCAACAAAGTGACAAACGGGGAAAAGACAAAATAGGGAAAAGGACGAAATAGGAAAAGGACAAAAAGTGAATAGTGTCTGAAAAGTGAAAATGTGAAAATGACTCGGTCCTCAAAGAAAGTTGTCAATCCAAACGAAAGAGTCTCAGAAACCATTTCTGAGCATTTGAGATGACACTATGAGATGAGAAACTGAACTCAGAAAAGAAAATTAAACGGAAAAAATTTATCCGTAAAATTTCAGAAAAATGAAAGAAAGGAAAATGATCGGGTCATTACATTTCTCTTTTGTGTGCAAAGATCTTTCAAAAATTTTGCACAAGGCAGAATTTGCCTAATTGCATCCAAGAGAGAGATTTATGTTAACTTGTTTGAACACCGTCATCATGTCATGAATTTTTCCTTCTTGCCTCCCAAAAGGTGAAGTCTCTCTCAAAGCATAAGAAAATGGAGCTTTGGGCTCATAAGATTTTTAAACTTGAGGAGATGATGAAGAAGATTGAGAATTCTTAATGGGAACACGGTCATCCAAGGAAGTAGGAATAGGATCGAAAATGGGACGGGTTCTAACTTTGGGTTGCACCGGTTCACTATCTTCACTTGGTTTTTCAACGCTATTGTCAATTTGCCTACCACTTCTCAAAATGGTAATGACTTGCACTTGCTCTTGGGAAGGACACCCCGATATAGGGTTTGCTTCCACAAAGTATTGGGCTTTTGATTCCTCTTGGGTTGGCTAGGTACTTTACTAATTTCTCTCCCACTCAATGCATTAGCTATCATCCCGATTTGGAATTCTAGCTTTGATATCGATTGAGAATGAGAATGCAACATTTTAGTGTTTATTTCCAAACTACCCAAAGCCACCAAAACCTTATCTTCAAATGTGGAATCTCTAGAAAGTGCATGAGGATGATGAAAGCAAATTTAAGAATCATACACTTGAGGGTGAGAATAGTGATTCATTCCTTGATGATAAGAAGAAGATGACAAAAATCCTTGATAACCTTTATTTCTTTTATGAGGAGGGGCATATCTACTTTGAAAATTTTTAGCTTGAAAAGGACTTGAATTTTCATTCCACACCGGAACATAAACATTTGAATGAGGATGAGCAAGTGTAGCATTGAGTTGTTCAAAGTGTTCATTAAACACATGTCCATGGGGACAATTGGAAGTAGAATGTAAAACATTAGAACAAGTCATGCAAGGCTCACAAGAATGGTGAGAGTGATGAAAAAGAGATGATATGACAACTAATTTTGACTTAATAAAAATTGATTAAGTCTTTGAGAAAGAGTTTTGACCTCGGCTACAATCTCCATTGGACTTTCAATTTGACACACTTTAAAATTTTTCTTTTTATTAGATTCATGATTCAACCTTGAAGTGTGACATTTATGCAATGAATTTTCACTCATTTTTTCAAAAAGGTGCCAAACATCATCTTCATACTTTCCAAAATATGAACATCCACATGATGTATCAACTATGTCCTTGTGAGTGGCGGATAAGCTTTCATAAAAACATTAAACCACTTGCCATTTTGGAATGCCATGATGTGGACATTTTCTTAGCAAGTCATTCAATCTTTTTCAAGCCTCATGCAAAAGGTCTCCTTCCCTACGAGAAAATTCTCTAATGGCGGCTTTCATTGAATTGGTCAAACTTACCGGGTAAATATTTTTCAAAAATTCATTTTACATTTGTATCCAAGAAGTTATGGAATTTGTCCCCAAGTTGTTGAACCAATGTTTCGCTTTATTTTTAAGAGTAAAGGGGAAAATAAGTAACCTAAAGACTTACTCCGGGACATTCATGTATCTCACGGTGGAGCATATTTCAAGAAATTCATCAAGATGTTTATATGGTTCCTCATCATTTAAGCCATAGAAAAGTGGACACATTTGAATAGTCACGGGCTTAATTTCATATTGATTGGCCCCAAAGTTAGGAAGCACGATACAAGTCGGTGTATGGTATTCATGAAAATTCTAATGATCACAAAGGATCATTAGAGGAATTAGAGCTTGAGGAGGACGTTCCATGAAATTTAGGTTTAGATAACCAAGATGACCCTCTAGATTTTCCATTGATGTGGTTATGATGAAGGGTTAGCTAGGACCGCACAAAATTCAAGCAATGCAACAACAAAATCACAAAACAAGCACTTCTCCTTCGCAACAAGTCAATCAACAACAATAATCCTCCACATACAATGATCCCATACTCCCATACTTTCAACAATATGCAAGAAAAATAAAATTGCCTCCATGCATGCTCACGATCTATCTAAGAAAAATAAAAACTTGCCTCAATGCGGACCGACGATTTTACTAGAGAAAGAGTTTAGAAAAACTCACAAAGGGTCTTTAAGCAACTTCAATTTATTTTTTAATTTTTCCTTTGCCTTGCTTTGCTTTGCAATTTTTATTTTTATTTTTGAGCTTTTTATGCTCTTGCTTAGCTTTGTTTGGCTTGCTTCTTTTGCTTTTAAATTTCCTTTTGCTTCACCCTTTTGGCTCAATTCACATATCCAATCAAGAACAAACACAATAAGTAACCAAAATAAAATAAAAGTAAAAAAAAATAAAGATGAAATCAAAAGAGTACTAATTCCTAATTAATTTCCAAAATACGATGGTGTCAATCCCCGGCAACGGCGCCAAAACTTGGTGTGCCCTCGTTAATGCACCCAATTGCACGCAAAGAGTGATGAAGTGTGTAGTGTAGCCAAGTTTAAATTTGTAGAATGCCACTACCACTACCAACTAATAAAGTAGCTAGAGTGAGTAGGGATCATCCCAAGGGAAATGAGGTATATTTATGCTTGAAAATTAATATCAAATTAGTAGGTCAAGTGATCAAAGATGATTAGTGATTGATTAAGTAAACTAAAAATGCAATTAAAAACAATGTAAGTAAATAGTAATCTAGAAACTAGGGAAAAGATATAGGAGAGAGGTCTTGAGGCTTAGAGTTCACCACTAAGCTTCACTTCACCAAACACTAGCAATTGTATATTAATGGGGAAATTTAAGTTGTAAAATGTGTGTGTGTGCCACTAATTGAAAACAAAGCATGATGGATGGCAAATAAGTATAGATTCTCTAGCCAATTTAATGAATAACACAGCCTATCAAATGAGACCAAATAATCATTCAATTAAACCACAATTAGAGCACGCACAAAAGTCTAGAGAAATATACTCTTTGCGTTCACAAGCATAGAACATCAAGAAACAAGAATGGATTGTCCACCTATCTAAGAAATTAAAGCAATTGCATTACTTCAAGGCTACAGACATGAGGTATAAACTAATTAAAGTAAAGGTGTGGTACAATCCATCAAGAAACAAGTGTGAACCATCAAATAAATCATAAGAGTATTCAATTAAGCACTATGTTTTGACCATCACTAGATTAACAACATCAACACACATAGATATGCATTAATTTCATTAAATCTAGAGAAAAGCACATGAACATCCATTTTAGCATACATAGACATATGGATAGAAATAAATGATCAATTGAAAGCATTAATCCATACAAATAAAGTAGAAATCACAAGATCTATATTAATTCAAGATCAAAACATTTATTACAACTAAAATCTCCAAAAATACACAAAAGCTAGTTTAGGAAGCAAGCCTAGGGGCTATCTCTAGCCCCAAGAGAAGGATTTAGCTACTTATTGTAGTGGTTATGGAACCCTCAAGGGCTAACTTGGAGGTTGGCATTATCATCTTCATCCTTGTTTTCTTCCCAAAACCCTAGTTCTAGAGAGAGGAATATTTTTTCTATAATTGGTAATATCTCTATATATGATATGATATAATATGGTTCAAAATCAATTACATACTCCTTTGAGTAAGGACCAAGTCAGAATTATAGCCTATGATTGGAGGAAATTCGCAACTACAAGAGTTAGGTAGAAATTGGCTCGCTCGGGAATTAGACAGCTTACTGCAAGCAACATTTTCGATCGATCGAAGATTCTTGATCGATCCAACACTTAGCTTCGATCGATCGAAGCTGACGTGGCTTCAAAATATCTTCTTTGGCCTTATCAAATTGGCTGAGCTGGCACCACCTCATTTCAATTGATTGTAGATCTCTTCGATCGATCGGGATTCTCTTCGATCGATCGGGATTCTCTTCGATCGATCGAAACTCCTTTGGTGCAATTTTCTTGGCTTCTTTCTAAGTTTGCTCATTAGCTCCAAAATTGAGTTAAATGGCTTTTGCTAGCCTGTTTGAACTTTATTAACCTGAAATAGGCAAAAACACAAATAAGTATCTAAGACATGAAAGTAAGATAGATGAATGGACTAAAATATCCTAGCTTAGGTGCTAAAATGCGTCACATTTGAGCACTTATCAAAAACTGTGTGTGCTCAGGCCCAAAACGGATAATATTATACCATATGGTGGAGTGAATCGTTAAATAAAACCTTTGATAGGTTATACTCATAACAGTAATGAATATAGTTTTCTTGTGTATAAATCATACAAAGAAAATAAGGATTAGCTTAGACGTAGTAAGAGGGCTAAAACGTCTAAATGTTTGGGTCTTGATTTTCTAGCATATTTATTAGAAAATGAGCCACAAAGCTTTAAGGAAGTAAAGTCTTCTCCGGAATATAATTATTTCTTAGATTAATTATGTATTATAATTAATCATGTGATATAATATTAAACTATATTGTTATATTTATTTTTGTTAGTTCAATATTATGTATATAAATGTTTACTTTTATTTGATATTATAATGTTGAGCTATGTAGTTGAATTACTTAGTGTGCATTGTAATTCAATTTTACAATATAGTTTATTTAATGTGTGATATTATTAATTTTGTATGAGTTTATGACTGGTTTGTGTATTTAATACAATAAATAAAAATTGACTAATCTGGCTATATCAATTATCCTGATAGTCAAAGGAAAAAGATCTATACTAGTGTCTAAGACACGTATAGCTGTGAATGGGCTAAATAAGAGAATATTTTCCTATAACTCTATAAAGTTTAATGGAAAATATTATGGATACATTAAACTAGTACACCGAGCTAAAAGTGACAAGTTAATTAAAGCTACCTAGCTAAAAGGTACAATTTAGCCAAAAACTAAAATGTTACTGAGGTATAAGCTAGTTAGCTATAGAGTAAAAGTTAGCCAGCTAAAACGATTTTTGAGGTGTACAGCACTGAAGAGGCAGATGAAAATCTGTTAGCTAGTTCTAAATCTCAACTTGATAGGAAAAAAAAAAAAAACACGAGGGTGATGAGTAGCCATTTTAGCTATAAACTATTTGAGTTATACATCATATATGCTCTTGTAGGAGGGAAGAACACTACTTGTAAAGTAGTAGTTCTTAGATAATATTTTCCAAAATAAATTCATTTATTACCAATATAGACAACTTACATAAGGGTGTACTAAAGTTAAGAGCTGCTAAAATCGATAACTGAGGAAACTTAACTTTAAGCTAGTGGTAATAACAGAGAAGTGAGTTCTCCCCATGAGCTAGTAGTAAGATATATGTATAGAGTGTTTACCATAAGCTAGTAGTGATAGCTGAAAAATGTGTGTGCACTATAAGGTGATGTATCCAAAGTTGAAATAATAGAGTGAATTATTTGCTTATATGATTGAGTTATGTGATATATGACATGTGAAAAGTTATAACATGTTAATATGAGCTGACTTAACATGAACCTAAACATAGATAACTCAATTCATAATTATGAGATATGTAGAAACAAGTATTAATTAAAGCCCATTGTAAGTAACATCTCTAGCATTAATTCACGGTAACGTTTATGACTTACGATAAGAACAAGCTAGAGATAAAATGAATATATAAGCACTAGAGAATGTTATACATTCTTGTTGAAAAGCGAATATGAAACCTTGGAAAGGTAGATGAGGTGAAAATTTTAGTATATGGTATTTCAAGAGTTCGGTTAAGTGCAAAAAAAACCCCCTGATATATAGGGTTAGTGCAAAAGTAGTCCCTACTTTTTGAAAATATACATGTTTGTCCATAGAATTCAAAAAAGGTGCAAATAAGTCCATCTAACCACTTTTTGACAAAAACTAAATATGAAAACCCTATTTTACCCTTTTGATTTCCATTTTACCCCTTATACATATAACCCCTTATATGGCTCAGCTCCGCTGGTACTGGCTGAACGACTTGGCTCGCAGGAGATGTGACCTGATTCTTGCCGAAAAATTCACCGGAATCGGATTTTCGCCGGAGAAGACGCGCGAGGTGCGTGACAGGGCGTGAGATCTACGCGCAGAATTTTAGATGGCATGTATAGGCGCGTGTAACATCGTCTATGGCTTTTATTTGCAGCATCGTGTTCATCTTGGTCTTGTGGACCTTATTCTGCAATCAAAATGTGGTTTTGATCATGTTTTTTTTTTTTTTTTTTTTCTGTGTTGTTGGTTCTCTTTCTCTCTCATCTCTGTAATTTTTGGAGTCCTTCCTCTATCTCTAGCATAAGCCTCACATTCCTGCTGATGTTGATGGGATACTTTATCTGGACATGAATTAAAGTTTACCAAGAGAGACAACGCGATCAGATGAGAGAGAACAAGTTATAGAGAGAGAAAATCATATATACTGTAT
Source organism: Cornus florida (assembly GCF_030987335.1). Taxonomy (NCBI): domain Eukaryota; kingdom Viridiplantae; phylum Streptophyta; class Magnoliopsida; order Cornales; family Cornaceae; genus Cornus; species Cornus florida. The sequence goes on along the minus strand of NW_026775577.1, from coordinate 47,396,184 downwards.
ACGATATATATACTTTTTTATATAATATATATAATAATATATAAAAAGATATATAGACGACACGATCAGCTTTGTTTGTTCTCCATTCATTCTCAACTTGCCTTTATTTCCATTGGGCCAACTCCCCTTCCTTATCAAAGGATGATGCTACCAAATTGATTCGTTTTTAAGGTCTCCTCTGGCCCAATCTCTTTCTCATCTAATGAACCCAAAACTGGAAGATTGAATGGCCACTCCTTGCCCATCTCAAACTCTTCTGCCTCATGTTAGAGTTGTGGTTCAAAATTCTAGTGAGAATTCTATTTTAGATAAGTAGAACCGGTTACACTTGGGCAAAATGGTTAGATCTTTGCAGCAGAATTGGTTGCGCTTAGCGGGATCAGTTGGGTTTAGCAGAACCAATCGCGTGATTGCCTAATATGTGCGAGAAACAGTTTCCTAATCAGTTTTGGAAGCTAAAACACTTAGGAAAAAGGCTAAAAGATACTATATATGGTAACTCCATGTAGGAAAGTTGGGGAATACTTGTCCAACAATGATTTGGGTTTTAAAGACTCTATAAATAGAGATAGGTATAAGAGATTAGTGCATAGAGAGAAAAAAAGACAATTGTGTAATAAAGTTTTGAAGTAGAGAGATAGTTGTTCTTCACTCGTGGATGTATGCAATTTGTTGAACCACGTAAATATCGTTTCGCTTATATGTGTGCTTTTATCTATTTTATTTGTCAATTATGTGTGTGAAATCCTAACAACTGGTATTAGAGCCATGGTGGCAACTATTATGGAAGGTACGTGGTCAAAAAGTTTGATGGAAGAAGGAATTTCAGTCTTTGACAAGTTCGGTTGCGAGATTTATTGATTCAACATAATCTAGGAGAGGCTTTGGGTAAGAAATCGGAAAATATGGAAGATACAGATTGGGCGAAAATCAACTTTAAGGCAATGAGTGTGATTCGATTGACATTGGCAGATGATATTGTATATGATGTGATAAAAGAAGATTCAATAGTGGGTATGTGGAAAAAGTTGAAAAATTTGTATATGGGAAAGAATCTCATCAACTGGTTAATATTAAAGAGTTATATTCCTTCAGGAGAAAAGAATGGGTACGCCTACAAAAACAACTTGGTGAGTTCAAAAAAATTATTTATTATTTATCTAATATTGATGTCAAGCTAAGTGATGAGGATGAGGCAATTATTTTGTTAACATCGGTACGCTCTACCTATAAGTATTTATTCAATACTCTACTTTATGGATGATATACAATCTCGGTGGAACAAGTTAAGAGTACTTTATTCTCTAATGAAAAGTTGAATGATGAAGAGAGCAGTGGTGCTCATGCTCAAGTTCTTATTGCTCAAAAGAAAAAGAGATTTGGACCTTCAAAAAACCTTGTTCCATTATCAGAGAAAAATGGTACAAGTGTGGAAGAAATGGGCATATTTAGTGGTATTTGTCCAGAAAGAAAGGAGAGTGCATCCGTTGTTGTTGTTGTGTCTGAGGATACGAAAGAATTGAGTGATAATGATGAAGTATTATCAATCATTGATAATAAGGGAGAAACTACGGAATGGATACTTGATTCTGCTTATTCCTTTCATGTGTGTCCTCATAAAGAATGGTTTGCTACCTACAAACCTGTTGGTGGTAAGGTATTTATTGGTAATAATGCTTCTTACGATGATATGGGAATTAGAACAATCAAAGTCAAGATTACAAATCGTTTGGTAAGAAATATAATGAATATACTTCATATTCCAAGTGTTATAAGGAATGTGATCTCTTTGGGAATATTGGATTTCAAGGTTGTTGGTGTGAAGTGAAGAATGGATTATGAAGATTAACAAGGGACCACGTGTTATGTTTTTAGGAAGGAAGGTCAATAATCTCTATATTTTGTTGAGAAATACTATTCTAAGTGGATTAATTGCAAAGACATAATGTGTAACTACCCAAATCCGGGGAATTCGGATCGCTAATTGGGTCCTAACCCGACCCAAGGTCACACAAGGGTAAACAGGTTAATTTACATAAAATGGGATATAATACGACTCTAATTAAGTCAAATTAGGTGTATACAAACCAATCTAGTCACTCCATCACATTCTAAGAGGTTTTATGGGAGTTAGCCATGGATCCCTATAAATACCCCTTCTAGGTTTGGAGGATTTCCCCACACTACTTCACTAAAAATGGATATAACTCTCTATATAGATGGAATCTGAGAATGGGGTTGGTACCATTAGAAAGCTAACAAAAAATTATTCAATTTAGGCCCAAGAATTACTCCATTTGGATTTAAGATGATGGAGTTATGACTACTCGAAGTTGCAAGTCCAAAATTGGAGTTTTGCCAAGACAACCTGATTCTGGGGTACTTGAACCGGTTCAGGGTACTTGAACCGGTTCAACATGGGCAGTGTGCCCACTTTGGGAACCTAATTTTAGTCTTGAACAAGTTCAAGGGGTTTGAACCGGTTCAAAACGGCCAGAATGATAAAAATGACCAAAAAAATCCTAATTTGAGTGAAAAGGCTTATAGACACCAGTTAGGTCCAATGGAAGATCATTAAAATGCTTTTCAACCTAGTCATAACATGGTGTAGAAGATGTAAAAGGTACCGATTACATCCGTATACTATAATATATATATAAATACAAGAATTTAATTACATGCCCAAATTATACCAAAGTAGTCCAAAAGACTAGCGATACAAGTTTAAGACCCTTAAGGTCATAATTACAACATTTTACTACAAAAATAATGAATCATTTTCACTTTACAAAATAATAGTCATTAACTAAGCATTGTTTACAAAAGTTCACAAAAGATGACTCGTCAACTTCAACTACGCTTGTGGAAGAACATCATCAACCACATCTTTGTCATGACCTAAAAAATGTTAAAGGAATGGGTGAGCATAGAGGCTCAGTAGAAGATGCCCAACGCATCAACTTTGGACTCTCTTGAGCCACACAACACACATTGGGGATTAAGAGAAACCAGGGTCATATTTGGGGAATTTTATAGCATTTAAAGCACAAATCAACCTCCTCAAAAACACTTATGCAACTCATTAAAATATTGCATAGAATGTAATGCAATGGACAACTGTCCCCAAACTTAGTCTCTACCGACCCTAGCTCACACCGAAAATCGCTAACCGAGTTTATTAAGGTGAGATTGAGTTACTACCCCTAGTTCTAAATCCGCCAAATATTTGGGGCCCAGTAATCAACTTTTCACGTCCTAAACCGGCACACGCTCCCTCTAGGTCGAATTAGCACCGGACTCGCGAAATCTGGTTTATTTTATAAAAATCCCTTTCAAACCACCTCTTTTTATTCAACTTTCCCACCATACCATGCATGCAATTCAATTCACCAATTTAGTACCATTTCCATTTATATGAAATCAATGCAATAAACATGTCATTTTCTAGAATTCAAACACAATAATGGCATTATCATCAATATAGTCACAAGCAAGGCATTTTATAGCAAACCAACTCTACACATAGCATTTCTCCATCATTTGATCACAAGCATGCTTATCATACAATTCTCGTCATTTCAACCATGATAGCATTTATCACTTAGCATTCCTACAACTTGATAACATCATGCTTCACACTTAGCACATAAAGCATATTCAATTACCACACTTTAGCATGCTTTCTTCACTTCATCATACCATTATCATTTTATTCACAATATCACTTTCAAAAACGAAATTAAAAGGAGTCATGGCAAGAACACTCAATGAAAGACAAAGTATAACACATTAAATAACCCCTACCTCAATGTAGCAAGCCAAACAAGACCATAGCCAAGCCCTATTTTCGAAATTCCCCATGCCCTGGCATTAATGGTCTCAATTGAAAGCTCTCACCAAACTCTTCAACTTCTCCTTCTTGGCCTACATCAAAATCTCATCATAACCTCTCCAAATTTAACCTTTAAACATAGTGGTGTATAAATATATAGATATAGAGAGAGAAAGAGAAAAGATGGAGGGGAAGAGGGGTTGGCCGAGAATTTGGGGGGGCGGGGGGGGGGGGGGTGTTGTGTTGGTCTGTCTTTCAAATGCGTCCATCGACCACATCATGCTAAGTGTTAACTTTTGGGTGATTCCCAGTTAAGGTAAGATTACTAACATGCCCCCACTTAAACAACAAAAGTGCAAGTGAGTCCCCAAAATATCTCCTCTAATGTATAAATATAGATGTATGTATATATGCGTGAAAAGACCACAATGCCCCACAATGCAAATGGTAAAACCAAGAGAGGTTCCCGAGCTCTAAAATCATCCCGACTACTGAAAAATTCTAAAAATGACCCCGTCACTTTTAATTCACTTAAACTAAATAAAAATGCACTTCTAAAACTCCCAACTTGAAAAAATGACCTAAACAGCCCTCGGGGCCTGCGTAGCACGCAAAATGATGCATAAAAATAAATAAATAAAAATTCGGGATATTATAATATACCCTCCTTGAAGAGATTTCATCCTCGAAGTCTACCCTCCTTAAGTAGGAGACCTATAACTGTTCATCTTCCCGGAGAACACCTCACAAAATCCGCAAGACTATGAGCTCATAAACCTTATTGACTTTGACACCGGATGTCAATAGGTAATCACACGCCACTGCCAATAGCAACACAATGTTCACCACCCTATACCTGCAAACCATCCTACCATGCAAACCATTGGATTCTATACTTGGCTTAAAACAAACATCGAGTACACTCTACACATCCACACAAAACTCCGAAGCTCATGAGAAAAACGGTCACTAGACCACCAAATATAGCGACATCCAACCTCAACTCATCCTTTGAAGGATACGCAAAACTTAAGACAAGGGATTTCGACTATCACATAATGAGTCTCAATCCCAAGTCTACACATCCCTAACAGACCACACATTCGCTATCTAATACGTAACTACACCATCATATAACCGTACAAGAGATTACCAAATTAACACAACATTTAATATCATTATACTCAATACCTCATAAGATAACTAAGTGGAAAATCCTCCAGCAACAATGTAAGCACGAGTCATTCAAATTATATAGCGTACTAAGAAGTACCCAGGATACAAATCCTTAAAATATAACTCAATAATCAATTGATTGAACCATCATATCTTCATCGGACACGTAGTCTTACCTAAAGCACCTCGTCATCCGAAATAATTTATTTAAATCCACAAAACACTACTGTTTTCAAATCTTTTAGACTAAATCTACAATGTCATGCCGACATAACACACAATACCATGTCGTCACTGTCGCTAATCACTTAAAACAATCATTGACCTTTGACCCGACATCGTGTTAAAAAGGGACTAATTTCAGGAAAAATGGTTGGCCAGACCATTCTTATCATCAATCTGGTCTCAACATTAACATTATTCCCGTCCTCAAGTCTAAACCTTAAACACAGTCTCACACGGTCTATAAGATAACTACAATATCCATTCATTGTTCTACGAGACCTCAATAGCTATGCCGTCACACACATTGCTCTAAGCATCCTAGTCATACCTTAATCATACAGCTCATAATGAGTTAAAAAGCAATGCAATACTAAATGTTATAATCAACGTTTAAGCGTAAAAGCTCTCCGTTCCACTCTAAACAACCCATACTAGAGAATATTCTGTGACATTATTCGATTCAATTCTTACCTCGTCAAAAAACCTCATAAGACTATCTCATGCCTGGAATCTCAAAACCAAATCAATCAATTCGGATACTCCTCAAAGGAATCCCACATATACTTCTCTAATTACGTAGTCCTAAGACGATACTGATACTTGTCCCCAAGACACTACTAAAACCAAACATCTATGAATCCATCCAAGTACAGGATCCATATCACATTGCCTAATCATCCTCGAACTTACAATCGATGACACATGTTCTAGCTATCACCTCTAGCATCAGACACTAGGAATACACCATCACTACTTGTCAACTCATGCCTTACACTCCACTGGTCGAGAGAGAAACTTCACATCCCTCCGTAGGAGTAAGTCAACCAATCCAATCAAACCTTTACCAGAGACCTCTAACAATAGAAAAAACCGCACACAAGTCTGTCCATCTGCAGGTGCGCATAACTCCTAAGTGGAGCAACAATACTCGCAATCGACGATGTCCTTGTTAGGATCGAAATAAACAAAACGAGTATTAAACTCAGCTCTCATAAGAAACTGACAATATGGATCCGATCGTACCTAACACCCCATCACACACTACTCGTCAAACGTCCTACCATGGACACCTATTCTCACTCGAGATGAAACTAAACTCCTTACATACATGGAGATAACCCAATTAAGACAACACGTATGAAACTTCCAACCATATGGAATCCAAACTCATAACTTTATAACTTCACCATAAACCAACCGTCTTGTTCTACCAATGCCTATCGGGAATCCTATAAGAACCTGACACTAAAACCTTGCATACCCAAAGCTAGACGAAACGAATCTAATACGCAACACCTGCATGCCAAGTGCTGGGATACAGTCCATAACATGACTAGCATACAATAGCATCAATGCTCATAACACAATAACACTAAGAACGATCACTACCTGTCAGACATCGACTCCCAATCTATCTAGAAATAATCCTTTCTAAAAAGAAATCTCTATGCCATAAAATGACGCTCCGTCATCTAATACATCCCTACTTCCCCAGGTGACACTGCCTCGAACACCGTGCACATGAAACTCATGACATCAGTCATAGCAACTTATTAACTTATCAAAAAATTGCGTGCCTATATGACAGCAACACCCCTACTGACCCCAAGAGATGAAACAGTCCATAATCGCCTCGACCGACACATAACTCTACCATCATATACCTGACCACAAAAGACAAATAACTCATACTCCCTAATCTGCGTTCGGGCCACATAACTATTTTACTTATCAGAACAAAATGTCACGCCTTAACACCTATACCACCATTCTTTCCAAATGACAACTTGAATCTCTCATCCCCTTGAAACAACTAGCATTTTCCCCTTAGCATCACTAAGATGACACCAAAACAGTGCGAGAGTATATATTACTCTTGACACCCCCCTTACAGCAACTACAAACTCTCCATGAGGATGAGAATCTCTGTGCAGCAACGCCACATTAACAAATCCCAAAAGGGAAATGAGCACCGTAACCAGAGTGATCAACACCCAACTGTCTCCTCAAAACCAACTACAGTAACAATCAGTCGATGATACCCAATAGGTTACTCGAGTCATTCTTCTCAAGGTAACCTACACACTTTATCAAATAAACCTCACGCCTCAGCATCAACACCATTACCTTTTCTCTTCACCATTTTAAGAACACCCTCGGACCCAACGAAAAATAAAATGGTGCTACCTGTTAAACCTACAAGACTATCCACATTTCGAATCATTCCAATCTATAACCCACTCTCTTGGATCCCTAAACAGCAAGTACCATTCCCTGATACCCCAAGCACTCCCTAACTACAACCGAACACTTAAACAACACATACTACCTGTATTGCGCAAATCCACATCATCCAGCTAAAACTATCCACTACACAAAGCCTATAGACCCACCCATCAACCGAACTATTCAATTAACTCACCGAGAGTCAAAGCACCCATAATATGCCTCCATAAGTTTCCAAAATGGAAATCACCTCTCGACTAACCAGTCTCTAAAACAACATCTTATAAGATCATGAAATGAATCACATCTACCAGTTGGTCACCCGACACTAGCATGACTCCGTTCAACACTTGCATCAATCTATACTTACTAAGACCAAACAAGTCTCCTTAATACCCATAGCTAACACATCTCATCGGACTGTACTAAAGCATACAAAATATACTTCCACAACCTCTAGATCATACTCATGAATCTACCAATCTCAATTACACCTACCAAAAACCGGTTCGAAGAGAACCGCACACCAAATGGTGGCTGTAGATACCCCATTTTGCCCCTACCCATTTGTAGAAGCATTTCTGCAAAGTCCCAGTGAAGACAATAATCTTCGCTTTTATATTCACTAAATAACACTAGTACGGACAAATTAGAAAATAACAAAATTTGATAGTCGGATCGTAAAATGGATGTTACCATTAGGCCCAGAATGTCCCAAAATTACAATAGAAAGAAAATATATATATGATAAATAAATAATATAATATAAAATATTAGTAAAGAAAAAGTAAATGAATAAATAAATAATAAACATGTAATGATTGTTTGCCCAGAATTTTGTGGTTTGGGCAAACAAACTTACGACCCACCCATATTAAGTTATACTTGCATCATACATCAAATAAGGAAGCCACACACACACACACACACACACTAAGGCCGGCCTTTAAAATTGGATTGTGGCTCAAATGGATGATTCAGTTGTGGCATTGAGCAAAAGGGCGTGACTCTTATGTAAAGCAAGGGGAAAATAAGTACAGTATACACACACACACACACACACACACGCATATAAAAGGAAAGACAACTCATGATTTGATAAACGTGGTTGGTAGCATCCATGCGAAAAAGGTAATAAATTTACTTAAGGCCTGATTGGTGATATCAATTAAGTAATTAAGGAAGGAAATCATGTGAAATCAAAAAGTAAATAAATAAAAATAAATAAATACTTTGTTCTGTACTCAAAGTAAGATTTGGCTCGCGGATTGAGCCCTCGACCACTACTTCCCACTATCACATTATAAATATGATATTTATATAATAAAAATAAAAATATATAAATAAATAATATAACTTTGTTAATAAGTACGAAATTTTGGTGATATATCATCTAGGATATGCGTTCTCCACAAACTCTCGTGATTATCTTTGCTAAAAATAAGTGAGGTAGTTAACTTTTTAAAAAATAAAATACTTGCTCATCAAGTACAGCTAAGGCTATAAAGATACCATTCGCTCATCTCTTTAGGGGGCCAAGAACAGATTTGACAGTAGCCCTCAAACCTTCAAGGGGAACCCCCGCCAAAGTTGAAGCGGCAGTCTTGAAAGATCAAAGAAGAAAACCTTAAGAGTAATTTGCATATCAAAGGATTGACACGTACACAAGCTTTACGCCTCCAAGCTTCTTTGGGTCTTCCGAATGCAAGTCAAAGCTCTGTGCAAGTAGAAATAAAAAACAAGCGAAAGGCAAGCCATACTAAAAAAACAGTCAGAAGACAAGAAGTACTTTTCAAACTATTGTTTTCCTGTTTTAAATTGTTATGGGTGAATTTAAATGATTTAAATAGTTCCCCTTTCTCTTGTATATCTATTTTGTTAAGGTATTACATACATGTAATTTTATGACACATAGTTATCATGAGGATCATAATTCTGTCAATGTCTACTTAGTCTAATGGCATTTAAATTGTCAGGTGAGCCATAACAATTTTTTTTATTTATTGTAGTCAACATGATTTCATGACACCATAGTTGTCATTGATACTCTAGTTATCATTTAGCTGTAACAAGAATTTTGGTTTGAAGGCATTCTAATCCATGTAAATCTTAATCACTTTGCTTATATTGTAACTCTACTTTTCCTACATAATAATGTGTTCTTTAGATTCATATTTTCTAACTATTAAATAATGCTAGTGGGAAATAATATTTTCAAACAGTAAAGTCTTTCGTTAAAAAAACAGAAACTATAGATCTTTTAGTTTACTGATGAATCAAAGAAATGAAATTATATTTTCTAAAAATAAATAATAAAACCCATTCCTTATCTTTTCTAAAGTAAATAAACTTTGTTCTAAAATCATATTTTTTTCAAGAAATATTATTTTTTGAATATCGTAGTTCCTAAAGTCATATTTTTATCTTATTTTTCTTTTGAAACTACATTTTTTTTTTATCAAATTTCCAAAATATCTATTTTCTAAAATTATAGTTTTCTTTAATAATTCTATTTTCTATAATAGAATCATATATTTTCCTTGACTCATTGTTTCCTAAAACAAGCCTTCCAAAAAATGTCACAATGTTTCTTAAAACATATTTTAAAATTATATTTTTTTTAAAATGAAGTCATATTTTCCAAAACAATAACACTTCCCTAAAATTATACTTTTCTTAAATACTTTCCTACTCATACTTTTCTAAAATCATATTTTCTGACAAAGTATATTTTTATTCAAATCTAAAGTTTTAAATCTCATGATCAAGGTTTCATAAGAACCCTAAAATTCATAAATTTTAGGTCTACCTAATTAATGAACCGCTCATAACTTTCTTAAAGGTCACTTTCTCCTTTTAAAATTCAAAGATTAATTTTCTCATTTTTTCAAAATTCAAATCATAATATATATATATATATATATATATATATATATAAGATACACACATATATTTTTTTTTTATAAAGATTAGCTTCCTAAGGCATACAAATTTCTTTTGAAAAAAAATAAATACTTTCTTAAATTAAAAAGTTTCCTTAGAAACATTTTTGAAGATAAAAAAATTCCTTAGAAATATATATACACTTTCCTAGACAGCTTTCCTTGGAAACATTTTTATAATACAAATCTCCTTGATATAAGTTTTCCATAGTAATAATTTCCACTATATTAGAAATACAAGTTTCCTTAGAAACATTTCCTTAATTCTAGGTCTCCCTAGAAATATTTTATTTATTTTATCTCTCTTATAAAACTCATATGTGCAATTATATATTTCTCAGAGTATGAAAACATCTTATTTTCCTATAGATAAGATTAGAGCCTTTAAACCATTATTGAATAAAACATCTCTAAGTTTTAAAACTATACATATATTTTATTCTTAGGAATGCAATATAAAAGTAAGGTAACCGTGTTCCGAGTGTCGTGGGGTGCCAACACCTTCTCCATGCACAATTAAACCCCCGGACCCAGTAATCTGGTTTTCGTATACTAAAATGGATGTCAAACAAATAATACTTAAATATCATTTTTTAATCCTTAGACATCATAGGGTGACTTAACACACCAATAAACCCTGTAACGACCCAAAAGATACCAAAATAATAATAATCAAATATATAAAATTTTGGCATGACCTCCGCAGAAAAGTCCCTCTACAACCTATTGAAAAACATAAAAAATGCAATGGCCTCATTAGGCCTTAAAACTAATCTATCATGTCCTAACGCACAATACAAATATTACATCAAATTCCCAAAATTATTACATTTACAAAATATTAGAGTTATAATACAAAAGATAGCAAAATAAAATAGGTCTCCAATATCGTCTAAACTTATGGTGGATCGTTGTCCGCCACTTCCCTTCTATGTCCTGAAAATGTTAATAACAAAAGGGTGAGCATAAGCTCAGTAGGAAGTGCCTAAGATACACTTCTTATGACCCCGTGAATTCACGTATAGAACAGAAAACAAGAGAACGGAATCATACTATACCGGGAATGTATACCATAACCACAACATCCAATATAAACTCATATGCCATCCAAGTCACAAACACACCATGTATGCCAATGAAGTGCAATGCCATGCTCATGTCACTCCCCGTTTCCGAAACATTTCCGTTTCAACATCCAAACCGTTAGTGTAATCAGACCCAAGGCACCTCCAAATCGTCACGAGGGAGGGGTTGGCTAGTTTTTCCCCGACCACATGGCATCTCCATGGCGTTGTCTAGGTAGCTCAACCACACTAGAGTCTCTCTCTAATCCCCCTCTAGATCACACTAACACCACGGACCACTAGGCGCCTCCAAGGCGTCCGGGTTTTCGCAAACGCTTTTAGAAAACATTTTCCCAAAATTTAATTTCCTTTGTTTTGAAAACACTTTTCCCATTTCTCTTCCCAATGGATGTAAGAATGCTCCATGTTTCAAATCATCAATTCAACAGTAAAATTTTCACACATACTATCTAACATAATTTTTTGAAAACACATAACTCATGCTTTCAATCAACATCAATTTAACATGGAAAGCATTTAAAATATAAATTTAACTTCACATAAGTATATATAATCACTACACAACAAGTAACAAGTAGTCATGTATTCCATAACCAACATTTAAACTAGTTTTGCAAGAGATTATACAAATTGAGCATGCTTAACATCAAATTAAATAAGAAAGCTCACAAAAGCACAAGAATTTATGTATTAGAACACCCCTACCTCAAATTGTAGAAAAACCCTCAAAATGGGTATCAAAACTCGAAATCCTAAGGGAGGCCAAAACTGAAATTGCTTGTACTCACATGTAGATTTCGTCGTGCTCTTCATTTTGCCGCAAACAGTTCCTAAAAACTCCAAAAAATGAGAAATTAATTGAAAATGGATGCTTTGATGGAAAAAAAAAAAAAAAAAAAAAAAAAAATGAGAGAGAGAAAGAGAACCTATGGGAAAGAGAGTAATGAGAGACCAAATTGTGGTCTCATGGCCACCAAATAAGCTAGTGGTGGGTCCCACCACTTCCAATAATCTTTTCTTTTAATGTAAATACATATATATGTATATATATATATTATATAAATCACAAACATTACAATCTACCCTCCTTAAAAGATTTCATCCTCGAAATCTACCCTCCTTGAAGAATGAGGCCCACAACCACACACCTTCCCGAGAATACCTCACAAAACTCCAAAACCATGAACTCACCAACATTATTGCCTTTGACACTAGACGTCACCAGGCAATCACACACCACTGCCACAAAAACACAATACTCATCACCCTATGAGGGTACTCATTACTCACAACATCAGAACAAGAGACCAACTAGGCCTTACATCCGACTCTCAACGGACATTAGTCCACTCTACACTGCTACGCAAGACTCCGAAGCTCGAAAGAAGAACGGTCTCTAGACCACCGAACATGACAATATCCTATCTTAGCCCATCCTTTAAAAGACACACAAAATCCCAGACAAGGAACCCATCCATCACATAATCAAGCTCAACTCTAATCTACACATCTCTGTCAGACTGAACACTCACTACCTAACACTTAACTACACCATTACATACCCGTACAACGACTACCAACCCCACCAAGTAGCAATCACTAAACTTATCATCCTCAAGATGACTAAACAACAAATTTCCTAACGACTGCATAATCATGAGTCACAAGAGCAATAAAACCTACTATCCAGTACCTAAAACCCAAATCCTCAAAACAAAATCTTCAATAATCAATGATCATATCGCAAACCCTTTACCAGACACTTGGTACTACCTAACGCACTCCGTTACCCAAAACAAACCATCCGAATCCACATTGTCACACCGACATAACGCCCAATATCGTGCCCTTATTCTCCTTGACAAATTGAAACAATCATTGACCTATGACCCGACATCGTGCTAAGAGGGACTAATTCAGGAGACATGGTTGGCCAGGCCATTCTCATCATCGATTTGGTCTCAACACAGATGTTGTTCCTATCCTTAGGTCCAAACCTCAAACGCATTCTTACGCAGTCCATAAGACAACCATGAGATTCAATCGCTATCAATCCATCGTTCTACGCAACCACAACGGCTAATAGTCACAAACTTACTCTAAAAATCCTAATCATGCTTTAAGCATACAACCATAACAAGCTAGTAATAACACAGCACCAAACGTCACAATCATCGACTCACGTAAAAACTCTATAATGATCTCATAGCACCCATACTAGGTAGACGACTCCGTAACATCATTCGGTTCAATTCTTACTTCTTCAAAACACATAATACGACCGTCTCATGCCTAAAACCTCAAAATCAAAATCAATCATTCCCAGTATTCCTCAACAGAATCCCACATTCACTTTCTGTATCACGTAGTTCTAAGGTGACATCGACACTTGTCCTCAAGACACTACTCGAATAAAACGCATATAAAAACATCCGAGTACACGACTCACATCAGATCACCTAACCATCCTCAAGCTTACAATTCATGACACACCCCTAGCCATCACCGAAAGTACCAAACACCGGAAACATAATCCCTATTCGGTAACTCGTGCCGCCAAAACTACTAAAAATCGATGACTTTATCTCCCTTTATGGGAGTGAGTCGACCAAATCAGCTAAACCTTTATCGATGAACTCAACAACATAACGAATCACACACAGGTTCGTCCACCCACGGATGCGCACAACTCATAAATGGAAAACAAGGCTCACGACAAACGGCGTCCTTGCCAGGACTAGAATAAATAGAAAGGGTAACAAACCACATTCTCACAAGAGACAGACCACTCACACCTGAATGCACCCGACACCTTATCACATGCTACACACCAACTGTCCAACCATGGACGCCCAATTTCACCTGCGATAAACTAAACTCCTTACACGCAAAGAGAATAACCAAATAGATACCCATACGGAACTACGAACTTAATTCTAGGCGACCTCGCCACTAACGGACCCTCATACACTATTAACACAGAAACCTCGCATATGATACCACGCAACACCCATGCTAACCAAAACCAACCAGATAAAAGCACTAATGCCCACAACATACCAACACTAGAAACGATCACAACCTATTGATCACCGCATCCCGTCACTCCCAAATGACAACCCCTATGCCATAAAATGACACTTTACCACCCGTTCCATCACTACCTTCCCAGACGACACTGCCTCGATCACCGTGCACACCCGACTCGTGACCTCAATCATAACAATCCACTGACTCGTCAAAAGAAAAAGGTGTCTATCTGGCAACGTCGTCCTAACTGGCTCTAAAGACTAAACCGCTCACCATCACCTCGACTGATGCACAACCCTGATCACCTACCTGATAACATACAACAACTCATACAATCCAATCCACCCTCTGATCATACCCCAAACCATTCTGCTCATCAATACTATGTTGAGTGTGCACAGCGGAGTGGTTGTCGAATATAATATATGGATAGATAATCTAGAGAGATGGTAAATAGATTTAACTTGCTCTTTTATCCAATTTTTACTTATTTTAATTTTACCAAAATAAAACTAAAATCAAACCACAAAGCAAAAATAAAGTGCAAGTAAAATAAATAGAGTTCAAGAGATGACACCAGGATTTTATCGAGGAAACCCCAATTGGTATAATAGACCAATTGTAACAGGAAAAACCTCGTTGGACTTCGCAGTCCTAAGATGTAATGACCCGGTCATTTGCCTTCCTTTCCTTTTTCCTGAAATTTTATGAATGAATTTTTTTCGTTTAATTTTCTTTTCTGAGCTCTGTTTCGTGTCGCTTAGTGTCATCTCGAGTGCTCAGAATTGGTTTCTGAGACTCTTTCATGTGAATTGACAACTTCCTTTGAGGATCAAGTCATTTTCGCATTTTTCGTTTTTCGGACACTATGCGTTATTTCGTATTTTCCCTATGCTGTCATTTTCCCTATTTCGTCTTATCTCCGTTTGTTAGTTTTTGGCACAACCTCACTTCTAATGCTCAGAGTTGGTTTTTGACTTTACGTGCCTTCATCTTGAGTGGTTTTCTCGAAATACGTATCTTTACTTTTGCAAGAAAGTACTCTGGTTGCTCCCGGTGCCCACAGGGGCATAAATGTACAATTCTTTAGAATCTTTTTAATTTCTTGGGGTGTTTATCATAAATATCTTTTGAAGATATTTTATTTCAGGGGTATCTAAGAAAATATCTTTTGGAAGATATTTTCATTCTGGGACAGTTTCGCAGTTAACCCTTTTTGTAGGGGTCATTGCGCGATTAACAAAAGTTATTGCAAAATGTCTCGTCTGGAACCTGGATCCTCGTACGGAATTCATTTTCATATTTTGTCGAGTCGTGGACGCTTAGAATTCCGTTCTGGTCGTTTTTCTCTAGTTTCAGAGTTTTTGGACCCGATTGCCGCCGAACTTGTTTGCGGCATAACTTTCTGCTCGGGATTCAATTTTCGACGCCGTTTATTCCGTTGTTCATATTTTCTCATTTTTAATCTTTTTCATTCACGGAGTTTTGCCGTTTGAGCGCGTTTGCTCAATTTCACTTTTCCGCACCCAGCGGGGCACTTTTTGAGATTTCTATAAATAGGTTGCCCTAATCCTTAAAATCAGATTTTCAGCCTCCTTCTTCCTCTTTGGCCGGCAGCCATGGGAATACCTTGAGCTGCCACTTTCTCTCTCCTCCTTTGATCCACTTTTCTTTGATGAAAATTCTTCGGCCTTAACGTTTAATGCTTGTCTTGACGCCGCGCACCTTTCACCCTTATTAGAAATCATTTCCAACCATTTCTTGAGTTTGGTGTTGAGGTCAAGTTGTGATTTTCATGGGGCTTCTTGGAGATTCATGTAGATCGTGTTGTCCCCGACAAAACCTAGGAGTTTCGTCGGATTCGGAGCCGTTTCAATTCGGTGGGGATTTGAGATTTTCATCTCAAATTGAGGTAGGAGGTGTTATTGGTTTAATTCTTGTTATATAACATGCTATTGATGCTTATATAACTTGATTGCATGCTTAAATATGAAATCTAGAGATTTTATTATTAAATTTTCTTGTATTGGATTTAATTTTCCCGGTTGCTTATGATTGTTTTAAACATGTAGCATGGTAATATAATACTCTATAATATGGTCATTGACATATATTAAATTGAGGGAAATTGAACAAGTAATAAAGATTTTATTTAATATTTATCTTGAATAAAATATTAAATCATGTGGCTTTAACTAGCTCAAAATCAATATATGTTAGCATATTAAATTAGGCCTTAGCATGCTCTCCAACATAGTTGAATTTGAAAGTAATTGGAGGTATTTTGAAAATTAGTAATTATTAATTAATTTAATTAATTAATTTGCCCCGAGTGCACTATTCACTCTATTTGAATTCCGACTTGATATTCTTGATTTACATGCCATATAGCTTCACATATATTTGATTTAGAATATTCGGTTAGGTTTTGAAACCTTTTATTTAATTAAATTCCATGTTTAAGATTTAATCCTCATGGTGATATACAACTTGGAATTGTATTATGGCATGCTAGAAAATTAAGCTTAGGTATAGTTGTTCACATATATTAAATTGTGATTAATTGCATGAGAATTGTAACTTTTAATTTATATTTAATTTTAGTGAAAGTTTAATTCACATGGTCTTAAATTGAATGAAATAAACTTGTAATGTAATATTACATTAGTTCTTGGCATGTTTTCCAACATAGGTTAATTTGAGAGCATTTGGTTAAGTTTGAAAATCAGGAGATTTTAATTAAAATCTATTTTGTGATCCCATTAGCTTAATTAAGGTTTTAACTTGATATTTGTATTGGCCATGACTTGTTTACTAGTATATATTAATTTGGGACTATTTGAAGTTATTTTAGAACCTTGAGATTTAAATTAGCATGATTTAATTAAAGTTCTACCTTGTTGTTGTATTTAAACTCATGAGCTTATGTTTTCAATATTGAATATATTGTCATCTTGCGTAATGATTTGCACACTTCATATTTAACATCATTCATGCATAGTGTGTAACGAATTGCACACTGAAGATTCGACATTCATCATATCATATTAGTTGTGGATTTAGAGCATGTATTGTATAGGTTTCCAAAATTGGTTGTGCTCGGTAAATAGTTGATTATCTTGCATATTCCTATTGATATATGCGTTGTTGCACAACTTGCTAATTTTGGAAACTTGGGGACGTCGTTATTTGACTATGGCTAGGACGTGGTTCTAGTACGGGGGATAGTCCCTCTATGTAGTCTAGTGCGCACATAGGGAGGTTACCCATGGGCTAGTAACCCTAAAGTAACTATGTTGTCGGTCTGATCCAGCGTGACGTCCGAGTATCCACTTTGTTTGACTTCGCATTTCATTTTCAAGTTGATAACTAGATGATGTTGTAACTTCTTGTTCCTTATTTGTCGTTCTATTTTAAGTTACATGATGTTAACTTTGCGAAATTGTGCTTTATGCGTTGTATTGGAAGTTTCAATGTTGGTTAAATTGCATCGATATTGAAAATTATGTTTTGACGTTCTAACAAAGCTTAGGATTGATCCTATTGATTCATTTAGAACTTAGACGTTAGGTAGCATGAACCACTACTGTTATTTTGTGCTTTAGATTCTAAGTTGATGGCTTTGAGAACTTATATCTTGTTGCATTGTATAACATGCTCTTTTGTTGTTGAATTGCATGGATAATGTGATTCTTGTTAACTTGTATTCAAATATGCTTTTGTCATGTTGTATGGATTATGCTAGGCCTAGTTCAATTGTATTGAAAATGCAATTCATGTTAATCTATGCTCAAGCATTCTTCTTGTCGTGTTCTTTGGATTATCCCAACCATGATTCGTTTCATAAACGTATATATATCATGATTCTTGTTGCTTAGACTCCAAGGTAGCTTAAGATGTTCCCCGAGTCTCACTTGGACATAGACGTTAGGTGGCATGAGCCCCTTTAACATGTTTCACCTTAAGGTGATAAATTTGTAAAATGCTAGGTCAATGCATGCTCATCTCCTACGAGTAGCTTTATGTTACTCACCCCTATGATACTGGGGCATATTTCAGGTACGAAGACTTGATTCGTGACGCCTAGCATTCCTTGGATGTCGGGTAGCTTTAAAGTTTTCATTTCATGCAAATGTTAGCATGAAATATCATTTTGTAGACTTATATGTCAAAATATGTATATTCGATTCCATGTATGTAATGTGTACTTAAGTACACTTCTTTCAATGTATTTGATATGTATGAGATGAGGTCGGAGGCCAATGACATGTATATTTTATTTTATGCAACTTTTTAACTTTATGAAATGTTATAAAAACCTTGAAAAATCGCAAGTCATTGCTTCACCATGGTTGCATCGGGTGTGAAAATTCGATTTTCATTCTTTCATAGGGTCTCATTAATCTTGTATGAAGTGTGGCCTAGGGCCAAACAATCAATTGACTCCATTTTATATTTTTGGATTCCGAATTCTCATTCCAAGTCCATTTTTGCCTTTTTGCCCGTTGGGGGGTCGGATTTTGCATCGGCTATGTTTTTAAGCCATGGACCATTGTAGCGCATCTAAATAGGTAAGTTACGTTTGTGTGCATAGTCGTTTCTGGGCAAAACCTCATCGTTTGTGTTTTGAGCCTCCAACGGACTCATTTTGCGTTTTTGTTGCATATTCTGATCTAGGGGTATCCTAGATTTTTCAATTCAGTTTTATTTCCCTCTTTCAAAATGGTTCAATCGAAAACATGATTTTAGGGGAGGTTTCTTTTTCGTGTTTTTCCAAAAAATGCCATCTTAGCATAGGAAATCGCATACGAAGTTCAGCTCTCAGTTTTTAAATTTAGCAGCTTTTTGGACCCTCTGGACCAGTTTTCTTGGGAGGGCATTTTGGGCATTTTACAGCGAGTTTTTTTCAATTTTTCTCACGAGTCACATAGAAAACTTGATTTTGAGGGGGATTTATTCTTTGTGTTTTTCCAAAAAATGTCATCTTGACCCTCAAATTTTCATTTTTCCCGATAAAACCCCTACTGCCAGGGTTTCTTGCTACCCATTCTGCTCACATCTAAACGGTTACGAGGGGTTTCGTAACCGGTTAGATGAGTGTGGGCAGTATATTTCTTATGAATTTTGGCCCCCTTACCGGTTAGGAAGGTCTCCTAACCGGTTAGATGTTCATGGTTGTCACCTTTTTGACCGTTTTGCCCCTTCTTCTTCCATTAGCCATATCTTCTTCATCCGGACTCCGAATCAAGTGATTCTTAAGTCTAAATTCATTAATTCTTCGTTGTCTTTCTAATGGTGTGCTCGGTGGGACCCACTTTTAAGCTGAAAATGATGATTTTTCCCCTAGGTTCAATCTTGTTCGTTTTTGAAACGATGCTTCCCCATTTGATTCCTTTGGGTTCTGTGACCTCGTTGAGGGTCATAACGGTATCTTAGATCCATGTTGTATCTCTAGAGACCGTTGTTTTGTCTTTTGCTTCCGCACTTTAGATCTGTTATCGGTTCATCACTGATGCAATGAGTTGCAAAACTTAGGCCGTCACATGAGATAAACGATCCACTATGTTTGAAGCAAAGTATACCGAACTTTAATTCAGTCTCACACCCTATCGTTCGACCAAAAACCAATTGCTGACAATCCCTGGCTTTGCGACTCCCCTGTCCAACAGCTCTCAACCTCAGGCTTACTCTCGATCTCTGTAGAAGAGTTGCAGGTAGATCAGACAACACTCCACGAATGCTCTAACCCCTTCAAAGTGTGATCGCTTCACCCATTTTCTTCTAGATCTGAATTTGACGAAGAATGAATGAATTCTGCTTTTCCGAAAATTCTTAATCTTCAATTATGTTTCAATTCCGAAGAGATAGAGAACAACACTCCTAAATCACTCTTGTGTTTATATGTGTGCTCTCAAAAATGAAATCAGAAAAATTAGATTGATTTTCTGAATGAATAAAAAATATATCTCAAAAGGCACTCTCAAAGATCTGAAATTATGTATACAAAAGCCGTGTCTTAAACAATGTGTATGACAAGGTTTATATAAAGTTTAGAAAGTCCTAATCTCTCAGAAAATATGATAAAATTCGTGCATAGGATTTGGAAGGAAGTTGGGATTAAAAAAGAAACATTCAGAATAAGGAAACTGAAGTTAAAATAGTACGAGGACTTCTTGAACCTGTTCGATAAATCTTGAATCGGTTCAAGATGGACAGACTCTAAAATCGCCACTCTGGTGAAGTTGAACGTGTTCGATAAATCCTGAACCAGTTCAAGTTGAAATTGTTCGATTATTCTTGAACTAGTTCAAGATGGACAGAATGTAAAATCTTGTTCTGAATAAAATGGAAAGTGTAGAATGTGTCCAACCTTTTTTTTTAGAATCCTTCCTAATGTGTTGTTCTTACCTTCTTAAAAAAATCTCAGTTATGGTAACATTGAACAACCTTTTCTTTCCGCAGTCGCTGTCGATCCAGATATAGTAACTTGAATTTACAACTCGACTAGGACTTGTTTTGACACCGAAAGTTGCCAATTACATAATATATATTATTTACAATCTTCCCAAAGTATATATCTCACAATCTCCCCCTTTGGCAATTTCGTGACAAAACCCTAAAAGTAACATGTATCGACCCAAGCAGAAAAAAAAAATTACAATGATTGTCAAAGAAATAAAACGGAACTCTTCTTGAACATCATGAAGATTCAATACATGTAGCAACCTGTAATATGCACATTAGCTCAACAAAACAACCCGTGAAGCTTAATCAAGAAAGATAAACAATCAACATATATCAATATGTGAATATCAATGTATATGTATCTTCCTCTCAGTTCTAGAAACTCTCCCCCTCAATTATGCACATTCTTTCCTTTTTTGTTACAAATTGACAAATAAAGCTCAACAAAGAAGGAAAAGAAATAATGTAGAAGAATTAACAAGAAAAAAAAAAAAAAAAACTAAAAGGAAAATCTTTCTGGATTTTTTTTCATTTTTCAATTTTTTCATTTTTATGATATTTTAACAAAAAAAATATGAAATAGCAATTTCCATGAATTTCAAGAATTTATGAGATCCAAAAATTTCTGAAGAATTCAAGAGAATTTTAAAACACAATATTTAGACCCCACAAATTATTCAATCAAATCAATTCTCAAGCATGCAATCACAACATGAAATTTAACTTGCAATTTTTATAAAAATTTAGAAATTTGTCTAGCAAGTTCACATGTGTGTGTGCAATCCAATCTCATCAAATTTCAATCAAATCATATTGACCAACTATCTAAATCATATTGATCGAAAAGTATCAAGATAAGATTATTTTGAGCAAACTTTTCTAAGCTAGGCGGCTTTCACTCTAAAGAGTAGACAGCAATTCCCTATTTCGACTTGTCTCCTCCTTTCTTTTACTCAATTAGCTCCTCTTCAAAGTCTAGTAGGAGCTTTCGAACTAGTCTATATAGGTAGCCTTTTCCGTAGCAAAAATTTTCAGCGTTCTTTTGATTTTTCTTTTCTTTTTATGCTGAAATTTTTCATTTGTTTTCCTCAAACACATGCTCTATAATTTTTTTTTTTTTTTAAAACAATAACCTTTATAGCTTTTCTGAGCAATATGACCTAGTCAACTTCACAATGATTTCCAATTAAAATTCTCAAAGTTGGACTAGTGCACAAGAAAAATATGAAATCAAGAGACTCATCTCTAAAAAGAAATAAACAAAGCAAATTGTCTTTCAACATATAGATTACACATCAAGAACCTTTTCAACAAATAATCATGTGTCCCCAATTTGCATTCAAAAATAATTAATTCAAGAGAAATAAGTATCACTCATGCATTGACAAGAAAAATATGATCATCACTTTCTCATGAAAGAAAAACAACCTAAATCCTAAACTATAAGATATGGTCCAATGGAAACAAGATATTCTTCAAAGCATAGTCCATGACCATAAAAACTTTTTAGGAATTACTCTGGGGATTTTGCACCCAATGACCTATAAGAAACAAATTCCATGGCATCAAAAGGCACATACAATTTCAAATCCTCTTTCTTCACCCAAACAGCTTTCACCTTCAACTGTTGAAGAGAATTTTTAGGAATATCAAGAACATTCTTTTTCTTATGTGAATTTCTTTTAGCATGAAAATTTTTAGCTTTATTCCAATTACTTTGCTTTCTAGCATGAAACCTATTTTCTGCAAAGGAATTATAACCATGAAAATCAGAACAAGAATTATCCCTTCTCTTCTTATAACAATAATGTTGACTATGTCCAGTTCTACCACAATAAGAACAATAAAGCACCTTGGACATACTTTTAGCATGCATTGGATCAACAAAAAGCTTAAGCTTAACAATAGGCACACTCAAGTTCATAGGTTTAACAAAAACAGTTTGACCCTCTTTATTAAATGAAGCCTCATTAAAACATAATCCAGTTTTATCACTTACATGCTTACCAACACTAAACATCTTATCAAGCTTAATCTGTCCAGAAGTAAAAGCAATTAATTTCTCTTGAGACTTTTTCAATTCAAGCTCAAGAAAATTAAATTTGGCAACACAAGATTCTCTGGCAGAATTAGCTTGACTTACCTCGCTCTCGAGAATTTTTACTTGACCTTGAAGATTTTGAAATTCAACTTTGTTCTCCGCAAGCAATTTCTGTTTTTGTTTATTCTCTTTCTTCAGGATCTTATTCTCCTTTTTCATCAACTCTAGTTCCTCATACTGCTTCTGACTAGCCTTTAACATTGCCTCAAAGATTTTCAATGTATCCTTTTCACTTGGTTCTTTTTTAATTTTCTTATCATCCGAATCATAAGAACCAACCTTGCTCAATGTCCCAAATTTGGTAGAATCTCTTACACTAAAAGAAGAATTATTAGTAGTATCATTATCAACATGAGCAACAAAAGCAATAGAAGCTTCTTTCCTATTTTTCATATCTTTCAATTGAGAAGGATCTCCTTTAAACAAATTTTTATTCTTTCTACTTTTAAGGAGTCTTCCATATATTTTAGATAAACGAAAAAGTTCCTCATCCGAACTTAAATCATTGAAAACAAGATCGGAACTTAAAACATCAAAAAGAATATCCAATTCACCCTTATTCATAGGATTTTCCATTATGAATTTTTGAAAAACAAAAATAGTTTTATTTTTTAAAAAAAACTTCCACAAGGATTAACTCAATGTATAGAGGATGGCTCTAATACCACTTGTTGAGTGTGCCCAGCGGAGTGGTTGTGGAATATAATATATGGATAGATAATCTAGAGAGATGGTAAATAGATTCAACTTGCTCTTTTATCCAATTTTTACTTATTTTAATTTTACCGAAATAAAACTAAAATCAAACCACAAAGCAAAAATAAAGTGCAAGTAAAGTAAATAGAGTTCGAGAGATGACACCAGGATTTTATCGAGAAAACCCCAATTGGTAGAATAAACCAATTGTAATAGGAAAAACCTCGTTGGACTTCGCAGTCTTGAGATAAACGATCCACTGTGTTTGAAGCAAAGTATACCGAACTTTGACCCAGTCTCACACCCTGTCGTTCTACCAAAAACCAATTGCTGATAATCCCTGGCTTTGCGACTCCCCCGTCCAACAGCTCTCGGCCTCAGGCTTACTCTCGATCTCTGTAGAAGAGTTGCAGGTAGATCAGACAACACTCCACGAATGCTCTGACCCCTTCAAAGTGTGATCGCTTCACACCTTTTCTTCTAGATCTGAATTTGACGAAGAATGAATGAATTCTGCTTTTCCGGAATTTCTGAATCTTCAATTATGCTTCAATTCCGATGAGATAGAGAACAACACTCCTAAATCACTCTTGTGTTTATATGTGTGCTCTCAAAAATAAAATCAGAAAAATCAGATTGATTTTCTCAATGAATAAAAAATATCTCTCAAAAGGCACTCTCAAAGATTTGAAATTTTGTATACAAAAGCCGTGTCTCAACCAATATGTATGGCAAGGTTTATATAAAGTTTAGAAAGTCCTAATCCCTCAGAAAATATGATAAAATTCGTGCATAGGATTTGGAAGGAAGTTAGGATTAAAAAGGAAACATTCAGAAGAAGGAAACTAAAGTTAGAATAGTACCAGGACTTCTTGAACCTGTTCAATAAATCTTAACCGGTTCAAGATGGACAGACTCTAAAATTGCCACTCTGGTGAAGTTGAACCTGTTTGATAAATCTTGAACCAGTTCAAGTTGAACTTGTTCGATTTTTCTTGAACCAGTTCAAAATGGACAGAATGTAAAATCTTGTTCCGAACAAAATGGAAAGTGTAGAATGTGTCCAACCTTTTTTTTTAGAATCCTTCCTAATGTGTTGTTCTTATCTTCTTAAAAAAATCTCAGTTATTGTAACTTTGAACAACCTTTCCTTTCTGCAGTCGCTGTCGATCCAGATATAGTAACTTTAATTTACAACTCGACTAGGACTTGTTTTGACACCGAAAATTGCCAATTACATAATATATATTATTTACAATCTTCCCAAAATATATATCTCACAATCTCCCCCTTTGGCAATTTCGTGACAAAACCCTAAAAGTAACATGTAATCTACCCAAGCAGAAAAAACAAATTACAATGATTGGCAAAGAAATAAAATAGAACTCTTCTTGAACATCATGAAGCTTCAATACATTTAGCAACCTGTAATCTGCACATTAGCTCAACAAAACTACCCGTGAAGCTTAATCAAGAAAGATAAACAATCAACATATATCAATATGTGAATATCAATGTATATGTATCTTCCTCTCAGTGCTAGAAACTCTCCCCCTCAATTATGCACATTCTCCCCCTTTTTGTTACAAATTGACAAATAAAGCTCAACAAAGAAGGAAAAGAAATAATGTGGAAGAATTAACAAGAAAAAAAACTAAAAGGAAAATCTTTTTGGATTTTTTTCATTTTTCAATTTTTTCATTTTTATGATATTTTAACAAAAAATATAAGATAGCAATTTCCGTGAATTTCAAGCATTTACGAGATCCAAAAATTTCTAAAGAATTCAAGAGAATTTTAAAACACAATATTTAGACCCCATAAATTATTCAATCAAATCAATTTTCAAGCATGCAATCACAACATGAAATTTAACTTGCAATTTTTATAAAAATTTAGAAATTTGTCAAACAAGTTCACATGTGTGTGTGTGCAATCCAATCTCATCAAATTTCAATCAAATCACATTGACCAACTGTCTAAATTATATTGATCGAAAAGCATCAAGATAAGATTGAATTGAGCAAACTTTTCTAAGCTAGGCGGCTTTCACTCTAAAGAGCAGACAGCAATTCCCTATTTCGACTTGTTTCCTCCTTTCTTTTTACTCAATTAGTTCCTCTTCAATGTCTAGTAGGAGCTTTCGAACTAGTCTATATAGGTAGCCTTTTCCTTAGCAAAAATTTTCAGCATTCTTTTGATTTTTCTTTTCTTTTTATGCTGAAATTTTTCATTTGTTTTCCTCAAACACATGCTCTATAATTTTTTTTTTTTTTAAAACAATAACCTTTATAGCTTTTCTGAGCAATATGACCTAGTCAACTTCACAATGATTTCCAATTAAAATTCTCAAAGTTGGACTAGTGCACAAGAAAAATATGAACTCCAGAGACTCATCTCTGAAAAGAAATAAACAAAGCAAATTGTCTTTCAACATATAGATTACACATCAAGAACCTTTTCAACAAATAATCATGTGTCCCCAATTTGCATTCAAAAATAATTAATTCAAGAGAAATAAGTATCACTCATTCATTGAGAAGAAAAATATGATCATCACTTTCTCATGAAAGAAAACCAACCTAAATCCTAAACTACAAGATATGGTCCAATGAAAACAAGATATTCTTCAAAGCATAGTCTATGACCATAAAAACTTTTTAGGAATTACTCTGGGGATTTTGCACCCAATGACCTATTGGAAACAGATTCCATGGCATCAAAAGGCACATACAATTTCAAATCCTCTTTCTTCACCCAAACAGCTTTCACCTTCAACTTTTGAATAGAATTTTTAGGAATATTAAGAACATTCTTTTTCTTATGTGAATTCCTTTTAGCATGAAAATTTCTAAGTTTATTCCAATTACTTTGCTTTCTAGCATGAAACCTATTTTCTGCAAAGGAATTATAACCATGAAAATCAGAACAAGAATTATCCCTTCTCTTCTTATAACAATAGTGTTGACTATGTCCAGTTCTACTACAATAAGAACAATAAAGCACCTTGGACATACTCTTAGCATGCATAGGATCAACAAAAAGCTTAGGCTTAACAATAGGCACATTCAAGTTCATGGGTTTAACAAAAACGGTTTGACCCTCTTTATTAGATGAAGCCTCATTAAAACCTAATCCAGTTTTATCACTTACATGCTTACCAACACTAATCATCTTATCAAGCTTAATCTGTCCAGAAATAAAAGCAATTAATTTCTCTTGAGACTTTTTCAATTCAAGCTCAAGAAAATTAAATTTGGCAACACAAGATTCTCTAGCAGAATTAGCTTGACTTACCTCGCTCTCAAGAATTTTTACTTGACCTTGAAGATTTTGAAATTCAATTTTGTTCTCAGCAAGCAATTTCTGTTTTTGCTTATTCTCTTTCTTAAGGATCTTATTCTCCCTTTTCATCAACTCTAGTTCCTCAGATTGCTTCTAACTAGCCTTTAACATTGCCTCAAAGATTTTCAATGTATTGCTTTCACTTGGTTCTTTTTTAATTATCTATTCATCCGAATCATAAGAACCAACCTTGCTCAATGTCCCAAATTTGGTAGAATCTCCTACACAAAAAGAAGAATTATTAGTAGTATCATTATCAACAAAAGCAATAGAAGCTTCTTTCCTATTTTTCATATCTTTCAATTGAGAAGGATCTCCTTTAACAAAATTTTTATTCTTTCTACTTTTAAGTAGTCTTCCATATCTTTTAGATAAACGAAAAAGTTCCTCATCCGAACTTAAATCATTAAAAACAAGATCGGAACTTAAACCATCAAAAAGAATATCCAATTCACACTTATTCATAGGATTTTCCATTATGAATTTTTGAAAAACAAAAATAGTTTTATTTTTCAAAAAAAACTTCCACAAGGATTAACTCAATGTATAGAGGATGGCTCTGATACCACTTGTTGAGTGTGTGCATCGGAGTGGTTGTGGAATATAATATATGGATAGATAATCTAGAGAGATGGTAAATAGATTCAACTTGCTCTTTTATCCAATTTTTACTTATTTTAATTTTACCGAAATAAAACTAAAATCAAACCACAAAGCAAAAATAAAGTGCAAGTAAAGTAAATAGAGGAAATCTCAATTGGTAGATTAGACCAATTGTAACAGGAAAAACCTCGTTGGACTTCGCAATCCTGAGATAAACGATCCACTATATTTGAAGCAAAGTATACCAAACTTTGACTCAGTCTCACACCCTATCGGTCTACCAAAAACCAATTGCTGACAATCCCTGGCTTTGCGACTCCCCCGTCCAACAGCTCTTGACCTCAAGCTTACTCTCGATCTCTGTAGAAGAGTTGCAGGTAGATCAGACAACACTCCACGAATGCTCTGACCCCTTCAAAGTGTGATCGCTTCACCCCTTTTCTTCTAGATCTGAATTTGATGAAGAATGAATGAATTCTGCTTTTCCGGAATTTCTGAATCTTCAATTATGCTTCAATTCCGATGAAATAGAGAATAACACTCCTAAATCACTCTTGTGTTTATGTGTGTGCTCTCAAAAATAAAATGAGAAAAGTCAGATTGATTTTCTGAATGAATAAAAAATATCTCTCAAAAAGCTCTCTCAAAAATCTGAAATTTTGTATACAAATGCCGTGTCTCAACCAATGTGTATGACAAGGTTTATATAGAGTTTAGAAAGTCCTAATCCCTCAAAAAATATGATAAAATTCATGCATAGGATTTGGAAGGAAGTTGGGATTAAAAAAGAAACATTCAGAAGATGGAAACTGAAGTTAGAATAGTACCAGGACTTCATGAACCTGTTCGATAAATCTTGAACCAGCTCAAGATGGACAGACTCTAAAATCGCCACTCTGGTGAAGTTGAACTTGTTCGATAAATCTTAAACCAGTTCAAGTTGAACTTGTTCGATTATTCTTGAACCAGTTCAAGTTGAACTTGTTGGATTATTCTTGAACCAGTTCAAGATGGACAAAATGTAAAATCTTGTTCCGAACAAAATGGAAAGTGTAGAATGTGTCCAATCTTTTTTTTTAGAATCCTTCCTAATGTGTTGTTCTTACCTTCTTCAAAAAATCTCAGTTATGGTAACTTTGAACAACCTTTCCTTTCCGCAGTCGCTGTCGATCCAGATATATTAACTTGAATTTACAACTCGACTAGGACTTGTTTTGACATCGAAAGTTACCAATTACAGAATATATATTATTTACAATCTTCCCAAAATATATAACTCACATACTAAACATCACGCCATAACGCCTCTACTACCATCATCCTTAAATGACAACTCAAACCTCTCATCTCACCAGATCACTAAGTCACCGCCAAGCAATTCAACCTATGACACCATCATAACAAAAGAATAAGCATTATTCTCAATACCTTCCACAACAGCCAAAATTTACCACTAGGAAAGAACCTCCATACGGTAATGCCATAGTGACAAATCCTCAAAACAAAATGAGCACAAATCTCAGAATGCTCAACACCCAATTATCTCCTTAAAATCATCAACAATGTAATCAATCACTAACGTTCAACAGACCACTTAATGCACTCTTTCAAAGGTAATCTACATGCATAAGTAAGAAAACTTCATGCCCTAGGTTCAACATCACTACCTTCCCTCTTCACCATTCCTCAAAACACTCTTGGCCCCGACAAAAGTCAAATAGGGCTACCAACTAAACCTACAAGATCAACCTCGTCCTAATCATTCCAATCGTCAGTCTATCTCTTTGAATCCTTAAACAACAAGCACTATATCCTCATACCCCATATGCAACGTAAAATTCAACTCCAGTCTACAACTTTCAACTTTCAAAACATAGTCCATTTGGTAACACAGTACCTACCATCCATCACTTCATCTACAACAACCAAACATGCCGATGACTACATAATACCTGCCTTATCGTGCAATCCTACACTACACAGCTAAAACTAACCACTATATACTACCTCGAGACTATCTAAACAGTCGTGCCAACCCAGAAACCCACTCATCGATCGATTTATGCAATCGACTCACCGAGAGTCAATTACCAATAGCACACTCCTGTAACTCTCTGAAATGGGGATCACCCATTGACAAACCAGTCTCCAAAACAGACTCTTACAAGACACAAAATGCTCCACACCCTACAACGTGTCCTATATCACCCCAGACTTACAGAATTCAACAAATCCTCGCGACAGTCAGAACCAACACACTTCCCTAGACCGTACCAGAAAACCCAAAATACACCTCTATAACCCATAGACTACATTCGTAACTCAAACAACTTCTATCACACCTACCACGACCGATTCGAAAAGAACCTCCGCACCAAACTATGACCCAAGTCACAAACACTAACCTCCTAAGGTCATACCGAAACTGTCACTCGCACACTGGACCTCCACGATCACCAAAACCCATACACCAATGCATGAAACTCACACATAACAAAGGCACCATGCTATGAAATATGAACCCACTCTAAAGTTGTGCTCTAAGCACTGCACAAAATGCAATAAAAAGATCAAAATGAATACACGCCAAATAGCTCAATCCACGAGCTAGAAGTCAACACCTGTAGTTCGATAAGAATCAGTACCCAACAACCCTGGAGCAACCGAGTTCCTTTCCTACTCAGGTCAAAACTTACACAACCTTCAATGCCATGACAAGTACTCTACCGTATAGCAACCACCCCAATACTCATCGCATAAGCATATAAGAATAAATATATACAAATACACAAAATGAATGAAACCCACAATACCATGTTCATTACTTGTCACTTAATCATAAAAGAAAATTGTACCAACCGTGCCTATTACTTGCCACCATCATGTATCACATACTTTCCAACTTATCTTATATAACATGCTTTCAAATACTTTCACATTTCATTTACATAGTTGGATCATATAATTATTCTACATACATGGTCATGTGATACAAATTTTTACGTTTTAACATGTAAGCATATGAACACTTAGCAAATAAACATGTCTTTCCAAAACTGTAAACATATAAGCAAATAAAAAAATAGGCATGCTACTCAAAACAATAAACACTTTAACAGGCAATACTTCCAAATCAACTCAAGTCCCACTTAGGTCAACCCTACCTGTCGTCCTTAGGTTTTCAAACCTAAAGCTCTGATACCAAATTTGTAACGACCCAAAAGATACCAAAATAATAATAATAAAATATATAAAATTTCGGCATGACCTTCGCAAAAAAGTCCCTCTACAACCTTTTGGAAAACATAAAAAATGCAATGGCCTCACTGGGCCTTAAAACTAATCTATCCTATCCCAACGCACAATACAAATATTATATCACATTCCCAAAATGATTACATTTACAAAATATTAAAGTTTTAATACAAAAGATATCAAAATAAAATAGGTCTTCAATCTCGTCTAAACTTGTGGTAGATCGTCGTCCGCCACTTCCCTTCTGTGTCCTAAAAAATGTTAATAATAAAAGGGTGAGCATAAGCTCAGTAGGAAGTCTCTAAGACACATTTCTTATGACCCGTGAATCCACATATAGAATAGAAAATAAGAGAACGGGATCATACTATACCGGAAATGTATACCATAACCACAACATCCAATATAAACTCATATGCCATCCAAGTCACAAACACGCCATGTATGCCAATGAAGTGCAATGCCACACTCATGTCGCTCCCCATTTTTGAAACATTTCCGTTTCAACATCCAAACCGTTAGTGTAATCCAACCCAAGGCACCTCCAAGGCGTCACGAGGGAGGGGTTAGATAGTTTTTCCCCAACTACATGGCACCTCCATGGCATCGTCTAGGTAGCTCAATCACACTAGAGTCTCTCTCAAATCCCCCTTTAGATCACACTAACACCACGGACCACTAAGCGTCCTTAGGCGTCCGGGTTTTTGCAAACGCTTTTAGAAAATATTTTCTCAAAATTTAATTTGCTTTGTTTTGAAAACACTTTTCCCATTTCTCTTCCTAATGGATGTAAGAATGCTTCATGTTTCAAATTATCAATTCAACAATAAAATTTTCACACATACTATCCAGTATAATTTTTCTAAAACACATAACTCATGCTTTCAATCAACATCAATTTAATATGGTAAGCATTTAAAACATAAATTTAACTTCACATAAGTATATATAATCACTACACAACAAGTAACAAGTAGTTATGTGTTCCATAAACAACATTTAAACTAGTTTTACAAGAGATTATACAAATTGAGCATGCTTAACATCAAATTAAACAAGAAAACTCACAAAAGCACAAGAATTTATGTATTGGAACACCCCTACCTCAAATTGTAGAAAAATTCTCAAAATGGGTCTGAAAACTCTAAATCCTACGGCAGGCCAAAATTGAAATTGCTTGTACTCACACATAGATCTCGCCGTGCTCTCCGTTTTTCCGCAAACGACTCCCAAAAACTCCTAGAAATAAGAGATTAATAGAAAATGGAAGCTTTGATGAAAAAAAAAAAAAAAAAAAAAAAAAAAAAAAAAAAAAAAAAACCAAAAAAAAGAGAGAGAACACACCACTTCCAATAATCTTTTCCTTTAATGTAAATACATATATATATGTATATATATTATATAAATCACAAACATTATAAACCCTATGTTAGGTGGCGACTCCAAATAAATAATAATTTGACCATAGTCACTCCGTCGCATTAAGCCCATTTTCTGACCCATAAGTGTTTAGTATAACCTTTATAGAGGTTTGGAAAAACCCGGGCGTGACAGTGGCCTAAATCACAAACACCAGATTCTTAAAATCACACGTCCGTTCTGAAGATCTCACGGCGTACGCCTGACCTCCACGATCACAAGGCCCAATACGCTAACACATGAAAGTCATACACATCACCCTAGACACCGTACTATGCGACATGCAATCATTCTAAAGTCGTGCCCCAAGCACCACATTATGAAAACAATGAGAAGATTGGAATAACCACGCACCAAATAGCTCAATCCACGAGCTAGAAACTAACGCCATTCGTTCTATAAGAACCAGCACCCAAATAAACATTGGAGCAACCGAGCTCCCTACCTACTCAGGTCATAACCCACACAGTAATCTACATCGTATCGAGTACTCTGTCAAACTAGTAGCTATCACATAATCGACTATATACATATATACATATATACATATACCTACAATAATCGTAACAAGTACCCCGACATAATCGCGTCCCATTACATTAAAATAAACAACATGTCCTTTCTAAGATCATCATTCTTTCGTATAATACATACTCACATAAACCATGCTCAACTACTCTTCACTTTACCATTTAAAACATGATTGCACAAACTGTGATCACTAATTGCCATCATACCATAAATAACTATAACTACCCATTCCACCATATGATATGATATTGTCCACTTTAGGCCTGAGCCTGCACAGTTTTGCTCTTGGGTTTTACCCCAAAAGGCCTCATACCAATTAGAGATAACACCACCACATATATGCACTTCACATTTCCCTTACCCAGGAGATGTGGGATTGTGACCACGTAACTCGCCCAGTGTGGTAACCTGCTAGTGTGTCGCACCCGCCCACGGCACACCCACCCAAAGGTCATCACAATCCACCCCCCTTAGAGGCCTGACATCCCCGTCGGCACACTTCCGGCTAGGCCAAGCTCTGATACCATTTGTTATTTATATAAACAATACAACCGTCTATATAAATATTCTATTTTATCATAGCAATTTTAACAACCAAAAACCTATATACATACACACTTACTATATATATAACACACCCAGCCTTAAGAAATTTGGCACCCACTTGGCTGCCATATATATATATATATATATATATATACACACACATACATATATATATCCTATTTATCCTAGCAAAATAATACACACTTACTATATATATATATATATAACGTGAGATATAGTTTGCTGCACTATAAATATATAATGTGAGATAAAATTTGATGCACAACTCACATATAACCCACCTAGCCTTACGGCATCCACTGGCCACCATAATCATACCTTATTTATTATAACAGATTAACAAGTAACTATATATATGATTATTTGGATAAGGAATTGTAACACCACCTAGCTCACAAGTTGAGTAAACAGATTTGGTAAATTACTCCAAAAACTAGCAAGAGAATTTGTTGTGATGAAGTTATATCTACACAATACACAAAGGTGGAAGCTTTTCTTTGGGCGAAGAAACGCGCACCTTGGAGTCTTATTATTTAGTAACAATTAGTTACAAAAAGGGCTTTGATGCAAGCAAGAAATTAATATGTTATGTTATATAATATAAATAGAGTGAAGAGGTAATCATTCTGTTGTTAGATCTACAGGGCGAGTGTAGAAAGCGCAAAAAGGAAAACTAGTGAAGCCTGACCAAATTGCTCTTTCTTTCACCAAATATGCTCTCTTGTACAGATCGTGTACAAACAATTAGAGAGCTCGCAACCTTAACAATCTTATTGGATCCAGATAAGATGAAAATAATTTAATTGAATTTATTTGACATGAACAATCAGGCCAATGAAGCTTGAATGCAAAGAGACAAATGAAAGAAAATCTTTAACCATTCACTATCTCCAATTTGTAACGACCTACTCCACCACATGGTATGATATTGTCTACTTTGGGCCTGAGCCCACATAGTTTTGCTCTTAAGTTTTACCCCAAAAGGCCGCATACCAATTGGAGATAACACCACCACATATAAGCACTTCACCTTTCCCTAACCCAAGCAATGTGGGATTATGCACCCGTAGCTCACCCAGTGTGGTAGCTTGCCAGTGTCTCACACCCACCCATGGCACACCTACCCACAGGGTCATCACAATCCACCCTCTTGCAGGCCCGACGTCCCTATCGACACACTTCCGGTTGGGTCAGGCTCTGATACCATTTGTAATGACCCACTCCACCACATGGTTTGATAGTATCCGCTTTAGGCCTAAGCCAGCACGGTTTTTCTCTTCAGCTTTACCCCAAAAGGCCTAATACCAATTGGAGATAGCACCACCACTGTGATGACCCTGGACTTTTCAACCCAATGTGTCTTGTGATAACCCGAAACGGATCCAAAATGGGGAAGTTAGATCATAAACAAGGTCTTTAGAGATGTACATCATCCTCAAGGCATAAGAGTGACTTTTTGAGGAGTTCCGAGACTTAATGGAGGTAAAAACGGAGACAAGGGTATCAAAAACCCTGCAAGAGAATAATTGAGGGTAAAATGGTTATTTTACCCTAAGTGGAGTGAATTTAACTTACAACAAGTCAAATGAGATCAAAAATACCCTAAAACATTCTTTGGTAACTTCACATGAAGTCCCAAGGCCAAAAGGAGAGAAAACCCAAAAGAACCCTATCCCGGTTCAGACCAAATCTGACACCCTCTCATTAAAACAAGGATATCTTGAGCTAAGAGAAGAATCTAAAACTAAAATTTATACCATTAGAAATCTTACTTCGATGCGGTCCATTTAGACTCAAGAACGGACTAATTCGGAGTTAAAACAAAAGAGTTATGACAATTTGAATTTGAAAGACCAAAGCGGAACTTGCAAAAAGGGTTCTGGAGGACTTGAACCGATTCAGTATTCCTGAACTGGTTCAACATGGATAGAACATCCATGTTGAACCCAAAGATACACCTTAAACCAGTTCAGCCCCTCTGAACCGGTTCAACCCATCCTGAATTGAACCCAAACAGAAGAAAACTAGAAAAATGAGTTTGAAATGCGGTATTCTGATACCAATATGACATTTTTCAAAAAACTGTCATGAAGAAACTCCCCCTAAAATCACATTTTTCATGTGACAAAGTCAAGACCATAATTTATTTCCCAAAAGAAAACCCCAAAATGCCCTTAAACCAAAATATGCAAAAAAAAAAAAAAAAAAAAAAAATGTGAAATGAGTCCATAAGAGGCTCATTTCACCAAGGACTGAGTTTTTCATGAAAATGATCATGCACACAGACATAACATACCTATTAGGACGCGCTACAATGATCCACAGCTTAAAAATACCGCCGATACAAAATCCAACCCCCGACGGCCAAAAAAGGCAAAAATGCACATGAAAAGGGAATTTTGAAACTTAAAATTATAAATGGTTTCAAATTACCATTTGTCCCTTGGCCACACTTTATGTGTGATTAATGAGACCTTATGAAAGAATAAAAATGGAATTCTCACACCCGATGCAACCATGGTGAAATAATGACTTGTCACACCCGATGCAACAATGGTGATTAATGAGACCTTATGAAAGAATAAAAATGGAATTCTCACACCCGATGCAACCATGGTGAAATAATGACTTGTCCTTTTTTAATATTTTCATAATATTTCATGAAGTTAAAAGTTACATAGGATACAAGATACATATCATTGGACTCCGGCCTCATCTCTGTGATGGCCTAAGTTTTTCAACCCGGTGCATTAGTGATGACCCGAAAGTTAACCCGATAATGGATTCAAAATGCGGAAGCAAAAGACAAACCAAGGTCTCTAGAGATATAAATCATCCTTAAGACACCAATGTGACCTTCCATGAAATCACATAACTTAAGGAGAGCAAAAGAGCTAATAAAAGTCAAAATAGGGCAAAATCCATCAATTAAGGGCAAAAAGGTCAATTCACAAATAAAAAGAGAAAATTGACTTTAAACAAGTCAAAACAAGGTGAAAAAAAACCTAATCTAATCATTTCCCATCATTCCAAGAGGTTCCAAGAACATTGGCCAAGAATTCCACAAAAATGTCATTTCCCGGTTTAAGCAAAAACTGATAATACTTTACTAAAACATGAATAACTCCCACTATGATTTAAATCTGAGAATAAAATAGGTACCATTGGAAAGCTGACTCAAAATCCTTGAGTTTAGACTCAAGAATCACCATATTTGGATTAAAAATGAAGAAG
Source organism: Cornus florida (assembly GCF_030987335.1). Taxonomy (NCBI): domain Eukaryota; kingdom Viridiplantae; phylum Streptophyta; class Magnoliopsida; order Cornales; family Cornaceae; genus Cornus; species Cornus florida. Next base: position 47,359,452 of record NW_026775577.1, on the reverse strand, counting down.
TTATGACCTTTTGAAATTGGAACTTCAGTGCTGAAACATAACCTGGAAAGCTGATGAGTGAAGGCTATTTCGGTTGACCAAACTGGACAAAAATTTTGCTAAAATCATATTTTTAAGGGGAGGTTACTTCGGTCGACCGAAATAGGCCATCGGTCGACCGAAATGGTCCTGAACAGTAAAAAAGGCTACTATAAATGAGTTTTTACTGTGCAATGAGTTTCCCAAAAGCCATCGGTCGACCGAAATGGAGTTTGAACGACCGAAACACCTCAAAAAGCTGCTGTAAGAGCTGCTGTAAGACCTGCTATATGCCAAAAACATTAAGGCTTAACCCAAACCTTAAATCCTATGATGATTTAGTTCAAAAACAAAGGTTTAAAGTTATTTTTCAAGGAGATATGAATATGTGAACATACCAACAAACCTAATGTGGATATTTGAATGTAAATCAATGACTCATGGCCTCATACATGTCAATTATAAGAATTTCATATGCCAAACCTCCAAAGTTGGTAAAAATGCATTTTTGAAGCAAGATTTGGTACTAAGTCACTATAAGTACTAAAGTGAACATGTTTGGCCCATGGCCTCACTACATACATGCTTCTAATGTCAAAAGTAAGTCCTTAAGTATCATTACATATCAAGGTACCTACATTAGCTTCCAAAATACCATACACCTATGGTATGCAAAATATAACATCAAAAGTAATGCATGCTAAACACTTGCATATCAATATACAAAAATGCTTCAAATTGCTCATAAGCCTCTAAGGATGATGAGCATCCAAGAACATGGTCTCTTTACCTGTAAAACAACCCAAACCACTAGAGTGAGTAATCAAGTTACTCGTAGGAAGAAGCATATGCGTATACCCTAAAGTTTCAATATCATTGCAACATCAATATAGACGAATACAAGGGATCATTCCACTTAACGTCTATGTATAAGGTGTTCTAAGGAATCATCTTAAACTAATGCAATAATACCATCATAACATAATAACAATATCAATGTACTTAACAACATTAATTCACCAATAACTAAAATCACAAGTTACAATTAAGCATTAGTTGTCAACTTGGAATTTAATGCGAAATCAATTAGTGGAATACTTGGACATCAAATCTTAGATAAAGCCAAGAACTAAACAGTTTTTCCGGGCATTAACCCACTAGGAATACCACCCTAGTGCGCACTATAAATGGGGAGAACTCATACCTCCCGCACTAGAGCCAAACTCTAACCTTGTCACCTGTAACAATGTCCCAAGAGAATCCAAAATATATCAAGTTCAAAACTTATACACAATATTAAGGCATATATACCACCTTCCATGCACAAGTATTTTGAAACCACACAAACCATGTCTTAGGGTTCCAAGTCTAGAATGGCATAATAAATGACAAGTTTTTAACATGATATAATGTGCAATAGTGTAACGACCCGGAAATTTCCCTTCCTTTTCTTTTTTCTGAAATTTTACGGATAAATTTTTTCCGTTTAATTTTCCTTTCTAAACTCTGTTTCTTGTCACTTAGTGTTATCTCGAGTGCTTGGAAATGATTTCCGAGACTCTTTTCTATGGATTGACAACTTCCTTTAAGGACCGAGTCATTCCACATTTTTCGTTTTTTGACACTATGCACTATTTCGTCATTTTCCTTGTTGTCTTATTCCCGTTTGTCAGTTTTTGGCACAGCCTCACTTTTGGTGCTCGGAGTTAGTTTTTGACTTCACATATCTTAATCTTGCGTGGTTTCCATGAAATAATCTTCATTTTTTTAAGAAAGTACTCTGGTTACTCCCGGTGTCCATAGGGGAATGGATGCATAATTCTTTGGAATTCTTTTCTTTTCTTGGGGTGTTTTTCATAAATATCTTTTGAAGATATTTTATTTCAGGGGTATCTAAGAAAATATCTTTTGGAAGATATTTTCATTCTGGGGCAGTGTTGCAGTTAACCCTTTTTGTAAGGGTCATTGTGCAATTAACGAAAGTTATTGCAAAATACCTCGTCTGGGGCCTGGATCCTCGTACGGGATTCATTTTCCCATTTCGTCGAATTGTGTACTCATAGAATTCCGTTCTGGTCGTTTTTCTCCAGTTTCAGAGTTTCTGGACCCGATTGCCGGCGAACTTGTTCGGGGCATATCTCTCTGCTCAGGACTCAGTTTTTGACGTCGCTTCTTCCATTATTAATATTTTCTCATTGTAAATGTTTTTTGTTCACGGAGTTTTGCCGTTTGAGTGCGTCTGCTCAAATTCCACTTTTTCAGACCCGACAGGGCCCTTTCGGGGCACTTTTTGAGATTTTCTATAAATAGGAGGCCTTAAGAGAAAAATTCAGATTTTTCTCTCTCTCTCCTCTCTTCTGGCCGAAATCCAAGGCAGCCATGGCTGCCACCTTCTCTCTCTTCTTTTGGTCCACTTTTCCTTGGTAGAAATCCTTCGGCCTTAACGTTTATTGTTCCCCTTGACGTGTTTTACCTTATGCCCTTATTAGAACTCATTTCTGAAAATTTCTTAAGTTCGGGTTTAAGGTCAAGTTGAGATTTTCATGTGGCTTCTTGCGGATTCTTGTTCACAGTGTTGTCCCTGACAAAACCTCTCGGTATCGTCAAATTCGGGGCACTTTTATTTTGGTGGGCCTTTGAGATTTCATCTCAAATTGAGGTAGGGGGTGTTATGATTTATTTTCTTGTTATATAGCATGCTTGTGATGCTTATATACTTCATATACATGTCTTTGCATCAAATCTAGAAACTTTGATTTATTATTTCTTAATGTAAAATCTAATTTTCCCGGTTGTCCATGGTTTGATTTAAACATGTGGCATGATAGAATATTACCCCTTGATATATTCATTGACATATATTAAATCTAGATTATTTGGATAAGTAACAAATATTTTATTTAATATTTATCTTTGATAAAATATTAAATCATGTGGCCTTAACTAGTTTGGAATCAATGTGTGTTAGCATATTAAATTAGGCCCTAGCATGCTCTTCAACATAGATTAATTTGAGCTTAATCGGAGATGTTTTGAAATCTAGTAATATTTAATTAATTCAATTAATTAATTTATTCCGAGTGTACTATTCACTCCATTTGAATTCCGACTTGACATTTGTGATATGTATACCATGTTCATTCACATATATAAAATCTAGAATATTTGATTAGGTTTTGAAACCTTTCATTTATTATTTTTTTATATTAGAGTTTAATACTCATGACCATACCTTGCATGAAATGTACTTGTATCATGTCTTCAAGTCAAGTCTTGACATGTTGTATAACATATATTAATTTGAGACCATTTGGGTGAGTTTCAAAATCTAGAGATTTTAATTAAAAGAATTAATTAAAATTCATTCAATGGTTCCATGAGCTAGATTAAGTTTCTAACCTTGTATTCATGATTTTCTTGACGAGTTCCTTCACGTGTATCCATTTGAGAATAATCGGATAAGTTTTGAAACTTAAATTTATATGCTTCCTTTGTCTGGAACTTAATCCACATCGTTGTGTCTTGCATGAAACGAACTTGTAACTTGGTATTAAACTTGTCCATGACATGATCCTTGGCTTGCCTTGTAACCTTGATGATTTAATCCCTTAAGTAGATTAAATTTCCTTGTATGCTTCCATCGAGTTAATCATGCCTTGTTATTGAATTCTTGTTCGACTTGTGAACTTGACTTGAATTCCATGAACTTTAATCTTTTTATCAAGCATCGTGAACACTTGTATCTAGGTTTCATTAAAGTACCTAATGAACATGCATTTTTGTCTTGAAATGGTTTAATTACACATGTGTTGCTTAGATGGTAATTGAATCATGCATCTTATACTTGTGGTATATTCACTTCAATGGATTCCATGTGCTTTATATATCTTGGTTGTAATCTATATAGATACACACTATGATTTCTTGACATTTCACATGCCATGATAGTTGATGAACTTAGGGCATGACTTGTGCGTTCCAAAATCTTGGTTGTGCATGAGACGTGGTTAATGCATTTCTAGTATTTTGATACTCTCTTGGTTTGCACAACTTGTTGATTTTGGGACTTGGAATATCAATCAAGAATTGACATGGCTAGGACTTGGTTCTAGTACGGGGGAATGTCCTCCTACACTATAGTGCGCACTAGGGGAAAGGTACCTATGGGTTAATAGCCCTAAAGTGATCTCAAGAGTACGGTTTTAATCTGAGCGATATCCGAGTTTCCACATTGGTTGATTTCACTCCTTAAATTTCAAGTTGTTATTCCTTGAAGTTTTAAACCTTGTCGTGTTATGTGAAATGCACCAATCTTGTTATTTGCATAGATATTATGCCTCGTCTTTGATTTCGTGTATTACTTAATGTCGTGCTAATTGGTATGTTCCAATCATGTAAATTGCATTGATAATGTGATCCCTATATTCCCTTGTTTTCTTATCGTGTTATATGGATTGTCCCTAACCTTGTTCAATTGCATAGATAATGTGATTCATAGAAAATGGTAAACTTGTCATGTTAATTGGATTATTTCCAAATCTTGCTTAATTGTATTGATAATGCAATTTATGTTGATCTATATTCAAGTATCTTTCTTATCGTGTTCTTGGATTATCCCAATTTTGACGTGTTTTATATATGTATATATATCATGATTCTTGTTACTTATACTCCATGATAGCTTAGGATGATCCCTGAGTCTAATCTTTGACATAGACGATAGGTGGCATAATCCCTTTTGAACTATATCATGTTAGTCCTAAAAATCTCTAAAGAAATCGAGTCAATGCATGCTCATTCTATATGAGTAAACTTGTTTACTCACCCCGAAGTTACTGGGGGATTTGTTCAGGTATGAAGATTTGGTTCGTGATGCTCGTCGCTCCTTCGAAGGCTTATAGCTTTCGCATTTCAATTTCATGCAAGTGTTCGTATGAAATGCCATGTTTGTAACCTTTTGTATCAAACTTGTATTATTTGATTCTATTTATGTAAAGTGTGCATAAGTACACTCTTTTTATTGTATTCAACATGTATCAAATGAGGCCGGAGGCCAATGACATGCAACATGTATTTTATGCACTTTTGTTTTCAAGGCTAATTATGAAAATATTGAAAATTCATAAGTCATTGTAGCATAACTTTTGCATCGGGTGTGGGAATTCCATTCTATCGCTTTCATAGGTTTTCTATGATCATTCTTGAGGTGTAGTCAAGGGCCAAACACCGTTTTGTTCTAGGTTATGCATTTTAGCTTCATTAATAGCATTTTTAGTCATTTTTGGCCATTGAGAGGTCATATTTTGCATTCTTGGCATTTTGAAGCCGTGAACCATTGAAACGCGTCTTAAATGTCTTTCTACGTTTGCGTGCATGTCCACATTGCACAAAACCTATGAGTTTCGACTTTTGACTTATTTTTGGGCGATTTCATGAATATTTATGAAAAATTCCTCCACGGAGTGTCATTTTGAGTTCCCTCTTGTCTTAGCATGTTTTGAATGCTTCAACGATGTTAAGAGATGTTTTCAAATATGTTCGGATCATGTAGAAAACTTAAAGAGCCTTAGAGATGGACCATGCATCACAAACACACATTGCAACAGCTTTTCTGAGCTGCAGCAGATGTGTCAGCCGGCTGATGGAGCACCATCGGTCGACCGACGATTCTCGAGACTCCATTCCAGTAGGCTTTTTAGGAAAAACCTTGTTTCGGCCAGCTGATGATTGGGGTTCGGCCGACCGACGGTTGAGTTTCGGCCGGCTGAAGGTTGTATTTCGGTTGACCGATCCTCCCTGGAACATTCAGCTTTCAATTTTCCTTGGGCAACTTTGTTCTTCCGACTTCAGAAGGTCATATCTTCTTCATTCATGATCCAAATTTTGTCATTCTTGACTCTAAATTCAAGAGCTCAGAGTTAGTTATCCAATGATACCAACCACACATCATAACTCCATCTATGATGAGAGTTATTCCAGTTTTAGTAAGATAGGTTCATGGTAATTCTTAAACGGCAAAGGCCACCTTGTTTTAAATTCATATCTTGTTCGTTCGAACTCATAATCAGGCGATTCTTGAGTCTAACCTTGTTCATTTTTCATTATCTTTCCAATGGTGAGCTCAGTGGCACCCATTTTAATTTAGAAATGACCATTTTACCCTTGGTTCATTTGTTTTAGGATTAGGCATTCTTGCTTCATTTGTTTGGCTTATGTGAGTTTAGTGGCTTTATGAGGAGTCACTTCAGTGTCTTAGGGATGACGTATATCTCTTGAGGCCATTCTAATTCTTTTGCTTCCGCATCTTGGATTCGGTTCGGGTCATTACAGGACACGCTGGGTTGAAAAATCCAGGGTCGTCACAAATATAATACCACCAACTTATCAATTTAAATCATGCCTCAACAATAAACTTTATATATTATATTACAACATTATAGTATTAAGCTTCTAAAATAATTACAATTACCAATAGTAATTAACTAGAATGTAGAATTATCATAACAATAGTATAGTAATTCAAATCAATAAGAGTTCTATACAACATTAATAATCCCACACAAAATACACACACAACATACATGCTTAAATCAATAAACCCTAAGTCAATCATAAGGATTTCCTATAATATGTAAGACTATCATACTAAAAGTATGTACGCAATATATATTAAACCCCAAAAGATTGTAAAACACTTAAAATATAAACATACTACCACCCTTACCTTAATAGAGAATTGAATTTCTATAATCCAAGCAACCAAGCTTAAAAATGGAAAACAAATCTATGGTTTTGAAAAGGAGAGTGAGAGGAAACTTTTGTCTGTCTAAGGTGAGTAGAAGGAAGCTAAAATGAAGAAATAAGCTATTGATCAAGCTTTTCTTCAATGGTGGCTAGGTTAGGGTTTTGAAGAACAAAGGAAACGAAAAGGATGAAAGTGAAAATGGTGAGTGGAGGATCTAGTATTCCTTCACTCACTATGTGCTCTTATACTACCTCTCACACACACTAATGTAAGACTAAAATGTGAGCCTACACTTGTCACAAATCCATGCCTCCTTCCTAGGTTTAATCCTAAGCCTACACTTGTCAACCATCAAGGCTAACAAATGCACCAATCCTAGGTCAACAAGTGGGTGAATCTCTACCCTCCAAATGTTAAGAGATTATGCTTCCAAGTCTCCCTACCCAAATGCCAACAAATGGCTCCATGAGAATATGACATTTGTCACATTTTTCAAAATTTGCAAAAAAGTCATTTTTCAAAATAACTTACAAATTAAATTGCAAAAAGGTCCCTAAGATGAAAAATAATTATTTTTCATAATTACACTAAAACCCCAAAAATCAAGAATATTTTTAAAAAGTTATGCATCCATACCCTTTTGTGAAAAAGTAAGCAACTAGCATATTTTTCTACAAAAGTAAAAATACCAATATCATGGAAATCAAATATCATGGACTCATGCAAAGCCAGAATCAAATCCGAGCACAAAAAGTAAGGTTATGCAAGGAAAAATAATAAACGGGAAAAATAGGAAAAAGACGAAAAAATAATATCACCGAAAAAGGAAAGGGAGGAAAATGACCGGGTCATTACAATCTCGTACATGTCAAACACATCATAAAAGGTGTACTTATATACACGTTACATATTTAGCACCAAATATATAAGTTTTGACATATAAAGCTACAAATAGCATTTCATGCTAACATTTGCATGAATTATGAACTTCAAATCTACAAATCATCCCAAGCATAATGTGAATCTTGAATCTTAATTCATGTACCTGAAAAATGTCCCAACTACCTGGATGAGTAACATAAAGCTACTCGTAGGAGATGAGCATGCAAAGACCTAGCGTTTTATAAACTTATTAAGTTGTTATAAATCAATTCATACAGTCATGCCACCTAGCATTTATGTCAAAGGTAAGACTCAAGAAGCATCCTAAGCTACCTTAGAGCATTTCTAGCATAAACCACATCATTCTTGCACTTTAATAACATAGGAGTATATAGTGTAACGTAACAAGACATAGGTATTTGAAATTGTCAAATTGTAACCTAAAATGCGTTAATAACCGAAATGGTTCATGCCACCTAGAATCTAAGTCAAGATACTTATGTAGGATCATTTTATATAACACGAAAAGGTTTTAAATCTTCAAAGAATGCTACACTTGAAATTTAAAAAGTGAAATCAAGGCAAAACACAATATCTATACAATTAGACAAGGTTGAAACATTTCATATAACAAGAAAATTTTTAAATCTTCAAGGAATGTAACACTTGAAATTTAAAGAGTGAAATCAAGGCAAAGCACAATATCTATGCAATTAAACAAGGTTGAAAATTTCATATAACACGAAAAGTTTTAAATCTTCAAGGAATGCAACACTTGAAATTTAAAGAGTGAAATCCAAGATTAAGCATAAAGTCTATGCAATGATACAAGGTTGGAATATTCCATATAACACGAAAATGTTTTAAATCTTCAAGGAATACAACACTTGAAATTTAAAGAGTGAAATCAAAGATGAAGCATAAAATCTATGCAATGAAACAAGGTTGGAATATTGCATATAACACGAAAAGGTTTTAAATTTTAAAGGAATACAACACTTAAAATCTAAAGAGTGAAATCAAAGATGAAGCATAAAATCTATGTAATGAAACAAGGTTGGAATATTCCATAAAACACGAAAAAGTTCTTAAATCTTCAAGGAATGACACTTGAAATTTAAGGAGTGAAATCAAACAATGTGGATACTCGGATATTGCCCGGATTAAAACTTTAGGCCTACTAACCATGGGTACCTTCCCCTAGTGCGCACTCTATTGTATCTATCCCCCGTACTAGAACGAAGTCCCAGCCATGTCAAGTATTGATTAATATTACCGAGTTTCCAAAATCAACAAGTTGTGCAAGTCAAGATAGTATCAAGATACAAGTAATGCATTAAACCACATTCCATGCACAACCAAGATTATGGAAACACACAAGTTATGCCCTCAGTCCTCAACTATAATGGCATATAAAATGTCAAGAAATTATAGTGTGCATCTATATAGACTACAACTAAGATATATAGCATAAAGAATCCATTGATGTAAATATACCACAAGTATGAGACATGTGATCTAATTATTTGTTAAACAACACATGAATAATTAAAGCATCCTAAGATAATTGTGCAAGTCCATTAACTACATTAATGAAACCAAGATACAAGAGGTCATGATACATGATAAAAAGGTAAAAGCCCCATGAAATACAAGTCCAATTCATAAGTTTGACAAGGGTTCAATATCAAAGCATAATTAACTCGATGGAAGCATAAAAGGGGATTTAATCAACTTAAAGTATTAAATTCTCAAGACTTCAAGGCAACTCTAAATATTCTACGAATAAAATATGTCAAAGGTCATGTCAAGGACTAATTTAATACCAAGTTACAAGTTCATTCCATACAAGATGCAACCATGTGAATTGAATTCCATACAAAGGAAATAATTAAATATAAGTCTCAAAAATTATCCGCTTATTCTCTATTTGATACACGTGAAAGAACTTGTCAAGGAAATCATGAATACCATGTTAGAAACTTAATCAAGCCCACGGAACCATTGAATAGATTTTAATTAATTCATTTAATTAAAATCTCTTGATTTTAAAACTCATCCAAATACTCTCAAATTAAAATATGTTATAAAACATGTCAAGACATGATTCAATAGCATAATACAATAAATTTCCATGCAAGATACAATCATGATGATTAAACCATCATACTACAAAATAATAAAATGAAAGGTTTCAAAACCTAATCAAATATTATCGATTTAATATATGTGAAAGTATATGGCATGCTCATCAACAATACCAAGTCGGAAATCCAATGAAGTGAATAGTACACTTGGAATAAATTGATTAATCTAATTAATTAATTATCTCTAGATTTTAAAACATCTCCGAATACTCTCAAATTCACCTATGTTGAAGAGTATGCTAGGGTCTAATATAATATGACATCACATATTGATTTCAAGCTAGATACGGCCACATGAATAAAATTTTCATTCAAGAAAATAATTAAATAAAAGTTTCAATACTTGTCCAAATGCTCTCAATTTAATATATGTCAGTGAACATATCAAGGTGTAATTTAATAGCATGCCACAAGTTTAAACTAAGATATAACCAACCGGGAGAATTAAATCTCGTACAAGAAAATAAATAAATAAAGTTTCTAGATTTAATACAAAGACATGTAAATGAGTTGTATAAGCATCAATAGCATACAATATATCAAGAATATAAACCTATAACATCCCCTACCTCAATTTGAGATGCAATCTCAAATAACCACCGAAAGAAAAGTGCTCTGAATCTAACGATATTCCTAAGTTATGTTGGGGACAACGAGGGAAGCAACTTTAACCTTGAGGCACCATGAAATCCAAACCCAAACTCAACAATGGTTGAAAATGGATTCTAATAACGGAGAAAGGTAGAGCACTTCAAGGCATACGATAAACGTTAATGCTCAAAGCAAATAACCAGGGAAAGAGAGTGGAGGAGAAGAAAGAATGGGGCAGCCCTTGGGCTGCCATGGTTGCCGGCCAAGAGAGGAAAAAGATGGCTGAAAAAGTGATTTTTGACTTTAAGTCATTCTATTTATAGTAAAACCCTAAAAGTGCTCCAAACTGGCCCAGCCGGGTCCGAAAAAGTGGAATTTGCGCAGACGTGCTTAAACGGTGAAATACCATGAACAAAAAAGAACTAAAATGAAATGAAATAAAATAAATAATGGAAGAAACGGCAACAAAAATTGAGTCCCGTGCAGAGAGATATGCCCCGAACAAGTCCGGCGATAATCAGGGTCAAAAATCCCTAAAACTGGGGAAAATGACCAGAAGGGAATTCTAAGAGTACACGATTCGATGAAATATGAAAATAAATCCCGTACGAGGATCCATACTCAAAATGAAGCATTTTTCAATAACTTTTGTTAATTGCATAATGACCCCTCCAAGAAAGGGTAACTGCAAAACTAGGCCAGAATGAAAATATTTTCCAAAAGATACTTTCTTAGAAACCCCCGAAATAAAATATCTTCAAAGGATATTTATGAAAAACACCCCAAGAAAGAAGAATGTTTCTGAAGAAACTTTGCATCCATGCCCGTATGGACACCAAGAGCAACCAGAGTACTTTTCTACAAAAGTAAAGATACGTATTTCATGGAAATCACTTAGAATGAATGTACGTGAAGTCAGAAATCAACTCCGAGCATAAAAAGTGAGATTACGCCAAAAAATGACAAACGGGGAAAAAGACGAAAAGTGAATAGTGTCTACATAGTGAAAATGTGGAAATGACTCGGTCCTTGAAGGAAGTTGTCAATCCAAATGAAAGAGTCTCTGAAACCATTTTCAAGCACTTGAGATGACACTATGAGACGAGAAACCGAACTCAAAAGAAAAGACAACGGAAAAAAAAATATCCGTAAAATTTTAGAAAAAGGAAGGGAAGAAAAATGACCGGGTCATTACAACCTACCCCTCCTTAAAGAAATTTTGACCCCGAAATTAGGAACATCTAGAGGAGAACCGAACTGAGATCGAATGCAAGGTCAAACCAGAGCATTGATCATAAAGCACTAAAGGACAACTCCAAAAGGCTCAAGATCAACTGAAGGAACGCGAAACCACGAAGACGAACCGAAGACGACACCTCATACGAATCGGCATGTCGACTCAACGTGAACCACCGAAAGGATCCCAAGACAACAAAACATTGAAGCACGACAAAAGAAGAGAGCAACAAGAAAGTACGAACAGCGACCAGAACTCGCCCATGACGTACTCAGATGAGTGGTAGCAATGACAGCGCCTAGTGCCCGCCCACACTTACTCACTAGTAAGGTAGTATCGACGGCAACTATAACACCCCCCCCCCCCACAACACACAACTTGCCATAGTAGCATGACAATATAAGGCGCTAGTCCATAACCTACCCCCAACCAGGCCAGCCCGGAGAAAACTATCGATACGGATGACATCAATGTCGGATATGATCATTACTAAAAGCACTACAGAAACCAGGCATTTTGTGAGAGTGGGGAATGGTCCAATGATGTCCGACCAGACCATCTTGGCCAATCCCAAAACTCTGACAACAATGTCATAGGCACTGCTATGCTTAAGGACTTAAATCCTCGGTACAAGTAGAGCCAGTAACTCCTATATTACAAAACACCCTTGACACTCCCCGACCACGTTGTGAAGCCACGAAGGAAAAAAGAAATGAAACGGTGCCTCCCTGGCGCTCGTCTCACTCCACCAGACAAAGACTGTGATTCTTCGCTCACATGAGCCTTACTCGCATCAACCGTCAGACTAAGGTCTCGAAATACCCAACCAACAAAACAGACAAGAAGGTTCCCAACATGGGTCCTTACGGAATGAATTTCTCCTATCAAGGAAGAAACTTCATAAAACAATAATGCATCCAATGGATATGACAAACCCTAAGAGACAATGTCAAAACCAGATATAAAGTAAATAGCTAGCATACAACATAGCAACGAACTACCTACTCACACAAGTAGTAAAAAGCACGTATGACATGTCAGCATATGCAGGAGAAGGACAGGAAGCATGATGATATCCTGCATATAATCATGTAAAGATGAACAAGTGAATACAATGTACTCAGGCAGACAAGCATATATTATATGCTAAAATAATAAGCAAGTACCATGTGCTAAGGCGAACGAGCATATATCATATGCTAAGACAGTCAAGGTAAGCTCCTAAACAAGTTATCACATAAGCAATAGACATGTTATCAAGTTAAAACATGTTATCAAGAAGCACGTAAGTACATGGTATGACAATACACGTGAATGAAAAACGTAAGGTATGCCGACATATGTCGCATGCGATCATGCTAACATAAATACGCAGACATGATATCACACCAGGACATGTTAGTAACCCAGACCATGTTATTAGGAAGCATATATACACATAAAGTATGCTTAACAAATAATAGATGTCTCAAAACACCTGAGCATGTGAACATATTATCATACAAGACATGTTCTCAAACAAGACATGTTATCAAGATACAAATGACATACCAAAGCAAAACAACGTGGGCATGATATGCACCCAAAACCCATCGTCCATGGTTTTCGAACCTAGACGCTCTGATACCACCTGTGATGACCCTGAATTTTTTAACCTAATATGTCCTGTAATGACCCAAAACGGATCCAAAATGCAGAAGCTAGAATATAAACAAGGTCTTTAGAGATGTACATTATCCTTAAGACATAAAAGTGACTTCTCGAGGAGTTTTAAGACTCAATGGAGGTAAAAACGGAGACAAGGATATCAAAAACCCTACAAGAGAAGAACCAAGGGTAAAATGGTTATTTTACTCTAAGTAGAATAAATTTAACTTACAACAAGTCAAATGAGATCAAAATTACCCTAAAACATTCTTTGGTAACTTCACATGAAGTCCCTAGGCCAAAAGGAGAGAAAACCCAAAAGAACCCTATCCCGGTTCGAACTAAATTTGACACCCTCTCACTAAAACAAGAATATCTCGAGTTAGGAGAAGAATCTGAAACTATAATTTATACCATTGGAAAGCTTACTTTGATGCGGTCTGGTTAGACTTTATAACGGACTAATTCGGAGTTAAAACGAAAGAGTTATGATAGTTTGAAATTAGAAGACCAAAGCTGAACCTACAAAAAGGGTTCTGGAGGACTTTAACCGGTTCAGAATTCCTAAACCAGTTTAAAATGGATAGAATGTCCATGTTGGACCCAAAGATATACCTTGAACCGGTTCAGCCTTTCTGAACTAGTTCAACCCATCCTGAATTGAACCCAAACAGAAGAAAACCAGAAAAATGAGTTTGAAACACGGTTTTCTATACCAAGACGACATTTTTCACAAAAATGTCATGAAGAAACTCTCCCTAAAATCACATTTTCCATGTGACAAAGTTAAGAGCGGAATTTATTTCCCGAAGGAAAACCCCAAAATGCCCTTAAACCAAAATATGCAAGAAAAATGTGAAATGAGTCAATAGGAGGCTCATTTCACCAAGGAAGGAGTTTTTCATGAAAAAAATCATGCACGTAGACATAACTTTCCTATTAGGAAATGCTACAATGATCCACAGCTTAAAAATACCACCAATACAAAATCCGACCCCCCGACAGCTAAAAAAGGCAAAAATGCACATGAAAAGGGAATTTTGAAACTTAAAATTATGAAATGGTTTCAAATTACCGTTTGGCCCTTAGCCACACTTCATGCATGATTAATGAGACCCTATAAAAGAATAAAAATGGAATTCCCACACCCGATGCAACCATGGTGGAACAATGACTTGTCATTTTTCAATATTTTCATAATATTTCATGAAGTTAAAAATTACATATGATACAATTAAGATACATGTCATTGGCCTCCGGCCTCATCTCAAACATGTCAAGCACATCATAAAAGGTGTAGTTATGTACACGTTACATATTTAGAACCAAATATACAAGTTTTGACATATAAAGCTGCATTTCATGCTAACATTTGCATGAATCATGAACTTCAAATCTACAAATCATCCCAAGCATAATGTGAATCTTGAATCTTGATTCCTGTACCTGAAAAATGTCCCTACTACGTGGGTAAGTAACATAAAGCTACTCGTAGGAGATGAGCATGCAAAGACCTAACGTTTTACAAGCTTATTAAGTTGTTATAAATCAATTCATACAATCATGTCACCTAGCGTCTCTGTCAAAGGTGAGACTCAGGGAGCATCCTAAGCTACCTTGGAGCATTTCTAGCATAAACCACATCATTCATGCACTTTAACAACATAGGAGCATATAGTGTAACGCAACATGACATAGGTATTCGAAATTGTCAAATTGTAACCTACAATGCGTTAATAACCGAAACAGTTCATGCCACCTCAAATCTAAGTCAAGATACTTATGTAGGATCATTCCATATAACACGAAAAGGTTTTAAATCTTCAAAGAATGCAACACTTGAAATTTAAAGAGTGAAATCAAGTCAAAGCACAATATTTATGCAATTAGATAAGGTTGAAACATTTCATATAATACGAAAAGTTTTAAATCATCAAGGAATGCAACACTTGAAATTTAAAGAGTGAAATCAAGGCAAAGCACAATATCTATGTAATTAGACAAGTTTGAAACATTTCATATAATACGAAAAGTTTTAAATCTTCAAGGAATGCAACATTTAAAATTTAAAGAGTGAAATCCAAGATGAAGCATAAAGTTTATACAATGAAACAAGGTTGGAATATTCCATATGTAATGACCTGGTTATTTTCCTCCCTTTCCTTTTTCTCAAATTTTACAGATAAATTTTTTTCGTTTAATTTTTTTTTCCAAGTTCTATTTATCGTCACTGGGTATCGTCTCGAGTGCTTAGAAATGGTTTCTGAGACTCTTTCATTTAGATTGAAAACTTCCTATAAGGACCGAGTCATTTCCACATTTTCACTTTTTGGACACTATTCACATTTCGTCTTTTTTTCCGTTTGTCACTTTTTGGCACATCCTCACTTTTCATGCTCGGAGTTGGTTTTTGACTTCACGTACCTTCGTCCTAAGTGGTTTCCCCGAAGTACATATCTTTACTTTTGTAGAAAAGTACCCTGGTTGCTCCTGGTGTCCATAGGGGTATAGATGCAAAGATTCTTCAGCAACATTCCTGTTTCTTCGGGTGTTTTTCTTAAATATCTTTTGAAAATATTTTTTTTCATGGGTTTTTAAGAAAATATTTTTAGAAGATATTTTCTTTCTGGGTCATTTTTGTAGTTACCCTTTCTTGAAGGGGTCATTGTGCAATTAACGAAAATTATTGCAAAATGCCTCGTTTTGAGTCTGAATCCTCGTACGGGATTCATTTTCACATTTCGTCAAGTCATGAACTCTTAGAATTTCCTCCCAGTCGTTTTCCCCAGTTTTAGGGATTTTAGACCCTAGTTGCCGCTGAACTTGTTCGGGGCATATCTCTCTGCTCGAGACTCGATTTTCGATGTCATTTCTTTCGTTGTTCATATTTTTCCATTTCAGTTCTTTTTTGTTCACGGTGTTTTACTGTTCGAGCGCGTCTGCATGAATTCCACTTTTTCGGACCCGGCAGGGCTCTTTTGGGGCACTTTTAGGGTTTTACTATAAATAGAATGTCTTAAAGTGAAAAATCACTTTTTCCTCTTCTTTCTCCCTCTTTGGCTGGCAGCCATGGCAGCCCCTTGGGCAGCCATGGCAGCCCCTTGGGCTGCCACCATTCTTTCTTCTTTTTCCACTTGCATTCTTTTGTTATTTCTCTCCCACCTTAACGTTTGTCGTAGGCCTCGTCGTGCTCTACCTTTCCCCTTATCAGAATCCATTTCTGACTAATTTAGAGTTCGGATTTCGAGTTTGGGTTTGGATTTTCATAGTGCCTCAAAGGTTAAAGTTGTTCCTCTCGTTGTCCCTGACATAACCTAGGAGTATCGTCGGATTTAGAGCACTTTTCTTTTAGTCGGGATTTGAAATTTTCATCTCAAATTGAGGTAAGGGATGCTATAGGTTTATATTCTTGATGTATTGCATGTTTTTTATGCTTATACAACTTATTTTCATGCCTTTATATCAAATCTAGAAACTTTATTATTTATTTTTCTTATATGAGATTTGATTCTCCCAGTTGGTTATACCTTTTAAACATGTGACATGATATTAAATTGCACCTAGATATGATCATTGACATATATTAAACTGAGAGCATTTGGACAAGTATTGAAGTTTTTATTTAATTATTTTCTTGAATGAAAATTTAATTCATGTAGCCATATCTAGCTTGAAATAAATATGTGATGTCATATTATATTAGGCCCTAGCATACTCTTCAATATATGTGAATTTGAGGGTATTCGGAGATGTTTTGGAACCCTTGTTTCCTTCTTGCTTCCGTTGAGCCTCGGGACTCCTCAAGAAACCACTTTTGTGTCTTAGGGATGATGTACATCTCTAGAGGCTATGTTTCTATTTTGCATCCGTATTGTTTTTGGATCCGTTTCAGGTCATCCCAGGATACACTGGGTTTGTAAAATCCAGGGTCGTCGCAGGTGATATCAGATCGTCCGAGTTAGAATACCTTGGACGACTGGTTTTGGGTGCATATCATGCTCACGTTGTTTTACTTTGATATGTATTTTGTATCTTGATAACATGTCTTGTTTGATAACATGTCTTGTATGATAACATGTTCACATGCTTAAGTGTTTTGAGATATCTATTATTTGTTAAGCATGTTTTATGTGTATATATACTTCCTGATAATATGGTCTGGTTGCTATCATGTCCTGGTGTGATATCACGTCTATTTGCTTATGTGACAACTTGCTTAGAAGGTTACCTTGACTGTCTTAGCATATGATATATGTTTGTTTACCTTAGCACATGGTACATGTTTGTTATTTTAGCATGTGTTATATACTTGTCTGCCTGAGTACATTATATACGTTTGTTCATCTTGACATGATTATATGCAGCATATCATCGTGTTTTACGTTCTTCTCCTACATACACTGACATATCTTACTTAATTTTTACTACTTGTATGAGTAGGTAATCCGTTGCTATGTTGTATGCTAGCTGTTTACTTTTATATCTGGTTTTGACATTGTCTCTCGGGGTCTGTCATATCCCTTGGATGCGTTCTTGTTTCGCGAGTTTCTTCCTTGGATAGGAGAAATTCATCCTGTAAAGACCCATGTCGGGAACCTTCTTGTCTGTTTTCTTGGTTGGGTGTCTCAGGGTCTTAGTCTGACGGTTGATGCCAGTAAGACTCATGTGAGCGTAAAATCATAGTCCTTGTCTGGTAGAGTGAGACGCGGGCTAGGGAAGCACCGTTTCATCCCTTTTCCTTCATAGCTTCACGACGTGGTCAGGTAGTGTCAAGGATGTTTTGCAATATAGGAGCTGCTGGCTCTACTTACATTGAGGATCTAAGGCCTTAAGCGTAGCGGTGCTTATGACATTGTTGTCAAAGTTTTGGGATTGGCCAAGATGGTCTAGCCACAAAATACCTGGTTTCTGTAGTGCTCTCGGTAATGATCGTTTCCAGCATTGATGTCATTGGTATCGATAGGTTTTTCAGAGTTTACCTGGTTTGGGGCAGGTTATGAACTAGTGCCTTCTACTATCATACTACCGTATCAAGTTGTGTGTTGTGGGCGGGTGTTAGTCGCCATCAATGCTACCTTAATAACGAGTAAGTATGGGCGGGCACTAGGCACTGTCGTTGCTACCACACATTTGAATACGTTGTGGGTGGGTTCTGGTCGCTGTTCATACTGCCTTGTCACTCTCTTCTTCTGTCGTGTTTCAACGTTTCGTTGCCTTAAGATTCTCTCAGTAGTTAACGTTGAATTAACGTGCTGATTCGTTTGAGGTGTTGTCTCAGTTCGTGGTTTCACGTTCCTTCAGTTGATCTAGAGAATTCTAGAGTTGTCCTTTAGCGCTTTATGAGTTGTCCTTTGGTTTGACCTTGTGTTCAGTCTTTGTTTTGTTTGTTCCGGTATATTTCTAATTTCAGGGATGCAATTCCTTTAAGGAGAGTAGGTTGTAAAGACTTTGTCATTTTTCTGCCTTTCCTTTTTCTCAAATTTTACGGATAAATTTTTTCTGTTTAATTTTCTTTTTCGAGTTCTATTTCTTGTCACTGGGTGTCATCTCGAGTGCTTGGAAATGGTTTCCGAAACTCTTTCATTTGGATTGACAACTTCCTTTAAGGATCGAGTCATTTTCACATTTTCACTTTTTAAACACTATTCACATTTCGTCTTTTTCCCCGTTTGTCACCTTTTGGCACAGCCACACTTTTCATGCTCGGAGTTGGTTTTTGACTTTACGTACGTTCATCCTAAGTGGTTTCCACGAAGTACGTATCTTTACTTTTGTAGAAAAGTACTCTGATTGCTCCCGGTGTCCATAGAGGCATAGATGCAAAGATTCTTCAGAAACGTTCCTATTTCTTGGGGTGTTTTTTGTAAATATCTTTTGAAGATATTTTATTTTAGGGGTTTCTAAGAAAATATTTTTAGAAGATATTTTCTTTCTGGGTCATTTTTGCAGTTACCCTTTCTTGGAGCGGCCAATGTGCAATTAACGAAAGTTATTGCAAAATGCCTCATTTTGAACCTGAATCCTCATATGGGATTCATTTTCACATTTTGTTGAGTCATGAACTCATAGAATTTCCTCCTGGTCGGTTTTCCCAGTTTTAGGAATTTTTGACCCCGGTTGCCGCCAAACTTGTTCGGGACATATCTCTCTGCTCGAAACTCGATTTTTGACGTCGTTTCTTTCGTTGTTCATATTTTTCCATTTCAGTTCTTTTTCATTCACAGTGTTTTACCGTTTGAGCACGTCTGCATGAATTCCACTTTTCCGGACCCGGCGGGACCCTTTCAGGGCACTTTTAGGGTTTTACTATAAATAGAATGTGTTAAAGTGAAAAATCACGTTTTCCTCTTCTTCCTCCCTCTTTGGCTGGCAGCTATGGCAGCCCCTTGGACTGCCACCATTCTTTCTTCTTTTCCACTTGCATTCCTTTGTTATTTCTCTCCCGCCTTAACGTTTATCATAGGCCTCCTCGTGCTCTACCTTTCCCCCTTATCAGAATCCATTTCTGACCAATTTTGAGTTCGGGTTTCGAGTTCGGGTTTGGATTTTCATTGTGCCTCAAAGGTTAAAGTTGTTCCTCTCGTTGTCCCCAACATAACCTAGGAGTATCGTCAGATTCAAAGCACTTTTCTTTCTGTGAGGATTTGAGATTTCATCTCAAATTTAGGAAGGGGATGCTATAGGTTTATATTCTTGATATATTGCATGTTATTGATGCTTATACAACTTATTTTCATTCCTTTGTATCAAATCTAGAAACTTTATTATTTATTTTTCTTGTATGAGATTTGATTCTCCCGGTTGGTTATAGCTTCGTTTAAACATGTGACATGATATTAAATTACATCTTGATATGATCATTGATATATATTAAATTAAGAGCATTTAGACAAGTATTGAAGTTTTTTTGAATGAAAATTTAATTTATGTGGCCATATCTAGCTTGAAATCAATATGTGATGTCATATTATATTAGGTCCTAGCATACTCTTCAATATATGTGAATTTGAGGGTATTCGGAGAAGTTTTAAAATCTAGAGATAATTAATTAATTAGATTAATTAATTTATTCCAAGTGTACTATTCACTTCATTAGATTTCTAACTTGATATTATTGATGAACATGCCATATAATTTCAAATATATTAAATCGGGAATATTTGATTAGGTTTTGAAACCTTTCATTTATTATTTTTCTTGTATGAAGGTATAATTATCATGGTTATAACTTGCATGGAAATTACTTGTATCATGCTATTAAATCAAGTCTTGACATGTTTAATAACATACTTTAATTTGAGAGCATTTGGATGAGTTTCAAAATCTAGAGATTTTAATTAAATGAATTAATTAAAATCTATTCAATGATTCCATGGACTTGATTAAGTTTCTAACTTGGTATTCATGATTTCCTTGCTAAGTTCATTCACTTGTATCAAATAGAGAATAATCGGATAAGTTTTGAGACTTACATTTATTTATTTTCTTTTGTATGAAATTTAATTCACATGGTTGTGTCTTGTATGAAATGAACTTGTAACTTGATATTGAACTTGTCCTTGACATGATCCTTGACATATCTTGTCCGTAGAATATTTGGACTTGCCTTGTAATCTTGAGAATTTAATCCCTTAGGTAGATTAAATTCTCTTTTATGCTTCCATCTAGTTAATCATGTATTGATATTGAACTCTTGTCAAACTTATGAATCAAACTTGTATTTCATGGACTTTTATCTTTTTGCCAAGCATCATGACCCCTTATATCTTAGTTTCGTTAATGTACTTAGTGAACTCGCACAATTGTCTTGGAATGGTTTAATTACTCATGTGTTGTTTAGTGAATAATTAAATCATTAATCTTATACTTGTGATATATTTACATCAATGGATTCCATGTATTATATATCTTAGTTGTAGTCTATATAAATGCACACTATGATTTCTTGACATTTCACATGCCATTATAGTTGAGTACTTAGGGCATGACTTGTGTGTTTCCAAAATCTTGGTTGTGCATGAAATGTGGTTAATGCATTACTTGTATCTTGATACTATCTTGACTTGCACAACTTGTTGATTTTGAAAACTCAGTAATATCACAAGAATTGACATAGCTAGGACTTGGTTCTAGTATGGGAGATAGAGAGCTCCCTACATTATACTGCGCACTAAGGGAAGGTACTGATAGGTTAGTAACCCTAAAGTGATCCCAAGAGTACGATTTTAATCCGGGCGATATCCGAGTACCCACATTGATTGATTTCACTCTTTAAATTTCAAGTTACTATTCCTTGAAGATTTAAAACTTGTTGTGTTATGTAGAATGTTATAATCATGTTTCATTGCATAGATATTATGCATTATCCTTGATTTCACGCCTTATCCTTGTCGTGTTATATGGAGTATTTCCTACCTTGTTTAATTGCATAAACATTATGCTTACTTCGTGTATTTAGATCTCATTTAGCATACTCGAAACTGTGCACTTACTTCTTGTATCTAGATTCCATTTAGTATACTCGTGTCTTGTATACTTACTTTGTGTGTTTCCGATCCCGTTTAGTATACCTGTGTTTTGTATACTTGCTTCACATGTTTTCATCTTCGTGTAGTACACTTGTAACCGGTATGCTTACATGTCGTGTATCTCATTTCAACTACTTATGTAACTTAGGATGATCCTTGAGTCTCACTTTGACATAGACGTTAGGTGGCATGAGCCCCTTTAACATGTTTCACCTTAAGGTGATATTACTGTAAAATGCTAAGTCTATGCATGCTCATTTCCTACGAGTAGCTTTATGCTACTCACCCCAAAGTTACCGGGGACATTTTTCAGGTACAGGAATCAAGGTTGAGATTCTCATTATCCTTGGATGATTTGTAGACTTGAAGGTTTCAATTCTTGTAAATGTTGGCTTGAAATGCCATTTGTGGCCTTATATGTCAAAATGTGTATATTTGATTTTAAACATGTAATGTGTATATAAGTACACTCTTTATAATGTATTTGGCATGTATGAAATGAGGCCATAGACCAATGATATCTAATTTGCATTCTATACATTTTCACTTTCAAGATATATTATGGAAATAATGAAAAATGTCAAGTCATTACTTCACCATGTTTGCATCGGGTGTGGGAATTCCATTTTTATTCTTTTATATGGTCTTATTAACCATGTATGAGGTGTGGCTAAAGGCCAAACACTATTTTGTTTTAGGTTTTGCATTTTTGTTTCATTTATTGCATTTCAAGGCAATTTTATGAAAAATTGAGGTTTGAGAGGTCATATTTTGCATTGAGGATATTTTCAAGCGTGAGCCATTGGGACGCGTCTTAAATGTCTTTTTACGTTTGTGTGCATGTCCACATCTCACAAAAACCTTAAATTTCAGTTTTAGAACTTTCATAGGGTTTTTTATGAGTTTTTATGCAAAATTTATGCTTTAGAGTTTGACTTAAGCTTCTCTCTTATTTTAGCATGTTATGCATGTTTGAATGAGGCTAGGAAATATTTTCAAACTTGTTTTGGATCATATGGGATGCATGTATAGCTTTTAGGTTAGACTGAGCATCTTCCTCACACATTGCAGCAACAACTTTTGCTACTGTCTGTTACGTCGGTCAGCTGAAGAGAGCCATCAGCCGGCTGACACATGCTCGAGACCATTTCCAGTAGGCTTTTAATGAAAAGAGTCATTTTAGTCGGCTGATGATGGAGTTTCGGCCGGCTGGTCCTTGCCGTCGGTCGGCTGATCCTCCCTAGAGCCTTCTCCTTTCAGTTTTTCTTGGACAGCTTTGTTACACCAACTTCAGAGGGCCATATCTCACTCGATTTAAATCCAAATTGGGTCATTTTTGAATCTAAATTCAAGAGCTTGAAGTCAGATTTCAAATGGTACCAACCAAACACCAAAAATCCAAATGTAGTTAGAGTTATTGTAGTTTTAGTGAGATAGGGTTGTGGTATCCCTTAATCAGAGGATGTCTCTTTGTTCTATTTTCACATCTTTTCCGTCCGGATTCCGAATTAGGTGATTCTTGAGTCTAACCTCGTTCATTTTTTGTTGTCCTTCCAATGGTGTGCACGGTGGCACCCATTTATGGGTAAAATGACTATTTTACCCTTGGACCATTTCTTGTAGGGTTTTGGAACCCTTGTTTCCTTCTTGCTTCCGTTGAGCCTCGGGACTCCTCAGGATGCCACTTTTGTGTCTTAAGGACGATGTACATCTCTAGAGGCCATGTTTCTATTTTGCTTCCGCATTTTTTTGGATCCATTTTGGGTCATCACAGGACACACCGGATTTATAAAATCCAGGGTCGTCACACCATATAACACGAAAAGGTTTTAAATCTTCAAGGAATACAACACTTGAAATTTAAAGAGTGAAATCAAAGATGAAGCATAAAATATATGCAATGAAACAAGGTTGGAATATTGCATGTAACACGAAAAGGTTTTAAATCTTCAAGAAATACAACACTTGAAATTTAAAGAGTGAAATTAAAGATGAAGCATAAAATCTATGCAATGAAACAAGGTTAAAATATTCCACAAAACACGAAAAGGTTCTTAAATCTTCAAGGAATAACACTTGAAATTTAAGGAGTGAAATCAAACAATGTGGATACTCGGATATCGCCCGGATTAAAACTGCACTCTTGGGATCACTTTAGGGCTACTAACCTATGGGTACCTTCCCCTAGTGCACACTCTATTGTAGGGGGCTTTCTATCCCCCGTACTAGAACCAAGTCCTAGCCATGCCAAGTCTTAATTGATATCACCGAGTTTCCAAAATCAACAAGTTGTGCAAGTCAAGATAGTATCAAGATACAAGTAATGCATTAAACCACATTCCATGCACAACCAAGATTATGGAAACACACAAGTTATGCCCTCGGTCCTCAACTATAATGACATGTGAAATGCCAAGAAATCATAGTGTGCATCTATATAGACTACAACTAAGATATATAGCACATGAAATCCATTGATGTAAATATACCACAAGTATGAGACACATGATTTAATTATTTGTTAAACAACACATGAATAATTAAAGCATCCTAAGACAATTATGCAAGCCCATTAACTACATTAATGAAACCAAGATACAAGAGGTCATGATGCATGATAAAAAGGTAAAAGCCCTATGAAATACAAGTCCAATTCATAAGTTTGACAAGGGTTCAATATCAAAGCAAAATTAACTCGATGGAAGCATAAATGGGGATTTAATTAACTTAAAGGATTAAATTCTCAAGACTACAAGGCAACTCTAAATATTCTACGAATAAGATATGTCAAAGGTCATGTCAAGGACTAATTTAATACCAAGTTACAAGTTCATTCCATACAAGATGCAACCATGTGAATTAAATTCCATACAAAGGAAATAATTAAATATAAGTCTCAAAAATTATCCGATTATTCTTTATTTGATACACGTGAAAGAACTTGTCAAGGAAATCATGAATACCAAGTTAGAAACTTAATCAAGCCCATGGAACCATTGAATAGATTTTAATTAATTCATTTAATTAAAATCTCTAGATTTTAAAACTCATCCAAATGCTCTCAAATTAAAGTATGTTATAAAACATGTCAAGACATGATTTAATAGCATAATACAAGAAATTTCCAAGCAAGATACAACTATGATGATTAAACTTTCATACAACAAAATAATAAAATGAAAGGTTTCAAAACCTAATCAAAATATTACCGATTTAATATATATGAAAGTATATGGCATGCTCATCAACAATACCAAGTCGGAAATCCAATGAAGTGAATAGTATACTTGGAATAAATTGATTAATTTAATTAATTAATTATCTCTAGATTTTAAAACATCTCCGAATACTTTCAAATTCACCTATGTTGAAGAGTATGCTAGGGCCTAATATATTATGACATCACATATTGATTTCAAGTTAGATACGGCCACAAGAATTAAATTTTCATTCAAGAAAATAATTAAATAAAAGTTTCAATACTTGTCCAAATGCTCTCAATTTAATATATGTCAATGAACATATCAAGGTGCAATTTAATAACATGCCACAAGTTTAGACCAAGCTATAATCAACCGGGAGAATTAAATCTCATACAAGAATATAAATAAATAAAGTTTATAGATTTAATACAAAGACATGTAAATGAGTTGTATAAGCATCAATAGCATGCAATACATCAAGAATATAAACCAATAACATCCCCTACCTCAATTTGAGATGAAATCTCAATTCCCCACCGAAAGAAAAGTGCTCTAAATCTGACGATACTCCTAGGTTATGTCGGGGACAACGAGGGAAGAAACTTTAACCTTTGAGGCACCATGAAAATCCAAACCCGAACTCGAAACCCAAACTCAAAAATGGTCAAAAATGGATTCTAATAAGGGGGAAAGGTAGAGCACGTCAAGGCCTACGGTAAGTGTTAAGGCTCGAAGCAATTAACCAAGGAAAGAGAGGGAGAAGATGGCTGAAAAAGTAATTTTTGACTTTAAGTCATTCTATTTATAGTAAAACCCTAAAAATACCCCCAACGGGCCCCACCGGGTTCGGAAAAGTGGAATTTGCGCAGACGCGCTCAAACAGTAAAACACCATGAATGAAAAGAAAAATGAATAACAAAAGAAACAGCGTCAAAAACTGAGTCCCGTGCAAAAAGATATACCCGAAACAAGTCTGGCGGCAACTGGGGTCAGAAATCCCTAAAACTGGGAAAAATGACCGGAAGGGAATTCTAAGAGTACACGACTCGATGAAATGTGAAAATGAATCCCGTACAAGGATCCAAGCTCAAAATGAAGCATTTTGCAATAATTTTCATTAATTGCACAATAACTCCTCCAAGAAAGGGTAACTGCAAAATTGGGCCAGAATGAAAATATCTTCCAAAAGATACTTTTTTAGAAACCCCCGAAATAAAATATCTTCAAAAGATATTTATGAAAAACACCCCAAGAAAGAAGAAAGTTTCCGAAGAAACTTTGCATCCATACCCCTGTGGACACCGAGAGCAACCAGAGTATTTTTCTACAAAAGTAAAGATAAGTATTTCATGAAAATCACTTAGAATGAAGGTACATGAAGTCAGAAATCAATTCCGAGTATGAAAAGTAAGGTTGTGCCAAAAAGTGACAAACGGGGAAAAAGACGAAAAGTGAATAGTGTCCAAAAAGTGAAAATATGGAAATGACTCGGTCCTTAAAGGAAGTTGTTAATCCAAATGAAAGAGTCTCGAAAACCATTTTTAAGCACTCGAGATGACACTATGAGATAAGAAACCGAACTCAGAAAAGAAAAGACAACGGAAAAAAAATATCCGTAAAATTTGAGAAAAATGAAAGGAAAGAAAATGACCTGATCATTACAACCACATATAAGCCCTTCACATTTTCCTTACCCATGCGATGTGGGATTATGCACCCATAGCTCGCCAGTGTGGTAGCCTGCCAGTGTCTCGCACCCACCTACGGCACACCCGCTCACAGGTTCATCACAATAACATGCTTTCATCGTCAATAAATAACTTAACAGGTAAACAAATAGTCCATTTATCATGTTTTAAAAGACAGATTACATTTATGAATCAAATAGACCTTTCACACATACGCATTTCATATACATGGTTTAAATCACATATGCACTTCATTTGTATGGCCATGTAACACATTTAAACATTTAAACATAGAACCAAGTAACAAGTAAGCATGCTTTTCAAAATAGGAAACACTTAAGCACGAAACATGCAACCAATGCAAGTCAACCCTCTACCCTGTATAGGTAAGCCACTCCCCATTGTCCAAAAGGTATTTGAACCATGCTCTAATACCAAATCTGTAATGAACTAAATCCGGAGAATTCGGATCGCTAACCGGGTCCTAACCCGACTCGAGGTCACACAAGGGTAAAAAGGTTAATTTAAATCAAAAGGGATATAATGTGACTCTAATTAAGTTAAATAAGGTGTATACAATCCATTTTAGTCACTTCATGACATTTTTAGAGGTTTTATAGGAGTTAGTCATGGTTCCCCATTAATACCCATTCTCGGTTGGAGGATTTATTGACACTATTTCACTAAAAAAATATATAACTCTCTGTGTAGATGGAATCTGAGAATTTAGTTGGTACCATTGGAAATATAACAAAAAATGATTCAATTTGGGATCAATAATTACAACATTTGGATTTAATATGAATGAGTTATGACTACTCAAAGTCAAAACTGGAGTTTTGCCAAGAGTTTTGCCAAGACAACCTGATTCTGGGGGACTTGAACCAGTTCAGGATACTTAAACTGGTTCAACATGGGCAGTGTGCCCACGTTGGGAACTTAATTTCACTCTTGAATAGGTTTAAGGGGGTTGAACCGCTTTAAAATGGCTATAATGATAAAAATGACCCAAAAAAGCCTAATTTGAGTGCAAAGGGTTATGGACACCACTTAGGTTCCATAGAAGATCATTAAAATGCTTTCAACTTGCTCATAACATGGTGTAGAAAATGTATAAGGTACCGATTACATCCGTATACTAGAATATATATATATATACACACACACACACACGCCCTAAAGGATTCAATTACATGCCCAAATTATACCAAAGTAGTCCAAAAGAATAGAGATACAAGTTTAAGACCCTTTAGGTCATAATTACAACGCTTTACTAAAAAAATAATGAATCATCACCACTTTACAAAATAATAGTTATCAACTAAACATTGTTTACAAAAGTTTACAAAAGATGACTTGTCAACTTCAACTACGCTTGTGGAAGAACGTCATCAACCACATCTTTGATGTGACTTGAAAAATGTTAAAGGAATGGGTGAGCATGGAGACTCAGTAGAAGATGCCTAAGGCGCCAGCTTTAGACTCCCTTGAGCCACACAACACACATTGAGGATTAAGAAAAACCGGGGTCATACTTGGGGAATTTTATAGCATGTAAATCACAAATCAACCTTGTCAAGAGCACTTATGCAACTCATCAAAATATTGCATAGAATGTAATGCAATGTACAATTGTCCCCAAACTTGGTCTTTACCGACCCTAGCTCACACCGAAAACCACTAACCAACTTTACCGAGGCGAGATTCAGTTATTATCCTTGGTTCTAAATTCGGCAACCATTTGGGGCCTAGTAATCAACTTTTCACATCCTAAACCGACACGTGCTCCCTCTAGGTCAAATTAGCACCGGACTCGCGAAATCTGATTTAATTTATAAAAATCCCTTTCAAACCCTTTTTTATTTAACTTTCCCACCATACCATACATGTACATCAATGGCATAAACATGACATTTTCTAGAATTCAAACACAATCATGGCATTATCATTAATATAGTCATAAGCAAGGCATTTTATAGCAAACCAACTATACACATAGCATTTCTCCATCATTGATCACAAGCATGTTTATCATACAATTCTCATCATTTCAACCATGCTAGCATTTATAACTTAGCATTTTTAAAACTTGATAACATCATGCTTCACACTTAGCACATAAGGCACATTCATTTACGACACTTTAGTATGCTTTCTTCAATTCATCATTCCATTATCATTTTATTCACAATATCATTTTAAAGAAAGAAATTAAGAGGATTCATGGCAAGAACACTTAATAAAAGACAAAGTATAACACATTAAACAACCCCTACCTTAATGGAACAAACCAACCAAGACCTTAGCCAAGCCCTAATTTCATAATTCCCCAAGCCCTAGCATCAATGGTCTCAATTAAAAGCTCTCTCCAAGCTCTTCAACTTCTCCTTCTTGGCCTACATCAAAATCTCATCCTAACCTCTTCAAATTTAAGCTTTAAATATGGTGATGTATAAATGTTTAGATATAGAGAGGGAAAGAGAAAAGATGGAGAGGAAGAGGGGTTGGCCGAGAATAGGGGGAGTGGGGCGGGGTCGGGCGGGGTGGGTTGGCTTGTCTTGCAAATGCCTTTATGGACCACATCATGCCAAGTGTCAACTTTTGGGTGATTCCCACTTTAGGTGAGATTACTAACATGCCCCCACTTAAACAATGCAAGCCCAAGTGAGTCCCCAAAATATCTCCTCTAATGTATAGACATAGATGTATGTATATATGTGTGAAAGGACCACAATGCCCCTCAATGCAAATGGAAAAAATAAGAGAAGTTCCCGAGCCCGAAAATCTTCATGACTTTCAAAAAGTTCTAAAAATGACGTCGTCACTTCTAATTAGCTTAAATTAAATAAAAATGCACTTCTAAAACTCCTAGCTCGAAAAAAATGACCTAAACGGCCCTCGGGCCTGCGTGGCATGTAAAATGATGCAAAAAAAAAAAAATCAAAAAAATCCAGGACATTAGAGAATGGAAGCGTGTTTTGAGATCTACTAGAATGGAAAATCAAGAGCATTAAGAGAAAAAAGAAGTCTTGATAATTGCAAGTGCTCCAGTCTTTATCCCAGAATCAAGAAAATTTTGATTTGGTGATGCGAAGGTAGATTCCAAACTTAATTATTTGAACTTGGAATCTGTTAGAAATAGATGAGTATGGTGGTATGGCGAAGAATGACATGAAGGAAAAAAATGCTAGGTTTAAGGTGGAGAAATCTTCAGTTGAGGTGGAGCTATAAAAAGATCATTGTTCGAGGTGGAGCTATGGAAAAGAACTTGAAGAAGGAATTGTGAGCCAAGGTAGAGATTATTAGAGTCGTGGCTCAAAATTCTAGTGAGAATTCTATTCTGGACAAGTAGAACCAATTGTGCTTAGGTAGAATGGTTGGGTCGTTGTAGCGAAATTGGTTTCGTTTAGCGAAACCATACGTAATTGCCTGATATGTGCAAGAAATAGTTTCCTAATCAAATTTAGAAGGCAAAAGACCTAGAAAAAAGGCTGAAGATTTGGGGAAGAAGTTATACCTACTATTTTAGAGTTGAAGTTACTGCTATGGTAACTCCTTGTAGGCAAGTTAGGGAATATTTGTCCAACAAGAAATTGAGTTTTAAAAACTCTATAAATAAATATGGGTGTGAGAAATTAATGTAGAGAGAGAAAATGAGATAATTATAAAGAGAAAAAAGTGAGTTGAGTTTTAGAAAAGAGAAAGAGTGTGTAATCAAGTTTTGAAGTAAAGATAGTTGGTCTTTGTTCATGGACAATTTGTCCAAACTACGTAAAACTCATTTTGCTTGTGTTTGTGTTTTTATATGTTTTATTTGCCAATTGTGTGTGTGAAATCCTAACAGAACATACATTGATATGAAGGCAAACACTGACGTGGTGTAATAGACTTCACGCCATATAAAGTCTAACATAATAAAATTGAATACAGTGATCTAAAAAACAAAAATAAAAAAAGACATTGCGTATACAGCCAAAATGCAACAATATGCAATTTTTTACTCCAAAATCCAATAAATAATAAATTTAAGGGTAAATAGCATAAAACCCCCTCAATTATTGGCATTTTGCAAATAATCCCTCTAAACTGCAAAAAACTCCCTTGACTTATTGATTTGTTTCATTTAAGGACAACAGTGACTTATCCGGTCAACCTCCCTTACCAAAATTGTTAAAATACATTTATGCCTTTAAATAAAAGACATCGTTTCAACTCACCCAACCTTTTATTTTTATTTTTTTGACTTTTCCTTCAACACCAACATTACATACACATATATGCACTTGCTCTCCACAATAATCTCAAAGTCTCAACCATTGACAATTACCCATATACATTATCAACAAACACCACCACGCTCTTTCCACCACCACGGAATTTCTCCACGACCTTCGCCAGACTCCTCTGTAGTGTGATCTCTCTGTGTTCAAAGGTTTCTTTATAGATTTTACTATTATCGATGGCTGAGTCGACACGGTGAATTCCAAAACTTCAAATTTCTCAGCATTGATCTTTAACGAAGGCTTGCGGTTGTTGAATCTCAACTCAAAATTCGATTGGAAGTCCAAATCTAGTGACTTTGGACTCATGAGATCGATTATTTGAGTCTTCAATTTGAATTCACAGAAATCATTTTTTTCCTTTTTTTATCTCTTGACTTTGGTAACAAAAATAATTATTCCGTTGGCAACGATGAAAGGCCCAACCAACGACGTTAAAGGCTTCATGGCAATGATGATAACTTTGAGAATATTGTGATGTTGTTTCGATGGCAAGACCCACCGACGTGGCTGTTGTAGCTGCAAGTTGTAATGGGTTAAGATTTTTGTAATTGGGTTTGGCCATGGGTTGAGAATTTTGCAATTGGGTTTGGATGGTGACAAAATATTCATGGGATTTTGCAATTAGGTCTTGCAAGTCGTGTGATTGAGTTACCGACGATTGCGGTCCATCACCTGAGAATTTCGTCGGATGGTTGATCGTTGATGCACTACAGTTGGCTTAGTCGTTAAAGCTCTCTATATTTTCTGATATATCAAACAGCCCACAATATATGATTCTTGTAACAACTCTCACCCTATCCAGACACAAATATTGTCCGCTTTTGGCTCCCCCGAACCAAAGACTTCCCAGGGGGTTACACATCCTGGTACTACTCCAGGTTAAGCACACTTAACTCCAGAGTTCTGGTGGGTCCACAGCCATCATGGATTTAAAATGCGTTGTGTCTTAAAAGGGTATTGAATCTATATATAGCACTTGCCCCATCCACACCCAGGCAATATGGGATTGTGCACCTATAGCTCACCCAATGTGGTAGCCTACTGATGCCACCTGCACACGGTCACACACACCCGCCCATAAGGTCACTACAATCACCCCTTTTTTGAGGCCCAATGTCCCCGTTGGTCACACTTCCGGCTAAGTCAGGCTCGATACCATTTTTAACAACCCATACCCTATCCAGACACAATATTATCCACTTTTGGGTCCCCCGGACCAGAGACTTCCCAGGGTATCACCCATCTTGGTACTACTCCAGGTTAAGCACGCTTAACTCTGAAGTTATGGTGGGTTCAAGGCCATCACAGCTTTAAAAAGCGTTATGTCATAAAAGGGTATTGAATCTACATATAGCACTTGCCCCATCCACACCCCTACGATATAGAATTGTGAACATATAGCTCGCCCAATGTGGTAGCCTACTGGTGCCACATGCACACACTCACACACACCTGTCCACAAGGTTACTACAATCAACCCTCGCCCTTTGGGGTCCAATGTCCCCGTTGGCCACACTTCCGGCTGGGTTAGATTCTGATACCACTTGAGACGACCCACTCCACCACATAGTATAATATTGTCTGCTTTGGGCCTAAGCCTGCACGGTTTTGTTCTTGGACTTTACCCCAAAAGGCCTCATATCAATTGGAGATAACACCACCACATATAAGCACTTTACCTTTCCCTTACTCAGGCAATGTAGGATTATGCAACCGTAGCTCGCCCAGTGTAGTAGTCTACTAGTGCCTTGCACTCGCCCACAAGGTTGCCACAATAAGGGTCGTTAAAAATGATGTCAGAGCCTGACCTAGCCGGAAGTGTGGACAACAGGGACGTTGGGCCCCAAAGAGGGGGTGATTATAATGACCTTGTGCGCGGGTGTGTGTGAGCGTATGCAGGTGGCACCAGTAGTATACCATACTGGCCAGTTACAGGTGTACAATCCCACATCACCTGGTGTGGATAGGGAAAATGTTATATGTAAATTCAACACCCTTTTATGACACAACGTGTTTTAAAGTCGTGATGGCCGTGAACCTACCAGAACTCCAGAATTAAGAAATAAAACTAGGATGGGTAACTCTCTGGAAAGTCTCTGGTCCATGGGAGCCAAAAGCAAACAATATTGTGTCTGGATAAGGTGAGAATTTTTACAAATGGTATCAGAACTTGACCAGCCGGAAATGTGGCCAACGAGGATGTTGGGCCCCAAAGGGGGGTGATTGTAGCAACCTTGTAGGCGGGTGTGCCGTGAGTAGGTGCGAGACACTGATAGGTTACTACACTGGGTGAACTACGAGTGCACAATCTCATATCACCTGGTAAGGGAAAGGTGAAGTGCTTATATGTGATGGTGTTATCTCCAATTGGTATGAGACCTTTTGGGGTAAAGCCCAAGAGTAAAACCCTGCGGACTTGGGGCCAAAGCGAATAATATCATACTATGTGGTAGACTGGGTCGTTACAATTCTCTCTATAAATTTGATTATTGAAGCACAATATGAGGTGAGCACTTAATCTTTGGTGTGTGTGATGATGGTGGCTGCCATTGCCGAAGCAGCTTCAATTGACCCACAAAAGCCCCAAACCTGTGAATGGAGTATGAATACATAAATTAGGTTTAATGTATTTTGGGGGAATATAAACAGGGCATGTTTGGGTTAAACTAGTAATAAAGGGGCAATATGGTATTTTTGTATTATAAGGGTTCAATGGTCATTTAGTTAAAATGTGGCACGCGGTCAAAAAAATTCAGCCGATGGCCGAACTGGGTTAATTACAACCAACTAACATGGTTCAGGGGGTAAATTGCATTTTTTGTACTTCTAAGGGGTTAATTGCATTTTGGCTCATAGTTGAGGGGAATTTCTGCTATTTACTCTAAATTTAATTAAATGAATTTTAGTAATTTTTGTTAAAAAAATTTAACATGACTTAGAAAAAATGATAAATTTTACTTTAATTGAAAGTGACGTTTACTAAATTTATTGATAGGCAAAAATAGACATTAACACGAAAGAAGTTAGGCACAATTATAATGCATTAATAATCCGAACTTTGGAAGATTTATGAAGGAAGCTTGTAGTAGATGATCTAGCATAGAACAATAGTAGTATTATGTGAGCTTTACCATTTAGGTGAAGAAAAAAATAATATAAAAATTGAAAACTCACCAATCTAGTCTTGTTTAAGATATATTTGCTTCAAGATTAAATGCTAGATCTAACTAAAAAGAGTATTAATCATGAAGCTATATTTAAAAAAGCTAATATATAACTTCATTTTTTCAAATTTTAGTCATACCCTAATGCTTGCCAGCTTTTGCCAGCTTCTATTCATTTCGTTTTATTGTATGCTAAATAACATGCAATATAATAAGCTCTTGTTCAAAAAGAAAAATAAAATTATAATCTATAGAAAATTTTTGATTAGCTGGTGGTGCATGTAATCGTAATACAACCATTGACACCTTTCTTCTAGGGCATTATTTGGCACGTGTCTCCAAATTACAGCAAATATATCAAATTAATGTGCCTCTATGACCATTTCTTCACTCTCTTATTTCTTAATTGTTCACATCCAAAAGCACGCATAAAGCCAAGCATAATAAAACTTCAGTTTAGAAATGAACATGTTGGTGGTCTCCCATCACACCACACATGGTTTAGTTTAATACTTTCTCTCTCCACATTTTCCACTTTCTCTCTCTATAATTTTCTCAACTAAACGGCTATATTACAGCTAATCTGGTCATTTTAACGTTACATTACACTTTCAAAACATAAATTACTTTTCCCCAAAAAGACATAAACTACAATCCAACCGTCGGATAAAATAAAACTGTCCTCATCATCACCATAGTAATGGACACGTGTGTTGGGACCCACCTAAAGATCCTCATCATAGGTCCTGATGACGGGGACCAATAAGTACCAGTCACGTTCTACATATCTGGATAACACGTACTTTGTCCCCGTTAATAGTTCCATCATTTTTCTTTTATTTTTTTAGGTAAAGTACAGCCACACCTCTTAAGATTTGACAAAAAAATACTCAGAGAAAATTTACTTATTTTTTGGATAAAGACATTCCCTGAAGGTTCAAAAATGGACAAAGACACCCCTTTACATGAAAAATTGACCAAATTACCCTTTGACCGTTTAGGAGACTTTTTAAACTTTACAATTTAATAAATTAGACCAATCTATATTCATGAACAATTTATACATTAAAAAAAAAAAAAAAGTAACCAAAAAAAAAAAAAACTTTATATTGTTCACTTTTTTTTTTTGTTTGTTATTTACTTCATAAATGTCCCAACTTCTTAAAAATGTAGACGTCTAAAATGATTTTTTGATTCAATACATTTATTTTAAATAAATTATATTTTGTTCTTACTTCTTTTCTTTTTCTTTTTTATTTTTAAATTAAGATGTTTAATCATTTCATCTAAAAAAATTAAACCAATCTCTTTTCCTTAAAAATAAAAAATATGATACTAGTATAACTTTATGCATCTTAAATTATACATCAAATATTATGCATTTTCCAATATAAAAGAAAATAGGTACCAGTACAATTTTATGCATCTTAACTTTATGCATGCCTTTGATTTTTTTTTTTTTCCCCTTTGTTTTATTATTATTTTTTCCCCTTTGTTTTATTATTATTTTTTTCCCTTTGTTTTATTATTATTTTTTTTTCCTTTTATGTTGGGAAATGTATAATATTTAATATATAATTTAAGATGCATAAAGTTATACTGGTATCATATTTTTTATTTTTAAGGAAAAGAGATTAGTTTAATTTTTTTAAATGAAAGAATTAAGCATCTTAATTTAAAAATAAAAAAGAAAAAGAAAAAAAGTAATAACAAAATATAATTTATTTGAAATATATATATTGGATCAAATAATTATTTTAGACGTCTACATTTTTAAGAAGTTGGGACATTTATAAAGTAAATAACAAAAGAAAAGTGAACAATATAAATGTTTTTTTTTTTTTTTGGTTACTTTTTTTTATGCATAAATTGTTCCCGAGGGTAGATTGGTCGAATTTATTAAATTGTAAAGTTAAAAAAGTCTCATAAATGGTCAAAGGATAATTTGGTCAATTTCTCATGTAAAAGGGTGTCTTTGTCCATTTTTGAACCTTCAGGGGGTGTATTTGTCCAAAAAACAAATAAGTTTCATCTGACTGTCCTTGTGCCAAACCTCAGGGGGTGTGACTGTACTTTATCCTTGTTTTTTTTTTTGCTATTACTTTACAAAATACTTATCAGATTTGAAAAATAACAGTAAGATAATAGCATTTTGTATAAAGAAATGCTAAAAGACCCGATTACTGTTCACCCGATATAAGCCGACACACATTTGTCAAATGCAGATTGGTACAACTGGGCAGACGATTTTCCCTTTCTCTACGCAACTTTACTTTCTCTTATCTCTCTTTCAATCCTCTTTCTCCCTTCTCTCTCCGGTAGAAAATCATTCATCTCTCTCGGACGTTCCCTTCTCCTTCCCTTCTCTCTCAATTAATCACAAGTTTATTTTGCTTTCTTGTGAAGACCCAATTCTTCCAAGTTCATCATCGCCGGGATTTCACTGTCGGCAACCATAAGCCTCCGCCCGGTGCTTGTCTTCTCCATCGTCGGCGTCCCCGTCGCTGATCTGCTTTCTTCTCCATACTTAGACTCGCCAACCTTGATTGTATCGAAACCATCAAACCATCATGGCCGAGGACCGAACTCAGCTCCACCACGGTAGATCCAGTTCCGCCTTTGCTACCCAAACCAAATGAGACCAACACAATTCCGGCGACGAAGTGAGATGATAGCGATGCCGCGATGAAGTGAGATTATCCCGTCAGCGATGAAGTGAGATGATCCTTCTGGTTTCACAGAATAGTTGGGTCGGCGATAAAGATCCGAAGATGTCGATCTTGTCGTGATGGACGCGGCGGCGGCGAGCAAGAGATGGGCTGTGGTGCTGCACCGATTGTGACTCGCGGCGGCGTGATGGCAGTGAGTGTGGGCTTTGGACAACGGTAGAAACTTCCTGTGAGGATGTTGATGGCGGCGCCGGCGAAGACGGAGATGGCTGGGTCCAATCCGGTCATGGAGAGCCAGCAAAACAGATCCGGGTCTTGGACTTACAGCGCGGTATGCTTGCGGCGGCGGTGCCCAGCTAGATCGTTCGGACAGTTCGCTGCACCGGTGAGGAGCAGCTGGAGATGGGCAAGCTTAATCGGCTGTGGATGGCGGCTGGAGCTAGTGAACAACAGACGAGGGAGAATGAAAGATGTGAGTTTGATTCTTACAAATTTTGTAGTTTGCAGAGAGAGAGGATGGGTTTACCGGTGGTCACGAAATTTTAGCCGGAAAGATAGGTTCGTCGCCGATTGTTAGAGAGAGAGAGGAGGGAGAGAGAAGGGACATCCGGTTCAACAAAAAAAACAAGTAGGAAAATTGCCACGTTGGACAGTCACCTATGCAGTCAGTTTTTTTCGGGGTAAATAGTGGTCGGGTCGTGTAGCATCGCTCTTTTGTATATAAATTGTGACCACCCCGGCCGGTTGGAGACACTAGACGAACTATTATACCGGTAGGTTATAGGATATTATGATCCTACATTGCCTGAAAAAGATAAAATATTATATTTAAGGTTCAACACCCTGATATAACACAACATGTTTTAAAATCGCAATAAATTGCAATGGCTTTGAATATATAAGAATTTTGAAGTTAGTATACTTAACTTGTAGTAGTATTAGAATTGGTGACCTCATTAGTCTGGGGAGCCAAAAACGAACATTATTGTGTCTGGATAGGGTGAGAGTAATTACATAATTAAATACCCTTCAAAGTTTTTTTTTTATTTAAAAAAAAAAAAAATCAAATGTATAATTTATATACATTTCAACACTAAGGTATAATTTAGAAATTTTTAAAAAAGAATAATGCATTAATTGAATGTTTTCTTAAAAAGTTATAATATTAAAAATTAATTATTAAAATGGAATAAAGCAAGTAACCCATTATACATTTGGATTAATATTTTGAATAAATTACATTGAGCTCTCGTGAGATTTAGGTAAATTAAACACAGGTTTATCTTTTTATCTTTTATTACTTTGATCTCCCATGAGATTTGTCGCGTGTCCTTAATGAACCAAACTCATGTCTAAGGTTCGACTCCTTTTAGGTACAAATAATTTCTTGTGAGGTTATATGTAAATATTAATTAAGAAATAATAATAATAAATCTTCCCTTGTACAAAAATGTTATTAGGGTGAACTGGACCTCCTTTGATATTTGAATAAATTGTACATGGATTACCCTTGCAACTACTCCTTTTTGAATTTGTAATTACCATGTAAATTTTAGGCTATTCACCCCGACTCACAATACAATAAGCATTTTAAATCAAAAACTTACAAAGTTAGAGGAAAACTCCTCACCGAATAACCAAAATATTAGATATGGGTGTTAAGCACTTGGAAACTCCCCACCCACCAAATCTGCAACGTCCCGGTGACAATTTATCTTAAAATTTTCTTTTACTTATATTTCACGAATTCATCTGTGCACTACGTGTAACCACAACGCTGATTCACGCATCAAAGATGGTAGTCTAACTAACGATCACGCAAAGATGGGCTGTAAATAAAATATTAGAAGGGCATTCCTGGAAATACACCGACCACGCAAGGAGTTGTTGGAAAGGTTAACGCGGAGGACAGACTGTGAGGAAGAAATTCAGCAATATTATATTAACATGTTATATATATATATATATATATATATATAATTATACATCAAAACCAGCAGAGTAGATTAAGACATTTTACTGACTATTGAGCCATTGATCACATGTTCAAGTAAGATGGCATTTACGTAAATTAGAATGTCCAGTAGGAGTATTAAGGGTGCACACACTTTTTTCTAACAATTCCAGCAAATTACTGAATAGTGACTCATCTTCCCTTAAATTAGACTGACATTTCTTCATGTTTGTTTAAATTATAAGTAAATTATAAGTTTAGGAGGATAATTCCGAGACTGCTGACTTTGTAATACAAAACTAAAGAAAAATTGTAAATAACAAGGCTCCGTTTGGATGTAAATTTTTTTAAAAATTTTTAGTATTTGGTTGTCATAAAATATTTAGAAAATATATATATATATATATATATATATATATATATATATATTAAAACTTAATAAAAATAACTTATTCATTAATTTTTAAAAAGTTATTTTATACGTTAATCCCACCTTCAACCTAAACTTTTGCCGAATACCAAAAAATAAATAAATAAATGTTTTACTTGAAAAAGGAAAATCATTTCTTAAAAAAATATTTTATACCAACGGCCAGTGGCCTAACAATATCAGCCTCTTACTTTTTAAATGGAGGTTATGATTCAAGTCTTAGAAAAGACATGTGTGTATAAGTACTAACTTTATTTTTCAAATGGAGGGTATAATTTAAGTCTCAGAAGAGACATGTGTGTGTAAGTACTAACTTGACGTTTTCTTTCCACTAGACCGGTTGAATAAATTTTGCCCTTATTTTATATAAAATGTAGTATAATATCATGCCAATACTGATAACTAACTTTTTAAATATTTTATAGGTTAACAGTTTCACCCAGATTAATCCTCAAGAATTCAGGAAGGGAGGCGTGGGTAAGTCGCAGAGTATACCCTTTGGGGTTGACAATGCTTTTTTTTTTATTTTTTATTTTTTTATTTTTTATTTTTTATTTTTTCTTCTGCACACAAAATATCAAATTTAGATCATATGTAATTTGCTGAAACGTTATTTAATTTTTATTTAGTTAACAATGATTAGAGAGTTAGAAATTAGTACGAATTAGGGAAAAAAAGATTCAAAATAGAATCATGAGGTGAAGGGCAATTAAGGCCGACTCTTTACTGCTCGGAACGCCGCCACACCTTACCTGATTTAATATTAATTGACGAGTAACGAAGAACACATCGTATAAACAGTTTCAAAATGACCTTAAAATTTGCGTAAAATGTCATATTTGCCCATAATATTCTGTTTCTAATACCCTGTTTGAACTTGGAAGAAACTTCCAAGAAATAGAGAGAAAGTAATAAAACCCTTTCCAAACACCGCCCCATTCATGAATAATTCGCCTATATATATTCTATATCTAATGATTCGAGAATCTGAAATTATTGATTAATCGCTCTTTCTCAACCTCCACTTTCTCTCTCCCTCTCCTCCTTTTATAAACCCCCTTTACAGTCACCCTTCTGCCCAAACACTCCTACTTTCTCTCTCTCTAAAAGTATTTCTCTCTCTCTCTAGAAATGGGTTCCTCCGGTATCAAACTTTTCATTTTGCTGGCTCTATTCACCACCTCATGTATTGCTCAAGCACCCACACCCACCCCGACGGTGTCACCCACCGCCACACCTACACCGTCACCGATGAAAGCCCCACCTTCACCTTCGCCGTCGCCAACGCCAACGCCAACGCCAACGGCGGTTCCATCACCGGCTCCGTCGACTCCATCTCCCTCACCAACCCCAACAACCACTCCCTCTCTGTCCCCGTCCACAACCCCTTCTCCGGCTCCAAGCATCGCTTCGCCGCCAGCACCGCCTGCTGAGGTCCCCGGTCCGGCGGGTGGCCCCGCATCTGAGCCTCCTCCGCCGCCGAGTGGTGTGTCGGTCGATGGGTGGGTGAACAGAGCAGTCATCGCTGGGACTGCCCTCACTGGAACATTTCTTGCTGTGACTTTGATGTAGAGACACGTGTTTGTCAACGTGGAGGCCTACAGACTGTAGATCTGTGATTTCGTGGACGGCTGAGATTTGTTTTGTTCATCGTTCGGTTCTGAGTAGTTTTTTTTTTTTTTTTTAATGTGTTTGTTCATTTTTTTCTATATTGGGTTTGACATAGTGGCATAGGGTGGTGGATTTGAGTGTTGATTATTTTGGCGATACAGGACTCCGGTGTTGACACGTGGATATTGTATGAGTCCCTGTATATAAAATAAATGAATAATGCCTATTCTTTTCTGTGAATTTTAGAATGACTGGTTTTTATTTCTTTCTATGTAAATAAATTTTTTTTTTTTTTTTTTTTTTTTTTTCTATTATGGTGATTTATTGAAGCACTACTATCATTTAAATTATTGACAATTCGACTCTTGAGTGGTTCAAATCTAAATGGCTAAATTGTTCAAAATAGATGTGTTTTATTTATTAAAAATTCAAATAGTTGTGTTTTATTTATCAAAAAAATCAAAGTGACTCTCTCATCTTCATTGGCGTTTTCATTTTTTTATTTTTAAATTATGTATTACTTAATTTACTCTTAAAAATTCAAATTACTATAACCACTTTTGGGATTTTGAAAATTACAGCCTATTCTATGTTTTTGTAAATGAAATAAATAGAGCTCTTTTATTGGACAATTTCGTTGGATGACACTAACATATCAATTTTTTATTTATATTTTTTTAGTATTTTTTATCAGTTATAAATATTTAAATATATATTTTTGTGACAAGTTCAAAAAGACCTCTGTTGATTCAAACACTGTACATATAGGCTAGGGATAGAGGAAGAGGAAAAACCGAAGGTTTTGGTTTGGTTAGGTTGATTGCTTTCGGGATCTTGATGAATCGGAAGGTAAAAAAGATCTTTCTTATCACTTCGATGAATTATTTGATAATTCTAAGTGCCGGTCTTAGTATTTTTATTACTGTTGGTATCTATTTCGATACATGTTTCAATATCGACTTTTTTTCTAAGACAAAAATTTATAATT
The DNA here is from genome assembly GCF_030987335.1 of Cornus florida. NCBI lineage: Eukaryota > Viridiplantae > Streptophyta > Magnoliopsida > Cornales > Cornaceae > Cornus > Cornus florida. The sequence goes on along the minus strand of NW_026775577.1, from coordinate 47,317,667 downwards.
TTTCAATAGAAGATAAAAGAAAATTTTATTTATTAATAAGAAAATTTAATCTCAAACCACCGGTGATCGTTTAATGGAAAGAAGAATCCCTTTTCAATTTATGAAATTCCAAAAAAAGATCAACCATTTTGAAAGAACGCAAAAAAGTTTATAATTGACTTATATATATTGACTTATATTAGTATACGTTTGAATAATTTTTTACTTTATTTTATATGATAATTGTTAATCATGGCTTAAATGTGAATATTCTTTTGTGCTGTTTGTATCAAACATAATGCACCGACATTAACAGTGCTGGAAAAAAAAAAAAATAAATAGATCAATCTTAGCGACAAAAAATAATCAAGAATGGAAAAAGTAAGGGCTTTTGTTTTTTCTGACTATTATTATTAGTTGCGGTACCATAAAATATTACTGTATTTAAATTGCATGTGCTCTCATATTGTTTGGCCAAGTGACTCATTAACGATCATTGACTTCCTACAATTGCTGTTGAGTCACACGAGATTGTAATTTTTTTTTTAAAAAAAATGATAAATGCAATCCAATACCCTATAAATGTACCTTTTTAAATGTTTGGATTAAATTATATAAATACCATCTCAAAAATTGAATCAAAGATGATAATGTTATTTCAATTCAAAGTGATATGCATTTCTATAAAAAGTGAAATGCATTTACTCCTTGCTATTAAAAAGTGACATGGAGTCTGCAAGTGGAACAGAAAGGTTTGTTTTTGCAAGTTTATAAAAGTAGATATTTTCCTCATTGTGATTTTCTCAGAGCCAAATTCTTCATGGGCCTAGCAAAGTTTTCTCTCAGCCAGAAAAATGATTGAGAATGGGCTGGTATGGAAGATTGCAAATGGTCAGAGTGTTAGAATTTGGGAGGACAAGTGAATTTCTAATAAAAAAATATCATACTTTTTGTACTCCAGAACCTTCTAATTCTAGCATTTACAGAATAGTTGATTTGGTGGATCAACATACAGGAGAATGGAATGAATTCCTGATTAAACCAAATTTTAAATAAGAAGATTGGAAAAGAATTTTACAGATCCAATTGCGGGTTACAAAAGGAGTGGATAAATAATGGTGGCTTTTTTCAGCAAATGGCTTTTTTAGTGTAAAATCTGCATATCAGGTTGCGCTTAAGATAAAAAGAGCTGGGATGCGGCATGCCAACAGAGGTGTATGTGAAACAAGTGGGATAGAAGAACGTCAACAACAGCGGAAACATCTATGGAAGTTGAAGGTTATGCTAAAAATTAAACATTTCCTTTGGCGTTGTTTAAATGAGGATGTAGTCGTACTGGAAAGTTTGGGTAGGAGGAAGATGATGGATGATATTATATGTAAAGTGTGTGGGTTGGAACCTGAATCAGTTGGTCATCTTCTCTATAGGCGTCCAAGAGCCAAGTTGGTTTAGAAGTTTTCTACGCTTAGATTAGATGGGTAGGAAGTTGGCCATGGACAGTGGGATAGATGGTGGCAATCAAAAATGGAGAATTGGTCGGGCTTAAGTGAGGAGCACTCGATGAAGAGTATGGTTGTTTTTCTTTGTTGGCAGATTTGGAAGGCGCGTAATGCTTGGGTGTTTGTGCAAAAATGGTGGGATGTAATGGAGATAGTTAGAATTGAAGAAGCTCACTGTTTTGAAATTTTAAATTGTAATGTAGCTCCTTTTGCTACTATGAGATCACATTGTTCAGGGAAAAATAGTTATGGGAATCTTGTTAGGTGGCAAGCTCCTCCAGTGAATATGATTAAAGTTAATATTGATGCATCATTTTGCAAAGTATTATGTGAGGCTGGAGGTGGAATAGTTATGCGTGATCATAGGGGAAAGGTGTTGCGATTGGCATCTTTTTTCTTTCAAAGAGTTTCAGATCCGTTAGTGGCTGAAGGTTTGGTGCTTTGAAAGGTTATTCGTTAGGGCTACAGTCGTATTGTGTTTGAGATTGATGCAGAGGTCAATGTTAAGGTTGCGATGTTGGATGGGTCTTCATCTCTTTTCCTTAGCCTTCTAATAGAAGATATCCGTGAATGACTTCATCATCACCCTGATTTTGATTTGGTATATACGCCTAGAGCAGGGAATGACATTGCCCATGCAGTTGCTGCTTATGCTTTAAAAGAGAAAAGTACATGTTTATGGGATGATAATTTCCCAGAGTTTGTTTGCATAAAGCTCGTTTGGATGTAATTTTTGATTCTAATCAATAAATATGTTTTTTTGCTTGCGAAAAAAAAAAAAAAAAATCTATTCCTTGCTATTTTTATTTTGAAAAGTTTTTCACACCTAAATTACATAATTATTCTAAACAGATGTCGCTTTCATGTTCCGCATACTATCACGCTTCGTGCACGCTTTTTCTCCTGATTCCACTATATGCAACTCAAATTTTGTCGACTTTGCATTCCCGCGCTCTCGCATTCGCATCCGCTTTGTGTGACTTAGGTTCACACACTCCTCATATTATAGGTGATTTTTTTTTTTTTTTTTTTCTTCATTGACAAGAAATTCAGACACCCATTTATTTATGCTGGGACTTCAACCATCTCCTCCCACTTTGAAAAATAGGAAATATATTACTAGGTTATAATATCTTTGGTATATTATGGATGAATTTGAATGCTTTCCTTTAATATATATATATATATATATATATATATATATATATATATATATATATATATATATATGAGAGATCATATCATTCCATAAATTATAATCTTAATAAATAAATATTTTTTTCCGGAGGGTTTTGAGTTTTTATAGGACCCATTATAAGAACTAGATCCTCCATAAAGTATATGAACTTAAATTCCCATTTCATTGGGTTGGGAAATATTAGGCCCACTGACTGGATTATAGTTATGGACCCATATGCTCCGACATTATTTATTCTCTTTGATTGAAAAATCCAAGTTTGGTTCCAACCAAGGCACTTTGAGTAGTACACATGTGCACAACCACGCGCATGTTTGGTAATCACAATTACTTTATACTTTTGTTTTGATCCAAAGTAGAAGTAAGTTTTTCGCTTTAGAGTGTATTCAGCACTATTTCAAAACTTGTTACAAGATTTTTAGAAGCAAAAATGTAGAAACATGTTTGGTAAAAAGTGTTGCAAGTTTGAAAATTTGAATGGTTATTTCAAAAGCATTATTTTGATGCTTCCGATTTTGGCCTTAATTTTGGAAGCGCTTTGGTACTATTCAAATAACAACAAATGTTACCAAACATACTTCGTGCTTTTGCTTTGCTACAGTACACTAGCAAAAACAAAAAATATAAGGCAAAAACATTAGCCAAGGATACGTTTAGTAACGTTTTTGTTTTTTATTTTTGCAGTTTTAAGAAAGCAAAAACACGATTTTGCTTTCTTGAGTAAAAATAGAAAGCAGAAATGATATTTATTAACACTTGTTGTTGCCACAAATTTGAAAACATAAAACAATAATAGTGTATAGTAAATACAACATATATATTTGTTATAAAATGTACATAATATTCTTTAAATTTTTTTTTATTTTTATTTTTTCATTTCTATTTTAATTTTTTCATGACAAGAATTTTAGAAGTTAGTGATTAGAGGTGAGGGGGAGGGTAGATGACTTGAACACGAACTCTCGGACACAGGGAGCAATCCATGACACTTGCTTCCATTTGTAAAAGTCATAAATCTAGAAAATCTAATTTAAAATTATAAATCTAAAAAATAGCTAATACATCCATAAGTACAAAATTAAATATACCAAGACAAAAATATTCCCACCAGTTATGTATATAAATACATGTATACGCATAATGTATACATTTATTATGTGATATATAATATATTTAGCATATGATAATTTATTATGAATAAAAAATATGAAATAATATATCTTATATGTAATAAAATATATATTGTGTTATAAAATTGTAAATTAATTATAATTTAATATTTACATATAATATAATATAGATATGATATATAATAATATAAAATACCTACTGTTTAGTAATTTAATAACATTATATACTATATCAAAAATTATTTTGTTACAAAAAATAATTTATATTATTATTTAATATATTATATATTAAAATATATTTTTATCAAATAAAAAATAATATACAATATTTAATATATTCTATGTTAAAAATATATATTTTATTAACATTTAATATGCAACTTAGTATATAACACAAATAATATGAATTTTGTTTGAAATGAATAGTGCTTGTATAGTAACATTAATGAAAACGTTTCTGCGCTACAGTGTTGAAAACATAGGAAATATCATTTTTATGTTTCCTCTTTTCTTCACAAAAATTGAAAACGTTTTCTGTTACAGAAAAATAAAAATATTTTATTGAACACGATTTTTGTTTTCGTTTTGCCTTTTTAAAGGTTGACAATAGAAAATAAGGAACGTTTCTCGTTACTAAACGCACGCACCCCAAATAGGCCCTACATAAGTGAAGAACTAGTAGGGTTGCAAATGAGCCGAGCCGAGCGAGCTTTGGCATGCTCGAGCTCGGCTCGCCACAATCAGGGAGGTGCTCGGGCAAGCCTAAAATAGCCAAACTTGAGCTCAACTCGTTAGAAAATCGACGAGCTCGAGCTCGGCTCGGTTCGGGCTCGTCTGTAGATACACAACACATACATATATATAGTGCACACAGAGATACACAACACTTATAGATACCCAGCAGACATATTTACAAGTATATATAATACAAAATGGATTATTGTATATATATAACACAAATATATTATATATATCAATGTATGGAGCTATAGACTTATATATATATATATATATATACCTTCAGATTGTCTGAAATCATCTACAGCTAGCAATTATTTTCATTACTCTTCCATTGTTGTCTTCAGAATACGAAATATTAAAGGGTGACCAGTGAAGGGAGAATGGTTGCAGAGAAGAAAAGAAGTGAATAGAGAAGATGAGAGTGGCTGTGCTGCGCTGCTTCTTCTATGGTAGAGAATGAACTAGAGAATAGGGTTTGTTTGTTAACATAAATGGGTTGGGTTTTTTAAATGAATATGGGACATTTTTGTTTGGGCTTTATTATTTAGATTATAGTAATGGTTTTCAAATGGGCTTGTCATGTATAATTGTAATGGACTCACACATATGGGCTGTATCAAAAACTTATAAATGATTAATAAACGAGCCTTGTTCACGAGCCTAAAGGAGCCTTATACGAGCCTTGTTCACGAGCCCATGCGAGCTGAGCCTAATGTTGTTCGGGCTCGGCTCGTTTACTAAACGAGCCTAAAAATTGGGCTCGAGCTCGACTAGTTTACTTAACGAACGCGCCCGAGCCGAGCCCTTAGCAAGCCGAGCCCGAGCTATTCATGAACAGCTCGGCTTATTTGCAGCCCTAAGAACTGGTCATGGGTTAGTTAAAATTGACTATGGCCTGTATAGGAAAATAAAAATAAAAAATGAAAAAATAATAATACTTGGATCGACTTGCTCTCCTTGCCCTTTTCATTCCGTTAGATGATTTTGTAATGCTCGTGGGGGAGGGAGCCAATCAGGGCCGGCTCGACCCTTAGGCGACTTAGGCGGTCGCCTAAGGCCCCAACCAATAGGAAGGCCCCAAAATTTTAAAATTTTACCTATATTAAGTTATACTATAATCCTTTCCTAATATTGTTAAACTCTAATAAATATAAATTTTTTATTATATCCTACAATAGCTTCTTCTTCTTCTTTTTTTTTTTTTTTTTTTTTGCTAATTTGCACTTAGACCCCCTTAGGTTTGCAATAAGGACATGTAGATACAATTTAGGAAGAGTGTGATCTAAATGCCCCCTCAAGTTTGCAAACTTGTACAATAACACTCCAACCATGATGAGAGTACCTAATTGCCCTTTAACTTCTGAATTGACCTATTTAAATTATTAAAGTACAATATTAACCTTTATAGGTCCTTTTATTTAACCAAAATAACCCTTAGCACAAAATAAATAAATAAATAAATAAATAAATTAAACTCCACCAGTGTGGCCGCCAATGCCATATGCATACAAACAGGGGCGGACCCAAAAATTTTTAACTTTTTTTTTTTGATTCAGAAATTTTTAATTGGTGGGGCTAAACTAGTAAGTAGAAATCGGCGCGCTCAGGAATTAGACAACTTACTGCCAGCAAGCATTTCGATCGATCGAAGATTTTCAATCGATCAAACACTTAGCTTCGATCGATCAAAGCTGACGTGGCATCAAAAATATCTTCAGGCCTTATCCACTTTGCTGAGCTGGCACCGCCTTCATTTTGATCGATTATAGACCACTTCGATCGATCGGGACTTCTCTTCGATCGATCGAAGTTCCCCTGGTGCAATTTTCTTGGCTTCTTTCCAACTTTGGTCCTTAACTCCAAAAATGGTCTAAATGGCTCTTGTTAGCTTGTTTGAACATTATTCACCTGAAATAGGCAATAATACAAATAAGTATTTAAGACATGAAAGTAAGATAGATGAATGGACTAAAATACCCTAGCTTAGGTGCTAAAATGCGTCACATTTGAGCACTCATTAGAAAATATGATGACATGTGAGGGAGTTATCCCCCTTTAAAGTGATTAACTGACTTGCCCCCGGTCTTTATTTTAAATGACTTGAAGAGGCTGATTCCAACTGGGAGGCAACTTTTATCACGCTAGCCACCAGAGTCGAGTTGGATTTATCATCTAAGGTCTACTCATCCAGAGATGATCCTGATCTCCCTAATTGGTTGCTGCCCTAGAAGGTGATTATTAGGGTTGGTCCCTTCATTGGCAATGAACCTTTGTAAGTGGCCCCTTCGAATCAGATTCTCAATTTGATTCTTAAGGTCAAAATAATCACCCGTAGTGTGCCTATAATCCCGATGGAACTTGCAATACTTATCTCAAGATCTTTTCGTTGGATCAGACTTCATCCTTTGTGGCCATTTCAAAGACACATCGTCTTGGATCTGTAAGAAAATATGGTCAATTGACATATTCAAAGGAGTGTAGTCGTCATACTTATCCAAGTCTTTCTCACGAGAGGTCCTATTGCTCTGGTTGAAGAATGATTTCTTGTATTTGGTTTCCTTCTCATCTTTAGTACTAGGGGCTGACCTCTTCTTGTTATCTCTTTCTTTTTCATTATGTGCATTCATGGCGTCTTCTGCATTCACGTGCTTCTACGCTCTGACCAAGAACTCTGCTATACTGGTGGGAGGCTCTTTTAAGAAGGAGAACAGGAATCTGGAGGTTTGGAGTCCTTCTATGAAAGTGGTCAAAGCCACTTTGTTGTCTTCCTCTTCTACCTGTAACATTTCTGTGTTGAATCGGGTGATGTATTTACGGATCGACTCTCCCTTCTGTTGCTTCACAGTTAGCAGGTACGTGGCCAGCCTCCTATACCTCTGGCCTGCAATTAACTGGCTTACAAACTTCTTACTCAGTTATTCAAAATCATCGATGGTTCCTAGCTTCATCTTTTTGAACCAACTCGTGCCGATCTATTGAGGGTTGTGGGAAAAGCTCGGCACATGATTTCATCCGGCACAGCGTGTAAATGCATAAGAACTTGAAAGGTCTCTAAGTGGTCGAGGGGATCTTTGGTCCAATCGAAACTTTCGAACGAGGGAATCTTAAACTTGCTCGGCAGGGGGCATTTCATAAAGATGGGGTTGAGCGGCAAGCTGGTCATCCACACCAGGTCATCTACAGCGGCAGGACCTTTCCCCTTCATAGCCTACATTACATCTTCCATTTTTACCTTGAGATCCTGAATCTGTAGGTCAAATGGGTAACCTCCTCTGTTTTTTCATTGACTATTGTGGTGTGTGTCGCATTTGGTTACCAAAGTTGTAAAAAGATAAGTGTGTAGTGTGGCCAAGTTTAAATTTAGAGAATGCCACTACCACTACTAACTATAAATGTAGCTAGAATAAGTAGGGATTATCCCAAGGGAAAGGACACATTTTCTTGCTTGGAAATTAATGTCGGATTAGTAGGTCGAATGATCAAAAGATGGTTGGATTGGTTAATTAAACTAAGATGCAATTAAAGCAATGCAAGTAAATATCAATCTAGAAATTAGGGAAAGATATAGGAAAGAGAGGTCTTAGGGCTTAGAGTTTACCACTAAGCTTCACTTCACCAAATACTAGCAATTGTAAATTAATCGGGAAATTTAAGTTGTAAAATGTGTGTGTGTGCCATTAATTGAAAATAAAGCATAATGGATGGAAAATAAGCATAGATTGTCTAGCCAATTTAATGAATAGCACAACCTATCAAATGAGACCAATAGCCATTCAATTAAAACACAATTAGTGCACACACAAAAGTCTAGAGAAATGTACTCTTTCCATTTATAAGTATGGAACATTAAACAACAAGAATAGATTGTCCACCTACCTAAGAAATTGAAGCAATTACACTGCAACTGTAATGACCCAGTCGTTTTCCTTCCTTTCCCTTTTTTTTGATAATTTCTTTTTTCGTCCTTTTCCATTTTTTGTCTTTTTCCTGTTTATCATTTTTTCTTGCATAACCTCACTTTTTGAGTTCGGATTTGATTATGGCTTTGTGTTTTGGATTCTCTTGGGACATTATTACAAATGACATGGCTAGAGTTTGGCTTTAGTGCGGGAGGTATGAGTTCTCCCCATTTATAGTGCGCACTAGAGTGGTATTCCTAATGGGTTAGTGCCCGAAATAACTGTTTAGGTCTTGGTTTACTCTAGGATTTGATGTCCAAGTTTTCCACTATTTGATTTCACATTCAATTCCAAGTTGACAACCAATGTTTAATTGTAACTTGTAATTTTTGCTATTGGCGAATTGATGGTGTTAAGTACATTGATATTGATATTGTGTTGTTAAAGAATCATTTAAGTTAGCTTAAGATGATCCCTTAGAACACCTTAAACATAGACCTTAAGTGGAATGATCCCTTGTATTCGTCTATATTAATCTTGCAATGATATTGAAACTTTAGGGTATACGCATATGCTTCTTCCTACGAGTAACTTGATTACTCACCCTAGTTGTTTGGGTTATTTTATAGGTAAAGAGACTATGTTCTCGGATGCTCATCATCCTTAGAGGCTTATGAGCAATTTGGAACATTTTTGTATATTGCAATGCAAATGTTTAGCACATTTTACTTTTGATGTTATATTTTTGTATACCATGGATGTATGGTATTTTAGAAGCTAAGATGGCTTCCTTGATGTGTAATGTGTATCTAATTACACTTGACGATGCTTATTTTGTATGTATGACATAAGGCCAAGGTATATTAATTTTAAAGTTCACAAGTATGTTTTAAAACTTGTTTTGGATCATCTGGAATACATGTATAACTTTAAGGTTGGACCTAGCACCTTTTCCATGTATTGCAGTAGCAGCTTTGCTGTTGTCTGTTTCGTCGTTCAGCTGATTTCTGTTGTCTGTTATGTTGTTCGGCTGATTTCTGTTGTCGATCTGTTATGTCATTCGGCTAATAAGAGCCATCAGCTGGCTGACACATGCTTAAAATCAATTCCAGTAGCTAAAGTTCAGTTTGGGCCATAACCCTTCCCCTAGCCAAATGACTATGTAGGTTAGAACGACTGACCATGTTGGTTAGAACGCCCGAACATGTAGGTTAGAACGACCGACCTTGTAAGTCATGCCGAACGAGTGCTCAGTGTTGAAGAGTACCGAACAAGCACTCAGTGTTGAAAAGTGCCGAACGAGCACTCAGTGTTGAAGAGTGTCGAACGAGCGCTCGGTGCTGAAGAGTGCCGAATGAGCTCTCAGTGTTGAAGAGTGCCGAACGAGCGCTCAGTGTTGAAGAGTGCTCAGTGTTGAAGAGTGCTAAACGGGCACTCGGTTCTTTGGCTTTAGATAAGCGCTCGTCCGTGCCTTAGAACCTTTCTTTTCTTTTACTTTGATCATCTTTCACTTCCGCATTTCGGATCTGTTATCGGGTTATCTTTTGGTCATCACTGACGCACTGGGTTTACAAAACTTGGGCCATCACAGGTGGTATCAGAGCATTTTATTAGAAAATTCGGGGCTTTACAGAATGGTATCATAGCTCCTAGGTTTGAATACCTTAAGACGACGGGTTAAAGGTGCATATCATACTTTTGTTGATCTTCTTTAATATATTCACATGCCTTTGATAACATGTTTTTAGCATTATAACATGTTTATGTGTTTCTTGATAACACGCTTGGTATTATAACATGTCTTTATGTTTATATGCTTATGTGTTTAAAAGCATCTTTATTTGACATGTATGCTTATTTGCTTAAGTGCTTAACTATTTAAAGAGCTTTCTTTGATTGCTTTAGCATGACTATATGTTGCATACCTTGTCTTGCTTTGTGTTTTGTGCATTCATAGTATGAGTTGCATTCAGTCATAATAACTTGTGTTATTGTTGACCTCTTTTCTGTCATACGTCTAGCATCATGGTTAGGATGTGAGGAGAGTCTTCACGTTAGAATGGAGGGGATGAGCAGGTGGAGGATACCAAGCTTGTTAGGAACCTTCTTAGGAAGTCGAGAGTTCGTGCATGAAGAGTGGCACTTGGGATTACTAAATCTATTTAGGAGTTAATTTGCCGACATGTGGCGGGGATGCAAATTCTGACACTGGCGCCAGCACCAACACCAGTAATCTTTGAGGCTTTGGAGTATCTTAGGGAACTTCAAGATGACTTGCAGCTTGAGGTCAGGCCACAATCTCTAATCCCAGACTTAAAGACTTATGAGGATGTGGTTCAGCAGGTTGTACTCATCGGGGTAGAGCCTTTAGATGCAGTACGGGTTATGGAGTCTAGGAAGCGATGTGAGGATGAGGCTTCATCTTTAAGGGTGCAGGAAAAGACGGCTAAAGTTGGGGGCGTTGCTTGCTCACGGGGACCATTATAGCAGATTCGTCCTACGACCACAGTTCCTTTGACAGTAGGGTCCACTCGTGAGATAGCGTGTCACCATTGCCACCAGCAAGGGCACATCAAGCCTCATTGCCTACGGCTTCAAGCTCAGATCATTCGGCATGCAGTTGTTGCTATCAATGAGGTTCGTGGAGCTTGCAGCTACTGTAAGCAGCTGGGACACTTCAAGAGGGGGTGTATGTTGCTGTAGGCCACGGCACGTAATGGCTGTTTCTCTCCCATAGGCGGATGCTTCTGCAGGGATTTCGACTGATTGAGGTACCTTTCCTCTATTCAATCTTTCATTTGAGTTTTTCCTTTTAAGTATGCATTCGTTCTTTCATTGCATTTCTGCTTCATTTGCACATTCATTGGGTCTGGAGGTCACACTTCGGGACAGTTTTCTCTGTGCTGACATGCCAGTTGGGGTCCAGTGTCTTTGGATCGTGTTTATCGGGGTTGTACTATTGAGATAGCTGGGCAGACCTTAGAGTTCGATTTCTTTGTTCTCGATGTGACAGGCTTTGACGTCATTCTCGGGATGGATTGGCTATCATTCTTTTGGGCTATGATCGATTACTTCCATAGGAGGGTGTTCGTTTATACTCCCAAGGGAGATTATTTCCATTTTATGGGGATCGGAGCGATTCCCACCCGGCAATGGTTTTTAGCATTGGTAACTGGAGTCGCCACAGATCTTACTTAGCTAGTTTGCTAATTGACGAGGGTAGCAGTTTGGGCCGTGTTCTTCCGGCAGTTGTTGAGAATTTTGTTGATGTCTTTCCAGAGGAACTGACAGAGTTGTCTTCTTTAAGGGAAGTTATTTTTTCCATTGATGTTATTCCTGGTACAACACCCATCTCTGTGTCACCGTACCATATGGCACAGGCAGAGCTTAATGAGCTGAAGGGTCAGAGCACTGGTTCTTTTTACAAAGAAGAAGGATGGGTCTTTGAGACTTTGCATCGATTATCGCAAGTTGAATCACGCTATGATCAAGAACAGGTATCCTTTGTCTAGGATTGATGACTTGTTTGATTAGTTGAATGGAGTGACATACTCTTCGAAGATTGATTTGAAATCGGGTTACTATTAGTTAAGGGTTAAGGATGAGGATATATCCAAGACCGTTTTTCATACACAGTATGGCTATTATGAGTTTCTGGTGATGCCATTTGGTTTGACCAATGCTTCAATAGCTTTTATGGATTTGATGAACCATGTATTTAGTGACTATCTTGACAAATTTGTGGTGGTGTTCGTTGATGACATCCTTGTATACTCAGCTTTGGTAGAGGAGCATGAGTATCATTTACGGATAGTGTTGTAGATCCTTAGGGATAACCGATTGTATGCCAACTTCGAGAAATGCGAATTTTGGCTACCGAAGGATAAGTTCCTTGGACATGTTGTGTCGGGGGGTGGTGTTGTAGTGGATCCGTCGAAGATTGAGTCTGTGATGGATTGGGAGCGTCTGAAGATAGTGTTTGAGGTTCGGAGCTTTCTTAGCCTAGCCGGCTACTACAGGAGATTTGTTCGGGATTTCTCTTGTCTAGCAGCACCTATGACTCGATTTACCCACAAGGGAGTCAAGGTTATATGGAATGAGGCTTGTATTTATGCTTTTCAAGAGTTGAAGATTAGATTGACATCAACTCCAGTTTTGATCATACCTGAACATGTTTTGGGTTATGTGGTCTATTGTGATACTTTACGAGAAGGTTCAGGGTGTGTTTTGATACAGACTGAATGGGTGGTAGCTTATGGGTCTTGACAGTTAAAGACTCACGAGTAGAATTATCTGACACATGATTTGGAGTTGGCAACAGTTATCTTTGCCCTGAAAGGGTGGAGACATTATCTGTACGGGAAGAAGTTTAAGATTTTCTCTGATTATAAGAGTCTCAAATATCTCTTCTCTCAAAATGATTTGAACTTGAGACAGCGCAGATGGGCTAAGTTCATGGAGGACTACGACTTTGAGTTGTAGTATTATTCGGGTAGTGGCCGATGCATTGAGTAGGAAGTCACGGAGTGCTCTTGCTAACATTTCCATCCATAGATGGAAGATGCTAAAAGAGCTTGCAAATCTTGGTTTACAGTCTTATGAGGATGTTTCATCGGCTATCTTGTTTAGCCTTGTGGCTTAACCGGCTCTTGTTAGCAGAGTTATCGAAACACAGTAGGAGGATGGGGAGAATGTAGAGGGTTGGACCTTGTATTCAAAAAGTGGTCTCAAGTACAGAGGGAAGATGTCTGTTCATTTGTCTTGTCGTGACGTTGTTCTTCAGGATTTGCACCATTCTCGACTCGCAGTTCATCCTGGTGATACAAAGATGTATCACAATTTGCGGAAACAGTTTTGGTGGAAAGGCATGAAACGGTATGTTTCTCAGTTCGTGGCTAAATGCCTTACTTATCAGCAAGTGAAGGCAGAGCATCAGAGACCGGCAGGTTTGTTGCAACCACTACCAGTGGCAGAGTGGAAGTGGGAGCACATTACCATGGATTTCATGATGAGACTTCCGAGATCTGAGGCAGGGAATAATGCTATTTGGGTCATTGTTGACAGATTGACTAAGACGACTCACTTATTGCCTATGACAGTGATAGATGGCATAGAAAGACTTAGTGGGTTGTATGTGGGGCAGATTATCAGGCTTCACAGGGTTTCAGTATCCATTGTTTTGGATAGGGATCCCAGATTCACGTCTCACTTTTGGCAAAGTTTTCAGGAGGCTCTTGATACGGGGTTTCATTTCAGCATGCCATTCCATCCTTAGACTGACAGTCAGTCAGAGCGTACCATTCAAATATTAGATGATATGTTATGGGCTAGCATCTTGGATTTTGGGGGTAGTTGGGATGACTACTTACCCTTGGTTGAGTTTGCCTACAACAATAGTTACCAGACTAGTATTGGCACGGCACCTTTTGAAGTGTTATACGGCAGATCTTGCAGATCTCCAGTTTGTTAGACCGAGGTAGGTGATGTAGTCGCCTTGGGTCCCGATATTGTCTTTGAGACTACAGAGAAGATTAAGTTGATTCGGCAGCAATTGGTTACAACTCAGAGCAGGCAGAAGAGTTATGCTAACAGGAGGAAGAGATCCTTGTCTTTTGAGGTAGGGGACCACGTCTTTTTCAAGATTTCTCCATAGAAGGGACTTCTGAGATTTCAACAAACGGGCAAGTTATCTCCTAGGTTCATTAGACTATTTCAAATTTTGGAGGGCAATGGTGAAGTTGCTTATCGTTTGGCTTTGCCACTAGACCTAGATAGGGTTCACGATCTCTTTCATGTCTCTATATTGAGAAAGTACGAGCCGGATCCATCGTATGTTTTACGATGAACAGATGTTGTTGTTGATGAGGATGTGACCTATGAGGAGGGTCTAGTCCAGATTCTTGATTCATGAGAACATGTCTTGCGGACTAAGACCATTCCATTGGTTAAGGTCTTATGGAGACATCACGGCGTTGAAGAGGCTACCTGTGAGCTCTAACAGGAGGTTTGCTCTCGGTATCTCAATTTGTTACTTCTTTCAGGTATGACTTGATTTCGAGGATGAAATCCTTTTAAGGAGGGTAGGTTGTAATGACCTGGTCATTTTCCTTCCTTTTCTTTTTTTCGGTAATTTCATTTTTCATCCTTTTCCCTTTTTTATCTTTTTCCGTTTATCATTTTTCCTTGCATAACCTCACTTTTTGAGCTCGGATTTGATTCTGGCTTTGCATGCATCCATGATATTTGATTTTCATGATATTTGTATTTTTATTTTCGAAGAAAAGCATGCTAGTTGCTTATTTTTTCGTAAAGAGCATGGATGCATATTTCCTTAAAACATTCTTGATTTTTGGAGTTTTATTGTAATTATGTAAAGTAATTATTTTTTTTATCTTAGAGACCATTTTGTAATTTAATTTGGAAGATATTTTAGAAAAGGACCTTTTTGTAATTTTTGAAAAGTGTGACAAGTGTTACACTCTCATGGAGCCATTTGTTGGCATTGAGGTGGAGTCACTTGGAAGCTTTATCGTGTGACATGTGGAGGGTGGAGATTCACCCACTTGTTGGCTTAGGATAGGTGCACTTGTTTGCTTGGATGGTTGACAAGTGTAGGCTTAGGATTAAGCCTAGGAAGGAGCTATAGATTGGTGACAAGTGTAGGCACCAAATTAAGTCTTGCATTGTGTGTGTGAGAAAGGTATTGTAAGAACACCTAGTGAGTGGAAGAATATTAGATCCTTTACCCACCACATTTCATTTTATCTCTTTCATTTCCTTTGCTCTCAACCCGAACCTAGCTTCCATTGAAGGAAAAGCTTGGCTTAGAGCTTTTGACTTCACTTTTCGCATCCTTCCACTCACCTTAGACCTTTAACCTTAGGAAGTAAAAGTTTCCTCTCAATTTCCTCTATAAAACCCTAGTTTTGTCTTCCATTTTAAGCTTGGTTGCTTTGGATTATAGAGATTCAATTCTCTATTGAGGTAGGGGTGGTATATATATGATCTTTTAGGGTTTAATATATATTGTGTACATGCTTTTAATATTGTAGTCTTGCATATTATAGGAAATCCTCACATTTGACTCAGGATTTATTGATTTAAGCATGTATGATATGTATTTATATTCTGTAGAATTATTGATATCATATACAATTCTTATTGACCTGAATTGCTATATTTATTGTGATGATAATTCTATATTCATGTGGATTACTAATTGTAATTATTTTAGAAAGCTTATTACTATAATGTTAAGATTTAGTATATAAAGCTTATTGTTGATGCATGATTTAAATTGATAAGTTGGTGGTATTGTAGTGTATATAATATCATAATGAGAACTTGTCATTTGGTATGCCATTTTAGACTTGGAACCCTAAGACATGGTTTGTGTGGTTTTAAAATACTTGTGCATGGAAGGTGATTTATATGCCTTAATTATAGTGTATGAGTTTTGAACTTAATTATGATTTTGGATTCTCTTGGGACATTGTTACAAATAACATGCCTAGAGTTAGGCTCTAGTGTGGGAGGTATGAGTTCTCCCCATTTATAGTGCACACTAGGGTGGTATTCCCAGTAGGTTAGTGCTCGGAATAACCGTTTAGGTCTTGGTTTACTCTAAGATTTGATGTCCAAGTTTTCCACTATTTGATTTCACATTCAATGTTTAGGTTTTGGCGAATTGATGTTGTTAAGTACATTGATTTTGATATTGTGTTGTTAAAGAATCATTTAATTAGCTTAAGATGATCCCTTAGAACACCTTGAACATAGACGTTAAGTTGAATGATCCCTTGTATTCGTCTATATTAATCTAGCAATGATATTGAAACTTTAGGGTATACGCATATGCTTCTTCCTATGAGTAACTTGATTACTCACCCTAGTTGTTTGGGTTATTTTACAGGTAATGAGACTATGTTGTCGGATGCTCATCAACCTTAGAGACTTATGAGCAATTTGGAACATTTTTGTATATTACTATGAAAATGTTTAGCATGCTTTACTTTTGATGTTATATTTTTGCACACCATGGATGTATGGTATTTTAGAAGCTAAGATGGCTTCCTTGATGTGTAATGTGTATCTAAGTACACTTGACGATGCTTATTTTGAATGTATAATATGAGGCCAAGGGCCATTAATTTTAAAGTTGACAAGTATGTTTTTAAACTTGTTTTGGATCATTTGGAATGCATGTATAACTTTAAGGTTGGACCTAGAACCTGTTCCATGCATTGTCGCAGCAGCTTTGCTGCTGTCTGTTTCATCGTTCGACTGATTTCTGTTACCTGTTATGTCGTTCGGCTGATTTCTGTTGTTTGTTACGTCGTTCAGCTGATAAGAGCCATCAGCCGGCTGACACATGCTCGAGATCAATTCCAATAGCTAAAGTTCAGTTTAGGCCATAACCCTTCCCCCAGCCGAATGACCATATAAGTCAGAACGACTGACTATGTTGGCTAGAACGACCAACCTTGTAAGTCATGTCGAACGAGCACTCAGTGTTGAAGAGTGCCGAACGGGTGCTCGGTGCTTTGGCTTTGGACAAGTGGTGCTTTGGTTTTGGACAAGCACTCGTCCATGCCTCAGAACCTTTCTTTTCTTTTCCTTTGAACATCTTTCACTTTCGCATTTCGAATCCGTTATCGGGTCATCTTTTGGTTATCACTGACGCACCGGGTTTACAAACCTTGGGCCATCACAGGTGGTATGAGAACATTTTATTAGAAAATTTGGGGCGTTACAACAGCTAGGCTAGAGACATGAAAATTAAACTAATTAAACTAAAGGTGTAGCACAATCCATCAAAAAATAAGTATGAACCATCAAATAAACCACTAGAGTGTTTAATTAAGCACTATGCCTTGACCATCACGAGATTAACATCATCAACACACATAGACATGCTTCAATTTTATTCAATCTAGAGACAAAAACATGAACATCAATTCTAGCATACATAGACATAAGAATAAAACCAAATGATCAATTACAAGCATTAATCCATACAACTCAAGTAGAAATTATAAGATCTATATTTATTCATGGTCAAAACATCTATTACAACTAAAATACCCAAAAATACACAAAAGCTAGGTTTAGAAAGCAAGCCTAGGGGCTATCTCTAGCCCTAAGGGAAGGATTTAGCCACTTATTGTAGTGGTCATCGAACCCTCAAGGGTTAGCTTAGAGGTTGGCATCATCATCTTCATCCTTACTTTCTTCCGAAAACCCTAGTTCTAGAGAGAAGAATATTTTTTTCTATATTTGGTAATATCTCTATGATGATATTTTATAATATGGATCAATGAATCAATTACATTCTACTTTGAGTAGGCACCAAGTCAGAAATACAGCTTACAATTGGAGGACATTCGTAGCTACACAACTTAGATATAAATTGGCGCGTTCGGGAATTAGAAAGCTTTCTGCCAACAGCATTTTTGATCGATCGATCCAACACTTAGTTTCGATCAATCGAAGCTGACGTGACACCAAAATATCTTCCAGGCCTTATCTAATTGGCTGAGTTGGCACCGCCTCATCTTGATCGATTGTAGACCTCTTCAATCGATCGGGATTCCCTTCGATCAATTGAAGCTCCTCTGGTGCATTTTCTTGGCTACTTTCTAACTTTGCTCCTTAGCTCCAAAATTGAGCTAAATGGCTCTTGTTAGCCTGTTTGAACTTTATTGACCTGAAATAGGCAAAAACACAAATAAGTATTTAAAACATAAAAGTAAGATATATGAATGGACTAAAATACCCTAGCTTAGGGGCTAAAATGCGTCACATTTGAGCACTTATCACACCCCTAAACTTAGATATTACTCGTCCCTAGCAATAAACTACAAAGAAAATAAAGAAATAAACAACTAAGCAACTATAAACTAGAAAGCAATAAATGAATAATGCCACTTTCGCAGGGAACACGATTGCATTTAGCGTATGCAAAAAGCCTTTTAAACCCCTAGGTTACCCCTAGTGGATGAGTGAAGTCTTGTGAGGGTTTCCAGAAATGATACCCATAAACATTGAGCTCTTTCTCACAAGAGATGCACCAATGTACAAAACAAGCATTGGAAGAAAAGTACCTCAAGTATGTAATTTTTCAACCTTTTCCAAGCATCTCCCAAAATCTCAACATCAAGCAAACAAGTATGGTCCTCTACACATCAAGACAATGATCATGCAAATCAGAACAACTCTAGAATTCTTTTTAAGTGAATCGACATCAAATATGTTGCTATCTAAGCCAACCAAAGAAATAATCACATCCGGCCTCAAACTAGCACACAAATCTAGTATCGATCATCAAGACAAAGAGTGGACCTTTTATTCTATTAAGCTTTCTAGCAATCCATGAGGTCGAGCGTTAGGTCAATGATTCCCAAACCGGACGGTTTTAGGGCATTAGGTGTTTAAACACCCCTAAGGACTTACAAGCTCAAGTCAACTAGGCCACAAATCAAAACAACCTCCATCTAATCATTTCCTACTTCTCACCTTTTGGTAGAAGTCCTTACTTTTTTTATTTGCTTTTTGTAATTTTTTTTTTCTTCAAGTTATTAACCAAGAGTTTGGGCTCTCCACTTTTCGGCACGAGAAATTCAGTACTTGATGAGGCTAGAATCCTGGCTACTAAATGAAAAGGGTTTGTTATCCACCCTTTTCAAGAATGAAAGCTTTCAATTCACTACTAGCTCAATTGAGATATAACCAAATCAATAGTTAACAAAACATATATCCCACAAATGAATGCTAGTGTGCTTCTATGCTAGTATAGAATCCTAAAGTGAATCTCAAAACAATTACAAGATCAGAATGATGTGGACCACAAATGCAAGCAAGATATCAATCTTTTGAAAAATTTACTCCTAAATGGCATCGACAAGGCATACAAGGAGTATTGAACTCTCAAGTCAAATAATTTTTAAATTCTAAGTATCGTGGTTCTCAAAAGATCAAAATCATAGCCCAAGACTCAAATCATATCACATGCATAGAAAGTAAGTGCAACATGTAAAATATGTTAACACACCCTCAAACTTAATCTGTGCATTATCCTCAATATGCAAAAAAGCAATAGATATTGGAAAGAGTATACCAAATGGGTGTAGCAAAAGGGAACTCAGCAACGGAAGCTTAGCATTGGAAGGCGCACCCTTAAATTTAGACTCTGAAAACTTGTCTGAAAATGGTCACACTAACAGCTATCAAAGCACATGCATCAATGGTATAAATGAGGGGTGAAATGGAGAACTATCATAAAAACTATGGCATATAGCAGTGTAAAGTACAGAATATCCAAGATTAATAACGAAATCCCAAAAATCCATATATAACCAATAAATCCAAAACCAAATATCCAGAAAGCAATATATAGCAAGTGTAGTGCAAGCAATAATATCCAAAATATCAAAACCAGTGTAAGTGTCAATATGGTGCAAAAATATCTCAGTCATAACAGTGCAAATATTAATGATAGATAATGAGTAGGAGAGAGAGGATGGCAGAATCAGGTGGTGGGAATTGGGGTCATCATGTCAGCAATGTGCTGCAGCATGTCAGACATCTGGTTACTGTGGCAAGTGAGAGAAGTGGTAAGGTCTATCCTTAAAGCTCCAAGCTCACTTCTCACCTCAGCTACCTCAGCTCTCAGCTCATCAGATTGCCTGACTAAATCATCGTGTCTGCCCATCAAGTCATCCTGTTGCCTCACCAGGTCATCATGCCGCCTTGTGACATCCTCGTGTCGTCCAGTCATATCAGCCTTGAAGGGAATGAAGTCTGTGTACAGCTGAGCTACCTCAGATCTGTAACTAGAATCAGTGCTGGTATGGTAAGAACGAGTGTCAGTCTGTGCTATCTGCTAGGTGGGAGGGGCATGTGAAGGGTCAGCCTGTTGAGATGCAGTAGGGACGTCTAGCTGTGAAGTAGAACCTGACGTGGTAATGCGATGCCTCTGTCTGGGGGGAGATTTATCTGATGTGTCCTCTGTAGCGTCATTTGTTGCTGCTCTATCACTCTCAAGCTGTCTCTTCATATCTCTGTTCTTCTTGTTCTTCTGGCAGGAATTGTAAGTCTTATTCCACCTGGGCAGATCATAAGCTTGTCTCTCTTTCTCTCTATATCAGTCTCAAGAATCTCATCCGGGTCAAACTGGTAACCTTGATCGAGGAGCAGCTGTGTCATTAGATGGCCAAAAGGTAAAGGCCAAGTCGCAGCTCTAAAATTCTGCGTATTATGCAGATTCTTCCAAAACTTCAAAGAACCAATATCGAGGGTCAATCTCAACCCGTTTTGCAAAGTTATGGTCCTCAAAAGCAGCACGTGGAGATAATATAGCTACCATGGTAGTCTCAGGTGGAAACGGTGGAACAGTAGGATATAAGGGATCCTGAGAATCAGCAACCAATGGGGATGAGTGGGGGCTGTGGCACTCTCTGTGGTCTTTTCCTAGCAAGAGTTTTTCTTCTGCGGCATTTGTAAAAGTAAGAAGAATAAGTCAGTACACAGGTATAAGATAAGGTAAGTAACTGATAGAAAACACAAAGCATGCCTGAGTCAGATAAGAGCAAAGAATAGACAAGAAGGATCATGCTTGTGTAAGAAGTGATTAAGAAAGCTTCAAGATCATCATTCTACATGCCTCAGCTAAATAGAACAAATCAGATATTTAAGGATGGCATAAAGGGCAGAAAAGTCACATGTGGAACATTTTGAGCAAAAATATGATCAACAAGGCAAGCATAGGCTGTGATGTGCATAAATGATGCAATGTGCATTCACAAACCTAAAACTCAAGTATATGGTACAATGATATGACAAGTAGACCCTAGAATGACATCGTATCAATTCCTAAGCAAGAATGTCTACAAGTGCAACAGTGAAGATCAAATAGAGTAAAAAGGACAACATAGAGCATATAATCATGGCAAATGTCAGCCTAGGACTCAAGAAGTAGGCATTTCATGTAATAAAAACTAAATGAAATGCACAGTTGCAAAACACTACAATCTAAGGCATGTTATGACAGGCAAATTCAAGAAAGAATCCCAGACATGGCATGCAACTAGATGGCATATATTAGAATGAGACAAATATATCAACAAAAACTCCAGATAAAGAAATATCATGTACTGCAATGCAATAAAATCAACATCCTATGATCACTCATGGCTCATGACCCCCTCTAATGCTTAAATGAAGTAGAGAATGGTCAAATACTGAGAATACAAGAAGCTTACCAATATGGAATCAAAATCTGGACCGGAAAGAACCTTGAACAATAAGAATGGATCACAAGTGTATAAGATCAAGGATATGGCATTCAACAGACAAATATCAGGATCAAGCAAATATATTCCCAAACTTGGTTCAAATTGCATTTCAGAAGTCAAGTGAAGCTCAAAAATTGATACTAAGGCCAAAGAATCATTCAAATCATGCATTTTAAACTCCAAGAATCCAAAACACAGCCCCAAACTTAGACAGAAATCAATTCCAATAAAATGTTTTCAAAGAATGCATAAGAACTCTCAAAAATTGTCAGAGTGTGATATAAGTGTGTGCAAAATGGTGTATATACAAGCAACAGGTTGCAATTAATCCAAAGTGCACACAATTATTCAAAAGAGATCACATTTGACAAGTTTCAAAGTCATTGAGCAACAATAGAATCATTTGACTTCAAACAGTTGGGTTGGAATGGCAATTCAACTCAATTTTGTAAGAGCAGATCAAAAATCATGATAAGGAATGTCAAAAGACATCAAACGTGTGCCCTAGCGTGGCAAGAATCAAAAATTACATCACAAACAAGTTCAAAGGCACTTAGCATTTGCAAATGGATGCAAAGGGATCAAATGGAACAAGCTTCCACTCAAACAAGGGCATTTTGGCTAACTTTGGGATTACTTTACACTTTTGGGGCAAAATTAGAATTTTTTAAAACTTTGGGGTCAAGACATTGAATTACATTGTAAAAGAACTTCATGACAAGAATCATGCAATGAATGAACAACAAAATAAGGAATCATCCAACTCAATTTCTCATTTTTCAAACAAAGTTCAAAAGTTTCCTTTTTAATCATTTGAAACCCAACAAGTATGATCTCAAAGCATTTCAACATTTAGGTTCATTTTACCAAAATACGCACTTGAATCATGAGCAAAATACAATTAAAGATCAAAAACTTTTCAAAGAAGTTCAATTGAAACATTTTTAGGCATTTAAAACAACTTAACACATCTATTCATTGCATATGCAAGACAATCAAATGAAATAAGACAAGACTATGCTCATAACATTTCACCTTTTCAATGCCATTACAAGTTCAAAAATATTTCAAGTCCAAAGAAATTTTCCTTTCATTCAAAATATCAAGATAAGAATTTCAATTTGACATTCAACTTTGCAATTTAAATCAAGCAAAATTTGATCAATCAATTCATTTCCAAAGTCAAAGACTATGTATGCAAAATAATTTAGATTTTTAAAAAAAATTAAAATTTTTCATTCTTTTCAATCCAAAATTAACATCTTAATTTCAAAATCCTTTTCAATTCTATCTCAAAAACCAACCATATGCCTTTTGAAATTTTAAAACAAAGTTGAATTTTAATTTTTTTCAAAAATCCAACATGGTTTCCCCTTAAAAATGGACTTTCCCAAAATTTCAAACACAACAAACTCATGCATTTCATTCATTCGACAATCAAAAATCAATCAAAGTCAACAAGCAACAAGGGACACCACCCACAACAATTCTTAGACCCAATTAAAGTGTGCCCATTCTCCTTCTAAACTACATAATCAACCACAATCTCTATATCACAATGCTACAAACAAGCTCCAAGGTCCATTTTTCAATTATCCAGTCCCAATCAATTTTTTAATTTTATTTTCTATTTTTCAATCTTTTTGTTTAAATAAAAAATTAAACAAAATAAAATATATACAAAAATGAAAATAAAAAAAATTAAAACAAAATAAAGAGAACAAAAGTAAAAATGCAAAATGGACATCCGAGAGAGAGGATTAAAAATAGAGAAGGAAAGAGAGATTCGGCAACTTCTGAAAAATTTTTGGCCAACCGTGGCCGGAGATGGCAATCGAAACTTTGCCAGGAAGTTCAGAGAGTTGTTGGAAGAAAATCTGAGGTCTCCTTGGCCTAAATCAGCCGGAGACTATGAAAATGATGGAAGTAGAGAGAAATAGAGAGAGTAGAAGATGGGATTTGGTCTTTGGGCCAAAAATCTCGCCGGCTTTAATGGAGGAAGCAGCGGCGAAATGGGTTCCTTGGGATCTTTCGCCGGCAAAGAAAAGAGAAGTGGTAGGTGGTGGGGTTGTGCTCGGGTGAGGGAGATAGAGATTAGGGAAGAGATGAGAAGGAAAGATAAGAGGTCGGGGAGAAAGAAAAGAGTTGTCCAAGAAGGAGAAGAGAGATAGAGGAAGAGAGAGAAAAAAGAGAAAGTAAAAGAAAAAGAAAAAGAAAATTAGGTTAGGGTTAGGAGATGAACGGCCAAAGCAATTTCTGGAATTTGAAAAGACGCATTTTCGATCGATTGAAGGTCTTCGATCGATCCAGAATGAATTTTGATCGATTGGAGTGGACTTCGATTGATTGAGATAGATTTTGGTCGATCAAAATGGAAGGTGAAAAGTCCTTAATTCAGCAGGTTCGATCGATCGAAGTGGAATTTCGACAATCGAACTTGTGTTCGATCGATTAAAACCTCACTGGAAGTGCACAAAATGCAGAAAATTTTCTGAAAACTGGATTTTTGAATTCAACACATATCTAGACGACGCAGAAGCATATAGAAACAAAAATGAGGGAGGAATAGGGTTATGAACCCTATAAACACACTAGTCTTTAACGTTTCTAGCAAGACGTTGGGATCTTTTAACCTGGATCAAAAATCTTAAAATGCATCCCCTCCTTGGCGGCGTGAATGGAATTTTGTATCCCACCTAATAAATTATTCCCTAAGGAACTTGTTGGATTTGATTCAAATGAGATTGATGGTCCTTTATTAATGCAATTCTTGGGCTTCCATGCCCTTTCAACACTTGGCTTAAAAACATTTTTCTTTGAAATATTTTTTAGAAAACAAACCATTGGAAGTTTCAATATCAAGCAAAGATTCAATTTTTTCAAATTCACTTTCAAGACATTTTTCAACAACACACACTTCTTCATGCTTGTCCATGGAATTGGGGGTTGGATTGAAAATATTCAACTTCACCTTCATATCCCCAAATGAAATTTTCATTATCCCGGTCATACAATTTATGTTGGCATTAGTGGTTGCCAAGAAGGGACGGCCAAGGATAACAGGAATTTGGCTCTTAGGATTTGGTATCGGTTCCGTGTCAATGACAAAATTTATCAATTTTAATCAAGACAAACTCAATAATACCCCGGGGCTTTTTGATAGAACGGTCGGCTAGTTGCAAAACTACCGACGTCGATTTTAAATCTCCTAAGCCCAATTGAACATACACCGAATATGGAAGAAGGTTCACACTTGCTCCTAAATTAAGAAGAGCCTGGTTAATGACATGGTTACCAATGATGCAAGAAGTAGTAAGTGAACCGAGGTCTTTGAATTTTGGGAGTGTGTTATATTGTAAAATGGAGCTTACTTGCTCTTGGCTCTTGTTCTTCCTCTTAAAGGTGCATAGATCTGTCAAAAATTTGGCATAAGCTGGAATTTGTCTAATTGCATCTAAGATAGGAAGATTAATCTTCACTTGCCTAAACACTTCAATTATTTCATTTGCCTTGCATTGTTATTTTTCAAGAGAATTTGATCCTTTTAAGGCATCCGCAAATGGAGCCTTTGGCTCAAAAACTTTGTTAAAATCCTTTTTTTAAAACATTTCCACACAAGAATTTTTCAAATCTTCCTCAACAAAAGAGTCTTCCACATGCAATGAAGGAGGAATAGAATGTGAGACGAGATGGGTGTCAACTTTTGGTTACACCAATTCACTCTCTTCATTTTGAATACCAACTTGATTGTCCACAATTCTTCCACTTCTCAAAGTGGTTACCGCATTTACATGTTCAATTGTGTAACCTTCCAACGATAATTGGTCTCCACAACAAATTGTTGCTTGGGTGGTGGATTTAAAGGCATTTTCCCTTTTTCCCTAGCATTCAATGTACTAGTTATTTGCCCGATTTGGGTTTCTAACTTCGCAATGGATTGGGAATGAGAATGAAGTAATTGGGTATTTGCCTCTAAAGTACCCAAAACGGTGAAAACTTTTTCCTCAAATGCGGGACTCCTTGAATTCCCTTGAGAATATAAAGATTGATTTAGAAAATGAGTATTTGAAAATTGGTTTCCATGTGGTGCTTGGAGATGATTTATAATGTAACGACCCGGTCATTTGCCTTCCTTTCCTTTTTTCCTGAAATTTTACGAATGAATTTTTTTCGTTTAATTTTCTTTTCTGAACTCTGTTTCATGTCGCTTAGTGTCATTTTGAGTGCTCAGAATTGGTTCCTGAGACTCTTTTCCGTGAATTGACAACTTCCTTTAAGGACCGAGTCATTTTCACATTTTTCGTTTTTCGACACTATGCGCTATTTCGTCCTTTTCCCTATTCTGTCTTATCTCCGTTTGTCAGTTTTTGGCACAACCTCACTTCTCATGCTCGGAGTTGGTTTTTGACTTCACGTGCCTTCATCTTGAGTGGTTTCCACGAAATACGTATCTTTACTTTTGCAAGAAAGTACTCTGGTTACTCCCGGTGTCCATAGGGGCATGGATGCAAAGTTCTTTGAAATTATTTTCTTTTCCTGGGGTATTATTCGTAAATATCTTTTGAAGATATTTTATTTCAGGGGTTTTTAAGAAAATATTTTTGGAAGATATTTTCATTCTGGGCCATAAGTGCAGTTTTCACTTTTTGGAGGGGCCATTGTGCAATTAATGAAAGTTATTGCAAAATGTCTTGTTTTGAGCCTGGATCCTCGTACAGGATTCATTTTCACATTTCGTCGAGTTGTGTACTCTTGGAATTTCCTCCTGGTCGATGTTTTCCAGTTTTAGGGTTTCTGGCCCCCTGTTTTTGCCAAACTTGTTTTAGGCATAACTTTCTGCTCGGGACTCAGTTTTTGACGCCGTTTCTTCCATTATTCATATTTTATCATTTTGAATCTTTTTTGTTCACAAAATTTTTCCATTTGAGTGCGTCTGCTCAAATTTTACTTTTTCGGACCCGGCGGGGCCCGTTCGGGGCACATTTTAAGATTTCTATAAAAGGGGGGTGAGATATTTCATTTTTCATCTACTCCCCTCTTCATGCACGACCTGGAGCTCCCATGGCAGCCCAAGGGGTGCTGCCATCTTCTCTCTCCTCTTTTGGTTCACTTTTCCTTGATGGAAAGTCTTCGGCCTTAACGTTTGTTGTTCCCCTCGCTGTGTTCTACCTTTCCCACTTATTAGGGTTTCTGGCCCCCTGTTTTTGCCAAACTTGTTTTAGGCATAACTTTCTGCTCGGGACTCAGTTTTTGACGCCGTTTCTTCCATTATTCATATTTTATCATTTTGAATCTTTTTTGTTCACAAAATTTTTCCATTTGAGTGCGTCTGCTCAAATTTTACTTTTTCGGACCCGGCGGGGCCCGTTCAGGGCACATTTTAAGATTTCTATAAAAGGGGGGTGAGATATTTCATTTTTCATCTACTCCCCTCTTCATGCACGACCTGGAGCTCCCATGGCAGCCCAAGGGGTGCTGCCATCTTCTCTCTCCTCTTTTGGTTCACTTTTCCTTGATGGAAAGTCTTCGGCCTTAACGTTTGTTGTTCCCCTCGCTGTGTTCTACCTTTCCCACTTATTAGAATTTAGTTTTGACCATTTCTTGAGTTTGGTTTTGAGGTTAAGTTATGATTTTGATGGGGCTTTCATGGGGGTTATATTAACGGCGTTGTCCCCGACAAAACCTAGTAGTTTCGTCGGATTCGGAGCCGTTCCATTTTGATGGCATTTGAGATTTTCATCTCAAATTGAGGTAGGGGATGTTCTAGGTTTAAATTCTTGTTATATAGTATGCTTGTGATGCTTATACTACTTGTTTGCATGATTAAATATAAAATCTAGAGATTTTATTATTTATTTTTCTTATACGGGATCTAATTTTCCCGGTTGCTCATGACTTGGTTTAAACATGTAGCATGATTTTATATTGTCCCTTGATATGCTCATTGTTGTGTATTAAAATTGGAACATTTGAATAAGTATTAAAGATTTTATTTAATATTTATCTTAGGTGAAAGATTAATTCACATGGCCTTAACTAGCTTGAAATTAATATGTGTTGGCATATTATATTAGGCCTTAGTATGCTCTTCAACATAGTTGAATTTGAAAGTAATTAGAGGTGTTTTGAAAATTAGTAATTATTAATTAATTTGCCCCGAGTGCACTATTCACTCTATTTGAATTCCGACTTGATATTCTTGATTTACATGCCATATAGCTTCACATATATTTGATTTAGAATATTCGGTGAGGTTTTGAAACCTTTCATTTAATTAATTTCCTTGTTTAAGATTTAATTCTCATGGTGATATACAACTTGGAATTGAATTGTGGCATGCTAGAAAATTAAGCTTTGGTGTGATTGTTCACATATATTAAATTGGGATTAATTGCATGAGAAT
Source organism: Cornus florida (assembly GCF_030987335.1). Classification (NCBI taxonomy): domain Eukaryota; kingdom Viridiplantae; phylum Streptophyta; class Magnoliopsida; order Cornales; family Cornaceae; genus Cornus; species Cornus florida. The sequence continues at coordinate 47,289,526 of NW_026775577.1, read as the reverse complement.
TGCAACCTTTATTTTATATTTAACTTTAGTGAAAGTTTAATTTACATAGGTATAACTTGCATGAAATAGGCTTGTAATGTGATATTACATTAGTCCTTGGCATGCTCTCTAAGATATGTTAAATTGAGAGCATTTAATTAAGTTTGAAAATCTAGAGATTTTAATTAAAAGAATTAATTAAAATCTATTTTGTGGTCCCATTAGCTTAATTAAGATTTTAACTTGATGTTTGTATTGGCCGTGACTTGTTTACTAGTATATATTAATTTGGGACTATTTGAAGTTGTTTTAGAACCTTGGGATTTAAATTAGTATGATTTAATTAAAGTTCTACTTTGTTGTTCTAACAACCTGATTGAGTTTTAGAATGGATATAGGTGATGACCTTGCCATGTCCTTTAACATGTGTTAAATTGAGGTTAATTGGAATTGAATCAGAAATCTATATAATTTAATTGTGTTTATCTATTTAAATTCTATCAATTTGCTCCATGATTTAGTTGTGTTTTAGGAGTAGTTTCTATATTCAAATCATGGACTTAGACTTGTTATATATTCATTTGGTTGTGTTTTGAATATTGGATAATATAGTTGCTATGTTTTTATTCATGAGAATATATTTTCCTTATTGAATATATTGTTGCCTTGTGTAATGATTTGCACACTTCATGTTTAACATCTTTCATGCATAGCGTGTAACAAATCGCACACTGAAGATTCGACATTCATCATATCATATTAGTTGTGGATTTAGAGCATGTATTGTATAGGTTTCCAAATTTGGTTGTGCTTAGTAGATAGTTGATTATCTTGTATATTCCTGTTGATATATGCGTTGTTGCACAACTTGTTGATTTTGGAAACTTGGGGATGTCGTTGTTTGACTATGGCTAGGACGTGGTTCTAGTACGGGGGATAGACCCTCTATATATAGTCTAGTGCGCACATAGGGAGGTTACCCATGGGCTAGTAACCCTAAAGTAACTATGTTGTTGGTCTGACCAGGCGTGACGTCCGAGTATCCACTTTGTTTGATTTCGCATTTCATTTTCAAGTTGATAACTAGATGATGTTGTAACTTGTTGTTTCTTAATTGTCATTCCCTTTTAAGTTACAGGATGTTAACTTTGCGAAATTGTGCTTTATGCGTTGTATTGGAAGTTCCAATGTTGGTTAAATTGCATCGATATTGAAAATTGTGTTTTGATGTTCTAATAAAACTTAGGATTGATCCTATTGATTCATTTATAACTTAGACATTAGGTGGCATGACCCACTTCTGTTGTTTTCATGCTTTAGATTTCAAGCTGATAGCTTTAAGAAATTGTATTTTGTTGCCTTGTATAATATGCTTTTATGTGGTTAGATTGCATTGAAGTTGTAAATTGCGTTTTGATTGTTCAGCATGGCCTAGGATGATTCCTTAGACTTATTTAGAACATAGACGTTAGATGACACAATCACTTTAGTTGTTTCTGTATTCGAGATTGCAAGTTAATACCTTTAAGAACCTATATCTTGTTGCTTTGTATAACGTGCTTCCATAATGTTTAAATGGCATAGATGATGTGATTTATGCTAGAAACACTCTAAGGTAGCTTAGGATGCTCCTTGAGTCTCATTTCGATATAGACGTTAGGTGGTATGAACCCCTTTAACATGTTTCACCTTAAGGTGATAAATTTGTAAAATGCTAGGTCGATGCATGCTCATCTCCTATGAGTAGCTTTATGTTACTCACCCCTACGATACTGGGGCATATTTCAGGTACGAAGACTTGGTTTGTGAAGCCTAGCATTCCTTGGATGCCGTGTAGCTTTCAAGTTTCCATTTCATGCAAATGTTAGCATGAAATGTCATTTTGTAGACTTATATGTCAAAATATGTATATTTGATTTCATGCATGTAATGTGTACATAAGTGCACTCCTTTCAATGTATTTGACATGTATGAGATGAGGCCGGAGACCCATGACATGTGTATTGTGAAAACCTTAAAAAATCGCAAGTCATTGCTTCACCATGGTTGCATCGGGTGTGGGAATTCCATTTTCATTCTTTCATAGGGTCTTATTAATCTTGTGTGAAGTGTGGCCAAGGGCCAAACGGTCATTTGACTCCATTTTACATTTTTGGATTCCATGTTTTCCATTCCAAGTCCATTTTTTCCTTTTTGCCCGTTGGGGGGTCAGATTTTGCATCGGCTATATTTTTAAGCCATGGACCATTGTAGCGCGTCTAAATAGGTAAGTTACGCTTGCGTGCATAGTCATTTCCGGGCAAAACCTCATCGTTTGTGTTTTGAGCCTCCTACGATTTCATTTTGCGTTTTTGTTGCATATTTTGATCTAGGGGTATTCTAGACGTTTTATTTTCTTCTTTCAATATGGCTAAATAGAAAACATGATTTTAGGGGGGGTTTCTTTTTTGTGTTTTTCCAGAAAATGTCGTCTTGGCATCAGAAATCGCTTACGAAGTTCAGCTTTCAGTTTACTATTTAGCAGCTTTTTCGACCCTCTGGACCAGATTTCTTGGGAGGGCATTTTGGGCATTTTACATTTTTTTTTTTTTTAATTCTCTCACAAGTTATGTAGAAAACTCAATTTTGAGGGGGGTTTCTTCTTTGTGTTTTTGCAAAAAAATTCATCTAGGCCTCCAAATTCAGCCTATGTTCTGGTTTTCTTTAAAAAAAAAACACATAGCAGCTATTGGGCTGCTGGCAGCCGTGTGTGCGCCCAGCGCGCACGCAGCGTGCATGGGCGTGCACATGGGCGCGCATGGGGGCCTGTCATGGCCCCTTGTCGGGCCGCCATGACGTCAAATCTTCTTTTGGGCTTTTCTCCTTCGTTCGGACTCCGATTCAAGTGAATTTTTTTTTGAACTTGATTAATTTTTCGTCATCTATCCAATGGTGTACTCAGTTACACCCAGATATTTCTAGATAATTACCAGTTTGCCCTTATAGCTTTAAGTGTCCGTTTTTCGTCGTCATGCCATTTCTCCTTTGTCCGGACTCCAAATCATGCGATTCTTGAGTCCATCTTGATTAGTTTTTCATAGTCCTTCCAGCGGTGTGCTCGGTGGCACCCAAACCTACAGTTTTCAGAAATGACTATTTTGCCCCTGGGGGCTTATTTGTCATATTTTTGATCTTTTGCTTCCGCATCAGTTCTTGTTGAGTTCCACGACCTCATGGAAGGTCACTTTGACTTCTTAAAGTCTTGTTTTCTGTTTTCGCTTCCGCATTCGGATCCGTTATCGGATCATCCTTACGGTTCATCACAGGACATGTTGGCCTAAAAACCAGGGTCGTCACATATAACCTTGGGAACCTTAGCTTTGCATTGGGGGTGGAACATACTTGCCTTAAAAACCACTTTGGAGAGGGTTTGACCCATCCCTTTGGCTTTTCCAAGAGAAGTTTGGATGGTTCCTCCACCTGGCATTGTAATGAGTGCCATAGGGATTATTCCCTTGTTTGACAAATGCGGCATTCACTTGTTCATGGTGTTCACTTTGCAAATGTCCTTGGGAATAATTGGAAGTAAAATGTAAAACACTAGAATAAGTCATGCAAGTTTCATTGGAATTATGATGAGAATGGCTAGGGAAGGAAGACACTTGATTCGCCGAATTTGGTTAATCAAAAATTGATCAAACCTTTGGGATAAAGATTTCACTTCGGCTGCTATGTCATTGCAATTGTCAACTTGATACAAGTCGACATTCTTTCATCCATCTAGATTTCTACTATTTTTGGAAGACAAGGATCGATGCATTGAATTCTCACTCATGCTCTTATAAAGACGTCATACATCATCCTCATACCTATCAAGATATGAACCACCCATGGAAGCATCTACCATTCTTTTAAAATTATCCGACAAACTTTCAAAGAAAAATTGCACCAATTTCCACTTAGGAATGTCGTGATGTGGACACTTCCTAAGCAAGTCATTTAGGCGCTCCCATGCCTCATGAAACAATTCCCCATCCCATTGAGAAAACTCTCGAATTGAGGTTCTCATTACATTGGTCTTTGAAATCGGATAATACTTTTTTTAAAAACTCTTGTTGCAACTCTACCCAAGAAGTTATCGAAAAAGGTTTTAGATTGTTGAACCAATATTTTGCCTTATCTTCAAGGGTGAAAGGGAAGAGTTTTAATTGCAAAACCTCTTCTGACATGTCCGTGTATTTTATGATGGAACACACTTCAAGAAATTCATCTAAATGATTGTAAGGTTAATTGGGAAGCATTTAAATAGTTTGTGGTTTGATTTCATAATGATGTACTCTAAATGGAGGTAATTGAATGCATGTCGGTGCATTATACTCATTTGATACATAGTGATCTTTCAAAACAAGAGGAGCATTCATAACTGGTGGCGCTACATAAACACCATGATTGCCTTGAATAATGGGAGGTTGAGGTGGAACAAAAATTGGCCGAGACATTCCTAATGGAACATGGCCTTGTTGTTGTGGAATGAAAGATCTTGGCATGCCTAATGGTACTTGAATGTTGTCATGATGCACATTAGGGTGGAGGATGCCTTGTTGGTTGATGTAACCAAGGTCCTCCACATGGTCCTCATTAATGTCCTCCATTAATGAAATGGAGTTACAAGAATTACCCCTTCCCTTAGAATTACGAACAATGATTCAAGATTCAAGTTAAGTAGGATAAGAGTAGGATTTAACGACCTATGACCATGCATGCACTATCAAAACAAACAACAAGTCAACAAGTATATAACAAGCACTTCTCCTCCGCAATAAATCAATCAACAAACCTCCACATACATTGATCCCATACTCCCATGCTTTCAACAATATGCAAAAAAAAAAAATTGCCTCTACCGGGCTCACGATCTATCTAAGAAAATAAAAACTTGCCTCCACGTGGGCCGATGATTTAACTAGAGAGAAAGTTAGAAAATCTCACAAAGGGTCCTTAAGCAACTTCAATTTATTTTTCAATTTTTTTCTTTGCCTTGCTTTGCTTTGCAATTTTTTTATTTTTAGCTTGTTATGCTTTTGTTTAGCTTAGCTTGCTTCTTTGCTTTAGAATTTTCCCTTTACTTCACTCTCGTGGTTCAATGCACCTAGCCAATTAAGAACAAACACAATAAGTAACCAAAATAAAATAAAGACAAGATAAAAAAAGTACTAATTCCTAATTAATTTTCAAAATACGACGATGCCAATCCCCAACAATGGCGCCGAAACTTGGAGTGTGTCGCACTTGGTTACCAAAGTTGCAAAAAGATAAGTGTGTAGTGTGGCCAAGTTTAAATTTAGAGAATGTCACTACCACTACTAACTATAAATGTAGCTAGAGTAAGTAGGGATCGACCCAAGGGAAATGACGCGTATTCTTACTTGGAAATTAATGTTGGATTAGTAGGTCGAATGATCAAAAGATGGTTTGATTGGTTAATTAAACTAAGATGCAATTAAAACAATGTAAGTAAATATCAATCCAGAAATTAGGGAAAGACATAGGAAAGAAAGGTCTTGGGGTTTAAAGTTTACCACTAAACTTCACTTCACCAAGCACTAGCAATTGTAAATTAATGGGGAAATTTAAGTTGTAAAATGTGTGTGTGCCATTAATTGAAAACAAAGCATAATGGATGGCAAAAAAACATAGATTGTCTAGCCAATTTAATGAATAGCACAACCTATCAAATGAGACCAATAACTATTCAATTAAAATACAATTAATGCACACATAAAAGTCTAGATAAATGTACTATTTACATTCACAAGTATGGAATGTCAAACAACAAGAATGGATTGTCCACCTACCTAAGAAATTAAAGCAATTACACTACAACTAGGCTAGAGATATGAAAATTAAACTAATTAAACTAAAGGTATGATACAATCCATCAAGAAATAAGTATAAACCATCAAATAAACCACAAGAGTGTTCAATTAAGCACCATGCCTTGACCATCACTAAATTAACATCATCAACACACATAGACATGCATCAATTTCATTAAATCTAGAGACAAAAACATGAACATCAATTCTAGCATACATAGACATATGAACAGAACCAAATGATCAATTGAAAGCATTAATCCATACAAATCAAGTAGAAATTACAAGATCTATATTTATTCATGGTCAAAACATTTATTACAAGTAAAATCCCCAAAAATACACAAAAGCTAGGTTTAGGAAGCAAGCCTAGAGGTTATCTCTAGCCCCAAGAAAAGGATTTAGCCACTCATTATAGTAGTCATGGAACCCTCAAGGGTTAGCTTAGAGGTTGGCATCATCATCTTCATCCTTACTTTCTTCCCAAAACCATAGTTCTAGAGAGATGAATATTTTTTTTTCTATATTTGGTAATATCTCTATGATGATGTTTTATAATATAGTTTAATGAATCAATTACATTCTACTTTGAGTAGGCACCAAGTCAGAAATACAGCATATGATTGGAGGAAATTCGCAGCTTCACAAGTTAAGTATAAATCGGCGCACTCGGGAATTAGATAGCTTACTGCCAGCAGCATTTTTGATTGATCGAAGATTCTCGATCGATCCAACACTTAACTTCAATCGAACGAAGCTGATGTGGCACCAAAATATCTTCTAGGCCTTATCCAATTGGCTGAGCTGGCACCGCCTCATCTCGATTGATTGTAAACCTCTTCGATCAATCGGGATTCTTTTCGATCGATCGAAGCTCTTCTGGTGCATTTTCTTGGCTTCTTTCTAACTTTGTTCCTTAGCTCCAAAATTAAGCTAAATGACTCTTGTTAGCCTGTTTGAATTTTATTGACCTGAAATAGGCAAAAACACAAATAAGTATCTAAGACACAAAAGTAAGATAAATGAATGGACTAAAATACCCTAACTTAGGTGCTAAAATATGTCACATTTGAGCACTTATCACATTGCATCTCCAAGAGGTCAGAAACTCCGTGGAAAAGATGGATGAGTCATCTCTCTATGTCAATTTCTAACCTGGCTTTGCTCCATTTTGGTCTTCTTTCAGGGAGGATTGTTATCCCGCTCCTTAAGGTTTCCATTCCCATCGTATGGGTTTAAGAGATCTTATCATGAAAATTTTGCTGAACCGGTGGACCCGCTGGGATAAGATGTTACAGGATTGTTACATTTTGCTAGATCAACTGGTCCATATCCTGATTTAGAGTTTAGACCTGCAGTTCCAACGCTGCAAGCCATTCTTGGTCATTTAGGACATCTGGGTATTCACTCGACCCTTCGCTTTGACTGGATCCATGCAACGGTATTTCCTCTCCAGTAACCATACCAGATCGCAAACGCATATACCCAATCGAGCAACTTATTGATTTAAGGGAATCATCGGTCCCACAAATAGCGCCAACTGTTGAAGTGGAAATCAGCATGACCCAGGACGACATCATTTTCCTGCATAGTAGAGAGGAGAAAATCAATAAACCTTGACGAAATCGGTGTGGTGCCTGCCAAAAGCTCTCCGACGATCAAATTAGTCACCGGAGGTCAAAGAGAAAGGCAGGGATTTAATATATCATTTTTTTCATACCTGATTGACTGGTAGGGTCTTGTTCTTATAGCTGGCTCTCCCTCAGTTCATTATGAGATCTTCACTTCTTGTTGCATCGTGAAAGTCAATTTCTTATGAATTTAGCATCGAGAGGAGATTTATTTGTTGCCAAATCATACGAGATTTGTTGGAGAGATTCTCTGCTCCTTTGAATTTGAATTTGTATTGAGGTTATCTTTATCCGGTTAAATTACTTTATCTTATCTGCTTATTTAAATTCTCCTTATCAAGAACTATAAAGGCTAAATTTTTTGGAGCACTCATGAATCATAGGAGTTGTTGAGGGCCAAAATGAACACAACAATGAGAACTAACTCTGTGAGGATGGGTACTATGTGTTTGTTATTGTCTTAGTTTACACAAATGGTTAAACAGTCCAAGACATCACGTTCACTGGTTAGCCAGTAAATCTGATAGTAATACACTAGGGAATGTTCAAGGCCAAAAGCTACCTATCCTGATGCAGTAACTTTCGGTCTATACTCTCTCTGGTGTATGCATGATCATCTTTTACATTTAAGTAGCCAATTTCCATTCATGTGGGGGATTGTTAGAATTTGTGAATGAAAATTGTTTAATCAATCATCAATAGATGCCTTGGACTGAACAAGTGTGATCACTGGTTAGTTGTGGGATGAAGAGATATAACTCAAAACCAATAGACATAACATATTCAATGTGAACCATTGCAACCTATTGTAATGGGTGTGTCTGGTAATCAACAGACACATATAAATGGTTGTGTCCAATGATGAAAAGACACATATAAATGGTTATGGCCAGTGATGTAGGGATACATATAAATGGTTGTGTCTAGTCATGATGAAGAGATACACTCAATCTGAAAAGGCACTTCTATTTCTATAAATACCACCTTGGGCTATTATTTGTAATCCATTCAATTCATTTTCTTTTCTTTCCCTTCCTAGACTTGAACCCAACCTAAGTGGGTTCAAGCCATAGGTCAAGTGATCTGAGCCACTTAGATCATAATATAATTTCACCAAGTCATTTTAAAATTAGTCTGAGTCATTTGGTTCGAGTTGCACTAATTTTATCATTTTTATAGTATGGATGCATTTTTTGAGTCAAATAGAGTATTACACAAAGGAGATTCGCCGTATCCACGAGTTTGTAGTGCTGCTACTGGTGGATATAAACTGTTATATCGTGGGAGACAAGCGCTGTTGAGTTCGTCAGGATCATGCGGGGCGTAAAATGTCTTACGAACATAGTATTCAATACTAGCATCGATTCAGGTTATTTATTTATTTATTTATTTATTATTATTATTATTTTATTTCTTTAATTTGCATGTTTAATTAAATATCGAGTTGCATATTTAATTAATTATTTTTTAACATATTATTAATTATCTCATGGCATATTAGTATTAGGTTAGTTATATCTTAAATGTCATTTGAAGCATATATTTTTCTAATAGTAATTAGATATGGAGACCTAAGACTTCACCCCTCCCTCTCTCCAAAAGAAAGAAAAAATAAATAATAAATAAATAAAAGGTTAATGATAACCACGGTGGAACACTAAAAGAAAAATAGTTTTTTACCACGCCCTTTCTACCACGGTTAATGGAAAACCGTGGTAGTAATTTTATATTTTTACCACGGTTATAAAAGAACCGTGGTAGAAAGTAAAATTATTTCACCATGGTTTTCCATTAACCATGGTAGAAAGAGAGTTTATTTCACTCCGATTTAGCGGGTTATTATCTTGCGCTTTCTACCGCTCTTTCTATAATGGTTAATGGAAAACCGTGGTAGTAATTTATTCTACCACGGTGCAGCACCATGGTAGAAAGTGAATATAGTTTCACACACTGTGGGCGGGTCTTATTCCCGCTAGTTTCTTAAAATATACATACATATATATATATATATATATATATATATATATTATACAAAAATATATATATTGCCTCACACGTACAGATCACACACGATTAAACTTTTAGGGCAAATCATTTCAGCCTCCTGAATCGCCTCATCTCTACTATCATTCTCCATCTCAACCTCCCAAATCGCCTCATCTCTACTGCCGTTCTCCATCTCAGGCTCCCAAATCGCCTCATCTCTATTGTCGTTCTCATCATCTCAACCTCCAAGCCAACAAGTGCACCTATCCTAGGTCAACAAGTGGTTCAATCTCCACCCTCCACATGTCCTCATCCAAGGCCTCAAAGTGTTTCTACACAAATGTCAACAAGTGGACCAATGAGAGTGTGACACTTGTCACACTTTCCAAAAATTCCAAAAAGGTCCTTTTTGAAAATATCTTCCAAATTAAATTACAAAATGGTCCCCAAGATGAAAAATAATTACTTTACAGTAATTACACTAAAACCCCACAAGTTAAGAATATTACAAAAAAGTTATGCATCCATACCCTTTACAAGAAAAGTAAACACTTAGCATGCCTTTCTAAGAAAGTAAAAATACACGTCTCTAAGAAATTATATATCATGAGTGCATACAAAAGTGGAAGCAAAACCGAATACGAAAAGTGAGGTTGTGCCAACGAAGTGACATACGGGAAATAGACGAAAGTGAATAGTGTCCAAAAAGTAAAAATGTGAAAATGACTCGGTCCTCAATGGAAGTTGTCAATCCGAACGAAAGAGTCTCAGAAACCATTTCCAAGCACTTGAGATGACACTAAATGACTAGAAACAGAACTCGGAAAGGAAAATTAAACAGAAAAAAATTTATCCGTAAAATTTCAGGAAAAAGAAAAGGGAGGAAAATGACCAGGTCATTACAACCTACCCTCCTTAAAGAAATTTCGTCCCTGCAATTTGGAACACACCGGAAAGAGCAGAACAAGGACTAAACAAAAGTCAAATCAAAGGACGACTCATAAAGCACTGAAGGATAACTCCAAAAGTCTCAAGATCAACTGAAGGAACGCAAAACCATGAACTGAGACAACACCTCATACGAATCGGCACATTAACTCAACGTCACCCACCGAGAGAATCCCAAGACAACAAAATGTTGGAACACGATAAAACAAGAGAGTGACAAGGCAGTACGAACAGCGACCAGAACCCGCCCACACTTATTTAAATGCGTGGTAGCAATGACAGTGCCTAGCGCCCGCCCACACTTACTCGTCAGTAAGGTAGCATTGACGGCAACTAGCACCCACCCACAACACACAACTTGGTACGGTAGTATGACAGTATAAGGTACTAGTTCATAACATGCCCCTACCAGGTCAACTCGGAAGACCTATCGATACGGATGACATCAATGTCAAAAATGATCATTACTTGAAGCACCATGGGAACCAGGCATCTGCGAGAGTTGGGGTAGCTAATCCCAAAACTCTGATAACAATACCATAGGCACCGTACCGTTACGCTTAAGGCCTTTGATCTATAAGCCACGAAGGAAAAGGAAATGAAACGGTGCCTCCCTAGCACACGTCTCACTCCACCAGACAAGGACTATGATTCTTCGTTCACAGAAGCCTTACTTGCATCACCCGACAGACTAAGGTCCCGAAACACCCAACCAAGAAAACAGACAAGAAGGTTCCCGACATGGGTCCTTACAGGATGAATTTCTCCTATCTAAGGAAGAAACTCGTGAAACAAGAATGCATCTAAGGAATACGACAAATCCTAAGAGACAATGTCAAAACCGGAGATAAAAGTAAACAGCTAGTATGCAACATAGCAACGGACTATCTACTCACACAAGTAGTAAGATCACATAAAGCATATCAGTGTATACAGGAGAAGAACAGAAAGCATGACAATATGCTGCATATAATCATGTCAAGATGAACAAGCGTATACAATGTACTCAGTCAGACGAGCATATACTATACGCTAAAATAGCAAGCAGGTACAATGTGCTAAGGTAAACAAGTATATATCATATGCTAAAACGGTCAAAGTAAGCTTCTAAACAAGTCACACATAAGCAAACATACATGTTATCAAGTCAAAACATGTTATGAAGAACACACGTAAGTACATGATAAGACTATATGCGTGAATGAAAAATGTAAAGTGATGAGCACTGAAAAGTACACTTTTAAACCCCTTAAGCTTGAGTATTCTAAGATCTTTATCTATCTTATTTACCCGTTTTAGTACTTATTTGTGTTTTTGTCTATTTCAGGTCAATAATGTTAAAATGGGCTAAAAATGGTTTCTTAAGGCCATTTTGAAGTCAAACTAAGTCTTAGTGAGGATCCGGAACAAAAAGAGGCTGATTTGGAGCAAAAAGAGGTTAATCCTGAAAAGCTGCCAAGTCTGATCGATCCAACTTTTTCTCTGATCGATCCAACTTCTCTGATCGATCCAACTTTTTCTCTGATCGATCGAACATTACTGGCAGTGAGCTGTCTTATTCCCGTGTGCGCCCAAAAGTCTACCAACCACACAGTACGGGATTAGATATTTTTGGAGCAATATTCCTGACTTAGTGACTAAGAAAAGGACCTTCTATAAAAAGGGAAGAGACCCATTTGTAAAGAGGCTTTTATCATTTTATGTTTTACATTGTATTTTTTATTTTCTCTCTCTAGCAAAGTTAGAGATTAGGGTTAGACGAATAGAGGGAAGTGAAGGCTCATCTCAAGAACACATCTCTAGACCCACTCTCTCTCCATCTCTAGAGCTTCAAAGAAGAAGAAAAAGAAGAGGAAGAAGAAGATGGGGCCATGTTTGGAGCTTGATTCCATGACCACATCCACCTCCTCCATGATTAGCTAGATCTACACTTAGGGCTTGGATGAGCCCTAATTCTTGTGTAATCTAAACCCTTGTATTTCTATTTTTGGGGATTTATATATATATTGTTGTGATTAGTGTTCTAGCCTTGTGAATTTAATGAATCTTGGTATATTTCTATGATTTCTATGGTTTAATTATTCCTATTAATTCTCTAGTTTGTTTACATGTCTATGTGTGATTAAATTAGGAATTATTTCTTACATGATTTCTATGGATTAATTCTTTCTATTGATTCTCTATTTGATTACATGTTGTCTTATGTGTGATTATTTGGGAATTGATCTCTACACTAGATTCTCTATGTTGATTGCATGTCTATGTGTGATTAATTAAGGATTTAGTGATGGCTAAGCATGGGTTTTCATTCAATGGGTTTGTCAATTAATTAGATGGTCTATACTTATGCTCGATGGGTTGTTCTACAATTTAATTCATGCTTGTAGGTAGGTAGACAATCTATGATTGCTTAGATATTCCATGGCTTATTATTGCAAATTCCATGATTCTCTAAATTGATGTGTGCTACAATTGTTGCTACCTAGATGGGTCATACTTAAACTAGATGGGTTGTGCTACAATTAGTTTAGGTAAGACAATTCATGCTTAAATTAGATGGTCCATGCTTAATATTGCAATTGGTAGTCGCATTTTGTTCACAACAATGTTTTCCCCATTAATGGAAAACAAGTGGTTAATTACATGAGCTTAGTGGTGATTCCAACACCCTAAGTCTTCTTTTCATATCTCTTAAATCCCTATCTCTACTTAGTTTATTTTAATTGCATTTTAATTTCATTGCACCTTAGTTTAATCAAACAACCAATCTTCCTTTGCAATCTTTTGATACGCTAGAGTCGAAGTTAATTTCTAACACGTATAATCTCTTGGGACGATCCCTTCTCACTCATACTACATAGTATAGGTGTTAAGCGGTTTATAAATTTAAAGTATGATACCCACTTGACACTAATTTCCAAACTCAAAGTGTTGTGCATTATTTTGTGCACACGCTCAGGTCGCATCATAATTTTGGTGCTATTGTCGGGGATCGACGGTTTTGTTGGAATTAAACTAGACAATAGTGTTCATTTGATTGCTTCTATTTTTATTTTATTTTTCATTGTATATTCTTTTCTCTTGTTCTCATTATTATTTGTTCAATTAGATACTTGACTACAAGGAAGGCGAACTTTGGAACTTGAAGCAATCATTGGAGGTTAAAGCTAAATTTGGAGTTGAAGTGCTAAAGGACCGTTGTGAGCAATTCTTGGAACTCTTGTATTTTAATTGTTTCATTTCCTTGTATGCTTGTGATAGCCCTTATTGAGGCTCATTTTATTGCTTAAATTTTTGTCCAACCATAGGCCCTTGTTGAGGCCATTATTTGTTGCATTTGGATTTTAATTGTGAATGGAGGAATTGTTTGATCCAAGTTTGGGGGGGGATTATATCCCTTCACCTTATGCTCCTCCATCATATTTTAATCATTATGAGACTGAGTCCAATTCATTTCATGCATCATCTTATTATGGACTTGATCACTCATTTAATCCTTCATATGACTATTGCCCTCCACCACCATTTTATGATGAACCAATTCCACCACCTTCTAGGTACTCACCCTGATTTGAAGAAAAATTGTTAGCTTTACTTGATGTGCATATTTCACAAACTCCATTTATTAATTCTCAATCTCAAACTTTAGCCAAGCTTGAAGCTCAAGTTGAGCAAATTGCAAGAACTCTTTCTCGTCAAGAGGAAGAGGAAGAGGCAAATAAAAAAATGGCAAGAACTTCAATGTATATAGATGAGGATGATGAGAGTGGGGAGGATGAGACAAGTGAGCTAATGCCTAGTACTCTATCTTGTATAGAGGAGGAAGTGGCAAGTGAGTTAGTGGCTAATCCAATAGAGCATAACATGATTAATGAGGACTTTGCTTGTTTTGATTATGATTTTATCTATGACCTTGCTATTTTAGAGAGTGAGGAGATGTTGACCACACTTGAGGTAGGAGAGAAGGAAGAGGAACTTGTTGAAGAGGGCCTCCCTTCTATTATCTCCAATGATCCTCTTGAGACGTGTCTTTTTGAAATGTATAAAAATTGTGGTGTTGACTTTGAAAGCTCCAAAAATGAAATAAACTCTCTAATGGACTCCTTAGCTAACTTGGAAGGTGAGGAGATGGTGATTTTTGAGGAGGAGAAAAAGGATGCAGAGAATGTGTTTCTTAATATTCCAAATGAGTCTTTGAAAGACAATGCCTCACAAATTATCAAAGTAAATGATCTTTTGAATGTGTTTCAAGAACACAAAATTGAGGCAAGCCTAACCATGATTGATTTTGTTTTCAAGACCGTGGATGAAAGGAGCAATATCATCTCTTTTATTCTTTTCAAGTCATTCTTTTGGAGGATGATTTCATTGTTATAAGTGGGACATTAAATGAGAAAAGTGAAAAATTGATCAATAAGGATGTTTCATATCCAGTTTTTGATTCTTTTGATTAGTGAGTTGTCCCAACGTCTTGCTAAAGACGTTAAACACTAGTATTTATAGAGTTTCATAACTCTATTCCTCCCTCATTTCTATTTTTGATTTCATTTCTTGCGACGTCTAGATATTTGTTTTGGGTTCATATACATTGTTAGGAACTGTAATAAGGATTACATGCACTTTCATGTCATAATTGAGCATTTTGCATAAGTTCGATCGATCTCAAATGAGAGTTCGATCAATCAAACTTCATTCTGCAGCACACCTGCTTCCAAATCACTCTCTGTCCCATCGATCCAAGAAAATTTTGAGATCTCAGTTCTTAGTTAGATCTATCAGAAGACCTTCGATCGATCCAAACTCCAAGTTCGATCGATCTAGAGTTTTAACACTTAGAAAAATTTTGAGCCTGCATCAACCTGCATATTTTTTGCTCTCTGTCAGATCGATCGAACATATTCCTTGATTGATCTAAAGTTCTTCGATCGATCCAACTTCATTATTGGATCGATCTTGAGTTCCAACACTTAGAAAATTTTCGAACCCCAAAAACCTGCATCTAAATCACTTTCTGTCAGATCGATCGAAAAGTTTCTTTGATCGATCGAACATGTCTGCAGGTTTTGAAAATTTATTTTTACTTTTACTTCTATTTTTATTTTTGTTTATATTTCAAAAATCCCAAAAATATTTCTTTTATTTTACTTAGTTTATTTTAGTTATTTTATTTTAGTTTATTTTAGTTATTTTATTTTATTTTTCAAAAAAAAAAAAAAAAAAAACTCCAAAAATATTTTCTTTTCTTTATTTTGTTTTATCTTTCAAAAATTCAAAAATATTTTTAATTTTTAATTTTTAATTTAAAAAAAAAAAAAGACGGTCTTTCAAAGTAGCATTCCGTCTTGCTAGAGACGTTAAACTTAGCACCCATTTTACATATTTCTTGCATTTTTCGTTTTTTTTTTCTTTGCATGTTTTCACATTAAAATAATAATAAAAAATAAAAAATAAAAATTTGCATCCCTTATTTCCTTGCATTTTCATTCCTTGCATGTTTATTTGTTTTATTTTTGTGCGTGTGTACATATTTGTTATGTCATATTAAAAAAAAAAAATTGAAAAACAAAAAGTAAGAAAATTTTGTATATACTTGCATTATACATATTGTTTTTCATTTCTTGCATTGTATGTATTCTTTCATTGCATTTTGTTTTCTTTATTTTTACTTTTGCATTTTGTTCATGCATTTTATTCTTTGTTTTTCTTGTATTTTGTATATACTTGCTTTCATAAAAAGAAAAATATAAAAAGATTCACCATTGTACCCTTATGAGTAGTCATGCATACCTTATGATTTATATTGGGCTTGATCTCATATCTCTCTTTCATCTTGTGCTATATTGCCTTAGAATGCTTGATTATTCTTATCCTATTTGATATTTGATGTGAGTTGCTAGTATGGTTATTCAAGTAGGTTGTTAATTCCAAGTTTGAGGGAGACGTCTTTCAAATTGGATCGCTACCGGGCTTCATGTCTACATTACCACGGTATCCTCTTTCCATCTTTTCCATTGTTCTCATTGCACATTGAGGACAATGTGCAGTTTAAGTTTGAGGGTAAGGTGTCTTGTTGCATTCTACTTAAAGTTGAACTTTAAATGCATGATTAAGATTGGAGATCCAGGTTAGCTATGATTTTGATCTTTTGATGACTATATTGCTTAGAATTTAAAAATTGCATGACTTGACAGTCCAATACTCCTTGTATGCCTTGTGGATGCCATTTAGGAATAAATTTTTTGAAAGATTGATATCATGCTTGCACTTGTGGTCTACATCATCTTGATTTTGTAATTGTTTTGAGATTCACTTTGGGATTCTACACTAGCACAGGCGCACATTAGCATTCATTTGTGGGATACATGCTTTGTTGATTATTGAATGGTTATATTCCAATTGGGCTAGTAGTGCATTGAAAGCTTTCATTCTTGATAAAGGTGGATAACAACCCCTTTTCACTAAGTAGCCGGGATTCTAGCCTCATCAAGCACTGAACTTCTCGCGCCGAAAGGTGGAGGGCCCAAACTCTAGGTTAATAATTGAACTTGCTTACAAAAAAAAAAAAATGCAAAAGCAAAAGCAATAAAAAGTGACGACTTCTCCCAAAAGGTGAGAAGTGGGAAATGATTATATGGAGGTTGTTTTGATTTGTAACCTAATTGATTTGAGTTTGTAAGTCCGTAGGGGTGTTTGAACACCTAGTGCCCTAAAGCCGTCTGGTTTGGAAGTCATTGACCTAACGCTCGACCTCGTGAATTGCTAGAAAGCTTAATAGATCACTACATTACACTATGCTTCCATCTTTGATCCTTTAAAAATAAAAAATAAAAAATAAAAATAAAAAAATAAAAAAAGAAGAAAAAGAAAAAAAATCGAGTGAAAAGAATAGGCGCACCTAAATGAATGAAGCTTTAATAAAAGGTCCACTTTTTGTCTTGATGATCGGTACTAGATTTGTGTGCTAGTTTGAGGGTAAGGATGTGACTAATTCTTTAGTTGGCTAAGATAGCAACACATTGATGCTGGATCACTCAAAAAGGATTCTAGAGTTGTTTTGATTTGCATGATCATTTTCTTGATGTGTGGAGGACCATACTTGCTTGTTTGATGTTGAGATTTTGGGAGATTGCTTGGAAAGGGTTGAAAAATTGCATACTTGAGGTAGTTTTCTCCCAATACTTATTTGCAATATTGGTACCTCTTTTGAAAGAATGAGCTTAATGTTTGTGGGTATCATTTCTGGAAACCCTCACGAGACTTCACTCGTCCACTAGGGGTAACCTAGGGGTTTAAAAGGCTTGTTGCATATGCTAAATGCAATCGTGTTCCCTACGAAAGTGGCGCTATCCATTTATTGCTTTCTAGTTATAGTTGTTTAGTTGTTCATTTCATTCCTTTACTTCGTAGTTCATTGCTAGGGACTAGCAATATTTAAGTTTGGAGGTGTGATGAGCGCTGAAAAGTACACATTTAAACCCCTTAAGCTTGAGTATTCTAGGACCTTTATCTATCTTATTTACCTGTTTTAGTACTTATTTGTGTTTTTGTCTATTTCAGGTCAATAATGTTAAAATGGGCTAAAAATGGTTTCTTAAGGCCTTTTTGAAGTCAAACTAAGTCTTAGTGAGGATCCGGAGCAAAAGGAGGCTGATTTGGAGCAAAAAGAGGCTGATCCTGAAAAGCTGCCAAGTCTGATCGATCCAACCTTTTCTCTGATCGATCCAACTTTTTCTCTGATCGATCGAACATTGCTGGCAGTGAGCTGTCTTATTCCCGTGCACGCCCAAAAGTCTACCTACCACATAGTGCGGGATTAGATATTTTTGGAGCAATATTCCTGACTTAGTGACTAAGAAAAGGACCTTTTATAAAAAGGGAAGAGACCCATTTGTAAAGAGGCTTTTATCATTTTATTTTTTACATTGTATTTTTTATTTTCTTCTTTAGCAAAGTTAGAGATTAAGGTTAGAAGAATAGAGGGAAGTGGAGGCTCATCTCAAGAACGCATCTCTAGACCCACTCTCTCTCTATCTCTAAAGCTTCAAAGAAGAAGAAGAAGAACAGGAAGAAGAAGATAGAGCCATGTTTGGAGCTTGATTCCATGACCACATCCACCTCCTCCATGATTAGTTAGATTTACACTTAGGGCTTGGATGAGCCCTAAGTCTTGTGTAATCTAAACCCTTGTATTTCTATTTTTGAGGATTTATATATATTGTTGTGATTAGTATTCTAGCCTTGTGAATTTAATGAATCTTGGTATATTTCTATGATTTCTATGGTTTAATTCTTCCTATTAATTCACTAGTTTGTTTACATGTCTATGTGTGATTAAATTAGGAATTATTTCTTACATGATTTATAAGGATTAATTCTTTCTATTGATTCTCTATTTGATTACATGTTGTCTTATGTGTGATTATTTGGGAATTGATCTCTACACTAGATTCTCTATATTGGTTGCATGTCTATGTGTGATTAATTAAGGATTTAGTGATGGCTAAGCATGGGTTTTCATTCAATGGGTTTGTCAATTAATTAGATGGTCTATACTTATGCTCGATGGGTTGTTCTACAATTTAATTCATGCTTGTAGGTAGGTAGACAATCTATGATTGCTTAGATATTCCATGGCTTATTATTGCAAATTCCATGATTCTCTAAATTGATGTGTGCTACAATTGTTGCTACCTAGATGGGTCATACTTAAACTAGATGGGTTGTGCTACAATTAGTTTAGGTAAGACAATTCATGCTTAAATTAGATGGTCCATGCTTAATATTGCAATTGGTAGTCGCATTTTGTTCACAACAATGTTTTCCCCATTAATGGAAAACAAGTGGTTAATTACATGAGCTTAGTGGTGATTCCAACACCCTAAGTCCTCTCTTCATATCTCTTAAATCTCTATCTCTACTTAGTTTATTTTAATTGCATTTTAATTTCATTGCACCTTAGTTTAATTAAACAACCAATCTTCCTTTGCAATCTTTTGATATGCTAGAGTCGAAGTTAATTTCCAACACGTATAATCTCTTGAGACGATCCTTTCTCACTCATACTACATAGATAGGTGTTAAGCGGTTTATAAATTTAAAGTATGATGCCCACTTGACACTAATTTCCAAACTCAAAGTGTTGTGCATTATTTTGTGCACACGCTCGGGTCGCATCATAAAGTATGCTAACATACGTCGCATACGGTCATGCTAACATAAGTACGCAGAAATGACATCACACCAAGACATGATAGTAACCCAGACCATGTTATCAAGAAGCATATATACACATAAAGTATGCTTAACAAATAATAGGCGTCCCAAAACACCTGAACATGTGAAAATGTTATCATACAAGACATGTTATCAAACATGACATGTTATTAAAATACAACTGACACATCAAAGCATAACAACGTGAGCATGATATGCACCCAAAACCTGTCGTCCAAGCTATTCGAACCCGGATACTCTGATACCACCTATGACGACCCTGGTTTTTAGGCCAGTGCATCCTATGATAAACCGAACATAAATCCAACAATGAATCCAGAATGCGGAAGCATAAGGTATAACAATGGTCTCTAGAGATACTCCACATTTATAAAACACCAATGTGATCCTCAATGAGATCACGAAACCCAAAGAATGCAAATGCGGAAACAATGTCTCAAAAACGGATAAGAATGAACTTAGGGGTAAAATGGTCATTTCATAGAGAAATGGATGCTACCAAGCATACCATTGGAAAGACAATGAAAAATTAATAAAGTTAGACTTAAGAATCACCAGATTCGGAGTCCGGACGAAGAAGATATCAAGTCTTAAATTTAAGGAAAGAAAACCCCTTTCCGGTTCAAACCAAATCCTAACACTACCTCACTAAAACTTGAATAACTTGAGTGGCAAATGGAATCTGAAGCTCTAATTAGTACCATTGGAAAGCTTATTTCGACACAGTCAGTTTAGACTCAAGAATAGACCAATTTAGGGTTAAAACAAAGGAGATATGATGACCCGAAGTTGGAGGTGCAGAGCGCAGAAGCAAGGCGGGTGGCCCCCCAAATGGACAGAATTGCGGGAAATGTGCGGGGCCCCGCCGGTCCTTGCGGGCCCCCACCAGGTGCCCCTCGAGCCTTTGTGTGACAGTGCTTGGCTAAGTTCTAAAGCCATGGATGCTTCCTAATTGACCCGAACAAGTTTCAAAATATTCCCTAGCCTCATTCAGGCATCCAAAACATGCTAAAACAAGGGGAAACTCAAAATGACACCCCATGCATGAATTTTTCTCAATGTTTCATAGTAAACCTTAAAAATGAAAGTGCATAGAATACAAGGTACATGTCATTGGCCTCCGGCCTCATCTCATACATGTCTAATACGTTATAAGGGTGTACTTTTGCACACATTACATCAATGAAATCGAATATACACATTTTGATATAAAAAGGCTACAATTAAAATTTCAAGCCAACCTTTATAAGAGTTTAAAACATTCAAGTTTACAATCATCCAAGCAATGATGAACATCACAAATCAAGTCTTCGTACCTGAACAAAACCCCCAGTAACTTCAGGGTGAGTAAACAAGTTTACTCGTAGAAAATGAGAATGCATAGATTCGATTTCTTTAAAGATTATTACATTAACTTGAAACAATTGATAAGGGGCCATGCCACCTAACGTCTATGTCAAGGTGAGACTCAGGGATCATCCTAAGCTACTCGTGCAATTGAAATGAGATACATAACATACATGCATACCGGTTACAAGTGTACTAAACGGAGATGAAAACATACGAGGTAAGTATACAAAACACGGGTATACTAGATAGAATTCCAAATACACGAAGCAAGTGCACAGTTTCAAGTGTCCTAAATGAGATCTAAATACATGAAGAAAGCACAATGTCTATGCAATTAAACAAGGTGGGAGTACTCCGTATGATCACAACAAGGTTCTTAGATCTTTAAGAGATAACACTTGGAATCTAAGGGTCCAAAGATTATGCATGTTGATATAAGTCATTGCATGTGGTCTATGCCATCTAGAATCTAAGTCAAGTTACATGTATAGGATCATTCCTAAGTCATGATAGCATAAAGTAACATGAAACGAGATAACTAAGAAAAATAACAAGATTGCAATAATTCAATTAACACGACAAGGAGGATACATGAAATCAGGGATGATGCACAATATCTATGCAATTAAACAAGATTGGAGCATTTCACATAACACGAAAAGGGTTTTAAATCTTAAAGAGATAATACTTGAAATTTAAAGAATGAAATCATGAATGAAACATAAAATCTATGCAATAAAACAAAGATGGAATATTCCACACAACACAATAGAAAAATACTTCGATATAAGTTAACATGGATTACACTATCAATGTAATTAACATGATTGGAACATTCCAATTAACATTACAAGAATGATACATGAAATCAAGAATAAGGCATAATATCAGATAGGGAAAAATATAAACCTATCCTACCCTCGATAAGATTGATTAGATTTCATTATGAAGGATAATGAAATCAAATCTGACGTGGTTCAACAAGTAAGAATAATCCTACTATAACTGGAGGAGGTCAAAAGGATTAAATCATATCCCGACAAATCTGGTAATAAATCTCCTATGATTTCGCACAAGCGGAAGATAAGGTCAACTATCGACATCAGCGGAACGATTTTGATTCCAATCGACAGCCATAAATAGGGCATCAAGCCATTAAAGAAGGTACGACGTAAAAACTATTATTAATCCCTGCCTTCTTTTTAGACCTCCGTGACTAATTTGATCGTCGGAGAGCTCTTGGTAGGCACCACACCGGTGCCGTCAAGGTTCATCGATCTTCTCCTCTCTTCCTTGCAGGAAAATGGTATCGTATCGGACTGCGCGAATTTCATCCTCAACAGTTGGAGCCGTCTGTGGGAATCACGATTCCCTTGAATCAATTAATTACTCGTTGGGTATATACGTTTGCAGTTCGGTATGGTTACCGAAGGAACACCATCGCAGGGATCTGGTCAAAGGGTAGAGTCGGGTGAAAACCTAGACGTCCCAAACGACCAGGCACGGCTTGCAGCGTAGTTCCACTACAGGTTCAAACTCTGAGTCAGGGTATGAACCAGTTGATCCAGCAAAATGCAATGCTCTTGCAACACCTTGTTCCACCGGCTCAACAAAACTTTCCAGGACAAGATCTCTCAAGTCCAAACGGAGGTAATGAAAATCTTGAAGAGAGGGATAATCATTCCCCCCAAAATGAGACTGAAGTGGAACAAAGCCAGGTGGGAACCCGACATAGAGAGGTGGTTCACCCATCTCTCCTACGGAGTTCCCGACCTCCTGAAAGCATAGCCTTCTGTCTTAAGGAAAAGACAAAGAAAGTTACCTATCTCGACTTGCAGATCAAGGATCTCAAGGGGAAAATGGAAGATGTAATGCAGGCTATGAAAGGGAAAGGTCATGCCGCCGTAGATGACCTGGTACAAAGGACCAACTTGCCTTTCAGCCCCGCCGTTATGAAATGTTCACTACCTAGCAAGTTCAGGATGCCCTCGTTCGAAAGCTTCGATGGGACCAAAGATCCCCTCGATCACTTGGAAACTTTTCAAGCTCTTATGCATTTACACGCTGTGCCAGATGAAATCATGTGCCGAGCTTTTCCCACTACACTTAAGGGATCAGCGAGAGTTTGGTTCAACAAGTTGAAGCCAGGAACCATCAACACCTTCAAAGAATTGAGTAAGCAGTTTGTGAGCCACTTCATTGCAGGTCAGAGGCATAAGAGGCTGGCTACCTACCTGTTTTCCGTGGAGCAACAAAAGGAAGAGTCGATTCGGGAATACATCACTCGATTCAACGCAGAGATGTTGCAGGTAGAAGAGGCGGACGACAAGGTAGCCTTAACCGCTTTCATAGGAGGACTCCAAACCTCCAGATTCTTGTTCTCCTTATCAAAAGAACCTCCCACCAGCATGATAGATTGCTGGTCAGAGCGCAAAAACACATCAACGCTGAAGACACCATGAGTGCACGGAAGGAAGGAGAGGACAAGAAGAGGCCAGCCCCTCTCGCCAGGGATGAAAGTAATACCAAATATAAGAAATCGTTCTTCAGGCAGAGTGACAGCACATATCATGAGAATGACTCAAATGAGTATACCGACTAGAAATTGTCTCGCGGCTGGAATTAGCCTTATCAAGTCATTCACAATAAAGACTGGGGGCATCTTAGTTAATCATTTTAAATGGAGGGTAGCTCCATCACGTGTTATTTTGTTTTTAATAATGATGGTCTTTAATAAAATTCCTTTTAGTTTATACGTGCAGTATCCCCGTACTATAAGGGATAGTAAATGAGTGTCTTGTATTACAAGGACCCGGGCTGAATGAATCCCGTAATCCGTATCCCCATATTATAAGGGAATAGTAAATGAGTGTCCTGTATTACAAGGACCCGGGCTGAATGAATCCCGTCATCCATATCCCTAGACTATAGGGGATAAGTATCTTGTATTATCAGGACCCGGGTTGAATGAATCTCGTAATCCATATCCCTGTAATATAAGGGATAATAAATTAATGTCCTGTACTATAAGGATCTGGGTTAGATGAATCCCATAATTAATATCCCCTTACAATAAGGGATAGTAAATAAAAATCATTTATTAAAGAGGTGAGCTGAGTAAAACTCGTAAAGTTCAATTCCTTTACTAAAGGGACGAGCTGAGTAAAACTCGTAAAGTTCAATTCCCTTATTCAGGAGTGAAACTCGTATAATTTATTCCCTTATAAAAGGAAGAGTACTATTCCCTCGGGTGCAAAAAAAAAAAAAAAAAAACCCTGAGTTATTATTTACGTGAATAATACCCGCGGGTACTGTTCACAAGGGTATTTAAAAAAAATTATTATTATTACTATTCATGAACAGTACCCGTGAGTACTGTTCACTCGGGTGCAAAAAAAAAAAAAAACCCTGATTTACTATTTACGTGAATAGTACCCGCGGGTACTGTTCATAGGGGTATTAAAAAAAACAAAAAATATATATATATATCCTGAGTTACTATTTACGTGAATAGTACCCGCGGGTACTGTTCACCGGGGTTGAAAAAAAAAAAAAAAGTATTATTATTATTTATTATATTCCCAAAGCTAGACGTGCAAGCTTGGGAATGGGGGGCAACTGATAGGGAAAAATATAAACCTATTCTACCCTCGATAAGATTGATTAGATTTCATTATCAAGGATAATGAAATCAAATCTGACGTGGTTCAACAAGTAAGAATAATCCTACTATAACTGGAGGAGGTCAAAAGGATTAAATCATATCCCGACAAATCTGGTAATAAATCTCCTATGATTTCGCACAAGCGGAAGATAAGGTCAACCATCAACATCAATGGAACGATTTTGATTCCAATCAACAGCCATAAATAGGGCATCAAGCCATTAAAGAAGGTACGACGTAAAAATTATTATTAATCCCTGCCTTCTTTTTAGACCTCCGTGACTAATTTGATCGTCGGAGAGCTCTTGGTAGGTACCACACCGGTGCCATCAAGGTTCATCGATCTTCTCCTCTCTTCCTTGTAGGAAAACGGTATCGTACCGGACTGCGCGAATTTCAGCCTCAACAATATCTATGCAAGTAAACAAGATTGTAACATTCCAATTAACACGATATAAAGAATACTCGGATATGAATTAACAAGAATTACATTATCAATGAAATTTACATAATTGGAACACTCCAATTAACAAAACAAGAATAATACATGAAACCAAGGACAAGGTATAATATCTATGCAAAGAAACAGGTTTGGAGCATTTCACATGACAAGTTTTAAATCTTCAAATAATAGCAACTTGAAATTTAAAGAGTGAAATCAACCAATGTGGAAACTCGAATATCGCCAACCGTACTCTTGGGATCACTTTAGGGCTACTAACCCATGGGTACCTTCCCCTGGTGCATACTATAGTTGTAGAGGGACAATCCCCCGTACTAGAACCAAGTCCTAGCCATGTCAATTCTTGATTGATATCCCAAGTCCCAAAATCAACAAGTTGTGCAATCAAGAGTGCATCAAGATACAAGTAATGCATTAAACCACATTCCATGCACAACCAAGATTTTGGAACACACAAGTCATGCCCTAAGTTCATCAACAATCATGGCATGTGAAATGTCAAGAAATCATGGTATACATCTACATAGACTACAACCAAGATATATAGCACATGGAATCCATTAATGAAAGTATACTACAAGTATAAGACACATGACTCAATTACTTACTAAGCAACGCAAGAGTAATTAGATCATTCCAATGTAAGGGTGTAAGTTCATTAACTACATTAATGAAGCTAAGCTGCAACAAGTCATGATACATGCTAAATGGGCAAAAGCCCCATGGAACACAAGTCCAAATCATTAGAACACTAAGTAGAAATTAATTAACCCAATTAATTAATTTCTCTAAAAATCAAAGTTGTCCAAAAATTCTCAAAATAACATATGTGAATGTCCATTCCATGGTGATTTCAAATATCACATTAATTTCACAAAGTGAGCAAGCTATAATTATGTGGAATTTAAATAATTTAAATTAATCAAATCTCTAGATTTCAAAAGTTGTTCAAATGATCTTAAATTAATATATAACAAGAATTAAGTCATGGCCATGCCATATATCAAGTCAAAAATGGAAAACAAGTAGGGTACAATTAAGTAAAATTTAAATCAAATTAAATTCATTAAATCTCTAGATTTGAAAACTCATTCAAATGGTTCCAAATAATTATATAGCAAAGATCAAGTGAAGGCCATGCCGTATACCAAGTCAAAAGTGAGTTATATGCAAGTTACAATAATCATTAATTTCTCAAATTAACATAAAACATGCATACAACTTATATTTCATACAAAAGCAAGTAAAACAACTTGGAAAAGTAAATTATAACACCACCTACCTTACAAGAGGATTGTTCCTCTTGAATCCAAGACAAATCAACATAAAATGGCAAACCCTTCAAGGGTTATGTAGAGGAGGATGGGGGGAACAAAAAATATTCTAAGCCTTATAGTCTAAGGTGAGTGGAAGGCCCTTAAAAATCAAGGTCAAGGCCTAAGGCTTCAAGCTCCATCCATGGAGGCTAGAGTTCTAATGAGGAAGAAAATGATATAATGTGAAAATGTGTGAGTGGAGGAAATAGAAATCATCCACTTACTATGTGATCCAACACCATAATCAACACACACATCTATGGTCAATTTCACAAAAACCCTTCTTTAAAACCATAATCCCAAAGTGGCCCAAAAATAATTGCAAGACTTAATTTGGAGCATACACTTGTCACTCATCCAAGCATCCATTGTAGGCTTAATCCTAAGCCTACACTTGTCAACCATCCAAGCCAACAAGTGCACCTATCCTAGGTTAATAAGTGGTTCAATCTCCACCCTCCACATGCCCTCATCCAAGGCCTCAAAGTGTTTCCACACAAATGTCAACAAGTGGACCAATGAGAGTGTGACATTTGTCACAGTTTCCAAAAATTACAAAAAGGTCCTTTTTAAAAATATCTTCCAAATTAAATTACAAAATGATCCCTAAGACGAAAAATAATTACTTTACAGTAATTACACTAAAACCCCACAAGTTAAGAATATTACAAAAAAGTTATGCATCCATACCATTTACAAGAAAAGTAAACACTTAGCATGTCTTTCTAAGAAAGTAAAAATACAACTCTTTAAGAAATCATATATCATGAGTGCATGCAAAAGTGGAAGCAAAACCGAACACGAAAAGTGAGGTTGTGCCAACAAAGTGACATACGGGAAAAAGACGAAAGTGATTAGTGTCCAAAAAGTGAAAATGTGAAAATAACTCGGTCATCAAAGGAAGTTGTCAATCCGAACGAAAGAGTCTCAAAAACTATTTCCAAGCACTTGAGATAACACTAAATGACGAGAAACAGAACTCGGAAAGGAAAATTAAACAGAAAAAAATTTATTCGTAAAATTTCAGGAAAAAAGAAAGGGAGGAAAATGACCGGGTCATTACAAATAGTAATTAAACTGGAAATAATATGATGTTGCTTATAGTTTTTATGCAATCTTAGTTTCTTTGAAATACTATAGTATATTATATCTATTTATAAATTAGTTCATTTTTCTCCCTTTTTCTTCTTACTATACGTTTGGTTGGTCATTCCAAGTGGTTGTCACTGTCTCTGGATGAATTTGGTTTTTTCATCGTATGAGTACTAGCTGTTTAACTTCTTCTTGATATGATCTGTTTTTCTCACATTTGTCTCTTTTACTCCCATCTTTTAAATGCATAATGAATTTGGTTTTTTCATCTTATGAGTACTAGTTTTGGTGAATGAAGAACATAGGAATGAAGAAAATTTTAATGAACATAGAGATTTAATTAATGAAGATAGGAATGAGAATCAAATGAAGAAAATGTGAATGAACTTGAAGATTTGGTAAATGAAGAATATATGAATGAGAATGATAATCTTCCTTTGAACATTAATGATCCAGGAAATTGAAAAAATATTGATAAAAAAATGAGAGGTTTATTAATTATGTTAATGTCATATTAATTATGGTAACGTTAATGTCAACTAATATGGTGCTACTCAGGATAATCAATGGATAAAGGTTGGATGCACCTTAATGACAGGTTTTTATAACTTTAAATAACCTTACTCATAGACATTGTTCTTGTCATTTTTATGATGATAAAAAATATTTTTATTAATTTTCAACTGTAGAGCTTCAGATGAGTATAAAGTTGGAGCACAACATTTTGTTAATTAGGCTAAACTTAATGCGGGGAATCGAGAAAGCATTTTATGCCCTTGTATCCATTGTAAAAATTCAATATATCAACGCTTCGATAAGGTGTATGAGCTCATTGTGATAAAAGGAATGAATTCTAAGTACACTGTATGGGTCTTACATGGAGAGAATTAGAGTGCAACTTTAGAAAATGATGGTGATGATGGTGTGGAAATACCTGAGACGTATGAGATGTTTAGAGATGCATATAATTTTGATGGTGAAGACAATGCTCATACAAAGCCTACCAGTGGAAATAGAGAGGATGAGTTCAAGCAAGCGTTGGAATACACTGAAACTCCATTATATCCTGGTTGCTTGACTTTTATAATTATGTCGGCAATAGTTATTTTATATAAGCATAAAGCTGCTCATAACCTATCCGACACTGGATATGATGGGCTTCTTGACATTATTCGTGTCATGATTCCATCGGATAACAGTCTTCCGAAGGGAATTTATGAAACAAAGAAGCTATTGAAGACATTTGATTTAGGATACGAAAAAATACATGTGTGCACCAATGATTGCTGCTTGTTTAGAAAAGAAAATAAGGATATGAACGCATGCCCTAAATATGGTACTTCACGGTGGAAAACAAATGCGCAGTCTAATGTGGTTAGAGAAAGGGTTCCGGCTAAAGTGTTGTGGTACTTTCCAATAGTACCAAGATTTAGGCGATTATTTCGATCAAAAGAAAAGGCGGAGCAAATATTGTGGCATTCGACTCACGAAAGTGAAGATAAGAAGCTGCGACATCCAGTTGATTCACTTGCATGGGATATAATAAATAAAAAGTAGCCATGTTTTGCATCAGATCCTCAAAATTTAAGACTTGGGCTGGCAGCTGATGGGTTTAATCCATTCGGTGACCTTAGCAGTAAACATAGTTGCTGGCCAGGTGAATTTAGTTGTATACAATTTTGACCCTTTACAATGCATGTCTAAAGAGAATATGATGTTGACATTGTTGATCTCAGGACCAAAGCAACTAGGGAATAACATTGATGTGTTTTTGGAGCCACTTATTGAAGATTTAAAGGAGTTGTGGGAAAAAGGTGTTGAGATCAATGACTCATTAACTAAATCCATGTTTAATTTGAAAGTGGTTTTGATGTGGACAATTAATGATTTACCAGCTTATTCAAATCTTGCTGGCCAAGTAACAAAGGGTAAGTGTGGTTGTCCAGTGTGTGCTAATGACACATCTTCTCAGTAGTTTCCATGTAGTCAGAAGACTGTGTACAGGGATTATAGGCGATTTCTTTCATAAAATCATCCATTTAGAAAGAAGAGAACATGGTTTGATGGAAAAGAATAATTTAGGCTGCCACCTAGAATATTATCTGGTTCAGAAATTTTTGATCGTGTAAAGAATTTTAAAAATAATTAGGGAAAGAGTCTTAAATCCCAAGAAAAATCTTCCATTAAGCGGAAGAGGTCCCAAAGAAAACCTCCCCAAGAGAAGGAGAAATCCCAAGAAGGAAAAGACCCATTTTGGCCATGGAAGAAAAAATCTATATTTTTTGAGGTGCCATACTCGGAGGTACGAAATTTGAATTCATTCTTACCTTTAATTTCTTTGGCCATTAATATTTCTTTTAGGAATTCACACTTCTTGCTAATTATTATTTTTTGCTGTTAATATTAGGTATTACCTATCCGTCACAATTTGGATGTAATGCACATTGAAAAAAAATGTTTGTGAGAGTATTTTCGGCACTTTATTAAATATAAAGGGAAAATCAAAGGATGGACTTAAGGCTCGTATGGATTTGGTAGAAATGGGCATCAGGAGCGATTTGCACCCAAAGGAGAAAGGGAATAAATTTAGTTGGAACTTGAGACCTTGCACAATTCTGTTTCAAGCCACATTGAGCCTTAATATAAACTATTTTGAAATTTCTTTAATTTTTTGATAATTCACAATTGTCTCAAGTAAATTCGAGATTTTGTTGTGATAAGTTTTTAAACTCTTATCTAGGTAAAGCATCACATAGTGATACAGAATGAATTTATATATATATATATATAGTTGGTTTAGTATAGAAGAGAGAAAGGGGAGGAGAGGTTGGTGTTCCCTGGCAGGCATCCAACTTCATAAAATTCATGTAACAAAGGAAATAGATGGATTGGTTGTTGTGATGGTAGTGAGAGTCAGAGGTGAATTGATAAGTGATCAGGGAGTTGCTCTCCAAAACAACCGACAAGCTAGGTCTATCTTCGTCCTCTCCTACTGCCTATACTTGGGTCTAGTACTGTCTCATTAGTGCCTCGCCATTGTATTTTGCACTCTTTGAACCCTAAAACCACACCCACATTTCACACCACTCAAATAATGGAATATAGAGAGGAGAGAGTGATATATGATGATGATGATGTGATGTTGCTTTAGTTGCCTGTAATCTTCCTGCAATCTTCAACCCCTTTTATTTAGCAGAGACTTAAAAGAGTTAAAACACAGTTAGAATGGTGCAAAGAAGGGTTTAGGAGATATGAAAATAGAGAAAGGGCGTGTTATTAACTAAAAAACCAATAATGGCTCATCTATGGATATTAACAAACATAGAACCTGAAGCTATAACTAAAAACATACAACCTGAAGCTATAACTAAAAAACCAGATTTGAACATATCATATGATGGTAATTCACTTTGTCTTTGAGTACTCTTACTTCCATACATTAGAAGGAATTTGAGGCCAAGAAGTTCTCTGCGTGAGTGGTTGAAACTTTAAACAGGGTTGTGTACTTTCAATCACCTATTAAATAAGCCATGCTTAAGCTTTAATACTGGGATTATTTCCTTGACACACTAAACTTGCTTTGTTTGAGTTAAGACCATGTTAATACTTGCTTTGGGATTATTTCCTTGACACACTGAACTTGCTTTGCTTGAGTTAAGACCCTGTTAATACTTGTTTTGCTTGAGTTAATACGAAGAGTAGATCTTTTAAAGTATCTTTATTATAATGCTTGCTTTGCTTGGTTTAATTTTGGTAATTTTACAACTTGCTTTACATTAATTCTCTTACTTCAACTATCTTTGTAGGTCAAAGTTAGGATTGTGAGTTGCCGTTGCCATTGCTTTTTTTGTTGCCGCTATATTTTTTGTATGGCTCATGAAGAAGTTGCAAGAAGATATGAAGAATTTTTGTTTTATTTTGGTTAAGTAAATATATAAAGTGTGGATCATGTACTTCTTTTAAATTTGTATATGGTTAATTTTTGTATAAAACAATGATTTGGAATTAGTTATATATATATATATCAGTTGTAAATTATTTTAGTTTTGATGCTATTTTTTATTTATTTAGGGTTCGCTTCTGGTGAAGTTGTAAGGCTAGTAGTAAAAAAAAAAAAAGAAGAAGAAGAAGAAGAAGAAGAAGAAAGGCTTTATAAGGGCTAAACGATTATTTTTAAAAAAAATTATATAATACTTTCTACCACAGTTATGCATTGTGGTAGAAAGTCTATTTTTCTACCGCGGTAGAAAGAACGACTTTCTACCACGGTGCTGAACTGTGGTAAAAAGAACGACTTTATACCACGGTGCGGAACCGTGTTAGAAAGCTTTTTCCACCGTGGTAAAAAGTTATTTTTCTTATAGTGGAAGGAGGGGTTGGGGGCCATGGCCCCCGCCGCAGGCGAAAAATTAAAGTTGGCGCCTACAATTTTTTTAAAAATTTATTTATGAATTATGGATACCTTGTGTTTATTAAAGGTGGTTTGAAAATGAATTGACTTGTAACATTTTCAAAGCATAATGAACTTCTTGTTTTCAAAAAAAAAAATCAAATTTAGTGTACTAACAAAAATCAGGTTTAGTACCCAAAAAAAAAAATCTTAATTATCCTTTATACAACACGCGCACGCGCGCGCGCACACACATATATATATATATATATATATTTTCATTGACAAGAAACACACCCTCTCACACACTTTCTGTCACTTGAACTCTCCTTCCCTTCCCCTTTGAAAATGGAAACATTATACAATTGAGCTTGATGCGCATTGGCAATAAATATTCTTTACAATATAACTAATGAGCCAATAGTGTAACAGTATCAGGTCCTTACTTTCTAAAATAATGTTAGGGGTTCAAACCTCAATAAACGCATGTGTACGTGATTACCAACTAAAAAAAAAATTCTTTACAATATACAATAAAAATGCACAAAAAAAATATTTACAATTATCTTATTATATTTTTTTTCTCTATTTTTCCGTACTAGCTTTGCATGATTGGGTGCTGACCTCATTCTGCTGGTTTGCCTGACAGTTAGCAGCAATTGGCTCTCAATTCTCAAGAGATTGTTGGACCCTATGTATGATGTTTCCTAGAATACTGGGAGATTGTTATAGAACATGAACATGTGGTGTGGCATGGAAAATGGAGAAGCAAAGAACCGGCTTTACTCACCAAGTCACAGCATGTCAGCAACCTAGAAAGAGAGATGGACCATTCTTTAAAATCAAGCTTTTTATTTTTATTTTTTATTTTTTATCAATATTTATTTGTTGGATTAGTCAGATAAAATCTCCGACCTCTCGATTATTTAAAAAAAAAAAAAAAATTATTATTATATTTAGGAAAGTGTTGGATAGATTAGGTATGATAAAATAAATTTTGATAACACAAATATATAATGAAAGAGAGTCTAATTTAATGGTATAATCTCTCGATTCTCTTCTCTCCATCTAGTTTAATTTTTAAACATATTATCTAATTCAAATTATGAGTATAATTTTTAAATTCAAATACTTAAAAAATACTAGAATTTAAGATTTCAATTAACAACATTCTAAAAACTATTATCTACAAATAAGATTCAAAGAATATTTGCTTTACAAAACACACCCGTATCAGCATAAAAATTGTTTATCGCAATCGTGAAGTAAGTTTTTCAACCTCGGGCATAGAGCCTAAATTGCAGTGATACACAAGTTTTTACGACATAATTCAATAAAAATAGATTTTTAGTGCATTTTATTGCTTTTTATTTAATATATTTTAAACATAATTTAACACAATTAGAGTAACTGATATAATCCATCAGATAAAAGTTCCTCTTTACCAGTCAAATTTAAAATAAATAAATAAAAAAAAAAAATCTAAAATTTAAAATAAATTAGTCAAAACCAATATATGAGTAAAAAAAAATTGAATCATAACATATATGACATGTCTGTCACATAAAAGCTCCCATTTACAAGTGGAATTTTTTTTAAAAAAACTGAAAATAAAAATTAAATCCAGAAATTAACTAAATTTTACAAAATTATGACATGTCTTATCACATAAAATCTCTCATTATGGAATTTTAAAAAAATGATTATATAAATTAAATCCAAAAATTAACTAAATTTTTTTTAAAAAATAAAACCCAAGTGGAAAAACAAATAAATTTCAAAGCTGGTGGATTATTTCAAACTTTTGATGTCCAAGATACAAATTTTGAGCTTAGATCCCAAGTTTTTGGAGTTTTTGTGCAAGATAATTTATTTTTGCAAGCAAGAAATTACTGAACCGAGCATGGTGGAGTGAAAGACAAAAATAAAAAGAACCAACAATCATGATTTAATGGGAAAACTGGTTGAACTGGTATCGGATCGGTTGTTTATATTGCAAACTAGCTAACTTGATCCTCATAATTTATTTTTATTTTTTTATCCTGCCAAAGTAAGAAGAATAGGAGCTCAAACATAGACACATCCACTAGGGAAATCCGGATACTCTATCAATTAGGTAATCAGGGGAGGAGCTATAAATATAAGGTTGGGGGGGGGGGGGGGGGGGTAATATATATATAGCAAAGTGCGAGTCCTTGATAAAATCGGACCGGTTCTCTAGCAAACTGCAAAGGTAAGTCGGCATATATACTAAGAAAAAAATCAAAAAGATAATTTCTAACCGTTGCTAACAAACTTGAATGTAAATTTATATCTATATCTATGCTACTATTAGAAGTCTATACTTTTTTTATTTTTATATACATTTTACTCCGTAATATCTTTTTATTTTTAAATTTAAAAAGTGTCACTAATATCTTTTGTATTCATTTTATTTTTTTTATATAAATTATAAAACCTTCACAATGAATTACATTTATATTCAAACACCTTTTCTACTTTATATTAAATTAAGAATTAACATTAATTGTTACCTAATTATATTAAATCACCTCTCTTATTAAATCGTTTTTTTTTCCTTGTTTTCTCTTACCATATATTAAATAATACAAAATTATTGTTGGAAAATAAACCCATAGGCAAAATAAAAATTTCCTCCTACCATCTTATAGACTTCTATTTTTTTTTTTTTCTTTCTATTAACTAATTATTACTTAAGTTATTCTTGAGTAGATGCATTAAGATATATATATATATAAATAAAAGCTTATCATTTATCAAAGACTAGCATTCGTAATAAGTATTATTTATATTTATAATTTATTTATCTATTATTATTTTTTAGTTATGTGAATTGCATTTTTTTTTTATGCCAAAATATTAAAGGACTTATCTCAGATCGAATATGATTAAAAAATGAGACTCCTATATGAGTTTTGGTTTTAGTGTGGCGGAGTGGAATATTTTTTTATTTTCAATTCATAACAAACAATATATATATAGCAAAGTGCGAGTCCTTGATAAAATCGGACCGGTTCTCTTGCAAACTGCGAAGGCAAGTCGGCATATATACTAAGAAAAAAATCAAAAAGATAATTTCTAATCGTTGCTAACAAACTTGAATGTAAATTTATATCTATATCTATGCTACTATTAGAAGTCTATACTTTTTTTTATTTTTATATACATTTTACTCCGTAATATCTTTTTATTTTTAAATTTAA
The DNA here is from genome assembly GCF_030987335.1 of Cornus florida. Lineage (NCBI taxonomy): Eukaryota > Viridiplantae > Streptophyta > Magnoliopsida > Cornales > Cornaceae > Cornus > Cornus florida. The sequence continues at coordinate 47,254,394 of NW_026775577.1, read as the reverse complement.
AAAGTATCACTAATATCTTTTGTATTCATTTTATTTTTTTTATATAAATTATAAAACCTTCACAATGAATTACATTTATATTCAAACACCTTTTCTACTTTATATTAAATTAAGAATTAACATTAATTGTTACCTAATTATATTAAATCACCTCTCTTATTAAATCATTTTTTTTTTCTTGTTTTCTCTTACAATATATTAAATAATGCAAAATTATTGTTGGAAAATAAACCCATAGGCAAAATAAAAATTTTCTCCTACCATCTTATAGACTTCTATGTTTTTTTCTTTTCTTTCTATTAACTAATTATTACTTAAGTTATTCTTGAGTAGATGCATTAATATATATATATATATATATATATAAATAAAAGCTTATCATTTATCAAAGACTAGCAATCGTAATAAGTATTATTTATATTTATAATTTATTTATCTATTATTATTATTTAGTTATGTGCATTGCATTTTTTTTTTTTAATGCCAAAATATCAGAGGACTTATCTCAGATCGAATATGATTAAAAAATGAGACTCCTATATAAGTATTGGTTTTAGTGTGGCAGGGTGGACTTTCCTTAATAATAAATAAATAAATGCGTCATATATATATATATAATTTTTTTTTTTATTTTTTTGGGGAAAGTTGACTTTCCAAAAAGTACAGCCTAACTTACTCGTTTCTGGGGGCTGTCACGAAGTGGGGTGGACAACCATGTGATTAACCTCCCTTTCTCTCTCTCACACACCACACACACAATTGTTGACGTTCAAGTGTGTGACAATAAAGGTGATCACACGTAATTAGACGCATGAATGACGGAGTCCGTAGAAGCTCACTGTTAGACCTTCGATAAAGTCACTCAGACATGGCCCATCTCACAGAAGGTTCGACCGGGCCTCACACAACCCAGCCAAGAATGACAAATATCACCGGTCGTGCTTGATTTCCGCACTTGTCGGGTTGGTCTTGATTTTGAAAAATAGTCAATATAAGAAGGGTTTGAAATTTAATTTGGACCACATGGGGTATTGAAGTGGTTGGATGTTGAATATGTGTGTCATCCAACTCACCGTGGGCTCGGTAATAATCAATTCTCAAATTATTAGAAAAAAGAAACTCAATTCGAGTCTGGATTAAGATTAATTTAAAATTTTCCGACTTCAGTTATATATTAGTTTATTGATATATTCTTAATTGTTTTAAAATTTTCTAAATTTTGGTTCACCGCGTCTGCATTGAGAATGCGAACCACAAAAAGAGAGGTACTGGACCATGAGTTTTCCTTTAATCTTTGCTACTTTTCTCGACTTGAAAATAATATTTATTTATATTACCTAATAGTTGTTAAAGACTTAAAATACACTCGTGTGTATGGGCTCTTTGGGTGCAAGTACAAAGTGAAAAGTATTGTTTGAGAATGCGATGAAAATGCCTATTGAAAATAGAAATGAAAAGACAATGTATTATTTAAAACAATATACATATATTATATTATTACAAGCACTAACAATCAAGTAGTAGACACCATAAAATGCTGCTTAGGTTTGCGAAACACCAAATGTTAGGTCTGTCAAGAGTTTCTCTTCAATTTCATGTCGAGGTGGGATGAGAATTGAATAATGTACTTTACATTGTCACAATCTTGATGAACTTTGTCAAATATTATAAAATATATCACACTGAATATCAAATAAAAAATACAACATACTATATTAATTAATGATATTTTAAAAAGTGACGTGAATGAATGATGAAAAACAAAATATATATATATATATAAGCCTTAAAGGTCCGTTGGGTGACCTTCAACATTCATTGGGCTTTGGAGGAGACTCTTCAACTGCTTCTAATGTATCCTGGGCTTCTTTTGGGCCAGAAAACCCAATGAGATGCACCATCAAGTCAACAAATTAAGGTTAAAATAGTACTTTGAATCTTATTGGGATTTTAATTTATCTTACTACAATCTAAATTGCTTGTTTTTGTAGAAACCTGTGTTTAGGCAGTAATGAATTTTAACCAAATAGTTACAGGAAAAAGATAAAAAAAAGGAAAAAAAAAAAAGAATTTAAGCAAAATACCACGTTTAACGTTTCACCAAAACGAATTTAATCATGAAACTCATCATTAACAAAGTTTAATTGGGAACCAAAATATACAAAAATATATATATATATTATTCTGGCAAAACTTGAAACAAATCAACATATCACCACTCAGCACCAAAGACTGTAACCTACCGTAACTCCTCTACCTTCCGTAATCACTTAAGGTAATAGTTCGAGTCCCCGCCAAAACAAATAGGTACTTTAGTAAAAGTAAAAATATCAGGATATTCCCAAGAAAAGAGGTGTTCCTTATTTACCTTTTTTTTTTAAAAAAAAACAAAAACTCTTATTAACATAATTGGACCTTTTTATTTATCAGCTTGATGAAAATTTCATAGTTGGATTAAAATAAGGTAGGATTTTTATTTACCCAAAAAATTAAAAAAAAAAAATAAAATTTTAGTGAATAAGTAATTAATAACCAATGCAATAGGATAGAAAAAGGACACTGATTTTGATCTTGGAGATGCCAATTGAGGGAATGTGAGTGGAGGCGTAAGTGTCACTATTATGATTGATGCTAGAGTGATTGCACCTTTCGTATATCACCCGGTATCTTCGAATTCGAAAGATATATCATGAGTCACGGCTTCATTATAATTGAGAGGATCGGTAGAGCTAATCTCATTATAGATTTTCCATTTTGAAGGTCAATATCTATAAATTTCCATATCAACCCTTCAACAAATTTAATGGCTTGTTACCTACCTATCCCCACTAGTGTGCTACTCCTCTGTCCTTCGCCCAACTACCCAAGTTGGCAAAGAGTAAAGAGTCTCGTACAGTTCCTGAACTTATATCATTTTCCAAACACCCCACCAATCCAGTGAAATGGGAACCAAACACTTTGAGATGGAAAATCAAATCCAAAGGAAACCCAGAATTCTCTGCCTCCATGGCTTCAGAACAAGTGCTGCCATCCTCAAGAAACTGGTCGGCCGATGGCCGGAGACCATGCTCGGAAAGTTGGACCTTGTGTTCCTCGACGCGCCTTATCCCGCCGGAGGAAAGTCCGATGTAGAAGGCATCTTTGATCCTCCTTACTATGAATGGTTCCAAGCTAACCAGGTTAAATCTTTCTCACTTCCTCAATTTCAAGTAGACACATAATATAAATGTAGATGCAAAATAATGTCAATTAATATATACATATGTGAGTTATATTGTTCTCACAGGACTATACAGAGTACTACAATTTTGAAGAATGTCTAGCATACCTAGAAGATTATATGATAAAGCATGGACCTTTTGATGGTGTACTAGGATTTTCCCAGGTGGGTTGGCTTTGAAATTTTCTTTCCTTCTAGATTTTTTCTGTATTTAGATTTTTTTTTTTTTTCACACTCACATTATTGCCCTATAAGGGCTGGAACACCAGGTCTCTACTTTGGGGAGAAGAGATCGTACCATCTGGACTAATACCTATAAGTTAATTTTAATTTATGTAGCCGGTGATGAATTATAGGGGGCTATTTTGACGGCGGCCTTGCCGGGAATGCAATCGGAGGGAGTGGCTCTTACAAAGGTTCCAAAGATAAAATTTGTGATAATAATATCAGGGGCTAAGTTTGGAGGATCTAAGTTTGGGTTGCCCAAGCTTGCTGCTAATGCATTTTCCTCTCCAGTCAAGTGCCCCTCCCTCCACATTATAGGTACTTTTAGCATCATTTGATGTTCTTATTTATGAATTAAGATCATACATTTTACTTGAGAAGTAAATGCTGTGTTTTATGGAGAATGTGTAGATCGTTCTTGAATTTCGATTATTTGAAAACGGTTTTTAAGAATTTTGGAAATGCAATTATGAATTTGACGAAATTTTTTTTTTATTTTTTATTTTCAATTGGAATTTTTGAACAGTTTTAAAAATTATAATATTAGAAGACCAATATATGAAATAAAATTGAAAATTTTTAAGACATGAAAATCATTATGCTTTCCTCCTATTTAAACTTAGTGATTTGTATTTTGACTACATTTGCACATGCAGTATGCCGAGGGACTTGGCTCTTTCTGTGATTGATCATTCTTGCTTGATACTGTTAGAAGACTGAATAATCATTGGTTTATATGTTCTTACTCTTGATTGAGCATGATATTTCTTGGGACATGGGTTTTGCACAAAGTCATCATTATTTTATATTCAAAATAATGCCTCTTTAATACTGTTTGCCAATTGATGGCTTTCCAAAGCTTATGTTCTGTTGGTTCATGGAATGATCTCTCCTAACAATTGCTTACTTATAGTTGGTCCTCAAAATGCTTGCAGCCGAAAATGGAGACTAAAACTCCGGAGAATCCGAGGAAAGGAACAATGAGGCCTCCTAAACGCCAAAAAAAAACTCGCTAGGTATCATTTTGTACCTTACCTTAATTCCAGTAAAGATCATACCTCGAGTTCAGTCTTGTAATTATATATTAGAAGACACACAATCCTAATGAGTTTTTATAATAAAAAAGGACTGTTGACAATAATACAAAGTTCTTGACTTAAATCAACGGTACAAACTGTAATCCAAAAGATAAATAAAATACATCTAAAATATCATCGACCATACAAAGCTCTGGGCTTAAATTAACAATACAAACTGTAATCCAAAGGAAAAACAAAATGCATCTAAAATATCGTCAGTGAAAGCCAATTGAAGATACAGAATAGGCTCTTCAGTGTAAGAAATTGTTTCGCTCAGCATCGTGCCCATGCCGAGATGCTATAGAGGCTGGACCGATGCTAAGATGTCTAGAACTCCCAAGCACAAAATATATCAATGGTGGCACAAAGCTTGAATCTGCATAACACAAATTCAATTATATACAATTTCCAGAGAAAAGAAAACCAGAACAATGAAGCAGAGTTATTGAGGTGTTAATAATACTCACAAAGTCCAATTATAGGTGGCAGATTAGCTAGCTTGGCATAACTAATTCCCTGCATTATTAAATACAAAATCAGATCAAATAAAAGTATATTGTATGATTCTTCATAGCTGCAATTAGCTCAATTAATATATGGATTTAAAAACAAAGAACCATTTAAAAGGCCATCATAAGTGTGATAGAACCCAAATTCATTTTAGAAAAACTCACACACACACACACACACACACAAACACACATAAAAAGAGCACAACTTGAACAACCCAAAAGAGGAGAAATGCTAAGTTTGTCAACTGACATCATTAACATGTATTATGTATATGACAAGAACACACACGCACACACAGAGATGGAAGAAGAATTGAAGGTTTGTGTTACCTGGAGGATAGCAAGGCTGGCAATGGCGAGACTAGAGATGATATCAGACTTTAAAAGGGTAGGATTATAATTAGGTCCCCATTGAAAAACAGGAAAGAAAAACTGAAGACCCAAAAACAATTTTATGAGGAATGTTTAGTCCTTTAATCTGTGGAAAATCTCAGAGAGTTTGCGTTTGAGTTTCTGAAGAGTGGTAGTGTGTGGTGGCAAGTAAACTTTTTTTTTTTTTGTTAAAGGTAGCAAACAAACTTGGTGTAGTTCCAGTGGTGGAAATAGCACTTGTGCTGGGATTAGGGTAACATTGGGTTCGTGGTTTGCATGGCCTGAGAAGTGTTCCACTCTGTTTGAGTTTATACCCATCTCTGCATCAAAACCCAAATTCTCACAGTGCCTGTATCTAAATGTAGAGAGAGGCTATGTGTGTGTGTGTGTGAGAGAGAGAGAGAGAGATTTGGGTTTTCAGTTGAAAGCATTTGCTGGCATTTCTCAAGGAACATCATACCATTTTTATACTGTTGTACTTTAATCCCACACCCAAAATAAATAAATAAAAAATGTAGAATTACTAAGGTGTTAATAATACTCACAAAGTCCAATTATAGGTGGCCAATTAGCTAGTTTGGCATAACTAATTTCCTGCATTATTAAAAACAAAATATCCTATCCCGGTATAGCCTCTTTGCAGTTTCAATGATTATGAACGGTTTGACGACATCGTGAACAGTGCATCGGCCTTATATTTTGAAATTGTGATTCAATCCGTCTAACTCGGGGTCGTCCAGGGGGACGTCTTACCATTGGAGGCCTAAGATCGGAAGTATCTTCTTCTTCGTCATCACCATCTAGCACCGACATACCATGCATAGGAACCGAAGACATGAGATGTTCACATAGTTTCTTTTGTGTTTCAACCTAAACCATGATTCAACCAAGGTTGTTAAAATCGGGATTCTAGGCAGAATCGTTTTGGGCTCCGTAGAATCGGAATCGTAGAATCGGATCGTGAATCGTAAGATTCTACCAAATTGTGAAAAACAATTGAAACTAACTTTTTAAACAATAAGATCTGTAAAATATAACAAAAATGAGGTCAAAACACACAATATTACATATCCATGAATTCACAAATCTCAAATCCTAACAATATTTCAAAGTCCGAATATAAATAAAAGAGAATTTAACTCAAAATAATATGAATTTACAAATCTCAAATCTTAACCCATCCATCTTCAAAGTTAGAAAATAAAATTACATATCAAAAGTAAACCTTTTTTTTTTTTTTTTTAACTCTATGCAAATTTTTTTTTTCGAAAACTGAAGAAATAAAAAGACCTTTTTGTCTACCAATCCAAGTGTTACGGTGTATGTGACTTTATTAGTCACAAGTATGAAATTAATCAAGAGTTAGCACAACAAAATATGAACCACGCGTTAACTTGATCTCATTATATTATCAGTTTAGACTACAAGATTATACATTGGCTGGCATATTCGGCAAGTCTTTTAAGCTTTTAAATTACTTTTAATTTTTAATATATATGATAAGCCTTCAAAAAAAATTAGTCAAATGAAACCAAAATTTGCCTAAACCTGTTAGTCACGAGTATGCATCCTTGAGATATAATTGATCATTTTAATTTTTTATAATTAAACACAAAAATATATTATGAAACATCAACATGCATGGTAAAAATAATTGATATATATACATATATATATTTCTTTTTCTGCCACTAATGAAAAATAATTTATTTTTTATAGAATAAATATTTAACTTTGTATACTACACTTGGGCCAGGCCTCTTTTATTTTGTAGCCCAGAAGAAACCAACCAAAAAATAAAAGAAAGCCCAAAAATAAAGGCCCAAACAACCAATTTCGTAGAATCGGTAGAATCGTGTAGAATCGTACGATTCTACCTCCGATTCTACCCCCGATTCTACCGATTCTACCCCCGATTCTACTAATTGAACGATTCTGCTGCGATTTGACTCGATTTTGAGTTTTGAGTCGTAGAATCGTGCGATTCTACGACTCAGAATCGCGATTTTGACAACCATGGATTCAACCATATCATAAATATTCAAAGGATACTTTTGAATGGCATAACAAGCGTGTTAATAAGGAATCCCAGTCATGCTCCAAGCCAAACAACTACAATAATGTTATGGGCTTAAAACCACCTTGAATGGTGTTCTTTGTCGATCATATACTGTACACTCAATATTAGAAACACGCATCAAAGTAAAACCAACTGCAAGATTTTGAGCATCTAGGATCTTTTTTTCAATACGCTTCCTGACCGGGATGATCCACTTCTGAACTTTCTCACTTTTTGTGTACATAAATTTCGTCACTCTTTGCATGTGCTAATCCATGAGCCTTTTGATTGATAAACTCCTCTCTTTTACCACCCATGCATTATAGGACTCAGCTTGGTTGGAGCGTATTTTATCCCAACGCTTGAAGGGAAATTTAGCATTTGACCACTATTCCGGCGATTTTTTCAGAACCCAATCACTTAGTGTGATACCCTTTGACTCCGAGACATGGGTTGATCAGGTTTAAGTCCAAACCTGAGGGAATACCAAATAATTAATACTTAAATGAATACAGAATACAAAAAAATTTAAGAATAAATAATAAAGCTGAAGGAATTATTAATATAAAATCCTCAAACGTTAAAGATTAATATAATCCAAACTTCCTAAAACCTCCAAGATAACAACTCGGGAATCCATCTAGTGGACCCCTAAATAAAACTCCCAACTGGAAAATAAATAACTGAAGATAAAATCTAAATCTAAAACACAAATAAGAATCCTATGTAGTTGAAGGAATGAGTGACTGTCTCTGCTCAGCACGATCAAACTCAACGGCTGGAACTATCGAACACCTAAGAAAAATGATAGTGGGTCAGATCCACGAATAAGTTCTATTCTAACTATAATCCAAACAGAAACCCGATACGCAAATACATCCTAGATATCTCAACAATATCTATCTAATCCATACATATATATATCCACACTAAGGGACTTTCATTGGTCTACAAAAAGGGTCTCAACCTGAATAGAAAGCAACATGCAAAACTGTAACGACCCGAACCCGTAGGTCCAAACCGTTAGCCGGGTCCTTAACCGAACTCGAGGTTAACTAGAGACAACACCATTCTTTCTTACGTCAATACATGTTATACGTGTCATTCCGGATTTATAAAAAAAATAAGTAATAATAAATAAATAAATAATAAAATGAGATTATAGTTAAAAAGTATGTCAAAACGGTCTACTAACCCATCAAACGCTATGGAGGAGCGTCGTCCGCCACTTGCCATTCGTGTCCTGAAAAGTATTAAATATAAGGGGTGAGCAAATTGCTCAGTAGGTGGTGCCTAAGATACACCTCTTGTGACCCCGTGAATCCAAGTAATGAATAGGAATAGATAATAGGGATCATACTATGCCGGAAAAGAATACAACATCAAATCTAATTTCAAAATAACAATGACGTGCCATGATATGTGATGCCATGAATGTCGCTCCCCATACTTAAAATCACTTCCATTCTTCACTTTTCAAACCGTTAATGTAACACCCTTCGGTAACCCCTCAACGACAAGAGAAGGATTGACTACTGTCCCTGATCCTTGGTACCCCCGCAGCGTCATTTGGGGCTCAGATAGCTCAACCACGCTAAGGCGATCTCCCTAATTCCCTCTAGGCTTTATTAACGCCACGGACCCTCGGTACTCCCTTGGCGTCCAGGTTTTCACAAAATTCTTTTCTCAAATCTTTTTCCTAACACCCTTTTTTCCTTTCAAAACATTTCTTTCCCAATTTATTTTATTTTATTTTATTTTATTTTATTTTATTTTTGCGCAATGCTATGCATGAATGCATCATGCCTTTACATGCCATAATTCTTCACATATTCACATTTAAACCACATATCACACTTAAGAGAAATTTGTGTAATACATTTACCATGCTTTCGCAATTTAATTACGGTAATTTAAATACACAAGGCATGGAATAAAATCACCTAGAGCATTTTTTTCTTTTTCACAACACAATAATCAACAACATGTCACATACATTTAATAACACATAGGATCATATAGCTTCACATAAAATTCAAGCATATAAATTCAACCTTAGCATGTCATCTTATACAATTCAAATAGGTAATACACATATGGTCAATTATCACATGATATACAATTATCATATTACATACACAAGATTCATATAAGCATAAACAATTTTTTCATGAAATTAAAACATGCTTTTACATACCCCATCAATTAATTCACATAATTGCATGCTTGAAATACACAATGAAGTCATTTAAAGGAGGATCTAACACAATTGAGCATGCTATATAACAAAACACATAGAAAATCTCACAAATGAGCAAGAAGTTGTGGATTAAGAACCACTACCTCAAGATTATGCAAAAACCCTCAAAATGGGTCTCAATTTTTGGATTTCCTAGAGTGGCCAAAAGCTGAAATTGCTAGTATGGATTTGAAGATCTCGTCGTGGGCTTCAATTTGCCACAAACGGCACTTAAAAATTCCAAGTAATGAAAGAGAGATCTAACTTTGAAGATTGGAATCAAAGAAAAAGAAAAAAAATCCAGAAAGAGAGTGGAGATAGAATCCAGCAGGAGATGGGAAGAAAATGAGAGACTAAGTGATAGTCTCTAAGCTTTTTGTGTGTTAATGGTGTGTCCCACCTATTTTTCTTTTCTTTTCTCCTTTTCTTTTATCTTTTACTTGACACCACACATATACATATGTACACATTTAATTTAAAACTACTTAAAACACAATAAATAAAAATAAATATAATGCAAATGGACCGAACTAAAATACTCGTATGCAACAATTCCATTAGCGGGTCCCACACGGGACCGTCTGGCCTGAAAAACTGAAAAATGCAAAAATGATCACCCTTACATTTCAAAGAGTCTTGAACTTAATGAAATGCCCCAAACAACTCTCGGACACAACCGGCACACCCTACGGTGTCTCTGATACGCACAACGTGAAAAGACAAAAATGCCCTCGTATCAACAAAATTTCCTGAAAAAAAATGAAAAATGGAGAAAATTGGAAACATTACAATCTATCCTCCTTAAAAAGATATCGTCCTCAAAATCTACCCTTCTTAAGGAGAAGGCTACAGCCACACAATTCCCGATAACACCTCACAAAATCCCGAGAATATGAACTCATTGGCATTATTGCCTTTGACACCGAACGTCACTAGTCGATCAAAACCTAATGTGGTTACTTATTTCTCTCTTCATCAAAACACAAGACTAATAGGACCTTACACCTGACTCAAAATAGACATCAGTCTATTCTATACAGTCACAAAAGGCTCCAAAGCCTGAGAAAAGGACAGTCATCAAACCACCGAAAAAGACAACATCCAACCTCAACACATCCTTCAAAGGATATATTAAACCCCAAACAAGGAATCCTATCTATCTCTTGATCAATCACAACTCTAATCAACACATCCTTGACAGACTAAACACTCGTTACCTAGCATGTAGCTACCCTACCACATAACCGTACCGACGACTACTAATCAAACTATATGATAATCATTACTCTTAATAACTCCAAGATGATTAAACAATGAGTCCCTCAATGAGTGCATAAACATTAATCACCAAATCGGTAAAGCACACTATCCTGCACCTAGGGCATGAATCCTCAAAACAAGATCTTTAATAATCAAATGGCCTGGGTACTTGGTCCCACCTAACACATCTCATCTTTTGAGACAACCCACTTGAATTCATACCACCACACTGACACATGTCCAATACCATACTCTTACCATTTGCGTCAACTTAAAATAATCATTGACCTTTGACTCGACGTCATGCTAAAGATAGACTAACTTAGGAGAAATGGTTGGCCAGGCCATTCTCATCATCGCTCTAATGTCAACACAGATGTCGTTTCTGTCCTTAGGTCTAAACCTCAAACATAACCCCACATACTTTTCAAAGCAACCAAAGCAACCATGAAATCCACTCTCTAAACAATCCATCGCTCTATATAACCTCAACAACTATACAGTCACATACCTATCCTCATAATCTCAATCATACCTCAACCATATAACCATAACAAACAAAATGACAAAGCACCAAATATCTCAATCATCGATTAACATCCAAGCTTCCTAATCTTCTCATAATACCCATATCAGGTAAACAACTCCATAACACCATTCAATTTAATTCTAACCTCGTTAAAACACACAATACGACTATCTTATGCCTGAAACCTCAAACCACTTTAAACCATTCCTATTATTCTTCAATGAAACCCTATAATCACTTTCTAGCTGCATAACACCCAAACAATACTAACACTTGTCCTCAAGATACTGGTCAAATCAAACATCTATAGAAACACCCAAGACATGATTCACTTCATATCACCTAACCATCCTCAAACTTACAATTCACGACACATCCCTAGCTATCACCGGTTGTATCAGACACCGGAAACACAATTACTATTCTGCAACTCGTACCTCACATCCTACCAGTCAAAACCATTCTTAAAATGAACACTACAAAAACCAAAGACTCCACCTCCCTCTGTGGGAGTGAGTCGACCCCTTCAATCAGGACCTCAATCGATGAACTCTAGCAGCGTAACAAACCGCTCACAAATTCTTCCGCCCACGGATGCGCTCAACTCCTAGATGGAGAACAAGTCTCACGACGAACGACGTCCTTGCCAGGACTAGAACAAATGGAAAGGGTAATGAACCCCGCTCTCACAAAAGACTGATTACTCGCATCTGAATGCACCCGACAACTTGTCATATGCTACTCATCGTTTGTCTAACCATGGACACCCAATCTCACCTGATATGAAATGAACTCCTTATACACAAGCAAAAGAACTAACTTGGAAACACCTACGGGACCACGAACACCAATCTAAGCGACCTTGCCACTAACGGACCATCTTACGCAATCGACATAGAAACCTTACACACACTTCTCCGCAACACTATGCTAACCAAAACCAATCAGATAAAAGCACTGACGCCATCAACATACTAACACTAGGAACCATCATTGCATATTGGACATCGCGTCCCATCCTACCCAATAATCTCCCAATGAGAAACTCTATGTAATACAACGACACATGATCACCCGTTCCACTTCTACCCATTGAAAGCGACACTGCCTCGACCACCACACACACAAGATCCATGACCTCAGTCATAGCAACCCACTGACTATTCAAAAGAAAAAGATGCCTACATGGCAACACCAGTCTCACTGGCTCTAAGGACTAAATCATCTGCAATCACCTCAACTAGAGCACAATCCTATCACATACCTGTTAGCACACAACAAACAACTCATAATCTCCAAGCCACATTTAGATCATACTTCAAATTGTCCCGCTCACTAGCACTAAACTGTCACTCATTCCAACAACAGTTCAAACCTTTTATCCCATCGGATCATCAAGTCACTACTAAAGGAGTTTTTCCTTTAACATCCTTAAGATAATATCATCGTAACAAAAGAACAAACACAACTCTCGATACTCCCCATAACAACCACTATTTACCACTAGAAAAGAATCTCCATACGGTAATGCCATGCCAACAAATCCTCGAACAAAATGAGCACAAGATCCGAAATGCTCAACACCCAATTGTCTCCTTAAAATCATCAACGATGCAATCATTCACAAACGCCTAACCGACTACTTAAACCACTCTTTCTAATGCGATCTACGTGCCTAACCAAGGAAACTTCACACACTAGGTTCAACATCATCATTTCTTTTCCGCACTATTCCTCAGAACACCCTTAGCCCCGACAAAAGTCAAATGGCCTACCAACTAAACCTACAAGATCAACCTCATCCCAATTATTCTTATCATTAGTCTATCTTTCCAAATCCTCAAACACCAAGCACTATCTCCTTATACGTCAGACACAATTTGAAATACAACCCCAATCCGTAACTTCCAACGTTTAAAACACAGTCCATTTGGTAACACACACTTACTATCGATCACTTCATCCTCAACAACTGAGCACTTCAATGACCTCAAACAACTAGCTTTATACTACAATCCCGCTCTATACGACTAAAACTAACCACTATGCACCACCTCAAGACTCTCTAGACAGCCGTACCAACCCAAAAGTCCGCTCTCCGACCGGCCATACAATTGACTCACCGAGAGTCAATTACCCTTATCACACTCCTATAGCTCTCCGAAATGAGGATCACCCCTTGACAAACCAATCTCTAAAACAGACTCTTACAAGACCACGAAATGATCCACATCAGCAATCGATCATACGTCACCCTAGACATACAAAATCCAACAAGTCCCCACGATAGTCAGGACTAACACGCTTCCTTAGACCGTACCACAAGATACATATCTACAACTCGTAAACTACATTCGTGACTTAAACAATCTCAGTTACACCTACCATAATCGGTTCGATAAGAATCTCTGCACCAAACCGTAACCCAAGTCACTAACACCAACATCTTATAGGCATACCAAAGCCCTCACTCGCACACTTGACCTCCATGGTCACCAGATGCCATACACCAAAACATGAAACTCACACACAACACAGTCACGATGCCTTGAAATACAACTCGTTCGAAGTCGTGCTCTAAGCACCACACAAAATGCAATAAGAAGATGAAAATAGCTATACACCAAATAGCTCAATCCACGAGCTAAAAGACCAAGCCATCTATTCGATAAGAACTGACACCCAACCACCCTGGAGTAACCGAGCTCCTCACCAACTCAGGTCAAAACCCACACAACCATCCCATACTTGACCGCATAAACACATAAAAATATAGATATGCACATTTACAAAATGAATGAAACTATAATACCATGCTTATTACTTAATTGTCACAGAATCATAAAGAAAATTTGCATCGACCGTGCCTACTTCTTGCTACCATCGTATACCTTATACTTTCCACCTTATCACATATAGCATGCTTGCAATTAACATAAACACTTTATTTGCATGTATCGACAATTTAAATATGTATGCATTTAGCAAATAGGCATGCCTTTCAAAATAGTAAAAATTCAGGCAAGTAACAAGTAAGCATGCTTTTTAAACAGTTAAGCATTTTAACACATAGGCACATAAACGATGCAAATCAACTTTCCCATACAATCCTAAGTAGGCCTCTACCTTTCGTCCTAATGGTATTTGAACCATTGCTCTGATACCAAATTTGTAACAACCCGAACCCGTAGGTCCGAACCGTTAACCGGGTCCTTAACCGAACCTGAGGTCAACTAGAGACAACACCATTCTTTCCTACGTCAATACATGTTATACATGTCATTCCGGATTTATATATAAAAAATAAGTAATAATAAATAAATAAATAATAAAATGAGATTATAGCTACAAAGTATGTCAAAACGGTCTACTAACCCATCAAACCCTGTAGAGGAACGTCGTCCACCACTTGCCATCTGTGTCCTAAACAATATTAAATGTAAGGGGTGAGCAAATTGCTCAATAGGTGGTGCCTAAGACACACCTCTTGTGACCCCATGAATCCAAGTAAGGAATAGGAATAGAGAATAGGGATCATACTATGCCGGGAAAGAATGCAACATCAAATCCAATTTCAAAATAACAATGCCGTGCCATAATATGTGATGCCATGAATGTCGCTCCCCATACTTAAAATCACTTCCATTCTTCACTCTTCAAACCGTTAATGTAACCCCCTAGCGATGAGAGAAGGATTGGCTATTGTCCCTGACCCTTGGTACCCCCGCGGCGTCATTTAAAGCCCAGATAGCTCAACCACGCTAGGGCGATCTCCCTAGTTCCCTATAGGCTATATCAACACCACGGACCCTGGTAACCCCTTGGCGTCTGGGTTTTCACAAAATTCTTTTCTCAAATCTTTTTCCCAACACCCCTTTTTCTTTTCAAAACATTTCTTTCCCATTTTTTTTTTTTTTTTTGCCCAATACTATGCATGAATGTATCATGCCTTTCCATGCTATAATTATTCACATATTCACATTTAAACCACATATCACACTTAAGAGAAATTTGTGTAATACATGTACCATACTTTCACATTTTAATTACGGTAATTTAAATACACAAGACGTGGAATAAAATCACCTAGAGTATTTTTTATTTTTTTTATTTTTCACAACACAATAATCAACAACATGTCACATACATTTAATAACGCATAGGATCATATAGCTTCACATAAAATTCAAGCATATGAATTCAACTTTAGCATGTCATCTTATACAATTCAAATAGGCAATACACATATGGTCAATTATCACATGATATACAATTATCATATTACATACACAAGATTTATATAAGCATAAACAATTTTTCATGAAATTAAAACATGCTTTTACATACCACATCAATTAATTCGCATAATTGCATGCTTTAAATACATAATTAAGTCATTTAAAGGAGGATCCAACATAATTGAGCATGTTATATAACAAAACACATAGAAAATCTCACAAAGGAGCAAGAAGTTGTGGATTAAGAACCCCTACCTCAAGATTATGCAAAAACCCTCAAAATGAGTCTCAAATTTTAGACTTCCTAGAGTGGCCAAAAGCTTAAATTGCTGGTACAGATTTGAAGATCTCGTCGTGGGCTTCAATTTGCCGCAAACGGCACTTAAAAATTCCAAGTAATGAAAGAAAGATCTAACTTTGAAGATTGGAATCAAAGAAAAAGAAAAAAAAAATCCAAAAAGAGAGGGGAGATAGAATCCAGCGGGAGAGGGGAAAAAAATGAGAGACTAAGAGGTAGTCTCTAAGCTTTTTGTGTGTTAATGGTGGGTCCCACCTATTTTTCTTTTCTTTTCTCTTTTTCTTTTATCTTTTAATCTACACCACACATATATATATATATGTACACATTTAATTTACAACCACTTAAAACACAATAAATAAAAATAAATATAATGCAAATGGACCCAACAAAAATACCCGTATGCAACAATTCTGGTAGCGGGTCCCACACTGGATCGTCTGGCCCGAAAAACTGAAAAATGCAAAAATGATCACCCTTGCATTTCAAAGTGTTTTGAACTCAATGAAATACCCCAAATAACTCTTGGACACAACCGGCACACCCCACAGTGTCCGATGCACACAACGTGAAAAGATAAAAATGCCCTCGCATCAACAAAATTTCCGGAAAAAAAATGAAAAATGGGGAAAATTGGAAACATTACAAAAACACACCAGAGGTGGGCATGAGTACCTAGACCTAACAGGGTACACCTCAATCGTTATAGCCAGCTATGCATCCCAATATATATACGTTCCCTAACCAATGATCCTGAGACTCAAACTCATATCGTGGTGCCATAGTCATATATTTAAAGTCCGTTCAAAACCAGAGTATGTCATTCAATTGTTCATTGATCTGACATAAGATTAACTAATCCAGTTAGTCACTCAACTTATTAAGTTGATCTGACTTAACCACAAAATATAGATAGTCACTCAACTTACTTAGTTGATCTGACTTAAATATAAGTAGGATTTAAATTTTATAATCCATTCTCTTATTCCAAAGTAGGTAGGCCTTAGCGTTTTGAGCTAAACCATCCCTAGTATGCCACCGTCCTATACCGGTGCATACAATCCATAACATCTATGTAATTGACAGAACATAATATAATAGTTCAGCAATTAAAGTCTAACACATTAATCCATGTAATTGACAGAGCAAAGTTTAATAGTTCAGCAATTAGAATCCAAAACATTAATCCATGTCATTATAGAACAGAGTTTAATATTTCAGCAATTAGAATCCAGAGTAAGCAACCCTATTGTGCATCCAAAACAAGGTTTATAATCATGCTATAGTCCATTAAATTGCTAAAACAAAATTAAGCAATTACATCCCTTCTATCCATTAATAGCATACAAAATTGTTTACTTTCATACTGTTCATTCCATTAGCATAACGGTATAAATTATACAATATGAGGTTTTAATATCACATAAAATTAATATTTAGAACCCCCCAGTACACTCCCAAAACAGTTCGAAAAACTAAAATCATCCAAATAGTGCCCAGAAAAAATCCAGAATGCATTAACTTAAGAGAGCCTGCTCTCAAAACTTGAGAGCAGGCTCTATCCAAGCATGGAGCCTGCTTCATGCACCTTGGAGCTGGCTCTTAATAGGAGGGAGCTGGCTCTCTAACCCCTAGAGCCAGCTCTTCACTTGAGGGAGCCGGCTCCCACTTCCATGGAGCCGGCTCTCTCCCTCTTTGAGAGCCCTGAACCATTCTACTTCTTTTGCTTCGTCTCCGGCCACTTCCAACCCTTTAGTTCTTCATTAATACTGAACCTAAGAGTCTAAATTATATCCAGTAGCATCCCAATCATTTATTTAAAATAGTTTACATTAATAACAATGATGAAAACAGCTATCGATTCTATATGCTTTAAGATTAGACAATGAAATCCAAATCTGCAAGAACTATTCTAGATCAAATTAAACACATATAGATGATTAATTTAACATATACTAAGCATGCAAGATTTGTTTAATGTCCGATTAAAATCCTAGAGATCATCTAGGCATGCATAGAACATAGGTCAAGGGGAGAAAGTAAGAATAAAACTTGCCTATGAGATTTTGAATTAAAACCTCGTCGTTGTCTTCCCAAGTTTTCCAACGACATCCGTTCACTGTCAACCTCCTACTTCCCAAGTTTTCTGATGACATCCGTTCACTGTCAACCTCCTACTGCTCTGGTTTAAATCCACAAGCAAATCCTTTCCTTCCTCCTTGGTAGCCCTAACTGGTTCCTCTGTTCTCTCAACCCTCTTTATACGTGAATAGAATTTGTGCTTATTTTAAAACCCTAAGCCGACATAATGTTATATATATATATAGCCAAAGAACATTAACCTAATTCTAATTACATTATGAAAAGGAGAAGAAACTTTAAAATCCATTCTCTAACTAAGTCGGCTATGTCCCACAATGTGTTTACCTAAAAGAATATAAAATTTAACATTAAAATAATTAATAAAACTAATTTAATCAAATAAACCAATTAACTCATTTAAATAAAATACATAATACAGTTAAACTATTAAAACAATTAATTCAATTAAAGAAAATAAATAATGCAATTAACTCAATTAATCAATTAGGCAAATAAGCAAATAATCAAGTAAAAATGCAATAAAACAACAAATAAAATGCTTAGACTATCCTTTTAAAATTAGGGGTATTATATTCTTCCCCCTTAACAAAAGGAATTCCGTCCTCGGAATTCGCTCTTACATTCTTTCAATAGTTCAGGAAACTGTGAGCGAATGACATCCTCCCGTTTCTAAGTACACTCAACCTCATTGTGGTGACTCTATTGAACATACACTAAAGGGATAATCTTATTATGAAGAATTTGATCCTAACAGTCGACAATACGACACGGTGGCTCCAAATATGTTGTATCCGGCTGCAACTAAATTTCCCCAACATCGATATGCTGATACCGATCCTCATCTTGCAGAAATTTCCGCAACATGGAACACATTGTGCACACGATCCAAATTATCCGGAAGTGCCAACCGATAAACTACAGCTCTAACGTGATCCATAAATATGAATGGACCGATAAACCGTAGTGACAACTTCCCTTTCTTCCCAAAGCGTATTACTCCTTTCATAGGAGATACTTTGAGTAGAACCTGATCTCCAACCTAAAACTCCAATGCACGAGTACGACAATCTGCATAACTTTTCTGCCTACTCTGGGCAGTGCGCATGTGATCTGTAATGACCCAGATTTTTCGGATAAATTTTTTCCGTTGTCTTTTCCCTTCTGAGTTTGGTTTTTTGTCGATTAGTGTCATCTCGAGTGCTCTGGAGTGATTTCTGAGACTCTTTTCTGTGGATTGACAACTTCCTTTGAGGACTGAGTCAGTTCCGCACTTTTCATTTTTCGACACTATTCACTTTTTGTCTTTTCCCTATGTTATCTTTTTCCCTATTTCGTCTTTTCCTCGTTTGTCACTCTGTTTGCGTAACCACACTTCTTATGTTCAGAGTTGGTTTCTGACTTCGCGTATCTTCATTCTCAATGATTTCTATGAGATACGTATCTTTACTTTCGTGAGAAAGTACTCTGGTTGTTTCCGGTGTCCATAGGGGCATAAATGCAAAGTTCTTTGGAAACTTTTTATTTTATTGGGGTGTTTTTCGTAAATATCTTTGGAAGATATTTTCATTCTGGGGCAGTTTCGCAGTTTTCACTTTTTGGAAGGGTCATTGTGCAATTAATGAAAGTTATTGCTCAATGCCTTGTTTTGAGCCTGGATCCTCGTACAGGATTCATTTTCACATTTCGTCGAGTTGTGAACTCTTAGAATTTCCTCCTGGACGATGTTTTCTAGTTTCACGGTTTCTCGCCCCGGTTTGTGCCAAACTTGTTTTGGGCATAACTTTCTGCTCAGGACTCAGTTTTTGACGCCGTTTCTTCCGTTGTTCATATTATCTCATTTTGAATCTTTTTCGTTCATAAAGTTTTTCCATTTGAGCTCATCTGCGTGAATTACACTTTTCCGGACCCGGCGGGGCCCGTTCAGGGCACTTTTTGAGTTTTTCTATAAATAGGAGGTCTTTAAGTGAAAAATCAGATTTTTGCTCTCTCTCTCCTCTCTCATGGCCGGTCCAAGCTCCATCCATGGCTGCCATCTTCTCTCTCCTCTTTTGGACTTCTTCCTTTCATTAAAAAGTGGTGATGCCTTTGTGTTTTTTGTTCCCCTCGGTGAGGCCTTCAATTCTAACTGATTGGAATCTCATTTTGGCCGTTTCTTGAGTTTGGGTTTGAAGTCAAGTTGTGTTTTTGATGGGGCTTCCTTGGGATTCATGTTCGTGGTGTTGTCCCCGACAAAACCTAAGAGTTTCATCAGATTCGGAGCCGATTTATTTTGGTGGGGATTTGAGATTTCATCTCAAATGGAGGTAGGGAATGTTTTAGGCTTTTGTGTGTGTTGTATTGAGTGTTTAGCATGATTATACAACTTATATATGTGCCTTGTATCAAATCTAGAAAGTTAGTAATTTTTATTTCTTTGTATAAGATTTAAAATTCATGATGATATATAACTTTGATTTGAATTGTGGCATGGTAGAAACTCTTGTTTTAATATGTTGGTTAACATATATTAATTTGGGATTAATTAAATAAGAATTGCTCTTTTTAATTAATATTTCTCTTTTGTGAAAGATTTAAGTTCATGGCCATACCTTGCATGGAATTGAGTTGTATTATGCTTCTAATTTAAGTTTTGGCATGTGTGTTAACATACTTTAATTTGAGAGTGTGATACCCCTCGATTCTAGAGCCACGGGTGATCAAGTCCGAGCACAGATCCGAGGGAATATCAAACAATTAATATTTAATCGAACACAGATGACAAAATGAATTTAATAAATAAAGTTTAAGCTGGAAGAAACTAAAAGTAAAATCCTTTATAATTAAATACTTAGAATCTGATAATCCAAAACTCCATCAGTTTAACAACTCGGGAATCCATCTCTAGTGGACCCCTAATAAAAATCCCAAACTAAATGAAAGTAAAAACTGAAAATAAAATCCAAATATAATATTTGGAAAGAAGTCCTACGTCGTCGGTAGAACGGAAGATCGTCTCTGCTCAGCACGAACAAGCTCTAGACTGGAAATGTCCGATATCTGAAAAATGATGAGTGGGTCAGGCCCACATGCAAGTTCTATACTACTACTACCCAAGCAGAGACCCGATACGCATGTACATCCTAACCAATCCAACAATAGCTAATAGTCCGTAGATAAATATATATATATAATCACACTACAGGACTCTCACTGGACTACAGGCCTGTCTCAACCTGACTAGTAGGCATCATGCGAAAACGCACCCAAAGGTGGGCATGACTACCTAGCCCTAGCAGGGTACACATCCAACCATCATAGCCAGCTATGCATCCCAATGCATATACGCTCCCTAACCAACGACTCTGAGTCTCAGGCTCATATCGTGGCATCATAAAAATATATTTAAATTCCACTCCAAACCAAAGTGCCACTCAATTATTTATTGATCTGACACAAAATATAGGTAGGACTTAACTTTTGTAGTTAATCCGTCCCTTACTCCAGAGTAGGTAGGACTTAGCATTTTTGAGCTAATCCCCCTAGTATGACACCGTCCCATACCGGTGCATACAAACCATCCATCCAGTAATGAGAATATATATATGATAGCATAACATATCAATATCAACATATCCAATCATAAGCATAACAAGAATGTTTAATTAGCATGCTTGTTCAATACATCTAGTACCTGGTTCTCTGACAAATTTTTAAGTGCAGAGAAGAAATATAACCATCCTGTAACTTATAATAAGCATAATAATAATAACAATAGTATATACATGCTTACTTGTAATTACTCCACAACATCCCACAAGTTGACATAAACAAATTCTTGGTAACATCAACTAGTTCCTTATTAAGTATTAACTGAATTTATATTAGTTAATAGGCTTAATCCCATACCCCTGTTATATGACTTACATATCAAACTCCTAATTCAGTTGCTAATTTAAAATTAATCAACTTGAATCATCTACAAAATTTTAACCATGTAAACTTCCTTAAAAGTGTCTTACTGTCACTTATGAATATATATAATCATTCTGTAATCTAATAAACTTAACTTAAATTACAGAAAGATGATTTAACAATATTACCATTCCCAGATAAATTATAACTCATAGGGTTATGCACTTAAAATCCTCTGCCTCCAAGAACAGTCTACAAGTTCACCTGAAACTATAACGGTTTAAATCTACCGATTTCTTTGTAATTTATTATGTAACATCACACCTTCAAAATTTCTAATAAGACTTAGATGCTATTGAAACATCCCTGCATAGCTCCTAATAGCATCTGAAAACACCAAATTCTGAAACCCGTAGCCAAAACCATCACTGAAAAGGCGAAAAACTGAAACCTGTTGAAGGAGCCGGCTCCACACAAAGTGGAGCTGCCTCCACTACCAAGTAGAGCCAGCTCTACTACAAAGTAGAGCCTACTCCACTTTTTAATTGAGCCTGCTCTACTTGAAATAGAGCAGGCTCCTTCCCCTGTGCGTCGTTTTTCCAATTCCGGCGGTGTCCGGCTGTGTTGATCCTCCAACCCAAATTTCTTGCTGATTAAAATTAAGTCCTTGGGTGTTTAAAAGTTAATTAACTTCCTTGATTAATAATCACATTCAGTGGAAACAAGAATTAAACAAAATAATTTAAAAACAGTTAACATGCACATACAAGGAAACATGCTGTTCAACTTCTTCTCCAACTCCGGCAACTTTGTTCCTCCAACCCAAGTTTATAACTGATCAAAACTAAGTCCTAAGGTGTTTTAGAGTTAACTAAATTCTTTACTTATTAATCAAATTCAATCAGAACAAGAATCAAGCAAAACAGATTAAAACCGAATGAAAACACATACATGAACACATACTGTTTTGAAACAATTACTTGTGCAAGCATATTAATTTAACTTTATTACTTCCTGGAACTAAATTAGCGATGCAAAGAACACAGGCCAAAGAGGTGGAGTTAGTTATAGAACTTGCCTGTGAGATTCGGTTCAAAAATCTCAACGTCTTTCTTCTAAGTTTTCCGGCAAACTACCTTCTCCTAACTCCCCTGATACTTTTGCCTCCAATACGTGTGGTTAGGGTTCTAAACCCTTGGCAGTCTTATACGAATATATATATAGGCCAACTAAACCTAGGTGCAATTAAACCCTAATCCTATTACTAGACGGAAAAAAAATAAGTCGGCTAAATACGTGGCTTCCCTAAACTGATAAAACCCTAATTTAATAAATAAAACATTTAACTTAATTCAAATAAATACTAACTAACATAAACAACCAATTTAAAATAAAACAATTTAAAATAAAACAAATAATCAATTTAAGCAATTAAAGCAAAACAAAAATTTAACTAAATAACAATTTAAATAAACAAACAAACACAACAACTACAAATAACCAACTAAATAAACTAAAAACACAATTAAACATTTAAATAAATTCCAGAACTATCCTTTTAAAATTAGGGGTATTACAGAGAGCATTTGGTTGAGTTTGGAAATCTAGAGACTTTAATTAAGGGAATTAATTAAAATCTATTTTGGTGGTTTCATGGGCCTAATTAAGCTTGTGTGTGAATATATGTAATGACCATGATATGTTTATTAACATATATTAAATTGGGGCCAATTGAAAATGATTTGAAATCTAGAGAGTTTAATTATTTTGATGTAATTAAATTATATCTTGTGTATCCATGGATCTAATCATGTTTTAGAAGTTGTTTCTATTTTAAGAGCATGGATTTAGACTTGTGATGTATTCACTAGATTGTGTTATATGCATTGAAGAGCATTGTTGTTAAGTTTATATTCATGAGAGTATGTTTCTAATATGAATATATTATTGGCTTGTGATTTCGTAGCATTATGGATATGAAATGCTTATATTGCATAATTGAGAGTTATATTGCTAACTTGTTACTATATAATAGTAATATGTATAAGTTATGAACTTATTTGGCTTATTTTGGAATCTTGGAACATTGTTGAGTTAAGATGGCTAGGGTTTGGCTCTAGTATGGGGACGTAAGTCCTCTAAGTCATTGAGATAGTGCGCACTTAGGGTGGTCTTCCCTGCGGGTTAGTGCCTGGAATAACCATTGAGGTCTCGGCAAAATTCCGAGCGTGATGTCCAAGTCTTCCACTGTTTGTTTTTGCATTCAATTCCAAGTTGACAATCATGCTTACCTTGTTAACTTGTGGTTTTGGCTATTGGCGATTTTGATGTTGTTAAGTACATCCATACTAAATTGATATATTTAGTTGATTTCACACTTATAGTTGATAACCTAGAGAATCTATGTCTTGATGTATGGTATTAGATATTCTAATTATGCTAAATTTTTATATTTCGTTGATGTTGCATTTTAGACTTCAAGTTGATAACCTTGAGGATCTATATATTGTTGCTTTGTGTAAGCATGCTTCTATATTGTTGCTTTGTGTAATCATGCTCCTATGTTGTTGCTTTGTGTAATCATGCTCCTATGTTGTTGCTTTGTGTAACCATGAACCTATGTTGCTAAAATTGTATGAATGAGGTGATTGATGCTAAAAATGATCTTAGGTAGCTAGGATGCCCCTTGAGTCTCACCTTTGACATAGACGTTAGGTGGAATGAACCACTATAATTAAATATGCAAACTTGTAAAACGTAGGTCGATGCATGCTCATTTCCTACGAGTAGCTTTATGTTACTCACCCCTATGATACTGGGGCATATTTCAGGTGCAAAAATCAAAGTTGAGGTCTTCATTATGCTTAGATGGTTTGTGGACTTGGAGACTTCCACTTTTGTGAAGGTTAGCTTGGAATGCCAATTGTAGTCTTATATGTCAGCATGTGTACATTTGATTCCTTATATGTAATGTGTACATGAGTACACTCTTTACGATGTATTTGACATGTATGAGATGAGGCCGGAGGCCAATGACATGTAAATTGTATCCTATGTAAATTTTGACTTCATGGAATATTATGAAAGTATTGTAAAATATTGAGTTTTTGATTCACCATGTTTGCATTGGGTATGGGAATTCCATTTTGATTCTTTCATTAGCATTCATTCACTATGTATGAAGTGTGGCTAAGGGCCAAGCGGCATTTTGAAACCATTTCTTGATTTTGAATTCCAAGTTTTAGTTTTAAACTTCATTTTTGGCATTTTGGCCGTTGGGGGGTCATATTTTGCATCAACCATATTTTTGGGCCATGGACCATTGTAGCACATCTTACTAGGTAAGTTACGTTTGTGTGCATGGTCGTTTCCAGGCAAAGCTTCCTACGGACTCATTTTACACTTTTGTTGCATTTTCTGACCTAAGGGTATTTTGGGAATTTTTTTTGGGAAATAAATTCCGTTCTTTATATGGTTGAATAGAAAATATGATTTTAGAGGGGGTTTCTTTTTCGTGTTTTTCTAGAAAATGCCATCTTGGCATCGGAAATCGCATCCGAAGTTCAGCACTCAGTTTTTAAATTTAGCAGCTTTTTGGACCCTCTGGACCAGTTTTCTTGGGAGGGAGTTTTGGGCATTTAAAAGTGATTTTTTTTTTATTTTCCTCGCGAGTCAAGTAGAAAACTTGATTTTGAAGGGGGTTTTTTCTTTGAGTTTTTCTAGAAAATGTCATCTAAGGCCTCAAATTTCCTTTTTTTTCCGGAAAAATCCCTGCTGCCAGTTTTTTGGGTCGCACCCTTACTGCCCCTTTACATCTAAACGGTTACGAGGGGTTTTGCAACCGGTTAGATGAGTGTGGGCAGTGTTTTTTTCACTGTTTTTGGCTTCCTAACCGGTTAGGAGACCTTCCTAACTGGTTAGATGTTCTTGGTTGCCCCTTTTTTGACCATTTTGCTCCTTCTTCTTCCGTAAGCCATATCTTCTTCATCCGTACTCCTAATCAAGCGATTTTTGAGTCTAAGTTCATTGATTTTTTGTTGTCTTTCCAATGGTGTGCTCTGTGGTACCCACTTTTAGGCTAAAAATGATGATTTTGCCCCTAGGTGCATTCTTGTTCGTTTTTGAAATGTTGTTTCTGCATTTGATTCCTTTGTGTCCCGTGACCTCGTTGAGGGTCACAATGGTGTCTTAGAGTCATGTTGTATCTCTAGAGACCATTGTTTGTCTTTTGCTTCCGCATTTCGGATCCATTATCAGGTCATCTTTCGGTTCATCACTGACGCACCGGGTTAAAAAACTTGGGCAGTCACACGATCCCTAATAAGAGCAATCTTTTTAGAAGTATCCTTAATGAATTTAGGACCCAAAAATCTGCTCTCTCCAACCTCCATCCAACAAACAGTAGATCGACACGGTCGGTCGTATAATGCCTGAAATGATGCCATACCAATAATCTTTTGGAAACTATTGTTATATGCAAACTCCACAAGTGGCAAATAATCCTCCCAAGGCCCTTGAAATCAAGAACGCACGAATGAAGCATATCCTCCATGATCTGATTAACCCTCTCGGTCTGTCCATTAGTCTGAGGATGATAAGCAGTGCTAAGATGTAACTCTGTACCCAAAGCCTGCTGAAAAATCTTCCAAAATCCTGACACAAAGCTCAAAGCCCTATCCGATACAATAAACAACGGAATGCCATGTAACTTCACAATCTCTGTAATGTAAAGTCTTGCCAACTGCTCCGAAGTGAAGTTAGTGCGAATAGGCAAGAAATGAACTGATTTTGTCAACTTATCAACGATGACCCAAATGGAATTGTGATCCTTAAAAGATTTGGCAATCCCTCCACAAAATCGATAGAAATGCTCTCCCATTTCCACTCCGGTATTAGTAGTGGTTGTAGAGCTCCTGGCGGCTGCTGATGATCAATCTTGACTATCTGACAAGTACTACACTGAGAGACAAAAATAACAATGTCTTTTTTCATACCTGCCCACCAAAACTGCCACTTCATAGCCTGATACATCTTGTCTCCTCCTGGATGAACATAGAACTCAGAATGATAAGTCTCAGTCATCACATCCTTCCTTAAATCGTCAGCAGAAGGTACCACTAAACGTCCCTTGTACCTCAAACCTCCATCAATCCCAACATAATAAATTGGAACCTCTCCAGAAGTTATCTTTACAATTTTGTCAATACACTGCTGATATGTGAGTTGTGCCTTCAAAACTTTGTAAATGATAGAAGGTGTAACTACTATGCAAGCCATAAAAGCATCAAACGACTCATCAACTGTCTTCAAAGTGTTCCACTTAGTGGTGAATAAAGCAGAAAGACTCGCATAGGGTCGACGACTGAATGCATCTGCCATGACATTCGCTTTTCCTGGATGGTACTGTATAAAGAATTGATAGTCCTTCACAAACTCTAACCATTGGTGCTGTCTCATATTTAGCTCCCGCTGAGTGAACAAATACTGCAGACTCTTGTGGTCACTAAATAATCTGAAGGACTTTCCCAACAGATAATGCCTCCAAATACGTAAGGCAAAGACCACAGCTGCCAACTCTAAATCATGTGTGGGATAATTAAGCTCATGAGGCTTAAGCTTCCGAGATCCATATGAAATTGGCCATTCCTCCTACATCAAAACATATCCAAGACCTTGCAAAGAAGCATCTGTGTAGACAAGATACTTAATCGTGCACTGTGGAGTAGATAGAACCGGTGTAGAAGTCAACTTGCTCTTTAGCTCCTCAAAAGCTTTCTAACAATGTTCATTCTAAACGAATCATACACCCTTTTTAGTCAGATGAGTGAGTGGTCCCACTATTTTTGAGAACCCCTGAATGAACCTACAATAATATCCTGCCAATCCGAGAAAACTCCGAATCGTGGTAGGTAAAGTAGGCTGTCCACACTCTACCACTGCTAAAACTTTCGCTGGATCTACCGTTATTCCCCTTTCTGACACTACGTGACCCAGAAACTTCACTTCCCACTGCCAAAATTCACATTTCTCGAACTTAGCATATAACTGGTGTTCACAAAGTGTCTGCAACACTGTGTGAAGGTGTTTAGCATGATCGTCCTTTGACTTTGAATAAATCAAAATGTCATCAATGAAGACAATGACAAACTAATCTAAATAAGCCCTGAAGACTCGGTTCATTAAATCCATGAAGACTGCTTGTGCATTAGTCAGTCCGAAAGGCATGACATGAAACTCATAAGAACCATATCTAGTGAGAAACGTTATCCTCGAAACATCTTGTTCCTTAACCCAAAGTTGATGATATCCAGAACGCAGATCAATCTTAGAGAAATATGTAACTCCCTTTAACTGATAAAAAAGATCGTCAATCCTGGGCAAAGGGTACTTATTGCGAATAGTAACCTTGTTCATCTCCCTGTAATCTATACACTAGCGAAGTAAAACATCCTTCTTCTTCATAAACAAAACTGGTGCTCCCTAGGGTGAAGTACTCCTATGAATAAAACCCTGGCTGAGTAATTACTGAATCTGATCTCTCAGCTCTCACATCTCCACTGGCGCCATCCCGTATGGCACCCTAGCAATAGGCGTAGTGCCTAGAGCCAAGTCAATCACAAAGTTTATCTTGCGGCTAGGTGGCAACCCTGGAATCTCCAGAAAAACACCCAGAAAGTCCTGTACAAATGCTATGCTGTCCAATGACACAATAATTTCCTCCTCCGTTTCTTCCTTCACATATAACAAATAAGTGCGAGTGACTCCGTTAGAATGTGGCATAGCGACGACGTACATATCCTGACCAAGTATGGTAAAAATAACAGACCTATCATAACAATTAACTTGGGCATGGTAGTGAGATAACCAATCCATCCCAAGTATCACATCATAAATGTGTATGTTTAGGACTACTAGATTGGCTAGAAATCTGAGTTGTAATGACCTGATCATTTTCCTCCTTTTTCCTTTTTTAGTGATTTTCTTTTTTTTTTCGTCTTTTTCCTATTTTGTCTTTTCCCTATTTCGTCTTTTTCCTGTTTATCTTTTTTCCTTGCATAACCTCACTTTTTGTGCTCGGATTTAATTCCAATTTTGCATACATTCACGATATTTGATTTCCATGATAATTGTATTTTTACTTTTGTAGAAAAGCATGCTAGTTGCTTTCATTTTTCGTAAAGGGCATGGATGCATACCTTCTTGTATATATTCTTGATTTTTGGATTTTTAGTGTAATTATGAAAATAATTATTTTTCATCTTAGGGACCATTTTGTAATTTAATTTGTAAGATATTTTGAAAAAGGTCCTTTTTGTAATTTTTGGAAAAAGTGACAAATGTCACATTCTCATGGTGCTACTTGTTGGCAATGGGGTGGAGTGACTTGGATGCATAATCTCTTGACATTTGGAGGGTGGAGATTCACCCACTTGTTGGCCTAGGATAGGTGCACTTGTTGGCTTAGATGGTTGATAAGTGTAGGTTTAAGATTAAGCCTAGGAAGGAGCCATTGATTTGTGACAAGTGTAGACACCAAAATAAGTCTTGCATTAGTGTGTGGGTGTGAGGTAGTGTAAGAACACATAGTGAGTAGAGGATTTCTAGACCTTCCACTCACCATTTTCATTTCATCTTTATCATTTACACTTGTTCTTCAAAACCCTAACCTAGCCACCATTGGAGGAAAGCTTGGTTAATAGCTTATTCCTTCATTTTGGCCTCCTTCCACTCACCTTAGACCAAAAACCTTGGGAGACAAAAGTTTCCCCTTGCTCTCCTCGTCAAAACCCTAGAATTGTTTTCCATTTTTAAGCTTGGTTGCTTGGATTATAGAGATTCAATTCTCTATTGAGGTAGGGGTGGTAGTATGTTTATATTTTAAGTGTTTTATAATCCTTTGGGGTTTAATATATATTGTGTACATGTTTTTAGAATTATAGTATTGCATATTGTAGGAAATCCTTATGATTGACTTGGTAATTGTAATTATTTTAGAAGCTTAATACTATAATGTTGTAATCTAGTCTATAAAGCTAATTGTTGAGGCATGATTTAAATTAATAAGTTGTTGGTATAGTATTGCACATTATATCATGTTAAAGACTTGTCATTTATTATGCCATTCTAAACTTGGAACCCTTAGACATGGTTTGTGTGGTTTCAAAATACTTGTGCATGGAAGGTGGTGTATATGCCTTAATATCTATGTATGAGTTTTGAACTTGCTATATTTTGGATTCTCTTAAGACATTGTTACAAGTGATATGGCTAAAGTTTGGCTCTAGTGTGGAAGGTATGAGTTCTCCCCAATTGAGATAGTGCGCACTAGGGTGGTCTTCCCAATGGGTTAATGCCCGGAATAACCATTGAGGTCTCGGCAGAATTCTGAGCTTAAATGTCCAAATTTTTCACCTTTTTGATTTCGCATTCAATTCCAAGTTGATAATCAATGTTTAAATTGTAACTTGTAATTTTTGTTTCATGCGATTTAATGTTGTTAAGTACGTCCACTTTGATATTGTGTTTCTAAGAAACATTTAAGTTAGCTTAAGATGATCCCTTAGAACACCTTGAACATAAACGTTAAGTGGAATGCTCCCTTGTATTCGTCTATATTGATCTTGCAATGATATTAAAACTTTATGGTATATACATATGCTTTTTCCTACGAGTAACTTGATTACTCACCGTAGTGGTTTGGGTTGTTTTACAGGTAAGGAGACTATGTTCTTGGATGCTCATCATCCTTAGAAGTTTATGAGCAATTTGAAGCATTTTTGTATATTAACATGCAAATGTTTAGCATGCTTTACTTTTAAAGTTATATTTTTGTATACCATGGGTGTATGGTATTTTGGAAGCTAATGTAACTTCCTTGATGTGTAATGATACCCAAGTATTTACTTTTGACATTATTAGTATGTTTACTTTTGTACTTGTATTCACGTGGTATCAAACTTTTGCTTTAAATTGCATTTTAACTAACTTTGGAGGTTTATCATATGAACTTCTTGTAATGGACATGTATAAGGCCATAAGTTGTTGTAATACATTCATTTATTCATTTTAAGGTTGTTGACATGCTCAATTACACAAATCTTATTAAAAATTAATTTTAAACTTTCATTTTTGAACCAATTCATGATGGGATTTGAAGCATGGGTTAAACCTTAACACACATATAGTAGGTCTTACAGCAGCTTTTCGAGGTGTTTTGGTCATCCGAAACTCCATTTCGGTCAACCGATGGCTTTTGGAAAATTCTGGGTACTGTAAATCATTCATTCCAGTAGGCTTTTGCACTATTCAGGGTCATTTCGGTTGACCGAAACTCTATTTCGGTCTACCGAAACAACCTCCTCTCAAAAATCATGTTTTTAGCAAAATTATGCCTAGTTTGGTCGTTTGAAACTCTATTTCGGGAGACCGAAATAGCTTGCATTCACACAGCCTCTCTGTTATGTTTCAGCACTGAAGTTTCAACTTCAAAGGGTCATAACTTTTTTGTTTCTAATCCAAATGGGGTGATTCTTGAGCCTAAACTCAAGAATTTTGAGTCATCTTTCCAATGATACCAATTTCATTCTAAGATTCCAATCACAATAGGAGTTATTTATGTTTTAGTAAGGTTGGGTCAGTTTTTGCTTAAACTGGGAAAGGGCGTTTTTGTGGGATTCTTGGCCAATGTTCTTGGAACCTCTTGGAATGTTATGAAATGATTATATTAGGTTGTATTCACCTTGTTTAACTTGTTCAGAGTCAATTTTCTCCTTTTATTTATGAATTGACCATTTTGCCCTTAATTGACGAATTTAGCCCGTTTTAATTTTAGTTTCTTCTTTCGCTCTCCTTAAGTGCTGTGACATCATGGAATGTCACATTGGTGCCTAAGAGCATCTTTGTTTGACATGTATGCTTACTTGCTTAAGTGCTAGATTGTTTAAACAGCCTTCTTTGATTGCTTTAGCATGACCGTATGTTGCATACCTTATCTTGCTTCGTGTTTCGTGCATTCATAGTGTGAGTTGCATTCGTTCATAATAACTTGTGTTATTGTTGACCTCCTTTCTTTTACACGTTTAACATCATGGTTGTCATGCATGGAGAGTTTTCACGTTAGGTCATTGAGGAACAGGTGGATGACACCAAGTTCACGAGGGGTCCGGGAAGGCCCGGGATTCCAGTTCGTGGCATGGATGCTAATCCACCGCAGGCACTAACTTATGAGGAGCGAGTGGCTCAGGGAATCAATCAGGGGATCACTGAATCCCTACAAGAGTTGATTCGTAGGCAGGTGGCAGGGATACAGATTCTGACACCGGCACCAGCACTGATAGTTAATGAGGCGATGGAGTACTTTATGCGACTACAAATGGTTAAGATTGATCCATTTGCGGGGAGTTCAGATCCGCTAGTCTCAGAAGCTTAGTTGGACCTTATGGTTTGCAAGTTAAACAGTATGGCGGTACCCATGGACAGGTTGAGGATTTCTTTGACTGCCTCTATGTTCATGGGAGATGCAGATATCTGGTGGAGGTCTATGACCAGTGTCCACAATGTTGAGTTGATGACTTGGAATGAGTTCAGAGATTTATTCTTCGAGCGCTTCTTTCCTAGGGCTATGAGGTGGGAGATGAGGATACAGTTCACAGGTCTTTATTAGGGCACTATGAGTGTTATTGAGTATGAGACACAATTTACCTCTCTCTCTCGTTATGCCGAGGATATGGTGGCGATAGATAAGGCCAGGGCAATGAAGTTTCAGGATGGACTACATCTTGACATCAAGCTACAGGTCTTAATTCTTGATTTGAGGACTTACAAAGAGGTAGTACAGAGAGCTATGCTAGCTGAGGCGGAGGAACGGGATCAGTTACGGATTAGGGGTTCACATAAGCAGCCTCACAAAGATAATCCATCATCTTCCGGGAGTCAGTGGAAGAAGGCCAGGGCAGGGAACAATACTCACTTACAGGGGGCACCGCAGCAGACTCGTTCTACACCCATAGTTCCTGTATCTACGGGATCAACCCAGGGTGTGGTTTGTTAAAATTGTTAGCAGCCGGGGCACATCAAGCCTCGCTGCCTGCAGCTTCGACCACAGGCCAGTCAGACATCAATTTCTACAGAAACAGGCCAGGGAGCTTGCTTCTATTGCAAGCGACTAGGTCATCTCAGGAAGGATTTTTTAAAGTTGTTGAATAAGTCACGTAGTGGCACAGATTTACAGATGGTACTAGCACAGCCTACAGTGGTTCAGTTTGGCTTCAGAGTTCCTCAGGCACCACAGCCAGTGGCGCCAGTTGGCACTTATCTAGATAAGGGTTCTACACCTACTGCTTCTACGCATCAGTCAGGCTATCATGGCAGTTTACAGCAGGGCTCAAGGACTCAGGGACGAGCCTACACTCTTCCACAGGCGGATGTTTCCGCAGGCACCTCTTTAGTTTGAGGTATCTTTCCAATTTTTAGTTCTTGGGCACAAGTTCTTGTTGACACAGGTGCATCATATTCTTTCATTTCTACATCATTTACACATTCATTGGGTCTGGAGGTCACACTTCGGGATAATCTTCTTTGTGTTGACATACCAGTTAAAGGTCCAGTGTCTTTAGATCATGTTTGTGAGGGTTGTGATATTGAGATAGCTGGGCGGACCTTAGAGTTCGATTTTATTGTTCTCGATATGACGGGATTTGACGTCAATCTCGGGATGAATTGCTTGTCATTCTTTCGGGCTACGATCAATTGCTTCCGTGGGAGGGTGTCCGTTTGCACTACCAAGGGAGATTGTTTCCATTTTATGGGGGATCAGAGCGATTCCCACCCGGCGATGGTTTTCAGTATTGGTGATTGGAGTCGCCACAGATCCTACTTGGCTAGTTTGTTAGTTAACGAGGATAGCAGTTTGGGCCGTGTTCTTCCGGCCATTGTTAAGGAGTTTGTCGATGTCTTTCCAGAGGAACTAACATAGTTACTTCCTTTAACGGAAGTTATTTTTGATATTGATGTCATTCCCGGTATAACACCCATCTCTATGGCATCGTACCGTATAGCACCGACAGAGCTTGATGAGTTGAAAGGTCAGTTGGATGATTTGAAAGCAATGGGCTTTATTCGTCCTAGTGCTTCACCATGGGGAGCACCGGTTCTTTTTGCGAACAAGAAGGATGGGTCTTTGAGACTTTGCATCGATTATCGCAAGTTGAATCATGCTACGATTAAGAATAGGTATCCTTTGCCAATGATTGATGACTTGTTTGATCAGTTGAAGGGAGCGACATGCTTTTCAAAGATTGATTTGAGATCGGGTTACTATCAGTTGAGGGTTAAGGATGAGGATATATCCAAGACCGCTTTTCGCACAGGGTATGGCCATTATGAGTTTCTGGTGATGCCATTTGGTTTGAATAATACACCAGCAGCTTTTATGGATTTGATGAACCGTGTATTCAATGACTATCTTGACAGATTTGTGGTGGTGTTCGTTGACGACATTCTTGTATACTCAGCTTCGGTATAGAAGCATGAGTATCATTTGAGGACAGTGTTATAGATCCTTAGGGATAATTAGTTATATGCCAAGTTTGAGTAATGCGAATTTTGGCTACCAGAAGTGAAGTTCCTTGGACATGTTGTATCAGGGGGCGATGTTGCGGTGAATCCATCGAAGATTGAGTCTGTGATGGATTGGGAGCGTCCGAAGATAATGTTTGAGGTTTAGAGTTTTCTTGGCCTAACCGGCTACTACAGGAGATTTGTTTAGGATTTCTCTCGTCTAGCGGCACCTATGACTCGACTTACTCGCAAGGGAGTTAAGTTCATATGGAATGAGGCTTGTGACTTTTCTTTTCAGGAGTTGAAGGTCAGGTTGACATCAGCTCCAGTTTTTATCATACCTGAATGTGGTTTGGGTTACGTGGTCTATTGCAATGCTTCGCGGGAAAGATTAGGTTGTGTCTTGATGCAAACAGAACGGGTGGTTGCTTATAGGTTTTGACAGTTGAAGACTCACGAGTTGAACTATCCGACATACGATTTGGAATTGGCAGCAGTTATCTTTGCCCTGAAAGGTGGAGACATTATTTGTACGGGGAAAAGTTTGAGGTTTTCTCCGATCACAAGAGTCTCAAATATCTCTTTTCTCAGAAGGATTTGAATTTGAGACAGCGCAGATGGGTCGAGTTTATGGAGGACTATGACTTTGAATTGCAGTATCATCCGGGGAAAGCCAATATGGTGGCCGATGCGTTGAGTAAGAAGTCACGGGGTACTCTTGCTAGTATTTCCGTCCACAGATGGAAAATGGTAGATAGCTTGCAGAACTTGGTTTACAGTTGTATGAGGATGTTTCACCGGCTATCTTGTTTAGCCTTGTGGCTCAACCGGCTCTTGTTGGCAGAGTTATTGAGGCACAGTAGGAGGATGGGGAGATGAAGTCCATCCACAATCGGATTTTAGGCGGCGAGAATGTAAAGGGTTGGACCTTACATTCAGACAGTGGTCTCAGGTACAAAGGAAGGATGTTTGTTCCTTTGTCTTATCGTGACGTTGTTCTTTGGGATTTTCACCATTCTCGACTCGCAGTTCATCGTGGTGGTACAAAGATGTATCACAATTTGCGAAGACAATTTTGGTGGAACGGCGTGAAATGGGATGTTTCTCAGTTCGTAGCTAAATGCCTTACTTGTCAGCAAGTCAAGGTTGAACATCAGAGACCGACAGGTTTGTTACAACCACTACCAGTGGTAGAGTTGAAGTGGGAGCACATCACTATGGATTTTGTGACGGGACTTTCGAGATCCAAGGCAGGAAATGATGCCGTTTGGGTCATTATTGACAGATTGACTAAGACAGCTCACTTTTTGCCTATAGCAGTGATAGACGACGCAGAAAGACTTAGTGGATTGTATGTGGGGCAGATTGTCTGTGACGACCCTGGTTTTTAGGCCAGCGTGTCCTGTGATGAATCGAAGATTGACCCGATAACGGATCCGATATGCGGAAGCAAAAATAGAAAATAAAACTCTAAGAAGTCAAAGTGACCTTCCATGAGGTCGTGGAACTCAACAAGAACTGATGCGGAAGCAAAAGAACAAAAATATGACAAATAAGCCCCCAGGGGCAAAATAGTCATTTCTGAAAACTGTAGATTCGGGTGCCATCAAGCACACCGCTGGAAGAACAATGAAAAACTAATCAAGATGGACTCAAGAATCGCATGATTCAGAGTCCGGACGAAAGAGAAATGGCATGACGACGAAAAATGGACACTTAAAGCTTTAAGGGCAAACTGGTAATTATCCAGAAATATCTGGGTGTAATCGAGCACACCGTTGGATAGACGACAAAAAATTAATCAAGTTCAAAAAAAAAATTCACTTGAATCGGAGTCCGGACGAAGGAGAAAAGCCCAAAAGAAGAATTGACGTCGCGGCGGCCCGACGAGGGGCCATGACAGCCCCGTGTGCGTGCCCATGCACGCCGCGCGCGCACTGGGTGCACTATGGCTGGCAGCAGCCCATAAAGCTGCTGTGTGTTTTTTTTTTTTTTCAGAAAATTCCAGAACAGAGGTTGAATTTGGAGGCCTAGATGAATTTTTTTGCAAAAACACAAAATATAAACCCCCTTCAAAATTGAGTTTTCTACGTGACACGCAAGAGAATTCGAAAAAAACTTACTGTAAAATGGCCAAAATGCCCTCCCAAGAAATCTGGTCAAAAGAGTTAAAAAGCTGCTAAAATGAAACTGGACGCTGAAACTTCACGAGGGATTTCCGGTGCCAAGACGATGTTTTATGGAAAAACACGAATAAGAAACCCCCCCTAAAATCATGTTTTCTAAGTGACCATGTTGAAAGAAGAAAATAAAACTGATGTGAAAAGTCTCTAATGCCCCTAGAACAGATTATGCAACAAAATTGAAAAATGGTTCCATAGGAGGCTCAAATCACAAAGGAAAGGGTTTTTCCCGGAAACGATCATGCACATAGACGTAAATGGTGATTTTGAGCACGCGGGAATGGTCCATGGCTCCCGTAAATGGCCGAGTCAAAATCCGACCCCCCAATGGCCAAAAAAGTGAAAATGAACTTGAAATTGAAAATATGGAAACCAAAATTGACAAATGATTTCAAATTACTGTTTGGCCCTTGGCCACGCTTCAAACATGATTAATGAAACCCTACGAAAGAATAAAAATGAAATTCCTACACCCGATGCAAAAGTTATGACACAATGTCTAAGCATTTTTCAACATGTTCATATTAAGCCTTGAAAATGAAAGTGCATAGAAAGCAAGATACATGTCATTGGCTTCCGACCTCATCTCATGCATGTCAAATACATTGTAAAGAGTGTACTTATGTACACATTATAGGTAAATAGAATCAAATTTACACATTTTGACATATAAAGCTATAAATGGCATTTCAAGCCAACATTTACAAGAAATGAGAACTTCAAGTTTACAAATCATCCAAGCATGATGTGAATCCCGAATCTAGATCCCGGTACCTGAAAAATGTCCCCACTATGTGGGTGAGTAACATAAAGCTACTCGTAGGAGATGAACATGCATCGACCTAGCATTTTACAATTCTATCACCTTAAGGTGAAACATGTTAGCGGGGCTCATCCCACCTAACGTCATGTCAAAGTGAGACTCAGGGATCATTCTAAGCTACTCATTCAATTGAAATGAACTACGGCATTCAAGTATACATGCTCAAGTAGATTAAACCATATTAAAACATGATACACGACCTTCAAGTACACGTGCTCACAAGTATACTAAATCAAGTTAAACGGGATAAGCAATATCTAGCATAGATACACAAGTATAAGATATATATATAGAGTACTCATAAATCAAGTATACAAACACAAGTATACTAAGCCAAACACATACGCACAAGACAAGTATACATGGCACAAGTATACAAAAATGTAATCCGCACACACAAGTCAAGCATACTAAGCGTAAATATAATAGATAGAGTTTAGATACACCAACAAGGATACAAGTTCAAGTATACAGTTTCAAGTATACTAAATGAGATCAAAATACGTAGGCAAGCATCAATTCTCAAGTTACAAGTAATCCATGATTAACAACTTGAAATTGAATGCGAAATCAAAGTAGAAAGACAAGGACATGTGGTCACTAGACCAAGCAAGTGTTTCCGGGTAATTACGACCCACAAGGCACTATCTATAATTTAAGTCTAGATAGCATATGACATGTCAAGCCTCCAATATGCAATTTATACACCAAAACAAGAATATTTTATAACAATTGAACTACATTACCACACTAAGGCACAAGTACTAAATAAGTCCCAATTTAGTAACTAGCTTCCAAGGTAAACAATTGTAATATTCTAACAAGCTATACACCTACACAAGATATATCTAAACAAGCTATGCAAGTCAATGATATTCTATATCATGCTATGTCCAATTACCATTTCAAGAGGTCTCAAGTACTAATTCTACATCAAATTAGTAACATGCTCACAAGGTGATTAAATAGACTACATTTTAAGGGATTATCAACCTATTACCTCCAATATCAATTTAAGTGACCAACACACTTAAAATAAAATTAATTAAGCTCATTAATTAATTTTTCTCTAGATTTTCAAACATATCCAAATGTCCTCAATTTAATATATGTTAAAGAACTCACCAAGGCCTACTTTAATATCACATTACAAGTTGGTTTCATGCTTGATACAACTATGTTAATTAATCTTTCACAAAAGATAAATATTAAATAAGTTTTGCAATTCTTACTCAAATGTTCCAAATTTAATATATGTTACATAACTCACCAAGGCCTAATTTATTAGCATGCCACAATTTAATTCTAAACTATATATCATCATTAGAATTAAATCCTAAATAAAGAAAAGAAATAAATTTGTTGTTGTTTTCCTTGATGGAGTCGCCACAACCAACAAAGCTTGAGGAGTTGTGTGAGAATTTAGGAGGTGGCCAAGTTTTACATTTATAGAAAGCCACTACTACCTTTCTTTATATAAAATATAGTTAGGGCGAGTAGGGATCGTCCCAAGGGATTTGATGGTGTATTGAATTGTGAAACTATGGTAATTAGGGTTAGTAGGTCGAATGATCACACAATTGTTGATTGATTGGTTGATTATACTAAATGAGCTAAACTATAATAAAGCAATGCAATAAGATAGAGAGTAAGTAAGAAGGAAAGGTCTTGGAGTGTAGAGATCACCACCAAACAATACTATT
This sequence comes from Cornus florida, assembly GCF_030987335.1. NCBI lineage: Eukaryota > Viridiplantae > Streptophyta > Magnoliopsida > Cornales > Cornaceae > Cornus > Cornus florida. The sequence goes on along the minus strand of NW_026775577.1, from coordinate 47,215,102 downwards.
CCAAACCATAATCAAGTGACTAATGAGGGAAATGAATGTGTTGCAACAATGTTGTGTGTGTAAAAGACATTCAATTGGTAAGGGTGACTCAACAAGTGCAAATTGTCTCAATCAACATGTGTGAGGCCACAATACATCTATTGGTAGAGGAATATATTGTCTAAACATCATGTGAAGATAACAAAATAACAATTCACGTCATTGAACCTTTCATTAAGCTCATAGTCCAAGCAATCCATAAGGATGACTTAGTTAAACATGCATTATCTAAACATCATGTGAGAGGTACAAAATATCTATTAGGAGAGGAATAAATTATCTAAACACATGTGAAAGATACAACATATTATAACTAGTCATTAATCCTTCATTAAGCTCAAAATTCCATTACACCACAATATTAGAGCATATGCCTCTTGCATTCAAAAGCATGGAACATCAAAGAACAAGCATGAATTGTTTCCCTAACTAACACTACACTACTTAAAAGAGAAGCACAATCCATCAAGGAATAAGTATGAACCATCTAGAGACATAACAAGAGCATTACATTAAGAACTTCATATTTTGGCAATCTCAAGATTAAAGGCATTAATACACATAGACATGCATCAATAACATTAAATCTAGAGGTGAGCATCTACTCTAGCATACATAGACATATAGATAGAGAACATGATCAATTAGAAACATTAATCCATAGAACTCAATGAATAATCAAGATCTTCATAAGTTCAAAAATCAAAATATGCATTACAACACAAATCCCTCAAAATTACACAAGATTAGGTAAAGAAAGCATGTTTGGGGCTAACTCTAGCCCCAAGAAGATGTCTAGCCACTCATGGTAGTGATGATCCAACCCTCAAGGGCTAACTCCATGGCTGCTCCTTGTTGGTGAAGATTTCCTCCAATGGTTGCTCTAGCTTCCTCCCTTCTTCCTCTCCAAGAATAGCCTCCAAGATGATTTTCAATGTGTGACAAGAGACTCTGGACTCCTCTCCAAAAAGTGTATCATATTCCTTATATAGGTAGGTCAAATACACCCTATGATGAGCTGTGGTCGTGTAAGGCATATTCTCTAATGATTGGGTGAAGGACGGAATAAATGAGCTGGACTTTAACTTTTTCTCGCTGGAGGAACATATGGGGTTCAAGTACAAGGACAATAGTAGAAAATATTACAGAGTGGTTTGTGAGGTTAATGGTTGTCCATGGAAAGTGACAGTTGGTTGTGAAAGCAATAGTGATACAGTGAGAATCATTTGGTTTAACAATGTTCACACCTACAATGCTCGAGACATTTCAAATTATAAACCTGTTTTTCACTTGAAGGAAATGGGTCGAATTATTGTGAATATGGTCAGGGACAATCCTTCATACAAACCCAATACTATTTGCTCAGATTTAGAGAGTGAATTTTCTATTAACATGACTTACAAACAAGCTTGGAGAGCAAAGGAGGGTGCAAATCAGATAATTGAAGGGCGTTCGGAGGATAGCTATATTTTAGTACCATGGTTGTGCCAACGACTATCAGAAGCAATTCCCAGGATATATACATCTTGGGAGTGCACGGACGATAAGAGATTTAAGCGAGTGTTTGTAGCTTATGGATGCTCTATAAGAGGATTCAACTATTGCAGGCCCATCTAATCAATTGATGCTTGCCATTTGAGTGGCAATTATAGAGGCACAATGCTTGGTGCAACAGGTTATGATGCAAACGATGGTTTGTGGCCTTTAGCTTATGGTATCGTTTCAAGTGAGAATGATGATGATTGGCATTGGTTCTTGAACTTGCTTAAAGATATTCTAGATGGTTGCAGTGTGACGTTCTTGACTGATAGACATGTAAGCCTGAAAAAATGTATAAGGGATCTTTTTGGCTCTCAATACCACTCATGGTGTGTTCATCATCTGACGGAAAATTTCTCACAATATATTAATGGAAAATCAAGTTTAAAATTGAAGGGTGGAGGTAAAGAAGGTGCGCTAAAGATGCTTGATAATATTGTATATGCTCGGACTGAAGAAGACTATAATAATGCATTGGTAGACATGACAGCATTTCGGGTGGAACTAAGTGTAATACCCCTAATTTTAAAAAGGATAGTCTTGGCATTTTAGTTATTATTTTATTGCATTTTTACTTGATTATTTGCCTATTTGCCTAATTGATTAATTGAGTTAATTGCATTATTTATTTTCTTTAAGTGAATTAATTGTTTTAATTGTTTAAATGGTTTAACTGTATTATGTATTTTATTTAAATGAGTTAATTGGTTTATTTGATTAAATTAGTTTTATTAATTATTTTAATGTTAAATTAGGGTTTTATATTCTTTTAGGTAGACACGTTGTGAGACGTAGCCGACTTAGTTAGAGAATGAATTTTAAAATTTCTTTTCCTTTTCATAATGTAATTAGAATTAGGATAAAGTTCTTTGGCTATATATATATATATATAACATTACGTCGGCTTAGGGTTTTAAAATAAACACAAATTCTTTTCACGTATAGAGAGGGTAGAGAGAACAGAGGAATCAGTTAGGGTTACCAACGAGGAACGAAAGGATTTGCTTGTGGATTTAAACCAGAGCAGTAGGAGATTGACAGTGAACGGACATCGTCAGAAAACTTGGGAAGACGACGACGTGGTTTTGATTCAAAATCTCACAGGCAAGTTTTATTCTTACTCTCTCCCTTTGACCTATGTTCTGTGCATGCCTAGATAATCTCTAGGATTTTAATCGGACATTAAACGAATCTTGCATGCTTAGTATATGTTAAATTAATCGTCTATATGTGTTTAATTTGATCTGGAATAGTTCTTGCGGATTTGGATCTCATTGTTTGATCTTAAAGCATATAGAATTGGTAACTGTTTCCATCATTGTTATTAATGCAAACTATTTTAAATAAATGATTGGGATGCTACTAGATATAATTTAGACTCTTAGGTTCAGTATTAATAAAGAATAGAAGGGTTGGAAGTGGCCGAAGACGAGGCACAAGGAGTAGAATGGTTAAAGACTCTCAGAGAGGGAGAGAGCCAGCTCCATGGAAGTGGGTGTGATACCCCCGAATTTTCATGTGTAGGTTGGCCAGGCCCACACCCGAAAACACGGGAATATCAAAACAATTTAGTATTTAAACGAACACAGAGTACAAGAAGAATAAAAAGAATGAATAAATCACTGAATGAAATTCTATTAATAAAATAAAACCTCCTTGACAAAAATAAATTCTATGAATTTAAAATTCTAAAATACAACTCGGGAATCCTATAAGTTAAGGACCCCTAAACCATAAACTATTAATTCACCAGATATCTAACAATAAATAACAATACTAAAAAGTAAACAAGATGAGTAGATGAACGACAGTCTCTCAGCTGTGGATCCTTAACCTCGAGACTGGAACTTCTAATAACCTGAAAAATAAATCGTGGGTTAGACCCACGAGCAAGTTCCCTCTACCAAACCTCTGAAAACCAATAAATAAAACATCTCTAACCAAAATCATCCTAATTAAAGTTTTAACGTTTAATATAAGATGATACATATATAATATATAAAGAACATGTTCATTTATATATTTCTTGAAATCCAAGATCGTAAACAATGATAAGACTACCTCTATATTTAAACTAACCATCAAGTACATTCCACTTTTAAGAAAAAAACTCTTTTAAACCTAAATTTCATATTTAAACAGTTATTTAACCATTTAAATAATAAATAATAATCCAAGGAATATTTTCCTTTAATCCAAATCCCAATATCCACCAATGTATGATTTTATTTATAACGATTATGTAGCAAAGATCTATACTTTGGCAACTCCTCCATGCCTTCGCTAATATTATTTTATTAATACTATAAAATAATATATTATCTTTTAAACATTAGTTTATTCTAATATGAGAATAATTATCACCTCCAACTTATAAACACAATATCCATAGATGTATATTTAATCATTTAACTTACCTAACAATTTATTTATAATTTGGCAACTCATCCATGCCTCCACAAATATTTATTTATGTTTTGGCAAATCAACCATGCCTTTAAAAGTATGTTTATTTATACTATAACAACTCAACCATGCCTCTATAAGTAATTTATTTATACTTTGGCAAATCAACCATGCCTGTTAAATGACAATCTATTTATGTCTTGGCAACTCATCCATGCCTCCAAAAGTATGTTTTTATTTATACTATTAATTAGCAATTCATCCATGTTTCCTATGTATGTATTTTATTCATACAAGTAATAAAACAATTTATTTATGCTTTTAGCAACTCATCCATGCCTCCAATTTAACTATGTACCAAACTTTACAATTAACTATGAAATGAATCATACATAGGCACTCCATGCAAGTTATAAGCATATAATTAATTTAAATAAACAACCTATTATGATTTCATCAACACTACCATCACATATATAAATATGTTAAATATCAATGAACAACTTACTAGTTGATTAGGTTATATTTATTTATTTATGTGTGGCAGTTTAACATGTAGGCGTATATAACACGTAGGTTACACTATCTAGCAATGTCCAAATAACACATTACACATTAAATATAAATATTACGAATTATTTGGTCAACACCCAACCAATACAAATTATCTAAATTGGTTAAAACAATTATGGGATAAGATATATATATATATATATATATATATATATAAAATTCGTACTATCTTCCAACTTAATTTTGACAAGGTAAACATCCGTTTCACGAAATTTTTGTGAAATACAAAATTGTAGATAATCGAATTTCCATTCAACTGCATAAGATTTGAGCCGTTTTGACACTCGAGGAAAGAGATACAGTCAGAATATTAAAACAGGAATTGGATAAAGTTTCCTAATTAAAGAAGGATTCTTCCTTTTCTTCTAATCAATTTCTTCACTTGCATTTATCCTATGTCTAGATGATTAATATGCTAATTTAATCTATAGATTTTGATACCCAGGGTGATAAACTTATGGGTTCTAAGAGAAGAGTTAGAAAAGAATTTACCTGAAGGTTTTGAAACGAAATCGACGCTTCAACCTTGGTTGTCTCTTCCAAATCCGACGTCCTCTTTCTCTGATCCGGTCTTTTCTTTGTTAGCCTTCCCTTCTTCTTTTTCTCTGCTTCTCTTATTTTTTTTCTAACGTGAAAAATCTTTTAACAGTATAACCTTATGTGTATATTTAAATATATTAATATCCTAATCCTATTCCTAGTATGACTATCCAAATAAAAAATAATAATAATCTTAAATAAAATATATACATATATATTATATTATATATATAATTATTTATTATATATATATATTCCTCACCCAATAAAAATAAATAATATATATTTGCCAATCCTCCTATACGTAGGACTCTAACTATATTAATATACATAAAACATATAAATATAAATATATATATTATGTAATATATATTTGTAAATCCTTTTTAACTACACTTACCATATATATGCATATAGTCCTATAAATATATACTTACTATAAATATATAATTCTCTATATAATTATATATATATAATCCATTTAATATGCATAATATATATATATATATATATATATTGTGACGATCCTGGTTTTTAGGCCAGCGTGTCCTGTGATGAACCAAAGATTGACCCGATAACGGATCCGATATACGGAAGCAAAAACAGAAAACAGGACTCTAAAAAGTCAAAATGACCTTCCATGAGGTTGTGGAACTCAATGAGAACTAACGCGGAAGCAAAAGACCAAAAATATGACAAATAAGCCCCCAGGGGCAAAATAGTCATTTTTGAAAGCTGTGGACTTGGGTGCCACCGAGCATACCACTGGAAGGACAATGAAAAACTAAACAAGATGGACTCAAGAATCACTTGATTCGGAGTCCGGATGAGGAAAATATGAAACTCCAAAGTTTCATAAAAATCATATTTTTGGGTTTGAAATCAATGCAGCAAGGGTACTTCGCAAGGGGTTAAAAGGTCTTTTTAGACAAAATTGGATGCAACTGAGCATATTGTTAGATAGACAGGGAAAATTTAATGAATCTAGACTCAAGAATCACTTGATTCGGAGTCCGGATGAAGAAGATATGAAACGTCAAAGTTTCATAAATAACCAACTTTTGGGTTTAAAATCAATGCGGCAAGGGTACTTTACAAGGGGTAAAATGGTCTTTTAAGATATAATTTGATGCAATCGTGCATACCGTTACATAGACCAGCAAAAACTAATAAACTTAGACTCAAAAATCACTAGATTTGGAGTCGGGACGAAGAAGATATGAAGCCTCAAAGTTTCAAAAAAAACAATTTCCTAGGTTCAAATCTGGGCAGGACCTGCCCAGATTTTTGGACTTTAAACGTGGTTTTGAGGGCTTAAACCACATTTTTTGGCAAAAAGTTATGAACAAACCCTCCCCAAAATCATGTTTTCTACATGACCATATCAAGAGAAGATTTTATTTTATAAGTGAAATACCCGAAATGCCCCTTAGATTAGCATTTTTTTCCGGAAAAACCTGGAACGACCAGATTTTCTAGATCTGCGAGTTGTTTTCGGCATCAAGATGATTTTTTTTGTAAAAACATGAAGAAGAACCCCCCCCCCCCCCCAAAATCACATTTTCTACCCGGATTGCAGACAAAAATGAAAAATAAACACTATGAAGTACCCAGAATGCCCCTAGATCAGAAAAGGGCAAGAGGATTAAAAAGCTGCTAGATGCATAATAGAAAACTGAACTTTGCGATCGATTTCCGGCACCAAGACGACCTTTTCTGGAAAAACACGAAAAAGAAACCCCCCCCTAAAATCACGTTTTCTAAGCGACCATGTCAAAAGAAGAAAATAAAACTGAGGTGAAAGGTCCATAATGCCCCTAGATCAGAATATACAAAAAAAAAATACGAAATGAATTCACAAGAGGCTCAAAACACAAACGATGAGGTTTTGCCCGGAAACGACTATGCACGCAAACGTAACTTACCTATTTAGATGCACTACAATGGTCCATGGCTGCCGATGCAAAATCCGACCCCCCAACGGGCAAATAGGCAAAAATGGACTTAGAATGGAAAACATGGAATCCAAAAATGCAAAACGGGATCAAATGACCATTTGACCCTTGGCCACACTTCATACAAGATTAATAAAACCCTATAAAAGAATGAAATGGAATTCCCACACCCGATGCAACCGTGGTGAAGGAATGACTTGCAATTTTTCAAGTTTTTCATAACATTTCATGAAGTTAAAAAGTTGCATAAAATATAATATACATGTCATTGGCCTCCGGCCTCATCTCATGCATATCAAATACATTGAAAGGAGTGTACTTAACTACACATTACATACATGGAATCAAACATACATATTTTGACATATAAGTCTACAAAATGACATTTCATGCTAACATTTGCATGAAATGGAAACTTGAAAGCTACTCGACATCCAAGGAATGCTAGGCTTCACGAACCAAGTCTTCGTACCTGAAATATGCCCCAATATCGTAGGGGTGAGTAACATAAAGCTACTCGTAGGAGATGAGCATACATCGACCTAGCATTTTACAAATTTATCACCTTAAGGTGAAACATGTTAAAGGGGCTTATGCCACCTAACATTTATGTCCAAGTGAGACTCGGGGAGCATCCTAAGCTACCTTAGAGTCTAAGCAACGAGAATCATGATATACATACGTGTATGAAACGAATCATGGTTAGGATAATCTAAAGAACACGACAAGAAGAATGCTTGAGCATATATTAACATGAATTACATTTTCAATACAATTGAACTAGGTCTAGAGTAATCCATACAACATAACAAAAGCATATTTGAATACAAGTTAACAAGAATCACATTATCCATGCAATTCAACAACAAAAGAGCATGTTATACAATGCAACAAGGTTTAAGTTCTTAAAGCCATCAACTTAGAATCTAAAGCACAAAATAACAGTAGTGGTTCATGCCACCTAACGTCTATGTTATAAATGAATCAATAGGATCAATCCTAAGCTTTATTAGAACGTCAAAACACGATTTTCCATATCGATGCAATTTAACCAACATTGGAACTTCCAATACCACGCATAAAGCACAATTTCGCAAAGTTAACATCCTGTAACTTAAAATGGAACGACAAATAAGAAACAACAAGTTACAACATCATCTAGTTATCAACTTGAAAATGAAATGCGAAATTAAACAAAGTGGATACTCGGACGTCACGCCGGATCAGACCGACAACATAGTTACTTTAGGGTTACTAGCCTATGGGTAACCTCCCTATGTGCGCACTAGACTATATATAGAGGGACTATCCCCCAACTAGAACCACGTCCTAGCGATAGTCAAACAACGACATCCCCAAGTTTCCAAAATCAATAAGTTGTGCAACAACGCATATATCAACAGGAATATGCAAGATAATCAACTATTTACTAAGCACAACCAAATTTGGAAACCTATACAATACATGCTCTAAATCCACAACTAATATGATATGATGAATGTCGAATCTTCAGTGTGCGATTCGTTACACGGTATGCATGAAAGATGTTAAACACGAAGTGTGCAAATCATTACACAAGGCAACAATATATTCAATAAGGAAAACATATTCTCATGAATACAAACATAGCAACTATGTTATCCAATGTTCAAAACATAACCAAATGAATATACAACAAGTCTAAGTTCATGATTTGAATATAGAAACCACTTCTAAAACACAACTAGATCATGGAGCAAATTGATAGAATTTAAATAGATAAACACAATTAAATTTTCTAGATTTCTGATTCAATTTCAATTAACCTCAATTTAATACATGTTAAAGGGCATGGCAAGGTCATCACCTATATCCATTCTAAAACTCAATTAGGTTGTTAGAACAACAAAGTAGAACTTTAATTAAATCATGCTAATTTAAATCCCAAGGTTCTAAAACAACTTCAGATAGTCCCAATTTAATATATACTAGTAAACAAGTCATGGCCAATACAAATATCAAGTTAAAACCTTAATTAAGCTATTGGGAACACAAAATAGATTTTAATTAATTCTTTTAATTAAGATCTCTAGATTTTCAAACTTAGCCAAATGCTCTCAATTTAACATATCTTAGAGAATATGCCAAGGACTAATGTAATATCACATTACAAGTTTATTTCATTCAATTTAAGACCATGTGACTTAACCTTTCACTAAAGTTAAATATAAATTAAAAGTTGCAATTCTCATGCAATAAATCCCAATTTAATATATGTGAACAACCATACCAAAACTTAATTTTCTAGCATGCCACAATTCAATTCCAAGTTGTATATCACTATGAGGATTAAATCTTAAACAAGGAATTTAATTAAATAAAAGGTTTGAAAACCTAACCAAATATTCTAAATCAAACATATGTGAAGCTATATGGCATGTAAGTCAAGAATATCAAGTCGGAATTTAAATAGAGTGAATAGTGCACTCGGGGCAAATTAATTAATCAAATTAATTAATAATTACTAATTTTCAAAACACCTCCAATTACTTTCAAATTCAACTATGTTGGAGAGCATGCAAATGCCTAATTTAATATGCTAACACATATTGATTTTAAGCTAGTTAAGGCCATGTGAATTAATCTTTCACCTAAGATAAATATTAAATAAAATCTTTAATACTTATTCAAATGTTCCAATTTTAATACACGACAATGAGAATATCAAGGGGCAATATAAAATCATGCTACATGTTTAAACCAAGTCATGAGTAACCGGGAAAATTAGATCCCATACAAGAAAAATAAATAATAAAATCTCTAGATTTTATATTTAATCATGCAAACAAGTAGTATAAGCATCACAAGCATGCTATATAACAAGAATTTAAACCTAAAATATCCCCTACCTCAATTTGAGATGAAAATCTCAAATGCCATCAAAATGGAACGGCTCCGAATCCGACGAAACTACTAGGTTTTGTCGGGGACAACGCTATGAACATAACCCCCATGAAAGCCCCATCAAAATCATAACTTGACCTCAAAACCAAACTCAAGAAATGGTCAAACCTGAATTCTAATAAGGGGGAAAGGTAGAGCACGGCGAGGGGAACAACAAACGTTAAGGCCGAAGACTTTCCATCAAGGAAAAGTGAACCAAAAGAGGAGAGAGAAGATGGCAGCACCCCTTGGGTTGCCATGGGAGCTCCAGGTCGTGCATGAAGAGGGGAGAAGATGAAAAATGAAATATCTCACCCCCCTTTTATAGAAATCTCAAAAAGTGCCTCGAACGGGCCCCGCCAGGTCAGAAAAAGTAAAATTTGAGCAGACGCGCTCAAATGGCAAAACTTTGTGAACGAAAAAGATTCAAAATGATAAAATATGAACAAAGGAAGAAACAGCATCAAAACCGAGTCCCGAGCAAAAAGTTATGCCCAAAACAAGTTTGGCGCTAACCGGGGTCAGAAACCCTGAAATTGGAAAACATCGTCCAGGAGGAAATTTCAAGAGTACACAACTCGACGAAATGTGAAAATGAATCTTGTACAAGGATCCAGGCTCAAAACAAGACATTTTGCAATAACTTTCATTAATTGCACAATGGCCCCTTCAAAAAGTGAAAACTGCACTTATGGCCCAGAATGAAAATATTTTCCAAAAATATTTTCTTAAAAACCCCTGAAATAAAATATATTCAAAAGATATTTACGAAAAACACCCCAAGCAAAGAAAATAATTTCAAAGAACTTTGCATCCATGCCCCTATGGACACCGGGAGTAACCAGAGTACTTTCTTGCAAAAGTAAAGATACGTATTTCGAGGAAACCACTCAAGATGAAGGCACGTGAAGTCAAAAACCAACTCCGAGCATGAGAAGTGAGGTTGTGCCAAAAACTGACAAACAGAGATAAGACGAAATAGGGAAAATGACAGAATAGGGAAAAGACGAAATAGCACATAGTGTCCGAAAAACGAAAAATGCAAAAATGACTCGGTCCTGAAAGGAAGTTGTCAATTCACATGAAAGAGTCTCAGAAACCAATTCTGAGCACTCGAGATGACACTAAGTGACACGAAACAGAGCTCAGAAAAGAAAATTAAACGAAAAAAATTCTTTCGTAAAATTTCAAGAAAAAGGAAAGGGAGGCAAATGACCGGGTCGTTACATATATATATATATATATATATATATATATATATATATATATATATTAATATAGATACTCATGCATAAATCCATGGGTCTTTAAACCATCCAAAATCCTTTGAGGCTTCCTTCTCTAGCCCAAGACCCAAATCCTTTGGTCCAAATAATCGAAGCCCAATCCATTAAATTTAAATAAATAAATAAATACTTAATATTAAAACAACTAAATACATGTAGCACATAATCTAATAAGAATTAACAACCTAGTCATACCATACAAATAAAAATTAGCATGCTAACAAATCAATCAACAATCAAGCACATTATCATACCAATAAATCAAATAAACAAGTAAACAAATAATTAATTTAAAACAAATAAATTGATTAAATTCATTTAAAGGCAATTAATTCAATTAAATAATTCTTTAAAATATAGGGGTATTATAGTGGGAGCTGGCTCCCTCAAGTGAAGAGCCGGCTCTAGGGGTTAGAGATCCGGCTCCCTCCTATCTACAGCCAGCTCCAAGGTGCATGGAGCCGGCTCCATGCTTGGATAGAGCCTGGTCTCAAGTTTTGAGAGCAGGCTCTCTTATGTTAATGCATTCTGGATTTTTTTTGGGCACTATTTGGACGATTTTAGTTTTCCGAACTATTTTGGGAGTGTACTGGGGGGTTCTAAATATTAATTTCATGCGATATTAAAACCTCATATTGCATAATTTATACTGTTATGCTAATGGAATGAATAGTATGAAAGTAAACAATTTTGCATGCTGTTAACGGATAAAAGGGATGTAATTGCTTAATTTTGTTTTAGCAATTTAATGGACTGTAGCATGATTATAAACCTTATTTTGGATGCACAATAGGGTCATTTATTTATCAAACTTGATCTATGCTTACTCTGGATTATAATTGCTGAAATATTAAACTCTGTTCTGCAATGACATGGATTAATGTTTTGGATTCTAATTGCTGAACTATTAAACTTTGTTCTGTCAATTACATGGATTAATGTGTTGGACTTTAATTGTTGAACTATTATATTATGTTTTGTTAATTACATAGATGTTATGGATTGTATGCACCAGTATGGGATGGTGGCATACTAGGGATGGTTTAGCTCAAAACGCTAAGTCCTACCTACTTTGGAATAAGGGAATGGATTATAAAATTTAAATCCCACTTATATTTAAGTCAAATCAACTGAGTAAGTTGAGTGACTATCTGGATTATTGGTTATTTATGGTTTAGTCAGATCAACTGAATAAGTTGAGTGACTAACTAGATTAGTTAATCTTATGTCAAATCAATGACATACTCTGGTTTTGGACGAACTTTAAATATATGACTATGGCACCACGATATGAGTTTAAGTCTCAAGACCATTGGTTAGGATGCATAGCTGGCTATGACGGTTGAGGTGTACCTTGTTAGGTCTAGATACTCGTACCCACTTTTGGTGCGTTTTGCATGTTGTCTTCTATTCTGGTTGAGACCCCTTTTGTAGACCAGTAAGAGTCCCTTAGAGTCGATAAATATATGTATGGACTAGATAGATATTGTTGAGATATCTAGGATGTATCTGCATATCGGGTCTCTGTTTGGATTGTAGTTAGAATAGAACTTGTTTGTGGGCCTGACCCACTATAATTTTTCTTAGGTGTTCGACAGTTCCAGCCGTAGAGCTTGATCGTGCTGAGCAGAGACAGTCACTCATTCCTTCAATTACGTAGGATTCTTATTTTATGTTTTAGATTTAGATTTTATCTTCAGTTATTTATTTTCCAGTTGGGAGTTTTATTTAGAGGTCCACTAGATAGATTCCTGGGTTGTTATCTTGGAGGTTTTGGGAAGTTTAGATTATATTAATCTTTAACGTTTGATGATTTTATATTAATAATTCCTTTAGCTTTATTATTATTTATTTTAAAACTTTTTGTATTCTGTGTTCATTTAAGTATTAATTGTTTGGTATTCCCTCGAGTTTGGGCTTGGGCCTGATCAACCCATGTCTCGAAGTTGAGGAGTATCACAGTTGGTATCAGAGCACCCTAGGTTCAAGTGTCTCTAGGATTCTATCATATAAGACTTCCGTGTAGCATATTCTCTTGTTTAGAGCTTAGGCTTAGGATTCATTGTATTCCTTTACGGTTCGCTTAGAACGTACTGATGTCAAGTTTATTCTGAAATTTCTGAATGTTTGGCACTAAGAAAATGATGTGGTCCGCGATGAAAGCAAAGAAGAACCCAAGGAAGAAAAAGGTTACTCTGACGATTCCCCTACGACGGCCGACCAAGAAGGCAGAATTAGAGACCAAGGAATTGGTTCCAATAGGTGTTGCTTTGGAGTATAAGTCAAGGAAGGTTTCTGATGTGCGAGATTGGCCACCATACTGCGGACCTAACACAACTTCGGTGGTGCTCGAAGCTGAGCTAAGTAGAGAGGAAGACCCCGAAGTAGATCCAGATAGAGGAGATACTAGAGTATCCAAGATGGAGGGTACCGGAGTTCAAGGATGAATGCTCTTTTAAGAGTAATTTTAATTACTAGTAGTAGTGGAGGTATTAAAAAAAGTGTGGTATTGATTTAATCACGTCCACTAGTAGTAGTTTTAAAAAATATTTTGATGACTATTCTTATGGAAGTTTATGGTTTAAAGAAGTTCTAAATAAAGTGAACTTGTGGTTTTGGTATCTCAATTATGTTATAGAGAGCATTTTTGTGATATTATCATAAATCATTTTAAAACTATTTTGGAATGTGATTGTCGCGATAATAAATGATTATTACAGTGGAGTGATTTGTAATTTGAGCAAGCATACAAAACTTTGCTTATAGGTTCATTGTGTTGAGATGGGACGATTACCAACGAGTTTATACAAGAAACTTGTGGGAATCAATTCTATAAGATGAATTGTAGAGAAGACAGTTTAGCACTTTCTAGGGTAGTTGCTACACATGTGGAGAGTTTGGTCATACTTCCAGGCAGTGTCCTAAAGCAAGACAGGGATAAGGACAGCATGTGCAGCAGAGACAGAGGGCACCGATACCTTTACCTACTCCACAGATTCTACGGATTCAGGGACAGATATATTCAGCTTTACCAGCACCGCCACAGCCTTAGGGACAAGTACCACAGCAGTTGCATTATGGCAGGGTTTTTAACCCCATGCCACAGGATGTTCAGGCACCTCAGGCTGTTGAGGGTATGTTTCTTATTCATGGTTCACAGGTTCATGTTTTATTTGATACGGGTGTTACACGCTCATTTGTATCTAAAGCTTTTGTTGCTTTATCTAGGATGACGACGTGAGTATGCGATAGACCTCAGGGTTTTTCTACACCTTTAGGCAATACAGCCAATCTACATGAGAGTGATGGGTTTGTGACACTAGATATTGGTAGACTCATGTGACGACCCAAGTTTTTCAACCCGGTGCGTCAGCGATGACCCGAAATTAACCTGGTAATGGGTCCAAAATATGGAAGTAAAAGAATAAACCATAGTCCTTTAAGATATAAATCCTCTCTAAGGCACTAATGTGACATTCCATGATGTCACGGGACTTAAGGAGAGCGAAAGAGGAAACTAGAGTTAAAACGGGTGAAATCCTTTAATTAAGGGCAAAATGGTCAATTCACAAATAAAAGGAGAAAACTGACTCTGAACAAGTCAAACAAGGTGAATACAACCTAATCTAATCATTTCACAACATTCCAAGAGGTTCCAAGTACATTGGCCAAGAATCTCACAAAAATGCCCTTTCCCGGTTTAAACAAAAACTGACCCTACCCGACTGTGATTGGAATATGAGAATTTAATTGGTACCATTGGAAAGCTGACTCAAAATCCTTGAGTTTAGGCTCAAGAATTACCCCATTTGGATTAGAAACGAAGAAGTTATGACCCTTTGAAGTTAAAACTTCAGTGCTGAAACATAACAGAGAGGCTGTGTGAATGCAAGCTATTTCGGTCGACCGAAATAGAGTTTCGGATGACCGAACTAAGCATAATTTTGCTGAAAACATGATTTTTGAGAGGAGGTTGTTTCGGTAGACCGAAATAGAGTTCCGGTCGACCGAAATGACCCTGAATAGTGCAAAAGCCTACTGGAATGAGTGATTTACTGCACCAAGAATTTTCCAAAAGCCATCGGTCGACCGAAATGGAGTTTTGGACAACTAAAACACCTCAAAAAGCTGCTATAAGACCTATTATATGCTAAATGTGTTAAGATTTAACCCATGCTTCGAATCCCCTCATGAATTAGTTCAAAAATGAAAGTTTAAAATTGATTTTTAATAAGATTTGTGTATGTGAGCATGTCAACAACCTTAAAATAAATAAATGAATGCATTACAACAACTTATGGCCTTATACATGTCCATTACAAGAAATTCATATGCCAAACCTCCAAAGTTGGTTAAAATGCAATTTAAAGCAAAAGTTTGATACTAAGTGAATACAAGTACAAAAGTAAACATGCATATAATGTCAAAAGTAAATACTTAGGTATCATTACAAGTACAAAAGTAAAGCATGCTAAACATTTGCATGTTAAGATACAAAAATGTTTCAAATTGCTCATAAGTTTCTTATGATAAGCATCTAAAAACATAGTCTCCTTACCTATAAACAACCCAAACTGTGATACCCCTCAGATCCGAGACACGGGTTGATCAGGCCCAAGCCCAAACCCGAGGGAAATATCAAACAATTAATATGTAATACGAACACAGATGATAAAATGAATTTGATAAACAAAGTTTAAGCTGAAAGAAAACTAAATATAAAAACCTTTAATATTAAATATACTTAAATTCCAATAATCCAAAACCTCCATAAGTTAACAACTCGGGAATCCATCTCCAGTGGACCCCTAAAACCAAACTAAAATGAAAGTAAACTGAAGATAAAATCCAAATCAAATATCTGGAAAGAAGTCCTACATCGATGGTAGAATGGAAGATCTTCTCTGCCCAGCACGAACAAGCTCCAGCCTGGAACTGACGTACACCTGGAAAATAGGAGTGTGTCAGGCCCACGAACAAGTTCTAACCTACTACAATCCAAGCAGAGACTCGATACGCATATACACTCTAACCAACTCAACAATAACTATATAAGTCGTGTGTGTATATATATATATATATATATATATATATATATATCCATACTAAGGGACATTCACTGGACTACAGTAGGGGTCTCAACCTGAATAGAAGGCAACATGCGAAAACGCACCCAAAGGTGGGCATGAGTACCTCGACCTAACAGGGTACACCTCAATCTACTATAGCCAGCTATGCATCCACTGCATACACGCACCCTAACCAATGAGTCTGAGACTCAAGCTCCTCTCATGGTACTATAAACATATATTTAAAATCCGTTCATAACAATCCATAATAAATCTAGTAAGTCGTTCAGCTTATTCAACTACACAGACTTAACATAGATAACCAGTAATCCAGCTAGTCATTTAGCTTGTGCAACTTTTTTAACTTAGCCTAAATATAAGTAGGATTTATTTTTAATCCATTCCCTTATTCCGTATAGGTAGGATATAGCAATTTTGAACCAAATCCAAACCTAGTATGTCACCGTCCCATACAGGTGCATACAATCCAATCCATCCAGCAGTTAATAGAATAAATAAAAATATAACTATCAACCAATCCATACATTCCACAATTGACAATAAAACATTAAGTACAAATATCAATTGTTCCATATTAAGCATGATAAAATAATTGTCAATTAACAAGCTTAATCCATACTACTCTGCAAGGTCCACTAATTGATATTATAGTTTATACATGTAAACCAATTACTTCTAATCAACCATAATAGAATATAAATGTTCACAGGTTTATTTTTAGTAATTCTGGAACATGACTAACTACAAATCATCACTAAGAATTTTAAATACCAAAGCTTAAACATCTTGCAGTTCCTCCCATCCAAACTGTAAACCAACTTAGGCCCAAATAAGCATACTAAATAAACATACTAAACCATTTATAACATTGGGATGGGTTTAATTGATAATTTTATTGCTAAGAATTGCTATTCTAAGTGTTAAGCAATTCTGCATCCTTTCATAACAAAAACCCAGTAAACTGATTAATTAAGCATTGTCCACTGTCGCATTAAAACAAAGTTGTTTTATTTTGCATAAATCTTCTCTCAAGGATTTTAATCAAGCTTAGACCACCATTAAGCACCTCAGTATAGCCTCCAACAGAAACTGAAAATCTCAAAATCCGAGTTCCGTAGCCAAACCAATCGCAGAAAACTTAAAACTGGAAGCTGGTTGAAGAGCCTGCTCTTTCAAAGAAAGAGCCTGCTCTTTCAAAGAAAGAGCCTGCTCTTTCTTACTTGGAGCCGGCTCTCCTCATCTTGGAGGCGGCTCCAAGACCCCTTAGAGCCGGCTCCATGTTCCCATGGAGCCTGTTCTTTGCTCCAAAGAGCCGGCTCTTTGAAATCTTGAGCCGTCTCTTCTCTGTTCTTCATCCCTTCCACATCCGGTGTGTTTCTGTTGATCTGAATTTCATTCCTAAGGTACTTAGATGATTAAACTAGGTTCCAATTTAATCCATAATTCACTAAATTTTTTGTTCAATTTCTAAACTCAACTAATAAATGGAAGTTGCAAAAAGAATTTAATACGAGCAGTTTAAGCATTCCAGAGCATCGACTGTTGTAGCAAATCAAACTTGCAACCTAAATTAATTCTAGTGCTTCCCAACACATTATAGAACTAATTAAATATCATTACTCATCAGTTTACACAAATTAAACAGAGGTTTCACAAGGAAGAAAATAAAACAAACAGTATACACGTTTCAACTACAATCAGTTTTAAAACAACAGAGGTACAAGAAATCCAGTTTAATTTTAATCCTTAACAGTTCCCTGGAGTTGTGTTAGACATGCAAAGAACACGAGGCAATGGGAAGGAGTTAGGATTAGAACTTGCCTTTAGGTCTCAGTTTGAAACCTTGCACCGTTGCTTCCTAAATTCTCCGGCGAACTCCAACTACTGTAAGCCTTCCTCTGTTCTCTCTCTCTGCCTCCACCGATGTGTTTAAGTTCTAAAACCCTAGGTAAACCTTAATGTATATATTTATAGGATTAAGGTTACCCTAATTCTAGTCCTAATACTAAACAGGAAAGTAAGTCGGCTAAAGAAAAAAAAACAAAACCCTAAGTTCAATTAATGAAAAAATAGAAAAAGAAAATACCATTTAATAATTAATTCAATTAACGAAAAATAGAAAAAGAAAATACAATTTAATAACCAATTAATTAATTCACAAACCACCACTAAATAAATAAAAACAAATAAAGTCACACTTAATCAACAAATTCACAACTAAATAAATAAAAACACAATTAAATAAATAAATAAACCATTAAGAAATTAATTAGGTAACATGACTAATTAAACAAATAAACCTTAAAATTATTACGCAAATAAGCAAATAAAATGCAAATAAGCCATAAATTAAATTCTAGGAATAGTCTTTTAAAATTAAGGGTATTACATTCTTCCCCCCTAACAAAAGGAATTCCGTCCTCGGAATTCGCTCTTACCTTCATCCAATATTTCAGGAAACTGCGAGCCAATGACATCCTCCTGTTCCCAAGTGGACTCAGCCTCATTATGATGACTCCACTGCACACGAACCAAAGGAATAACCTTATTGCGAAGGATTTGATCCCGACGGTCAACAATACAACATGGTGGCTCCAAATAAGTTGCATCCGGCTGCAACTCAATCTCCCCAACATCAATATGTTGATACCGATCATCATCTCGCAGAAATTTTCGCAACATGGACACATGGAATACGTTGTGTACGCGGTCCAAATTATTCGGCAGTGCCAACCGATAAGCAACAGTTCCAACTCGATCCGTAATCATGAATGGACCGACAAACCGCGGAGACAACTTCCCTTTCTTCCCAAAGCGCATAACACCCTTCAAAGGAGATACTTTGAGAAGAACCTGATCCCCAACCCGAAACTCCAAAGCACGAGTGCGACGATCAGCATAGCTCTTCTGCCTACTTTGGGCAGTACGCATACGATCTCGTATAAGAGCAATCTTTTCAGAGGTTTCCTTGATGAACTCAGGACCCAAGAATCGATTCTCTCCAACCTCCATCCAACAAACAGGTGATCGACATGGTCGACCGTATAACGCCTCAAAAGGTGCCATCCCAATAGTCTTTTGGAAACTATTGTTATAAGCAAACTCCACAAGTAGCAAATATTCCTCCCAGTGGCCTTTGAAATCCAGAACACACGACCGAAACATATGTTCCATAATCTGATTCACCCTCTTAGTCTGTTCGTCAGTCTGAGGATGATAAGCAGTACTAAGGTGTAACTACGTACCTAAAGCCTACTGAAAACTCTTCCAAAATCCAGATACAAAGCTCGAATCCCTGTCCGATATAATAGACAATGGAATGCCATGTAGCTTCACAATCTCTGAAATGTAAAGCCTCACCAACTGCTCTGAAGTACAGTCAGTGCAAATAGGTAATAAATGAGCTGACTTGGTCAACCTATCCACAATGACCCATATGGAATTATGCCCCTTGAAAGAATTTGGCAACCCTTCCACAAAATCCATAGATATACTCTCCCATTTCCACTCCGGAATTGGTAGTGGATGTAAAGCTCCTGGCGGCCTCCGATGATCAATCTTAACCATCTGACAAGTATTACACTGAGAAACAAAAAGAGCAATGTCCCTCTTCATACCTGCCCACCAAAACTGCCGCTTCATATCTTGATGCATCTTATCGCCTCCTGGATGAACAGAGAACTCAGAGTGATGAGTCTCAATCATCACATCCTTCCTCAAATTATTAGCAGAAGGTACCACTAACCGTCCCTTGTACTTTAAACCTCCATCAGCCCCAACATAGTAGAATGGAACCTCTCCGGAAGCTATCTCTGCCACCTTGTCGACACACTGCTGATCGGTGAGTTGTGCTTGTAAAACCTTACGAATGATGGAAGGTGTAACCACCATGCAAGCCATAAAAACGTCTGACAACTCATCTACATTCTTCAAAGCATTCCACTCAGTAGTGAACAGAGTAGAAAGACTACCAACAGGTCGGCAACTGAGTGCATCCACCACTACATTCGCTTTCCCTGGATGGTACTGTATAGAAAAATGATAGTCTTTTACAAACTCCAACCACCTGTGCTGTCTCATATTCAGCTCCCGCTGAGTGAACAAGTACTGCAGACTCTTGTGATCACTAAATAATCTGAAGGACTCACCCAACAGATAATGCCTCCAAATACGCAAGGCAAAAACCACTCCTGGCAACTCCAAATCATGTGTTGGATAATTAATCTCATGAGGCTTAAGTTTCCGAGATCTATAAGAAATCGGTCGCTCCTCCTACATCAATACACATCCAAGACCCTGCAACGAAGCATCCGTGCAAACAAGATATTCTATCCCGCTCTGCGGAGTAGCCAGAACCGGTGTAGAAGTCAGTTTCCTTTTCAGCTCATCAAAAGCTTGCTGATAGTGTTCATCCCACACGAACTGTACACCCTTCTTGGTCAAATGAGTGAATGGTCCTGCTATCTTAGAGAACCCCTGGATGAATCTCCTGTAATATCCTGCCAGACCGAGAAAACTCCGAATCTCAGTAGGTGATGTAGGCTGTCCCCACTCAACCACCGCTGAAACCTTGGCTGGATCCACTGCTATCCCCTTTTTTGACACCACGTGACCCAGAAATTTCACCTCCCACTGCCAAAATTCACTTCTCGAACTTGGCATATAACTGGTGTTCACGAAGCGTCTGCAAGACTATGCGAAGATGTCTAGCATGATCGTCCTCCGACTGAGAATAGATCAAGATGTCATCAATAAAGACAATAACAAACTGATCCAAATAAGCCTGGAAGACTCTATTCATTAAGTCCATGAATACTGCAGGTGCATTAGTCGTCCCAAACGGCATCACACAAAACTCATAAGATCCATATCTAGTGAGAAACGTTGTTCTCGGAACATCCGGCTCCCGAACTTGAAGTTGATGATACCCAGACTGCAGATCAATCTTAGAGAAGTACGTAGTTCCCTTCAACTTGATCAAAAAGATCATCAATCCTGGGTAACGGATACTTGTTACGAATAGTAACCTTGTTCAATTCCCTGAAATCTATACACAGCCAAAGTGAACCATCCTTCTTCTTCATAAATAGAACTGATGCTCCCCAGGGTGAAGTACTCCTACCAATAAAACCCTGGCTAAGTAATTGCTAAATTTGATCCCTCAGCCCTCGCATCTCCACTGGTGCCATCCTATACAGTGCTCTAGCAATAGACGTAGTGCCTAGATCTAAGTCAATCACGAAGTAAATCTCGCGACTAGGCGGCAACCCTGGAATCTCCTGAAAAACATCCGAAGAATTCTTGTACAATTGGTATACGATCCAAAGATACAGTATCCTCCTCCTCTGTTTCCTCCTCCCCATGGAACAAATAAGTGCTAAGGACCACGTTAGACCGTGGCATAGTGACAACATACATAACCTGACCAGGTATGGTGAAAGCAACAGACTGATCACAACCATTAACTTGAGCATGGTAGTATGATAACCAATCCATCCCAAGTAACACCGTATAAGTGTACCTGTCCTGAACTACTAAATTGGCTAGGAATCTGAGCCTGCAAATATCTAGTGTCTCAACTAAACTATCCAAACCAAAATGCTAAATACTTCGTCGAGCAAAACACAGAAGGTACACAAAATACTCCGAAGTTAACTCATAGTTAGAACATTACTCTATCCTGAGAATTCTCTCTTTACTATCAAACTTGTTGTATTAATGTACACAAGTTCTTATCCAAACTAAACACTTCACTGTGATAGTCATCTATTATTGTAACATACACATTCCATTATAATTTAAAGACATATGTGTATAAATCCAATAATACCATCATAAACCACAAAAGAGATGGCCAAAACTGATAGTTTACTTTATTAAAAACTTCTTTAAATCGTAAACTTCCAAAAGAAAAATCATAAAATATTCTTTAAAAACTACTAATGTACGTGATTAAATTCGTACTACACTTTTACTACTCCCTCCAATGCTACTACTAATTAATATTACTTTTAAAAGTACCATCCTCCCTGTGATTCGGTACTCTCCTGCTTGGACAGCCTGGTATTCCTACGTTTAGGACACTGCTGGAAAGTGTGGCCAATCTCCCCACAAGTATAGCAAGTACCCCTAAAAGTACCGAACGGTCTCCTCTGCTGATTAGCCTCTGCCTGATCCCATCCTGCCTGTGGTCCCTCATTACGTTGTCGCTGAGCGAACCTAGGACATTGTCTGGCTGTATGCCCATAATTTCCGCAGGCATAACAATGTCCTTTAAACACATTCTGCACCACCGGTACTGCTTCTAGTGTTTTTTGAATGTGTAGCTGATTCTGAAGTGCAGTTGTTATGCCCTCTGCTATAGCTTGAACAATGGTGTAAACTAACTGAGGAGAAAACTTTGGTTTCCTATCTTGATTGTAGCCCCAATCCTGAGACTTTTGAGTCAGCTGTACATTCTCCTGCTCGATATGCAACTGACCCTCACCATTCTGAAATGCAGGCATTTGCTGCTCTTCTTCCATATGCCAACGTTGTAGACGTTCCTGCTATCTACATGCTGCTCTCCTCTATCGACTATTCATGTTCTATCTTCTTCCAGTGCTAACCATGCTGTTAACATAGAAAGACAGACATCAGTACAATTTTTTTAAATGGACCGTAAAGGAATTCAACGAATCCTACACTTAAGCTCTAATAAAGAGAAAATGCTACGCGGAAGACTTAATATGAAACACCCTAGAGACACTTGAACCTGGAGTGCTCTGATACCAACTGTGATACCCCTCGAATCCGAGACACGGGTTGATTAGGCCCAAGCCCAAACCCGAGGGAAATATCAAACAATTAATATGTAATACGAACACAGATGACAAAATGAATTTGATAAACAAAGTTTAAGCTGAAAGAAAACTAAATATAAAAACCTTTAATATTAAATATACTTAAATCCCAATAATCCAAAACCTCCATAAGTTAACAACTCGGGAATCCATCTCCAGTGGACGCCTAAAACCAAACTGAAATGAAAGTAAACTGAAGATAAAATCCATATCAAATATCTGGAAAGAAGTCCTACATCGACGGTAGAATGGAAGATCTTCTCTGCCCAGCACGAACAAGCTACAGCCTGGAACTGACGTACACCTGGAAAATAGGAGTGGTTCAGGCCCACGAACAAGTTCTAACCTACTACAATCAAAGCAGAGACTTGATACGCATATACACTCTAACCAACTCAACAATAACTATATAAGTCGTGTATATATATATATATATATATATATATCCATACTAAGGGACATTCACTGGACTACAGTAGGGGTCTCAACCTGAATAGAAGGCAACATGCGAAAACGCACCCAAAGGTAGGCATGAGTACCTAGACCTAACAGGGTACACCTCAATCTACTATAGCCAGCTGCGCATCCACTGCATACACGCACCCTAACCAATGAGTCTGAGATTCAAGCTCCTCTCATGGTACTATAAACATATATTTAAAATCTATTCATAACAATCCATAATAAATCTAGTAAGTCGTTCAGCTTATTCAACTGCACAGACTTAACATAGATAACTAGTAATCCAGCTAGTCATTCAGCTTGTGCAGCTTCTTTGACTTAGCCTAAATATAAGTAGGATTTATTTTTAATCCATTCCCTTATTCCGTATAGGTAGGATATAGCAATTTTGAGCCAAATCCAAACCTAGTATGTCACCGTCCCATACCGGTGCATACAATCTAATCCATCCGGCAGTTAATAGAATAAATAAAAATATAACTATCAACCAATCCATACATTCCACAATTGACAATAAAACATTAAGTACAAATATCAATTGTTCCATATTAAGCATGATAAAATAATTGTCAATTAACAAGCTTAATCCATACTACTCTGCAAGGTCCACTAATTGATATTACAGTTTATACATGTAAACCAATTAATTCTAATCAACCATAATAGAATATAAATGTTCATAGGTTTATTTTTAGTAATTCTGGAACATGACTAACTACAAATCATCACTAAGAATTTTAAATAAAAAGCTTAAACATCTTGCAGTTCCTCCCATCCAAACTGTAAACCAACTTAGGCCCAAATAAGCATACTAAACCATTTAAATCCACACGCTTATTTTATAACATTGGGATAGGTTTAATTGAGAATTTTATTGCTAAGAATTGTTATTCTAAGTGTTAAGCAATTCTGCATCCTTTCATAACAAAAACCCAGTAAACTGATTAATTAAGCATTGTCCACTGTCGCATTAAAACAAAGTTGTTTTATTTTGCATAAATCTTCTCTCAAGGATTTTAATCAAGCTTAGACCACCATTAAACACCTCAGTATAGCCTCCAATAGAAACTGAAAATCTCAAAATCCGAGTTCCGTAGCCAAACCAATCGCAGAAAACTTAAAACTGGAAGCCGGTTGAAGAGCCTGCTCTTTCAAAAGAAAGAGCCTGCTCTTTCTTACTTGGAGCCGGCTCTCCTTGTCTTGGAGACAGCTCCAAGACCCCTTAGAGCCGGCTCCATGTTCCCATGGAGCCTACTCTTTGCTCCAAAGAGTCGGCTCTTTGAAATCTTGAGATGTCTCTTCTCTGTTCTTCATCCCTTCCACATTCGATGTGTTTCTGTTGATCTGAATTCCATTCCTAAGGTACTTAGATGATTAAACTAGGTTCCAAGTTAATCCATAATTCACTAAATTCTTTGTTCAATTTCTAAACTCAACTAATAAATGGATTTTGCAAAAAGAATTTAATACGAGCAGTTTAAGCATTCCAGAGCATCGACTGTTGTAGCAAATCAAACTTGCAACCTAAATTAATTCTAGTGCTTCCCAACACGTTATAGAACTAATTAAAAATCATTACTCATTAGTTTACACGAATTAAACAGAGGTTTCACAAGGAAGAAAATAAAACAAACAGTATACACGTTTCAACTACAATCAGTTTTAAAACAACAAAGGTACAAGAAATCCAGTTTAATTTTAATCCTTAATAGTTCCCTGGAGTTTTGTTAGACATGCAAAGAACACGAGGCAATGGGAAGGAGTTAGGATTAGAACTTGTCTTTAGGTCTCAGTTTGAAACCTTGCACCGTTGCTTCCTAAATTCTCCGGCGAACTCCGACTACTGTAAGCCTTCCTCTGTTCTCTCTCTCTGCCTCCACCGACGTGTTTAAGTTCTAAAACCCTAGGTAAACCTTAATGTATATATTTATAGGATTAAGGTTACCCTAATTCTAGTCCTAATACTAGACAGGAAACTAAGTCGCCTAAAGAAAAAAAAAAAAAAAAACCCTAAGTTCAATTAACGAAAAAAGAGAAAAAGAAAATACCATTTAATAATTAATTCAATTAACGAAAAATAGAAAAAGAAAATACAATTTAATAACTAATTAATTAATTCACAAACCACCACTAAATAAATAAAAACAAATAAAGTCACACTTAATCAACAAATTCACAACTAAATAAATAAAAACACAATTAAATAAATAAATAAACCATTAAACAATTAATTAAGTAACATGACTAATTAAACAAATAAACCTTAAAACTATTACGCAAATAAGCAAATAAAATGCAAATAAGCCATAAATTAAATTCCAAGAATAGCCTTTTAAAATTAGGGGTATTACACAAACCACTAGGGTGAGTAATCAAGTTACTCGTCGAAAGAAGCATATGTGTGTACCCTAAAGTTTTAATATCATTGCAAGATCAATATAGATGAATACAAGGGAGCATTCTACTTAACGTCTATGTTCAAGGTGTTCTAAGGGATCATCTTAAGCTAACTTAAATGTTTCTTAGAAACACAATATCAAAGCGGATGTACTTAACAACATCAAATCGCATGAAACAAAAATTACAAGTGACAATTTAAACATTGATTGTCAACTTGGAATTGAATGTGAAATTAAAAAGTGGAAAACTTGGACATTTAAGCTCTGAATTCTGCCGAGACCTCAATGGTTATTCCGGGCATTAACCCGTTGGGAAGACCACCCTAGTGTGCACTATCTCAATTGGGAAGAACTCTTACCTCCTGCACTAGAGTCAAACTCTAGCCATATCACTTATAACAATGTCCCAAGAGAATCCAAAATATAGAAAGTTCAAAACTCATACATAGATATTAAGGCATATACACCACCTTTCATGCACAAGTATTTTGAAATCACATAAACCATGTCTTAGGGTTCCAAGTCTAGAATAGCATAGTAAATGACAAGTCTTTAATGTGATATAATGTGCAGTACAATACCACCAACTTATTAATTTAAATCATGCCTCAACAATAAGCTTTATATACTAGATTACAACATTGTAGTATTAAGCTTCTAAAATAATTACAAGTACCAATAGTAATCAACTAGAATGTAAAATTATCATCACAATAGTATAGTAATTCAAATCAATAAGAGTTCTATACAACATTAATAATCCTACTCAAGATACATACACAACATACATGCTTAAATCAATAAACCCTAAGTCAATCATAAAGATTTCCTACAATATGTAATACTACAATTCTAAAAGCATATACACAATATATATTGAACCCCAAAGGATTATAAAACACTTAAAAATATAAACATACTACCACCCCTACCTCAATAGAGAATTGAATCTCTATAATCCAAGCAACTGAGCTTAAAAATGGAAAATAAATCTAGGGTTTTGAAGAGGAGAGCAAGGGGAAACTTTTGTCTCCCAAGGTTTTTGGTCTAAGGTAAGTGGAAGGAGGCTAAAATGAAGGAATAAGCTATTAACCAAGCTTTCCTCCAATAGTGGCTAGGTTAGGGTTTTGAAGAACAAGTGTAAATGATAAAGATGAAATGAAAATGGTAGTGGAAGGTCTAGAAATCCTCGACTCACTATGGGTTCTTACACTACCTTTCACACACACACTAATGCAAGACTTATTTTGGTGCCTACACTTGTCACAAATCAATGGCTCTTTCCTAGGCTTAATCTTAAGCCTACACTTATCAACCATCTAAGCCAACAAGTGCACCTTTCCTAGGCCAACAAGTGGGTGAATCTCCACCCTCCAAATGTCAAGAGATTATGCATCCAAGTCACTCCACCCCATTGCCAACAAGTGGCACCATGAGAATGTGACACATGTCACATTTTTCAAAAATTGCAAAAAGGTCATTTTTCAAAATATCTTACAAATTAAATTGCAAATTGGTCCCTAAGACGAAAAATAATTATTTTTCATAATTACACTAAAACTCCAAAAATCAAGAATATTTACAAGAATGTATGCATCCACGCCCTTTACGAAAAATGAAAGCAACTAGCATGTTTTTCTACAAAAGTAAAAATGCAATTATCATGGAAATCAAATATCATGGATGTATGCAAAATCACAATTAAATCCGAACACAAAAAGTGAGGTTATGTATGGAAAAAAGATAAACGGGAAAAAGACAAAATAGGAAAAAGACAAAATAGGAAAAAGACGAAAAAAAAAGAATATCCCCAAAAAAGGAAAAAGGAGGAAAATGACCGGGTCATTACAACATACCCTCCTTAAAAAAGATTTCGTCCCTGAAATCGAGTCATACCTGAAAGAGAGAACAAATTGGGATACCGAGAGCGAACCTCCTGTTCGAGCTCCCAGGTAACCTCCTCAACACCGTGATGTCTCCACAAGACCTAAACCAATGGAATGGTCTTGGTCTGCAAAACCTACTCCCGTTAATCAAGAATCTTGACCAGACCCTCCTCGTAGGTCACATCCTCATCAACAACTTCTGTCCACCGTAAAACATGCGATGGATCCGGCTCGTACTTTCTCAATATAGAAACATGAAAGATGTCGTGAACCCTATCTAGGTCTGGTGGCAATGCCAAATGATAAGCAACTTCATTGACATGCTCCAAAATCAGAAATGGTCTAATGAACCTAGGAGACAACTTACCTGTCTGCCGAAATCTCAGAAGTCCCTTCCGTAGAGAAATCTTGAGAAAGACGTGGTCCCCTACCTCAAAAGATAAGGATCTCCTCCTTTTGTCAACATAACTCTTCTACCTGCTCTGAGCTGTAGCCAACCGCTGTCGAATCAACTTCATCTTCTCTATAGTCTCAAAGACAATATCGGGACCCAAGGCGACTACATCACCTACCTCGGTCCAACAAACTGGAGATCTACAAGGTTTGCCATACAGCGCCTCAAAAGGTGCCATACCAATACTGGTCTGGTAACTATTGTTGTAGGCAAACTCAACCAAGGGTAAGTTGTCTTCCCAACTACCCCCAAAATCCAAAAAGCAAGCCCGTAGCATATCCTCTAATATCTGAATGGTACGCTTTGACTGACCATCAGCCTGAGGATGGAATGCCGTGCTGAAATGAAGCCCCGTATCAAGAGCTTCCTG
Organism: Cornus florida; assembly: GCF_030987335.1. NCBI lineage: Eukaryota > Viridiplantae > Streptophyta > Magnoliopsida > Cornales > Cornaceae > Cornus > Cornus florida. The sequence goes on along the minus strand of NW_026775577.1, from coordinate 47,186,339 downwards.
AAAACATTGCCAAAAGTGAGATGTGAACCTGGGATCCCTATCCGAAACAATGGATACTGGAACCCCGTGAAGCTTGACAATGTAATGATATGGTCATTTCCTTCCTTTCCTTTTTCCTTAGAATTTTACGGATGAATTTTTTTCGTTGAAATTCCTTTTTAAAGTTTGGTTTCTCGTTGCTTAGTGTTGTCTCGAGTGCTCGAAAATGGTTTCTGAGGCTCTTTCCTTTGGATTGACAACTTCCTTTGAGGACTGAGTCATTTCCACAATTTTCGTTTTTCGACACTATTCACTTTTTTGTCCTTATTCCTATTTCGTCTTTTCCCCGTTTGTCACTTTGTTGGCAAAACCTCACTTCTTGTGCTCAGAGTTGATTTTTGACTTCACGTATCTTTATAGTGAGTGGTTTCTACGAAATATGTATCTTTACTTTTGCAGGAAAGTACTCTGGTTGTTTCCGGTGTCCATAGGGGCATGGATGCATAATTCTTTAAAATTAATTTCTTTTCTTGGGGTGTTTTTCATAAATATCTTTTGAAGATATTTTATTCCAGGGGTATCTAAGAAAATATCTTTTGGAAGATATTTTCATTCTGGGGCAGTTTTGCAGTTAACCCTTTTTTGTGGGGGCCATTATGCAATTAATGAAAGTTGTTGCAAATTATCTTGTTTTGAGCCTAGATCCTCGTACGGGATTCATTTTCACTTTTCGTCGAGTTGTAAACTCTTAGAAGTCCCTTCTGGTCGATGTTTTCCAGTTTCAGGGTTTCTGGCCTCGGTTTGCGCCAAACTTGTTTGGGGCATAACTTTCTGCTCGGGACTTGGTTTTGACGATGTTTCTTTTGTTATTCTTATTTTCTCATTTTGAATCTTTTTCATTCATAGAGTTTCATCATTTGAGCGCGTCTGCTCAAATTTCACTTTTCCGGACCCGGCGGGGCCCGTTTGTGGCACTTTTTGAGATTTCTATAAAAAGGGGATGAGATATTTTATTTTTTCATCTCCCCCACTCTCTTACACGACCTGAAGCTTCCATGGCAGCCCAAGGGAGGCTGCCACCTTCTCTCTCCTCATTTGAACTTCATTTCTTTGTCAGAACATAGTAGGGCCTTTGCGTTTTGTGTTCGTTTTGACTTCACGCTTCTTTCACCCTTATTAGAACCCATTTTTGGACAAATTTTGAGTTCGGGTTTGAAGTCAAGTTGTGATTTTGATGGGGCTTCTTATGGGTTCATGTAGATCGTGTTGTCCCCGACAAAACCCTTCGGTATCGTCGGATTCAGAGCAATTTTTTTCGGTGGGCTTTTGAGATTTTCATCTCAAATTGAGGTAGGGGATGTCTTAGGTTTATATTATTGTTGTATTGATTGTTTTATAAGCATATACAACTTGTGAGCATGCCTTGTTCAAGTTTTTAGAATTTAATTTTGATGAGCACCGAAAAGTGCGCATTTAAACCCGTTAAGCTTAAGCATTCTATTACCTTTATCTATCTTACTTTGCCGTTTTAGACTTATTACGTGTTATTTATATTTTCAGGCACTAATCCCAAAATTGAGCTAACTCAGCCAAATAAGAGCTTAATTGAAGCAATCCTGAGATAAACCAAAGGAGGGAGCAAAGTGGAGAAAGAAAGGAGCAAAAAGGAATTAAGTTGTGCAGCTGAAAAGTTCGATCGATCCAACTTAGAATTCGATCGATCGAACATCTATGATCGATCACAGTACTTCTCGATAGATCCAACCTTGGCCTTTGCTGAAATTCCAAGTTCAATCGATCCAACATCACCTTCAATCGATCGAACCCTATTTTGTCCTATTCAAATGATTGATCTTATCCACAGCTATACGCCTACCAACCACTTTTGTCCTTTTCCCCATAAATATCTTCGAAATATCTCAGCCTTGTCCTTATCCGGAGGAGTCAGACCACTTCGATCGATCCAAGATGCAGTTCGATCGATCGAACCCATCTTCGATCGATCCAAGTTAAGGTTCGATCGATCGAACTTCCTCCAGCGAGAAAAAGTTAAAGTCCAGCTCATTTATTCCGTCCTTCACCCAATCATTGGAGAATATGCCTTGCACGACCATAGCTCATCATAGGGTGTATTTGACCTACCTATATAAGGAATATGATACACTTTTTGGAGAGGAGTCTAGAGTCTCTTGTCACACATTGAAAATCATCTTGGAGGCTATTCTTGGAGAGGAAGAAGGGAGGAAGCTAGAGCAACCATTGGAGGAGATCTTCACCAACAAGGAGCAGCCATAGAGTTAGCCCTTGAGGGTTGGATCATCACTACCATGAGTGGCTAGACATCTTCTTGGGGCTAGAGTTAGCCCCAAACATGCTTTCTTTACCTAATCTTGTGTAATTTTGAGGGATTTGTGTTGTAATGCATATTCTGATTCTTGAACTTATGAAGATCTTGATTATTCATTGAGTTCTATGGATTAATGCTTCTAATTGATCATGTTCTCTATCTATATGTCTATGTATGCTAGATTAGATGCTCACCTCTAGATTTAATGTTATTGATGCATGTCTATGTGTATTAATGCCTTTAATCTTGAGATTGCCAAAATATGAAGTTCTTAATGTAATGCTCTTGTTATGTCTCTAGATGGTTCATACTTATTCCTTGATGGATTGTGCTTCTCTTTTAAGTAGTGTAGTGTTAGTTAGGGAAACAATTCATGCTTGTTCTTTGATGTTCCATGCTTTTGAATGCAAGAGGCATATGCTCTAATATTGTGGTGTAATGGAATTTTGAGCTTAATGAAGGATTAATGACTAGTTATAATATGTTGTATCTTTCACATGTGTTTAGACAATTTATTCCTCTCCTAATAGATATTTTGTACCTCTCACATGATGTTTAGATAATGCATGTTTAACTAAGTCATCCTTATGGATTGCTTGGACTATGAGCTTAATGAAAGGTTCAATGACTTGAATTGTTATTTTGTTATCTTCACATGATGTTTAGACAATATATTCCTCTACCAATAGATGTATTATGACCTCACACATGTTGATTGAGACAATTTGCACTTGTTGAGTCACCCTTACCAATTGAATGTCTTTTACACACACAACATTGTTGCAACACATTCATTTCCCTCATTAGTCACTTGATTATGGTTTGGACTAGTATTGTTTGGTGGTGATCTCTACACCCCAAGACCTTTCCTTCTTACTTACTCTCTATCTTATTGCATTGCTTTATTATAGTTTAGCTCATTTAGTATAATCAACCAATCAATCAACAATTGTGTGATCATTCAACCTACTAACCCTAATTACCATAGTTTCACAATTCAATACACCATCAAATCCCTTGGGACGATCCCTACTCGCCCTATCTATATTTTATATAGAGAAAGGTAGTAGTGGCTTTCTATAAATGTAAAACTTGGCCACCTCCTAAATTCTCACACAACTCCTTAAGCTTTGTTGGTTGTGGTGACTCCATCAAGGAAAACAACAACAAGTTTTTGGCGCCGTTGCCGGGGATTTTAAATTGGCAACGTCGAATTGTAAAATTCAATTAGGATTAGTTTTCTTTTGATCGTGTCTTTACTTTCTTTTTTATTTTCTATTTTTGATTACTTATTAAGTTTGTTCTTCATTAACAAGGTGCATTGAGCAAGGAGCTAGCAAAGAACTTCAAAGCTAAGGAGCAAAGCAAGCAAAAAGAAAAAAAATGATAATGATAAAAATGAAGAGTTTTTGCTAAGCTAAGCTTTTAAATTTGGAGTTGAAGTGCTAAAGGACCATTGTGAGACCTTCTTACTCAATCTCCTTAGTTAAATCGGGGGCCCATGTGGTGGCATTGCATATCATTGAAAGCATGGGAGTATGGGAATTATTGTATATGGTGGAAGTTATTGATATTTGACTTGTTGAGGAGGAGAAGTGTTTGTTTGATTGCTTTGTTGTGATTTGTAGTCTTTACTTGATCATTCACTCTAGGCATTCACATGGAAAACCTAGAGGGTAATCTTGGCTACCTAGACCCGCATTTCATGCAAAACCTCCCTCCCGACCAATACGGTCTCGGAGCTCAAGCTCCAATGCCTCCAATGGTACTTCGTGACTATTATGATCTCTATGCATACCATGCACCTTCTTGTATCATGTTGCCTAATTTTGAGACAAATCAATATGAAATCAAGCCCGAAACTATTCAATTGTGTCCACTTTTCTATAGTCTAAATGATGAGGAGCCTTATAAGCATCTAAATGAATTCTTTGAAATATGTTCCACCATTAGATACATGAATGTTCCGGAGGAAGTGATTAGACTACTCCTTTTCCCTTTCACACTCAAAAGCAAGGCAAAGCATTGGTTCAATACTTTGGAAGCAAATTCTATAACTTCTTGGATGCAAATGCAAAATGAATTTTTAAAAAAGTTTTATCCCATGAGTTTGACCAATGCTATGCGTACTTCAATTAGAACTTTTTCTCAAAAAGAAGGGGAGTTATTACATGAGGCTTGGGAAAGATTGAATGACTTGCTAGGGAAATGCCCACATCATGGCATTCCAAAATGGCAAGTGGTTCAATCCTTCTATGAGAGCCTATCCGACATTCATAAAGACATTGTTGATACATCATGTGGAGGATCATATTTTGGGAAACATGAGGATGACATTTGGCAACTCTTTGAGAAGATGAGCGAAAACTCTTTACAAAAATTTTATACTTCTCAAATTGACCATGAAAGAAAAGAGAAGAAGAAAAATTCTCAAGTTTGTCAAATAGAGAGTTCAATGGGAATTGTAGCTGAGATTAAAACTCTTTCTTAAAAGTTTAACCAATTCTTGTTAAATCAAAAACCGGCTAACAATTCATATCCTCATCATCATACCTCTCAAATGTATGAGCCTTGTATGACATGTTCAAGTGTTTTGCACACTACTTTTGATTGTCCCCACGGACATGCTTATAATGAACACTATGAACAAGTTAATGCTACATTTGCTTATCCCTATTCCAATGCTTATGTTCCAAGGTGGAATGAACATCCAAATTCTTTTCAAGCTCAGAATTTTCAAAACAAGTACATTCCACCTTACAAGAGAAATGAAAGTTTTCAAGGGTTCACTCCTTCATATCATCAAAGAATGAATAATTCTTCACATCCTCAAATGTATGAATTCCAAACGGAGCATCATTCTCCTCATGCACTTCATAATAATTCTACATTTGAAGATAAGGTTTTAATGGCTTTGGATAGCCTAGAGAAGAACACAAATTTGTTGCATTCACACTCTCAATCTATATCAAAGCTAGAGTCCCAAATCGGGATCATAGCTAATGCATTGAATGCAAGGGAAGTGGGTAAGTTACCTAGTCAACCCGATAGGAACCCAAAAGCTCAATTTTGTGTGGAGGCAAACTCTACATCGGAGAATGCCTCACAAGTTCAAACACAAGCAATCACTACTTTGAGAAGTGGTAAGCAAGTTGACAATAAGGTTGAGTTGCCAAAGGAGGATAGTGAATCGGTGTAACCAAATGTTGTCACTCATCAAAATTCCAATTCCATACCTATCTCTTTGGATGAGAATATTCCAAATTGGAATACTCAATCTTCATCATCTTCTCAAGTGCCAAAATGTCATGAGCCAAAAGCTTCTTTCCCTTATGCTTTGAGAGAAACCTCACCTCAAGAGAGGTAAGATGGGAAAATACTTGACATGATGGATGTTTTCAAGCAAGTGAACATAAATCTTCCCCTCTTAGATGCAATTAAACAAATTCCGCCTTATGCCAAATTCTTGAAAAATCTTTGCACACAAAAGAGGAGGAACAAAGGACAAGATCCTAAGAAAGTGTTCATCACGGAGCAAGTGAGCTCCATTCTTCAACAAAATACTCCACTCAAATGCAAAGACCCCGGTGCTCCAACCATTTCATGTGTAATTGGAAATCACGAGATCCGGAGAGCTCTTCTTGACTTAGGTTCAAGTGTTAACCTGATTCCTTATTCTGTGTATGTCCAATTGGGGTTAAATGAGTTAAAGCCAACCTCGGTGGTGCTTCAAATGGCCGATAGATCCTTCAAAACACCTAGGGGTATGGTTGAGGACATCCTTGTCAAAGTAGATAAATTCTACTTTCCGGTTGATTTTGTAGTGTTAGACACTGAACCGGTTGCTAATTCCACTACCCAAATCCCAATCATCTTGGGAAGACCATTCCTTGCCACCGCCAATGCCACTATCAATTGTAGGTCCGGAATCATGGATCTTTCTTTTGGCAACATGATGGTCAAACTCAATGTTTTCAATGCAAGTCGACATCCCATAGATGAAGATGAGTGTTATGTTATTGATGTGTTAGATGAGGTTGTTGAGGAATTAATTCCCACAATGATCATGAAACAACCGCTTGAGGATGATCTCTCATCTCTTTTATCCGATGATCCTCTTGCCTCATGTCTTCTTGAAATGTATGAGAGTTGTGGGTTTGATAATGAAAATTCAATCAATGAAGTAAGAAATATAATGGAATCCGTAGCAAGTTTGAATTGTCCACCATGGAAAACTCCAATTGAGCCTCTTCCTTCACTTTCTAGTACTCCTCCGGTTCCATCTTTGGTATCTCCACCAACTCTTGAGCTAAAAACTTTGCCTTCTAATCTTAAGTATGCATTTCTAGGTCCTCACGACACTCTTCCGGTTATCATCTCTTCAAGCCTAGATGAGGACCAAGAAAATGCTCTACTTAATGTACTTAAAGAAAACAAAGAAGCTATAGGGTGGAGTGTGGCAGACCTTAAGGGAATTGATCCTTCCATTTGTATGCATCGTATACTCATGGAAGAGGATACAAAACCCTTTAGGGATGCCCAAAGGAGATTGAATCCTAACATGAAAGAGGTAGTTAAGAAAGAAGTAGTGAAGCTTTTGGATGCCGGAATCATCTATCCAATCTCCGATAGCAAATGGGTGAGTCCTACACAAGTAGTTCCCAAAAAGTCGGGAATTACCGTGGTTGAAAATGCTAAAGGTGAGGAAATCTCTAACCGCACCGCCAACTCATGGCGTGTGTGCATTGATTACCGAAAATTAAATGCCGCCACTAGAAAGGATCATTTCCCTTTACCCTTCATTGATCAAATCTTAGAGAGATTGGCGGGCAACAATACTATTACTTCCTAGATGGATATTCCGGTTACAACCAAGTGGCCCTTGACCCATTAGACCAAGAGAAAACCACTTTTACATGTCCATTTGGCACATTTGCTTATAGACGGATGCCTTTTGGTTTGTGCAATGCTCCTGCTACATTCCAAAGATGTATGATGTCTATCTTTTCGGATATGGTGGAAGAGTATCTTGAGGTCTTCATGGATGATTTTTCTGTTTTTGGGTCTTCCTTTGATGCTTGCCTCAAAAATTTGGACTTAGTGCTTAAAAGATGCCGTGAAACAAACCTTGTTCTTAGTTGGGAAAAGAGCCATTTCATGGTTCAAGAGGGAATTGTTTTGGGTCACGTCATATCTAGAAGAGGAATTGAGGTAGATAAGGCGAAAGTTGAACTCATCTCTGAACTACCCCCACCTTCAACGGTGAGGGAAGTTCGCTCTTTTCTAGGTCATGCCGGCTTCTATCGCCGCTTCATCAAAGACTTTAGCAAAATCACTAGACCTTTGTGCAATCTTCTTACCAAGGATACTCCTTTCGTCTTTGATCAAGCATGCCTAGACGCCTTTCATAAATTGCGCACTTCATTGTCATCCGCTCCTATCATGCAACCTCCTAATTGGTCTTTGCCCTTTGAAATTATGTGTGATGCTTCTGACTATGCCATGGGGGCAGTTTTAGGCCAACGAGTAGGTAAGCTCCCTTGTGCCATATACTATGCAAGCAAAACCTTCTCAGGAGCTCAATTGAATTACTCCACTACCGAGAATGAATTACTTGCTATAGTATATGCTCTTGATAAGTTCCGCTCTTATTTGCTAGGATCTAAGGTTGTTGTTTACTCTGATCATACTGCATTGAGACATCTTTTAACAAAGAGGGAAACAAAACCTAGATTGATTAGATGGATTTTACTCCTCCAGGAATTCGATTTTGAAATCAAGGACAAAAAGGGCACCGAAAATGTGGTTGCTGATCATCTTTCCAGATTACAAATAGAGCCTTTCCCTAGTCCTCCAATTCATGATTCCTTCCTGGATGAACAACTTTTTCAAGTCTCAAATGGAATAATGCCTTGGTTCACTGATATTGTGAATTATTTGGCAATAGGCAAGCTTCCAACCTCTTGGTCAAAGAACGACAAAAATCGTTTCTTTGCCAACATCCGGAATTACTATTGGGAAGACCCTGTTTTATACCGCTATTGTCCTGATCAAATTGTGAGAAGATGCATTCCGGAAAGTGAAATCCCAAGTGTCCTAGTGTTTTGCCACACACTTGCATGTGGTGGGCATTTTAGTGCAAAGAAGACCGCCCTAAAGGTTCTTCAAAGTGGGCTCTTTTGTCCCACTATTCATAGAGATGCCTACAACTTTTGCAAGTCATGTGAGAGGTGTCAAAAGATGGGAACAATGTCTAAAAGAGATATGATGCCATTAACCAATATATTGGTTGTTGAAATTTTTGATATTTGGGGCATTGATTTCATGGGTCCATTTCCTACGTCATATGGTTATCAATACATTCTTCTTGCTGTTGATTATGTTTCTAAGTGGGTTGAGGCTTGTGCTACCAAAACGAATGATCACTCCGTGGTCATTCAATTCATTAAATCCAATATCTTTGCTCGTTTTGGTATGCCAAGGGCTATGATAAGTGATGGAGGAAAGCATTTTTGCAATCAATTCTTGAGACAATTATTTCTTAAGTACTCCGTCACTCACAAAGTAGCCACTCCCTACCATCCTCAAACAAGTGGACAAGTTGAAGTGTCTAACCGGGAAATTAAGCATATCCTTGAGAAAACGGTTAACACCACCCGGAAAGATTGGTCAAGAAAAGTAAATGATGCTTTGTGGGCTTACCGTACGGCATATAAGACTCCCATTGGCATGTCCCCTTATAGAATTGTTTATGGGAAGCCTTGCCAACTTCCAGTTGAGCTAGAACACAAAGCCTTTTGGGCAGTTAAAAAGCTCAATTTTGACCTAGCCAAAGCCGGAGAGAATAGGCTACTTCAATTGAGTGAATTGGAAGAGCTAAGGCACAATGCTTATGATAATGCCAAGCTCTACAAAGAAAGAACCAAAGCCTTCCATGATAAGCATATTGTGAAGAAGTCCTTAGAACCCGGTCAAAAAGCTTGGCTTTTCAACTCTAGGTTAAAACTCTTTCCCGGCAAATTGAGAACCACGTGGGAAGGTCCCTATGAAATTATCTCGGTTGCACCGCATGGAGCGGTGGAGATACAAGACTTGAAGAAGGGGAACATCTTCAAGGTGAATGGGCAAAGATTGAAACCATACATAGAGGGTCAAGTCTTTCAAAGACATTTAGAGGCTGCAAATCTTATTAACCCGGTGTATGAACATATTGATGAAGATTTTGATAAGAACTTAAAAACATCTTTTGAGTTAAATCCAACAAGTTCTTCCAAGAACCATTTGTTGGGTGGAACTCAAAACATCTCTCATCCCAAAAAGGAGGGGATGCATTGCAAGATCTTTGATCCGGGTTAAAAGAACCCTAGGTCTTGCTAGAGACGTTAAAGACTAGCACCAAATTTCGTAGGATGTCAAAACCCTATTCCTCCCTCATTTCTATCTTGCATTTTGATTCTTGCGAAGTCTAGATACTGTTTTTGTGGTTCATATACATTGGAAGGAACTGAGTAAGGGATTGCATGAGCATTCGAGTCATTTTGAGCATTTAGGCATAATTTCGATCGATCCAAGTTTTGGTTCGATCGATCGAACGATCGATCCAGCTCTCATTTTGCACCAAACACTTAGAAAAATTTTGGACCTGCATCCAAATTCCAAAATGCATGCTCTCGGGATCTCCAAATTTTCAAAAGTTCGATCGATCGTAAACCATTTCGATCGATCGAACTACCTTTCGATCGATCCAACATATGGTTTGATCGATCATGAGTCCCAACACTTAGAAGAATTTTGGACCTACATCCAAATTCCAAAATGCATGCTCTCGGGACTTTTCAAAATTTTTCATGTTCGATCGATCGAATTCTAAGTTCGATCGATCCAAGGTTCCAACACGTGTCAACTCTTGAACCCTTAAACTTGTACATTCTTTATCCTCTTCGATCGATCGAAATCTTTCTTTGATCGATCGAAATTTGCATCTCATTAATTAATTTCCCTTGATTATTTAAAAAAAAAAAAGAAATATATATATATATATATATATATATATATATATATCTATATATATATATATAGTTGGGAGAGCAAATAGTTCGATCGATCCAAGTTCGGATTCGATCGATCGAACTATTTGAGGATTTTAAAATGCCGTAGCAGCTATGCGAGCCGACATCACTGCCCACCGAGCTGAGTTCACCTCTTTCAGGGCGGATGTCATGGCTTGCTTTGCCGATCTCTCCAGCCAACTCCCTGCACCTGCACCCGCACCTGCACCTCCAGCCACTGCAGATCTTCACGATCAGGCCTCTTGAGACTCCACTTCCAGTTGTTCTATGCTTTCATTTCTTTTATTCTGGATCTGTATTATACTGTCACTGTTACTCTATTATACTTTGCGGCCGGTCTATCGGCTTTATTATTTTATTGATGTACCTGCACTTTATATTCTCTATATATTGCTTTTTGATTATGGATGTCTCTTAATATCTCATATTTGTATGTTTGACTCTATCAGGTACACCACAGTGACTTCAGTGAGAGAGTGCTGCCCAATTTTTCAGGACCACTCTTACACCTCTCTCTCTATTCTCTATTTATCCTATTTTACACTTGCATGTCCACTGTGCACTGATTATCCTATCTTGTTATCTAATGAGTTTATCCGAGTGCAAACTTTTCAGGACCATAGTTTATCCCAAGTTTGGGGGGGCCATGCCACCCACTTTGGATACTTCTATCCCGATCATTCATGTCTAAAGCACTGGTATACTCTTTCCTTTGTTCTCTTCACACATTGAGGACAATGTGCAGTTTAAGTTTGGGGGTATTGGTGTATGTTTCAGTGTTACTTTAAAATTCAAATTTTGAGCATGTCTTGTGTATTTGAGGGATATTTCTATACTTGGTCCATTTCTAGCTATGATTTTGATCTTTTGAGGACTATATTGCTTAAAATTTAAAAATTGCTTGACTTGAGAGTCCAATACTCCTTGTATGCCTTGAGGATGCCATTTAGGAGTAAATTTTTCAAAAGATCGATATCTTGCTTGCATTTGTGGTCCACATCATCCTGAATTTGTGATTGTTTTGAGATTCATTCTAAGATTCTACACTAGCACCGGTGCACGCTAGCATTCAATTGTGGGGTACATGCTTTGTTGATTATTGAATTGGTTATATCCCAATTGGGCTAGTAGTGCATTGAAAGCTTTCATTCTTGATAAAGGTGGATAACAATCCCTTTTCATTGAGTAGCCGAGATTCTTGCCTCATTAAGCAGTGAACTTCTCGCGCCGAAAGGTAGAGGGCCCAAACTCTAGGTTAATAATTGGTTAAAAAAAAAGAAAAAAAAAAAAAAAAGAGAAAAAGAAAAGAAGTTGCAAAAAGCAATAAAAGTGAGGACTTCTCCCAAAAGGCGAGAAGTGGGAAATGATTAGATGGTTGTTGTCTTGATTTGTAGCCTAGTTGATTTGAGTTTGTAAGTCCATAGGGGTGTCTTAACACCTAATGCCTTAAAGCCATCTAGTTTGGGAGTCATTGACCTAAAGCTCGCTACATGAATCTTCTAGAAAGCTTAAGAGATCAACACATTGCACAATGCTTCCATCTTTGATCCTCAATAAAAAAAAAAAAAAAAGAAAAAAAATAGAGTGAAAAGAATAAGTGCACCTAGAACAATAAAGCTTTAATAAAAGGTCCACTCTGTTATCTTGATGATCGGTACTAGATTTGTGTGCTAGTTTGAGGGTAAGGATGTGATTACTTCTCTAGTTGGCTAAGATAGCAACACACTTGATGCCGAACCTCTCACATGGATTCTAGACTTGTTTCGATTTTCATGATCATTTTCTTGATGTGTGGAGGACCATGCTTGCTTGTTTGATGTTGAGATTTTGGGAGATTGCTTGGAAACGGTTGAAAATTTGCATACTTGAGGTAGTTTTCTCCCAATGCTTGTTTGCAATATTGGTGCCTCTTTTGAAAGAATGAGCTTAATGTTTGTGGGTACCATTTCTGGAAACCCTCACGAGACTTTACTCGTCCACTAGGGGTAACCTAGGGGTTTAAAAGGCTTGTTGCATATGCTAAATGCAATCGTGTTCCCTGCAAAAATGGTGTTATCATTTTACTTGCTTTCCAGTTTATACTTGTTTAGTTGTTCATTTCATTCCTTTACTTTTTAGTTCATTGCTAGGGACTAGCAATATTTAAGTTTGGGGGTGTGATGAGCACCGAAAAGTGCACATTTAAACCCGTTAAGCTTAAGCATTCTAATACCTTTATCTATCTTAATTTGCCGTTTTAGACTTATTACGTGTTATTTATATTTTCATGCACTAATCCCAAAATTGAGCTAACTCAGCCAAATAAGAGCTTAATTGAAGCAATCCTGAGATAAACCAAAGGAGGGAGCAAAGTGGAGAAAGAAAGGAGCAAAAAGGAATTAAGTTGTGCAGCTGAAAAGTTCGATCGATCCAACTTAGAATTCGATCGATCGAACATCTATGATCGATCACAGTACTTCTCGATAGATCCAACCTTGGCCTTTGCTGAAATTCCAAGTTCGATCGATCCAACATCACCTTAGATCGATCGAACCCTATTTTATCCTATTCAAATGATTGATCTTATCCACAGCTGTACGCCTACCAACCACTTTTGTCCTTTTCCCCATAAATATCTTCGAAATATCTCAGCCTTGTCCTTATCCGGAGGAGTCAGACCACTTCGATCGATCCAAGATGCAGTTCGATCGATCGAACCCATCTTCAATCGATCCAAGTTAAGGTTCGATCGATCGAACGTTACGGAGTGCAAACAATGTGAGCGCATCTTTGAAATCATTTGGGCTTTTAAAGAGCTGACCAACTGGTTTAATTTCATCAATGTGCAGAAATGAACTCTGATGTGGATTACTTGGAGGAAATGAAGTGTTCGACACATTGCCAACTTCTTCAACCAAATCTCTGCATGTACACCAAAAATTGTGCTAAAAATCAGATCTACATCCAATGCATGCATAAAATATAGTACTTTAAATATGTGTGTGTCTTACCTCGTACTATTACCGCTTGGAACTATACATGGTGCAGCAACAACCATTGCATCTGCAACATATATATCTGATATACGGTCATTAATTAAAAACATTGCTTTAAATCTAGATTCTCCCATCATCCTCACAAATTCGGTCTTGTTATAATCCAGAGTGTAATATATGACTTTACTGCTTATGTCGGAAGAGGAATGACTTCGTATATCCTCTAAAAATGATTCATACATTGTCGTTCTTGTTACCATAAAACTGTCCGTCTTACCACTGATGTAGGCAATTTCGCTATTAATATTTTTTTGAAGTTCTCCATCCAAATGACAAACACATGCAACGTATATCTCATTCATTTCTGCAAGTGTTTTTAAACTCACATGTTAAGCGTACTTATCAAAAAAAAAAAAAAAAAAAAAAATCATATGTTATGTGATCTGTATGTTTAGGACTGGACAAATATATATATATATATAAACCACAAACAGATTATGCATAGACAGGTACAAATGCAAAAAACAACATTACTAAAAACTGAAAAGTGCACAATTGGATGGCCAATGTAGATACAAATCTTGAAAAGCAGAATCATTCAAACACTAGTACAAATTGTGTAATTTATTCTTTATAATTTAGTTAGATTAGTGGTCAAGTTTATTGGCTAGCTAAAAGACATGGCTGTCTATTTGCATGCTTAAGTACTCATTTACTAGTTTCATGTAATTAAAGAACATAACAGCCATTCAAGAAAATTCATGAGAACGACTATATACTAGTAGTACTAGCAAAGATCATTATCATATGACAAATATTATCTTCATTTTTTTTAACTTAAACTAGGATTTTTATTTATTTATTTTTTTTACTTCTCTTCATCAATAGTTCCATTCCTATTCTTTTTTAAAAAATTCTTTTATTTCTACTTACAGGATATTGTCCAAGGAATATGGGTATCAAAGTAGTGGGAAGAAATGCAGAGAGAAGTTTGAGAACTTACACAAGTATTATAAGAAGACTAAGGAAAGGAAGGTTGGGAGACGCTACAGATTCTTCCAGCAACTCGAAGTGCTCTATGGTAAAACCAGCAACCAGCAGCCTCAGAAACCACCTACATGTGAACCTGAGAAGTGTCGCCAGAGTGACTTGTTGTCGGTGTTATCTAGTAATGGCAGGAGTTAGTATTTATTGGTAGCGGATTTTTCTCTTCATCTACTGGATCAATGGGGAGGGAAAGAGGCGTTGACAACAACTCAATAAGAAACCCTAAAGTCATAAAAGAGAGGTGAAGAGAAGGAGGGGGCAAAATCAATTGAATGGGTAGTTAGGTGATTTCACTATAGGGTAGTTTAGGAATATAAAAAAAATCTACAGTAATTTTCAATGTCCATGTCAGCATTTAATAAATCTCCATTAATTTGGAATACTTAAATTTGACTCCACCTTTTTGGCATTTGACCACCAACACACCATTTTTATGGAATTCTCCCTTAGTTTGGTTAGCTATAATTTTGGGATTTGTTATCTGTCAATATTTATCAAATATTAATTGTATTAAACATCTATATTTACAGAATGAATCTGTCATTTTTAATAAGGGAAAAACCAATAAAACAATTTTCCATTCTTTTCATTCCCTGCCATATTCAATTTTTACATGGTACCAGAGTAGTGAAAGATCCGTCTCTCATGGTAGATATTGAAGCTCCTAACTCCAATGAATAAGGCTTGAACAATGATCTTCATGATCCCTTCTTTGTTCATCACTTTGATAATCCTACAACAGTCTTTGTCTCTCCACTTCCCACGGGAGACAACTTCAGCACATGGTTTCGAGCCATGACGATGGCGCTCCGCACAAAGAATAATTTTGGGTCTGTTAATGATACCCTCAAACCACCAACTAATGTCAAAGAGCTATAACAATGGCAGAAATGCAACGATCTGGTGAGTTCATAGATCCTCAATTCGACATATAGCGAAATTCGGGCAAGCATTCTCTACGCTGAGATTGCCAGGGAAATATGGCTTGATCTTAACGATCGCTTCACTTAAACAAATGTACCGAAAATTTATTAACTCAAGCAATCGATTGCATCTCTAAAATAAGAAGAAAACTCTGTTTCTGCTTACTTCACAAAGATAAAAGCATTATAGGATGAGTTGAAGTCACTCACAGTGGTAAAACCCTGCACTTGTGGACATGGAAAGGGAATTGCAACTCAACAACAACAAGACCGTGCAATGGAATTTCTCCAGAGGCTTCATAATCGATATTCAGCTCTTCACAGCCAAATCTTGTTAATGGATCCATTCCCAAACGCCACAAAAATCTATACTTTAGTTCGATAAGAAGAAAAACAGCAAGAAATCCACTTTTTGTCCCCCCCCCCCCCCCCGGTCAATGCACCAAAAGTTGCACCCATTAATCCTGTTGAAATTTCTTCCACAAATTATGCCAATACAAGTGCACACTCATCCAACTGGTTGAACAACAGCAAACGAAATAATGGAAGGGACAATCTTCCTAATGGAAAATTAAATTTACATTATGATTATTGTGGCTACAACAATCACACCAGAGATGTCTGTTATAAGCTTCATTGTTTTCCCACTGATAAATCATGGAACCCTCCTCGAAACCAGAATTTTTCAAAGCCAAATCCCTCAAGACCTCACCAATTTGATGAACGGACGCTGGTCTCACCACCACTCTTCACACATGAGCAATACCATAAAATTCTTGCTATGCTTTCTTCAGGTAGCATTAATCCCCAAGCAAATTTAGCAGGTATAGCACTCGCCACATTAGGCTCTGCTTGGATTATTGACACTAGAGCCTCCAATCATATGTGTTGACCTTAATGATTTCATCCAAGGACGATCTAAATGTTTTGATGATAACAAACCATTAATGGTGTTTAAGGACTAATCTTTACATTAAGTGTTATAGATTATTCATATTCAAAAAATGGCCACAATGAAGCTATAAAGATCACTCCAATTATTCCATTATTTAAGATCACATCAAGGATAGCAATGGATACAAAGAAGAGTTGAAGTTGCAAGGAACCAAATGCAAAGTCCATCCAAAGATAGCTTGGACTACAATGAGCAAGCAAGCAAATCAAAGAAAGGAAGAAAGCAAAAGTACCTCAAAGCTTAAACAATCATGGACAAAGCATGAAGAAAGGGGTAGATAGGTTGGTGAGTGTTTAGGATTCAATGTCAATGTATTTATGAATCCATTTGAAGCTCATCTCTCTAGGATCATGCATATCATCATTATCATTCATATATTCCTATATTCATTAGCAATAGACTATACACTTCATACATATTTTTTTGCACACGAACTCATTGCTAAAGAATGACTTAGTTCAAGCTTTCTTAAGTTTTGAAAGAACTCATCACCTATGCTAGAAATGTTAAGACCATGCATATCAATTACATGATTCATATTGGTCAACTATTAAGGCATGAGAAGCCTTCATTACCATAACGTGGTAATAGACTTTAGGACCCTTGAATGCGCCTCATGAAAAACTGTCTTTTTGGCTAAGTATGAAAAATGGCTAAGTGTGAAAAATGAATTTTTGAAATAATAATTATTTCAAAATAATTTTTCCCGGTAATAACTATTTATACTTCAAATAGCCTAAACTGATTTTATGGGATTTTTTTCATCCATTCTACATTGGTCTACATAAGGATTCATTTTTATTAAAACTGTCAAAAATCCAAATTTGTACTAAAACTGAATTTCTGCATTTGATTTAGTTAGATTTCAATTTTCTTATATTTTTTATTGAATCTAAATGGGGGGTACTTCCTTATTTACATTGTAAACTTAAAGTAAATGGACATATAAATACTGTAGAGAAACTGTCCAGTTGAACTGTCTAAAACACTATCACCAAAATTTGATGTCCATGTAGCCGGTTAGGAAAATTCCTCTAACCGAGTAGATGAGTTAAACAGAAAGCATGAACTGATCAAACCTATCTGCTAACTGGTTAGGAAACAACATCTAACCGAGTAGATGAATGGGGTAGAAAGACACGCTTGATCAATCATATCTTGTAACCGGTTAGAAGATTTGTTCTAACTGAGTAGATGCATTAAGGACTCCTTCCAACATTAAATGATGAAACTGGTTAGGAAGAAGCTTGTAACCGATTAGTTGAACTAAGCCAGAATAATGTCTTCAATCATTTTCATTCAAGTAACTGGTTAGACAACAACTTATAACCGGTTAGATGAGATCTAGATCTCATATACTCGAGTAGTTTAAGCCTTGTAACCGGTTAGATGAATGGGCATAAGCTTCCCAACGGCTATTTCGACTATCTCACCTCATAGGAACTTACCATAATGCCCCCAAACGGCTATATTCTTCCAAGGGCTTATAAATACACAATGTAAGGACATTGTGGGCATGTAAGATAGCCAATACTTGAGAGACCTCATTAGGCATCAAAGAGAGCTTTTGTTCTCACATTTTCTCATCATCTCTCTCATTCTTTCATATACTAATCTTAAGAGATTCTAGTAAGGATTCAAAGGGCTTTTGCTTTTGTTTGAATATTTATAGAATAGTTGCTCTATTATACACTTGAGAGATTCTATTAAATTCATAAGAGCTTATATTCTTCACGTATTTCATCTTCTCTCATTTATATCATTTATAGAGTTTGAGCTTCATTGATCTTCATATATACTCTAGTTGAGAGCTAAATTTGTACATCAATCTTCGAGAGATATTTTTTGTACTTCATTATTCTTATTACTATCAATTGTAAGGGGTTGGTTTGACCCACCGGGTTGGTGTGACCCAAAGGAAGACTAAGAGAAGGTTGTTCTCTTAACAAGGTGTTGCTTCTTGTAAAGGTTTGCTCTCCACCCGTAAGGAGATGCCATAGTGGATTGGGAAGTCTCAAGAGGGGTATTGAGCCAAGGAGTAGGAGTTTCCAAACCTCGCTAAAATCGCCGAGTCATTGTTTGCAATTTCTCTTCCCTTATCTCTTTTACAGTTGTGCTATTAATTGTTTACTTTCATATCTTGAATATTGCTTAATTGCTTAAGTGGTGTATTAGAAACTGTAAATCTATAAATTACGAAAATTGGCCATTGACTCTATTCAACCCCCCCCCCCCCCTAGAGTCAATCCTTGGGCAACAACATGCGCTACTCTTTGGCATATTTCTCATCATATTTACCTTGCTCCACTCATATTTAATTACCCGATGGTTTACATGCACAAGTTACTCATATTGGAACTTTAAAATTTTCTCTAGCCGTCCAACTTGAGTATATCTTCCATATACCTTCATTTCAATTTAATCTCTTATGTGTCAGTCAACTCACAAAAACTCACTCATAACCAGTAACATTTTTCCATGATCGATGTGTTTTCTAGAACCTGTCCGAGAAAAAGATGACTGGACTGGGTATACATGGCGGCCTTTACTATCTCTAGACTCCTTCTACACATCTCATCACTGGTACACCCACCATCGATATTTGGCATTAGCGGCTTGGACATCCTTCTCATCATCTTTTGTCTGAAGTAACTAATTATGTTTCCTCAATCTTCTTTTCCAATAAATATGTTTGTGATATTTGTCACTGGCAAAACAAACAAGATTAAGTTTTCCTACTAGTTCCATTTCATTTGATAATTCATGTTGACATTTAGGGAAGTTTTTCTCAGCAATCTTTTAGTGTTGCACGTTTCTTTTTTACTATTGTGAATGATTTTTCAAGATGTACTTGGGTATACCTCATACATTTTAAGTTTGATACAAAGTATTATTTAAAATCCTTTTTTGCCATGGTAAAAACCTAATTCTATTATGAGATAAAACATGTATTTTCTGGTGAAGGGGACTTGTTTATTCCTTAAATTCAACAAGTTCGTTCTGACAATGGCACTGAATTTTTGTCAAGTGAAATACAAGATTTCTTTTCTAAAAATGGCATCATTCATCAACACAGTTATGTGTCCACGCCCCAACAAAATGGTGTTATAGAGCGGAAACACCAGCTCCTCTTAAAGGTTGCTCTGGCATTAAGATTCTAGGCAAGCCTACCTCTTTCTTTTTGAGGAGAATGCATACTCACTGCTGCCTATTTAATTAATAAAACTCCCACACCCTTATTACAAAACAAATCACCAAATGAGGTGTTGTTTCGTGAGCCACTTGTTTATTCTCACCTTCGTGTTTTTAGTTGCCTAGTTTTTGCTGATAACGCTCACATCAAACACAAGTTTGATCAACGCGCCAAACCCGAAGTCTTTGTTGGATATATTTATGCCCAGAAAGGATACTATAATACCCGGGTATCACAAATACTGAATATATGATATCAAAAGCAAAAGAATTTATGTGTCCAGAGATGTTGTTTTTCGTGAAGCTATATTTCCTTTCCACGATGTTACTTCAATTTCTAAGCTCTCACCAGTCATCCCCCCACCTATTGAGAATCATCCACAATATAATTATGCACCCCCACCCTCAACTACACCCACTACAAAAAATCCAACTTCCCTTCTAATGGAATTACCTCAGGATCAAACAGAGCATCCTCCCATTAGTCAAACATACCATAGAAAAAGATCTGTTCTAACTTGTTGACATTCAATCAAATCAGCCAATGCCTTCATCTCAAGGAGACACTCTTCGTATCACCATTCCTCCACCTGCCATTCATTCCACTCGAGAAAGATGTAAACCGACCTACCTTTAAGATTATCATTGTTTGACAGTCACTAAAGTCATTCTCCTAAGCAATCAAGGTCCCATACTTACGTGATACTATGACCGCAAAACTTGCTGCCCTTGAAAACAACTACACATGGAGCCTCACTCTTTTACCACCCAATAAGAAACCTATTGGGTGTAAATGGGTTTATAAAATCAAGTATCACTCTCATAGCAGCATTGAAAGATATAAAGCCTACTTAGATGCCAAGGGCTTCACACAAGTTGAAGGGCTTGATTACCATGACACCTTGCCCCCGTCGCCAAGCTTGTTACTGTACAAGCTCTTCTAACGATTACTTCTGTTAAAAAATGGTCTCTCCATCAACTTGATGTGAACAACGTATTTTTTTATGGTGATTTGGATGAAGAAGTGTAAATGAATCTTCCACCTGGTTTTACTTCATAGGGGGAGACTCGAGTTTGTAAACTACATAAATCTCTCTGTGGTTTGAAGCAGGCTCCATGCCAATGGTTTACAAAGTTCTATCACACTCTTCATGATGTTGGATTCTCCCAATCACGAGTAGATTACTCTTTGTTTACCTGGATCACAAGACAATGTTCTACTTTTGTCTTGGCGTATGTCAATGACATCATCGTTACTGGTAATGACTTATATGCAATTCAGCAATTGAAACACTTTCTTGCACAAAAATTTTTCATTAAAGACCTTGGGCGACAGAAATATTTTCTTGGAATTGAGGTTACGAGTTCCCAGCGACGCATTTTTTTATCCCAATGAAAATATACATTGGATATCCTTAAAGATGCAGGATTACTTGGTGCTAAGCCTTCTGCCACTCCCATGGAACAACACCTTCATTTGACTCCTACTGATAGGGGTGTACACGGTCCGGTTTGGACTGGATTAGGAGTATTTTGGGACTGTAGGACCAAAAGGGGGGTGAATTGGTTTTACTTAAACTTCTTCTTCTAGATCAACAAAACCAATCAAACACAAATTAGGCACATAACACAGGATATACAAGGAAATCCTTTTAATAGGGAAAAACCTTGGTTCTTGGCCTCAGCCAATAAAAGTATTCACTAGTTGTATGTATCTTGTTACATACTCAGCTATCTCACTCTCTGTACACCCTTGTACCAAAATAGGCAATAGTTTTCACAACCAATACACACACACTAGGTTACCACTATGCTCAAAGACACTCCCCCAGTCCTAAGCAACCTTGCTTTGACACTAAAGCTCTCAATAGCTTAAACAACAATGGGGTGAGGTATCAAAGCCTCACTACCATTTTCAATAAGGTGTCAACATACCACTTATCACAACACCACAGGATTAGATCGAATACATAGTTTTAAGAACTCAATAAGGTGAAACCCTAGTTTCACAATTCTACACAAGAAGAATTTAATTGTCAACACACAATACAACTTCACTTGATGATCAAACTAGGTTCCCAAAGTCTTGAATCAGCCAAATACACTTGCTTATATATAGAACATAATTACAAAAGCAAGATTAACCAATGATAGCTCCCGAAAGGCTAAAACCCTAGAACACTGTGACTTCAGAAATGACCTGCACTTGATGCTTATAGCCTTGATATCTTCATACACATTTACTCCATAAAATACAGCAATGAATGAAACAAGATGCAATAATTTCAGTTCACAAAGGCGAAAACCCTAAACTTGAGGTTATAATAGTTTCTTCACAATGTGACTTGTATTCAGCCCTGTAAATGCCTCCCACAGTCATGTATCAATAGAATATACTTTCTTAAACGATAAAAAGAATTCAGATAGCAAGATATGACCCTTTCACTTCACAAATAGCCTTAGTCACACCAAACCTTAGCTTTCAAGCTTTCAAAGGTATAATTGTAATTCAGCTTCAAGGGCACCCCAAATTATACTCCCCTAGTATTCAATAGGCCAAATACCCTTCCTTAAATGATTGGAACAAATTAAGAAGTAAGTATACACTTGTATAAGCTCACAGCAGCCACTTTCAGGGTTATAACACTGATTTTCAGTTTCACCAAACACAGCCTTAAGATAGTTCAGTTTTTCACCCACCAATGGCTCTCTCAGCTTGAGTATTATAGATTATACGTGTTCAATAGCTAGGAAAAGATATGAAGACAAGAACATAGCTATGCAACATAAAATAGTAGCAAAATAAAAGCTCACAGCAGGTGTATTTTGGTGTACCTATAGCTTTCTATTTTCAGGGGCAATATTGTTAATTCGTGGCTAAATCTTCTTGATTAGAGTCCTCATAATAATATTTCAGCATATAAATCATACTCCAGTCATTACTTCATAGATTATATCAATCAAACAACAATTTACAGTTCAAAGAAGGCTTCACAGGTCAGATTTGGTAGCAGCACTGTCTTGAGGGTAATCTTACTCTGGACTTCGACTCCCACAAATGTATGTTAACTGTATGAATATGCTCAGATGGATAGAACAGTAATCACAGCAATATATTTCAATTTCAATACTCAAAGCAGACTTGAAAATATGTTTAAACACAGGCTCACGAGGTTCACAATATCAAATACTGACAAGACCCTTCCTCAAGCTAAATATCAACTTGGACTGTCTCAAATCAACAATCTAGAAATGCTCAGATGATGGATAGTTGGTATATAGCATGATTTCAACATGATAAGTTCAGTTTTCAAGCTTAAACCAGAAAATAAAGCTTATTTAGGGTTTGAGGTATGAAAGATTATACCAGCTATAGTATGAAGTACAAAACACCTTCAGCAGTTGTAGTTCACCAAAATATGTTTGCTTAAGCCTTGTCTTAGCTCTTGAAGCAACCACAGCAACTTTGGCCCTCATTAACCTCCCTTTGAACAAGAAAAATAGCTATAGCCAGCCCTTTTCTTCATCTTCAAATTATAAACATTTACTAGTGCATTTCACTAAATAAATTTAGCCCTCTTGACACAATAATCTCTCAAGAAAAATGTCTTCATTTGACATCTCGAGAGTTCTTTCTTTTCAGCTCAGTTTTTAGCCCTTTGGCTTTTTAGAAGAGGCTTAAAAGAGGTTGGCTGCCATCACATTGTTTTTATAGTCTCAAAACACGTAACTCTAGTGAGGATAAGGCTAAGATATCATGAACCAATCAGGTTATAAGGTATTTTTTGGAAATTACAAGGTGTGTGTGGACTACTTCTCCTTGACAAACCCTCATTGGCCTTATATACACACATACACCTATTTTTTTCAGCCAAGAATTAAATATCAAGTCCTTACATTCTCACAGCAGGACCACTGTGCACGTGTCTGCCTTATGATCATCACAGTATATCATATACATATATATATATGTATGCACATTGAATTACCATGACTGCCTTTGAGACTACATATGTCACACATTGTTTTGCAGCCATAAATAAGTCCTTAGAATTTTATCACTTGGCTCTAATACACAATGCACCATCTCAGGCAAATATAAGCTGACCTTAAACATATGTAGAATGACAATTGCCCCTTGAGTCCTTGTGGTTACCAAACAGCCCTTAGTAGATAAAATATTGAATAACTTGTTCTTTTGACATTGAAAGAGCAAAACCAATAGAACAAATAATCTCCCCCTTTTGCCTTTTAATGTCAAAAACCCTAAAGCTTCCAAACACTCACTTCAAGCTTCAATTCTCCCCCTTTTGAGATTGAAAGACAAACGGACATAAGGACAAAAAATTGAGAAATGTTGTAATATCTTCAGACTTGAACCATGATCTCACAGCTTTAACTCAGTAAATAAACATTTTTCAAATGAATAATCAAGCTGTTTAAGCAGGTGGGGAAAAATGTGGGACAATGTAAATTTATTTCAATGACAAAACAACTCACTGCAGGTTTAGTTCTGCTGCTACTTTGATACTTCTATTCGAAGGGTAAAACAAGTATTTTGTAGTGTTTTAGGCCTGGATAATGCTCTGACACACTTGAATCAACTTCACACTTAAACCCAGATGTCAAGTACATTAATAGGTATATTAAAGTCAGCCCCAAAAATTGATCACAGCATGTTTCTGCAGAATAACTTTTGACTTGCAGCAATAATAATACACAGACACTGTAACATCTCTGTTCAACTTAAATCACAACACTTTTAACTTCCAAACATTACTCTACACTTGTTCAACATGTTAGATTTAAGAACTAAGCAAGATATTAAAGTTCAAAGTAGGTTTCAGAAGATAACATCACACAACAGGCTATTTTAACCTGAAAACATCAGCACCTAATTCCAAGGGCAAATCTGGAATTTTGACTATACTTAGGACATGTTTAGATTCTCACAATCTTGTATGAGCTTTATACTTAGGTTCTAATATATATCACAATGATAGAACCATGATTTCTCGGATTGGTTCTCAAATCTTAGCAAACAAGGTTGGAAACCTTAGTGAACTGTGGTTTATAAGGTCAATATAGAAACCTGCCAATTTTCTGAGTTGAATCCTCCTTTAACAACTTCAAATCATCAATTTAATCTTGTCTAGATGTTAACCATAAGTTTCATAGCAACTTAAAGAAACTAATTCATCACAGCAGCAAGTTCATCACAAAATACTCAAATATTAAGCTCTGAGGTAAGATTTATGTATTTGTGTGAATTTGTGGAAATACCTGATTTCTGCAGATGTAAATAAGTGTGTTTGAATTGTTTCAATCTTCACACAGCTCCTCCAGCCTCAAGAACAAAATTTGACCCCTTAAACCAGCTTTGACAGTAGCTTCATTGCACTAGCTACATTAATTCTTTACAGGTCTTCATTGACTGAATACAACACCACGTATATTTAGATTTTTTCATTCATGAATTTAGGTTTCCCAACATTAATTCAACACTATGCATGCCATTAGATGATGAGCAAATATGGAACAGCATAAGTAATGAACTTCAACACTCATAAAACATATTTTCTGTAGAAAATCCTACGTTCATTGATTCAATAAACCAAAATGTGATGCAGTCACATCTCTGAAGGAGTATCAAGTACAATATCTTCTTGACAAGCTTAAGAATCAAGATAAAACCTAATAGTGGAATAAAATAGCAAAGCAGCACCACATGACATTCAATAATCAAGAAGAGTCTTGTCTCTAAGAGGAGGAGGCCTTGTAAAGCTGTGAAGCTGACAAACATAGAATACACAATGATCATGGAATCCCTTGTCTCTGAGAGGAAGTGGTTTTGTAAAGCTTTGAAGTTTGCAGCTAATGACAAGGTGAAAACTGTTTGAACTTTCCATGTTAGAATGATCTTGAGTATCAAGTTGTGTAACACCTTGAATCACTTCAACCTTAGAAATCCTTAAATAATTTCTAGTGTAAGGGTTTTCAGCTTGTGACAATCTTAATATTCCTTCACCACCACATTGAGTTGTAGCCAACCGCTGCCGAATCAACTTAATCTTCTCTGTAGTCTCAAAGACAATATCGGGACCTAAGGCAATTGTATCACCTACCTCGGTCCAACAAATTGGAGATCTGCAAGGTTTGCCATACAATGCCTCAAAAGGTGCCATGCCAATACTGGTCTGGTAACTGTTGTTGTAGGCAAACTCAACCAAAGGTAGGTAGTCTTCCCAACTACCCCTAAAATCCAAAATGTAAGCCCGTAGCATATCCTCCAATATCTGAATGGTACGCTCCAACTGACCATCAGTCTGAGGATGGAATGCCGTGCTAAAGTGAAGCCCCGTGTCAAGAGCCTCCTGAAAACTCTGCCAAAAGTGAGACGTGAACCTGGGATCCCTATCCGAAACAATGGATACTGGAACCCCGTGAAGCCTGACAATCTGCCCCACATACAATCCACTAAGTCTCTCTGCATCATCCGTCACTGCGATAGGCAGAAAGTGAGCCGTCTTAGTCAATCTATCAATAATGACCCAAACGGCATCATTCCCTGCCTTGGATCTCAGAAGTCCCGTCACGAAATCCATAGTGATGTGCTCCCACTTCCACTCTGCCACTGGTAGTGGTTGCAACAAACCTACCGGTCTCTGATGCTCTGCCTTCACTTGCTGACAAGTAAGGCATTTAGCCACGAACTGAGAAACATCCCGTTTCATACCCTTCCACCAAAACTGTCTCCGCAAATTGTGATACATCTTCGTACCACCTGGATGAACTACAAGTCGAGAATGGTGAAAATCCCAAAGAACATCGTTATGACATGACAAAGGGACCAACATTCTCCCTCTGTACCTGAGACCACTGTCTGAATGCAAGGTCCAACCCTCTACATTCCCGCTGCCTGAAATCTGATCGTGGATGGACTTTATCTCCCTATCCTCCTGCTGTGCCTCAATAACTCTGCTAACAAGAGCCGGTTGAGCTACAAGGCTAAATAAAATAGCCGGTGAAACATCCTCATACAACTGCAAACCAAGATCTGCAAGCTCTTCTAGCATCTTCCATCTGTGAATGGAAATGCTAGCAAGAGTACCCCGTGACTTCCTACTCAATGCATCGGCCACCACATTGGCTTTCCCCAGATGATACTGCAACACAAAATCATAGTCCTCCATGAACTCAACCCATCTGTGCTGTCTCAAATTTAAATCCTTCTAAGAGAGGAGATATTTGAGACTCTTGTGATCGGAGAAAACCTTAAACTTCTCCCCATACAAATAGCATCTCCACCCATTCAAGGCAAAGATAACCACTGCTAACTCCAAATTATGTGTCGGATAGTTTAACTCTTGAGTCTTCAACTGTCGAGACCCATAAGCAACAACTCGTTCTGTCTGCATCAAGACACAACCCAAACCTTCTCCCGAAGCATCACAATAGACCACGTAACCCAAACCACGTTCAGGTATGATCAAAACTGGAGCTGATGTCAACCTGACCTTCAACTCCTGAAAAGCAAAATCATAAGCCTTATTCCGTATAAACTTGACCCCTTTGCGAGTAAGTCGAGTCATAGGTGCCGCTAAATGAGAGAAATCCCGAACAAATCTCGTGTAATAGCCAGCTAGGCTAAGAAAACTTCGAACTTCAAACACTGTCTTCGGATGCTCCTAATCCATCATAGACTCAATCTTCGATGGATCCACTGCAACACCACCCCCTGACATAACATGTCCAAGGAACTTCATCTCTGGTAGCCAAAATTCGCATTTCTCAAACTTGGCATACAATTGGTTATCCCTAAGGATCTGTAAAACTGCTCTCAGGTAATACTCATGCTCCTTTCTCGAAGCTGAGTATACGAGAATGTCATCAACGAACACCACCACAAATTTGTCAAGATAGTCACTGAATACACGGTTCATCAAATCCATAAAAGCTACTAGAGCATTAGTCAAACCAAATGGCATCACCAAAAACTCATAATGGCTATAACGTGTACGAAAAGCGGTCTTGGATATATCCTCATCCTTAACCCTCAACTGATAGTAACCTGATCTCAAATCAATCTTCGAAAAGCATGTCGCTCCCTTCAACTGATCAAATAAGTCATTAATCCTAGGCAAAGGATACGTGTTCTTGATCGTAGCTTGATTCAACTTGCGATAATCGATGCAAAGTCTCAAAAACTCATCTTTCTTCTTCGCAAAAAGAACTGGTGCTCCCCATGGTGAAGCACTAGGACGAATAAAGCCCTTAGCTTTCAAATCATCCAACTGACCTTTTAACTCATCAAGCTCTGCCGGTGCCATACGGTACGGTGCCATAGAGATGGGTGCCGTGCCGGGAATGACATCGATGGCAAAAACAACTTCCCTTAAAGGAGGTAACTCCGTTAGCTCCTCTGGAAAGACATCAACAAAATCCTCAACAACTGCCGGAAAAACACGTCCTAAACTGTTATCCTCGTCAACTAGCAAACTAGCCAAGTAAGATCTGTGGCGACTCCAGTCACCAATGCTGAAAACCATAGCCGGGTGGGAATCACTCTGATCTCCCACAAAATGGAAATAATCACCCTTGGGAGTGCAAACAGACACCCTCCCGTGGAAGCAATCGATTATAGCCCGGAAGAATGATAACCAATCCATCCCAAGAATGACGTCAAAACCCGTCATGTCGAGAACAATAAAATCGAACTCCAAAGTTCGTCCAGCTATCTCAATAGCATAACCCCGACAAACACAATCCAAAGACACTGGACCCTCTACTGGTGTGTCAACACAGAGAAAACCGTCCCGAAGTGTGACCTCCAGATCCAATGAATGTGCAAATGATGCAGCAATGGATGAAAGAACGAAATGCATACAAAAAGGAAGGCTCAAATGAAAAACTGAATAGAGGAAAGGTACCTCGGTCAGTCGAAATCCCTGCGGAAGCATCCGCCTATGGGAGAGAAACAACCATGCATGCCTTGGCCTGCAGCTTTAGACACCCCCTCTTGAAGTGGCCCTGTTGCTTACAGTAGTTGCAAGTCCCGTGGGCAATGAGGCCTGATGTGCCCTGGCTGATGGCAATGGTGACACACTATTTCACGATTGAACCCTGCTATCAAAGGAACTGTGATCGTAGGACAAATCTGCTATGATGGTCCCCGTAGCCATCTTTGTCTGCACCCCTAAAGATGAAGCCTCATCCTCACATCGCTTCCTAGACTCCTTAACCCATACTACATCTAAAGCCTCTGGCCCGACGAGTACAGCTCGCTGAATTATATCCTCGTAAGTCCTTAAGTCTGGGAGTGAAGACTGTGGCCTGACCTCAAGCTGTAAGCCATCTCGAAGTCCCCTAAGATACTCTAAAGCCTCAGAGACTACTGGTGCAGGTGCCAGATTTTGCACCCCTACTACCTGCCTGCGTATTAATTCCTGTAGGGATTTAGCAATCCTCTGATTGATTCTCTGAGCCACTCGCTCCTCGTAAGTTGGTACCCGCGGCGGATCAGTATCCGTGCCACGAACTGGAATCCTGGGCCTTCCCGGACCCCGTGTGAACTCGGTGTCAGCCACCTGCTCCTGAATGCCCTGACGCGAAGACTCTCTACGCATGACAACCATGATGCTAAACGTATAAAAGAAAGGAAGCCAACAATAACACAAGTTATTATGACTAAATGCAACTCATACTATGAATGCAATGAAGCAAGAAGCAAGACTAGGTATGCAACTTACTGTCATGCTAAAGCAATTAACAAAAGCTTCTTAAATAGTTAAGCACTTAAATAGATAAGCATACATGTCGAACAAAGGTAATCTTAACCACATAGGCATATAAGCATAAAGACATGTCATACTACTAAGCATGTTATCAGGAAACATCTAAACATGTTATAAAATCAAAGCATGTTATTAAAAGCATGTGAACGCATCAAAGTACATCAACAAAAGTATGATATGTACCTAAAACCCATTGTCCTAAGGTGTTCAAACCTAGAAGCTCTGATACCACTTGTGACGGCCCAAGGTTTTTCAACCCGGTGCGTCAGTGATGAACCGAAAGATGACCCGATAACGGATCCGAATTGCGAAAGGAAAAGATGAAACGACATCCCTAGGGACACAACATGTCTCTAGGACACCAAAGACACCCTCAATGAGATCATCGAACCCAAAGAAAACAAATGTGGAAACAAGATTTCAAAAATGGACAAAAAGGAACCTAAGGGTAAAATGATCATTTTCGTCCTAAAAGAGAGTACTACCAAGCACACCGTTGGAAAGAAAACAAAAAATAAATGAATTTAGACTCAAGAATCACTTGATTAAAAGTCCGGACGGCAAAGATATCAAGTCTTGAAGTCGTAGGAAGAAAAGCCCTATCCCGGTTCGAACTAAAAACTGACACCCCTCCACTAAAACTTGAATAACTTGAGCTACCAAAGGAATCGTAAACTCTAATTGGTACTATTGGAAAGCTTATTTCGATGTGGTCAGTTTAGACTCAAGAATGGACCAATTCGGAGTTAAAACGAGGAAGATATGATAACTTGAAGTTGGAAGTGTAGTGCTGAACCAAGACACATAAACACACCCTATGAACAGTACTTCGAGCACTCAAACAAGGACTTTGAGTGCTTGAACAATACATGCCTGAGGCTAAAACTTTCTGCCCAAACTTCGAGCGCTCGAACTCCCTTTTAGAGCGCTCAAACTCCTGTAGCTGCACCTGAAATGCAACCTTGAAATACAATTTTGAGAACTTTCTGGGTCTTTTTTGGAAAAAAATTGTGAAGTAACCCCCCTTAAAATCATGTTTTCTGGTCAACCATATTAAGACCAACATTTATTTTTCAAGCGAAATATCAAAAATGCCCTTGAGGTCTGATTTAACAAAAATATGCAAATGAATGCTACTCTAAGTATTCATTTCATCAAGAATGGTGTTGTGTGCCAAAGTGAGCATGCACACATATGTAAAATGAGTAAATACACATGTTACAATAGCCCATGGTCACATAACATGTCATATACAAAAATACAACCTGTCAAACCTCGAATTCTCATTATTTCATAAGACAACTATGGGATTAAACTAGCAAACATGTGATATAAATGTACATGGCACTTGGCCTCATGTTATGCATACAAAATAGACATCTTCAAGTGTTCTTAGATATACATTACACATCAAGGAAGCCATCTTAGCTTCTACAATACCATACATCCATGGTATACAAAATTTAACATCCAGAAAGGAAGGCATACTAAATAAGTGCATGCTAATATACAAAAATGCTTCAACTAGCTCAAAAGCTTCTAAGGATGATGAGCATCCACGAACATGGTCTCTTTACCTGAAAAACATCCCAAACCACTAGGGTGAGTAATCAAGTTACTCGTAGGAGAAACATATGCGTATACCCTAAAGTTTCAATATCATTACGAGATCAATATAGACGAATACAAGGGAGCATTCCACTTAATGTCTATGTTTAAGGTGTGCTAAGGGATCATCTTAAGCTAATTTAAATGATTCTTAAATAACACATAACAATGTCAATGTACTTAACAACATCAATTCGCAATCAACCAAAAGTTATAAGTTACAATTAAACATTGGTTGTCAACTTGAAATTTAATGCGAAATCACATAATGGAAAACTTGGACATCTCATCTTGGACTAAACCAAGATCAATATGGTTATTCCGGGCATTAACCCGCTGGGAAGACCACCCTAGTGCGCACTATCTCAATTGGGGAGAACTCATACATCCCGTACTAAAGCCAAACTTTAGCCATGTCACTTGTAACACAATGTCCCAAGAGAATCCAAAATATATCAAGTTCAAAACTTATATATCATAATTTAAGGCATATAAATCACCTTCCATGCACAAGTATCTTTGAAACCACACAAACCATGTCTTAGGGTTCCGAATCTATATGGCATAATAAATGACAAGTTCTTAACATGATATAATGTGCAATATAATACCACAACTCATCAATTTAAACCATGTCTCAACAATAAGCTTTATATACTAGATTACAACATTTATAGTATTAAGCTTCTAAAATAATTACAATCACCAATAGTAATCAACTTGAATGTAGAATTATCATCACAATAGTATAGTAATTCAAATCAATAAGAGTTATATACAACATCAATAATCCTACACAAGATACATACACAATATACATGCTTAAATCAAATAAACCCTAAGTCAATCATAAGGATTTCCTATAATATGCAAGACTATCATATTAGAAGCATGTACACAATATATATTAAACCCCAAAGGATTATAAAACACTTAAAATATAAACATACTACCACCCCTACCTCAATAGAGAATTGAATCTCTATAATCCAAGCAACCAAGCACTAAATGAAAAACAAGCTTAGGGTTAATGAAGAGGAGAATGAGAGGAAACTTTTACTAGCTAAGGTTCTTAGTCTAAGATAAATGGAAGAGCACCAAAATTGAAGAAGAAAGCTATTAACCAAGCTTTTCTCCAATGGTGGCTAGGTTAGAACTTTGAAGAACTAAGGAAAATGAAGAGGATAAGTGAAAAATGGTGAGTGGAAGGGCTAGAGATCTTCCACTCACTATGTGCTCTTACACTACCTCTCACATACACACAATGCAAGACTAGATCATGGCCTTACACTTGTCACTAATCCAATGCCTCTTCCAAGACTTAATCCTAAGCTTACACTTGTCAACAA
Source organism: Cornus florida (assembly GCF_030987335.1). NCBI lineage: Eukaryota > Viridiplantae > Streptophyta > Magnoliopsida > Cornales > Cornaceae > Cornus > Cornus florida. The sequence continues at coordinate 47,154,101 of NW_026775577.1, read as the reverse complement.
TCCAATGGTTACATGTGCACCAATCTAAGGTCAACACATGGATGAATCTCCACCCACCAAATGTCAAGAGGTCATGGTGCCAAGTCTCTTCACCTAAATGCCAACAAATGGCTCCATAAGAGTGTGACACTTGTCACACTTTCCAAAAAATGCAAAATGGTCCTTTTTCAAAATATCTTCTAAAATAAATTGCAAAAAGGTCCCCCAAACGAAAAATAATAATTTTACATAATTACACTAAAATCCCAAAAGTTATGAATAATTACACTAAAGTATGCATTCATGCCCTTTATGAAAAATAAAAGCAACTAGCATGCTTTTCAATAAAAGTGAAAATACCAATGTCATGGAAATCAAGTATCATGAATGCATGCAAAACCGGAATCAAATCTGAACATCCGAAGTGAGGTTAAGCAAGGAAAAACGATAAACGAGTAAAAGACGAAATAAGAAAGAAAAAAAATGAAAAAAAAAATCACCGGAAATGGAAAAGGAGGAAAAAGACTCGGGTCATTACATTCGGGGTCCACTAAATGGATTCCCGAGTTGTAATGATATTAAAGATTTTTGGATATTTCATTTGGATGATTAATTATTTATTGCATTGATAATTTATTATTTAGTTTCTTTTCTGCTATTTATTTTTTCTTAGTTATTTCTTTTGTAATCTAATGCTTGTTTAAATATTAATTGTTTGATATCCCTTATATTCTGTGCTCGGACTTGATCACCCGTGGCTCTAGAATCGAAAGGTTTCATAGTTGGTATCAGAGCACTCCTGGTTCAAGTGTCTCTAGGGATCTATCGTTTTTAGACTTCCGCGTAGTGTATTCTCTTATGTAGAGCTTAAGTTTAGGATTCATTGTATTATTTTATGGTCTACTTAAATCATACTGATGTTTGTCTTTCTATGTTAATAGAATGGTTAACGCTAGAAGAAGACGGGACAATCAGAGATATAGGCAGTGAAGAGGAGCTGCACGTGATGAGCACTGAAAAGTACACTTTTAAACCCCTTAAGCTTGAGTATTCTAGGACCTTTATCTATCTTATTTACCCGCTTTAGTACTTATTTGTGTTTTTGTCTATTTCAGGTCAATAATGTTAAAATGGGCTAAAAATGGTTTCTTAAGGCCTTTTTGGAGTCAAACTAAGTCTTGGAGAGGATTCGGAGCAAAAGGAGGCTGATTTGGAGCAAAAAGAGGCTGATCCTGAAAAGCTGCCAAGTCTGATCGATCTAACTTTTTCTCTGATCGACAACTTCTCTAATCGATCCAACTTTTTCTCTGATCGATCGAACATTGCTGGTAGCGAGCTGTTTTATTCCCGTGCGCGCCCAAAAGTCCACCAACCACATAGTAAGGGATTAGATATTTTTGGGGCTATATTCCTGACTTAATGACTAAGAAAAGGACCTTCTATATAAAGAAAAGAGACCCATTTGTAAAGGAGCTTTTTATCATTTTATTTTTTATATTGTATTTTTTATTTTTCTCTCTAGCAAAGTTAGAGATTAGGGTTAGAAGAAAAGAGGGAAGTGGAGGCACATCTCAAGATCCATCTCTAGACCACAATCTCTCTCCATCTCTAGAGCTTCAAAGAAGAAGAAGAAGAAGAGGAAGAAGAAGATGGAGCCATATTTGGAGCTTGATTCTATGATCACATCCACCTTCTCCATGATTGGCTAGATCTACACTTAGGGCTTGGATGAGCCCTAAGTCTTGTGTAATCTAAATCCTTGTATTTCTATTTTTGGGGATTTATATATATTGTTGTGATTAGTGTTCTAGCCTTGTGAATTTAATGAATCTTAGTATATTTCTATGATTTCTATGATTTAATTATTCCTGTTAATTCTCTAGTTTATTTACATGTCTATGTGTGATTAAATTGGAAATTATTTCTTACATGATTCATATGGATTAATTCTTTCTATTGATTCTCTATTTGATTACATGTTGTCTTATATGTGATCATTTGGGAGTTAATCTCTACACTAGATCCTCTATATTAGTTGCATGTCTATGTGTGATTAATTAAGGATTTACTGATGGCTAAGCATGGGTTTTAATTGAATGGGTTTATCAATTAATTTGATGGTTTATACTTATGCTTGATGGGTTGTTCTACAATTTAATTCATGCTTGTAGGTAGGTAGACAATCTATGCTTGCTTAGATATTCCATGGCTTATTATTGCAAATTTCATGATTCTTTAGATTGATGTGTGCTACAATTGTTGCTACTTAGATGGGTCATGCTTAAAATTGATGGGTTATGCTATAATTAGTTTAGGTAGACAATTCATGCATAAATTAGATGGTCCATGCTTAATATTGCAATTGGTAGTCGCATTTTGTTCACAACAATATATTCCCCATTAATGGAAAGCAAGTGGTTAATTACACGAGCTTGGTTGTGATTCCAACACCCTAAATCCTCTCTTCATATCTCTTAAATCCCTATCTTAACTTAGTTTATTTTAATTGCATTTTAATTTCATTACACCTTAGTTTAATCAAACCAATCTCTATCTTTTGCAATCTTGTGATACGCTAGAGTTGAAGTTAAATTCCAACACGTATAATCCTTTGGGACGATCCCTACTCACTCTTACTACGTTAGTAGTAGTTTTAGTAGTGGTTTTTATAAATTTAAACTTGACCCAAAATGCTTTTCTTGAACCGCACATTCACTACATCAATTTGGCGTGTAGAAACGGCCTCTCCGTCAAATTTTGGCGCCGTTGCCGGGGATTAACGGTTTTGTTGGAATTAAACTAGACAATAGTGTTCATTTGATTGCTTCTATTTTTATTTTATTTTTCATTGTATATTCTTTTCTCTTGTTCTCATTATTATTTGTTCAATTAGGTACTTGACTGTAAGGAAGGCAAACTTTGGAACTTGAAGCATTAATTGGAGGTTAAAGCTAATATTAAAATTTGGAGTTGAAGTGCTAAAGGACCGTGTGGGCAATTCTTGGAGCTCTTGTATTTTAATTGTTTCACTTCTTTGCATGCTTGTGATAGCCCTTGTTGAGGCTTATTTCATTACTAAATTTTAAGTCCAAGCATAGGCCCTTGTTGAGGCCGTTATTTGTTGCATTTGGGTTTTAATTGTGAACAGAGGAATTGTTTGATCCAAGTTTGGGGGGGAATTATATCCCTTCACCTTATGTTCCTCCATCATATTTTAATCCTTTTGAGATTGAGTCCAATTCATTTCATGCATCATCTTATTATGGACTTGATCACTCATTTAATCTTTCTTGTGACTATTAAACCCCCCCTCCCCCCCCCCCCCCCCCCCCCACAATTTTATGAAGAACCAAATCCACTACCTTCTAGGTACTCACCCGGATTTAAAGAAAAAGTGTTAGCTTTACTTGATGTGCATATTTCACAAGCTCCACTTATTAATTCTCATTCTCAAACTTTAGCCAAGTTAGAAGCTCAAGTTGAGCAATTGCAAGTACTCTTTCTCATCAAGAGGAGGAGGAAGAGGCAAATGAAAAAATGGCAAGAATTTCAATGTATATAGATGAGGATGATGAGAGTGAAGAGTATGAAGCAAGTGAGCTAATACCTAGCACTTTATCTTGTATAGAGGAGGAAGTGGCAAGTGAGTTAGTAGCCAATCCAATAGAGCATAACATGATTAATGAGGACTTTCCTTGTTTTGATTATGATTTTATCTATGACTTTGCTACTCTAGAGAGTGGGGAGGTGTTGACCACACTTGACGTAGGAGAGGAGGAGGAGGAACTCGTTGAAGAGGGCCTTCCTTCTATTATCTCTAATGACCCTCTTGAGACTTGTCTTTTTGAAATGTATAAAAATTGTGGTTTTAACCTTGAAAGCTCTAAAAATGAAATAAACTCTCTAATGGACTCCTTAGCTTACTTGGAAGGTGAGGAGATGGTTATTTTTGAGGAGGAGAAGAGGGATGACGAGAAGATGTTTCCTGACATTCCAAATGAGTCTTTGAAAGACAATGCCTCACAAATTATCAAAATGAATAATCATTTGAATGTGTTTCAAGAACACAAAAATGAGGCAAGCATAACCATGATTGATTTTGTTTTCAAGACCGTGGATGAAAGGAACAATATCATCTATTTTATTTCTTTTCAAGTCATTCTTTTAGAGGATGATTTTCTTGTTGTAAGTGGGACATTAAATGAGAAAATGGAAAAGAGGATCAATAAGGATGTTTCATAACTAGTTTTTGATTTATTTGATTAGTGAGTTGACCCAACGTCTTGCTAGAGACGTTAAACACAAGTATTCGTAGAGTTTCACAACTTTATCCCTCCCTCATTTCTTTTTGTTTTTCATTTCTTGCGACGTTTAGATATTTATTTTGGGTTCATATACACTATGAGGAACTGTAATAAGGATTGCATGAGCTTTGATGTCATAATTGAGCATTTTGCATAAGTTCGATCGATCTCAAATGAGAGTTCGATCGATCGAATTTCATTCATGCAACAAACCTGCATCCAAATCACTCTCTGTCTCATCGATCTAAGAAAATCTTCAGATCTCAGTTCTCAGTTAGATCGATTAGATGACCTTCGATCGATTCAAGTATCAAGTTTGATTGATCTTGAGTTTCAATACTTAGAAAAATTTTGAGCCTGCATCTATCTGCATATTTCAGCTCTCTGTCCCATCGATCGAAAATATTTCACGATCGATCTGAAGTTCTTCGATCGATCCAACTTCATTATTGGATCGATCTTAAGTTTCAACACTTAGAAAATTTTTGAACCCAAAAACCTGCATATTTCACCTCTCTGTCAGATCGATCGAGCATTTTGTCAGATCGATCGAATAACTCTCCAGGTTTTGAAAATTTATTTTTACTTTTACTTTTATTTTTATTTTTTTTTATATTTCAAAAATCCCAAAAATATTTCTTTTATTTTTATTTTTCATTAAAAAAAAAATCCAAAAATATTTTGTTTAACTTTAATTTTAAATTTTTCCTAATTTTTAATTTTTAATTTTGAAAAATAAATAAATAAATAAGTAAATAAAATTTTTCTTTGCATTCCTTATTTCCTTGCATTTTCATTCCTTGCATGTTTATTTGTTTTATTTTTGTGCATGTGTACATACTTGTTATGTCATAAATTTAAAAAAAAAAAAAAAAAAAAAAACATGAAAAACAAAAAGTAAGAAAATTTTGTATATACTTGCATTGTACATATTGTTTTTCATTTCTTACATTGCACATATTCTTTCATTGCATTTTACCTTCTTTATTTTTCTTTTTATATTTTGTTCATGCATTTTACTCTTCGTTTTTCTTGCATTTTGTATATACTTACTTTCATTAAATGAAAAAAAAAAAAAAAAAAAAAAAAAAATCACCATTGTGCCCTTATGTGTAGTCATGCATACTTTATGCTTTAGTTAGGGCTTGATCTCATATCTCTCTTTCATATTGTACTATATTGTCTTAGAATGCACGATTTGATTATTCTTATCCCATTTGATATTTGATTTGAGTTTGCTAGTGTGGTTATTCAAATAGGTTGTTGATTCCAAGTTAGGGGGAGACCCTTTTCATATTGGATCATAGCCGGGCTTCATGTTTTCACCACCATGGTATACTCTTTTCATCTTTTCCATTGTTCTCATTGCACATTGAGGACAATGTGCAGTTTAAGTTTAGGGGTAAGGTGTCTTTGTCGCATTCTACTTAAAGTTGAACTTTAAATGCATGATTGAGATTTGAGATCAATGTTTGCGATGATTTTGATCTTTTGAGGACTATATTGCTTAGAATTTAAAAATTGCATGACTTGAGAGTCCAATACTCCTTGTATGCCTTGTGGAAACCATTTAGGAGTAAATTTTTCGAAAGATTGATATCTTGCTTGCACTTGTGGTCCACATCATCTTGATTTTGTGATTGTTTTGAGATTCACTTTGGGATTCTACACTAGCACAGGTGCACACTAGCATTCATTTGTGGGGTACATGCTTTGTTGATTATTGAATTGATTATATCCCAATTGGGCTAGTAGTGCATTGAAAGCTTTCATTCTTGATAAAGGTGGATAACAACCCCTTTTCACTAAGTAACCGGGATTCTAGTCTCATCAAACACTGAACTTCTCGCGTCGAAAGGTGGAGGGCCTAAACTCTAGGTTAATAATTGAACTTACTTACACATAAAAAAAAAAAAAAAAAAAAAAAAAAAGTATAAGCAAAAGCAATAAAAAGTGAGGACTTTTCCCAAAAGGTGAGAAGTGGGAAATGATTAGATGGAGGTTGTTTTGATTTGTAGCCTAGTTGATTTGAGCTTGTAAGTCCGTAGGGGTGTTTGAACGCCTAATGCCCTAAAGCCGTCTGGTTTGGGAGTCATTGACCTAACGCTCAATCTTATGAATCACTAGAAAGCTTAAGAGATCAACATATTGCACCATACTTCCATCTTTGATCATAAAAAAAAAAAAAAAAAAAGAAAAAGAAAAAGAAAAAATGAGTGAAAAGAATAAGCGCACCTAGAACAATAAAGCTTTAATAAAAGGTCCACTTTTTGTCTTGATGATCGGTACTAGATTTGTATGCTAGTTTGAGGGTAAGGATGTGATTAATTCTTTAGTTGGCTAAGATAGCAACATATTTGATGCCGGCCCACTCAAAAGGATTCTAGAGTTGTTTTGATTTGCATGATCATTTTCTTGATGTGTGGAGGACTATATTTGCTTGCCCGATGTTGAGATTTTGGGAGATTGCTTGGAAAGGGTTGAAAAATTGCATACTTGAGGTAGTTTTCTCCAAATGCTTGTTTGTAATATTGGTGCCTCTTTTGAAAGAATGAGTTTAATGTTTGTGGGTATCATTTCTGGAAACCCTCACGAGACTTCACTCGTCCACTAGGGGTAACCTAGGGGTTTAAAAGGCTTGTTGTATATGCTAAATGCAATCGTGTTCCCTACGAAAGTGGCGCTATCTATTTATTGCTTTCCAGTTATAGTTGTTTAATTATTCATTTCATTTCTTTACTTCGTAGTTCATTGCTAGGGACTAGCAATATTTAAGTTTGGGGGTGTGATGAGTGCTGAAAAGTACACTTTTAAATCCCTTAAGCTTGAGTATTCTAAAACCTTTATCTATCTTATTTACCTGTTTTAGTACTTATTTGTGTTTTAAGGCCTTTTTGGAGTCAAACTAAGTCTTGGAGATGATTTGGAGCAAAAGGAGGCTTATTTGGAGCAAAAAGAGGCTGATCCTAAAAAGCTACCAAGTCTGATCGATCCAACTTTTTCTCTGATCGATCCAACTTTTTCTCTGATCAATCAAACATTGCTGGCAGAGAGCTGTCTTATTCCCGTACGCGCCCAAAAGTCCACCAACCACATAGTACGGGATTAGATATTTTTGGGGCTATATTCCTGACTTAGTGACTAAGAAAAGGACCTTCTATATAAAGGGAAGAGACCCATTTGTAAATGAGCTTTTTATCATTTTATTTTTTACATTGTATTTTTTATTTTTCTCTCTAGCAAAGTTAGAGATTAGGGTTAGAAGAAAAGAGGGAAGTGGAGGCACATCTCAAGATCCATCTTTAGACCACTCTCTCTCTCCATCTCTAGAACTTCAAAGAAGAAGAAGAAGAAGAGGAAGAAGAAGATGGAGCCATATTTGGAGCTTGATTCCATGACCACATCCACCTCCTCCATGATTGGCTAGATTTACACTTAGGGCTTGGATGAGCCCTAAGTCTTGTGTAATCTAAACCCTTGTATTTCTATTTTTGGGAATTTATATATATTGTTGTGATTAGTGTTCTAGCCTTGTGAATTTAATGAATCTTGGTATATTTCTATGATTTCTATGGTTTAATTCTTTCTATTAATTCTCTAGTTTATTTACATGTCTATGTGTGATTAAATTGGGAATTATTTCTTACATGATTCATATGGATTAATTCTTTCTATTGATTCTCTATTTGATTATATGTTGTCTTATATGTGATTATTTGGGAGTTAATCTCTACACTAGATCATCTATATTGGTTGCATGTATATGTGTGATTAATTAAGGATTTAGTGATGGCTAAGCATAGGTATTCATTGAATGGGTTTGTCAATTAAGTTGATGGTTTATACTTGTACTTGATGGGTTGTTCTACAATTTAATTCATGCTTATAGGTAGGTAGACAATCTATGCTTGCTTAGATATTCCATGGCTTCTTATTGCAAATTCCATGATTCTTTAGATTGATGTGTGCTACAATTGTTGCTACTTAGATGGGTCATGATTAAAATTGATGGGTTGTGCTACAATTAGTTTAGGTAGACAATTCATGCATAAATTAGATGGTCCATGCTTAATATTGCAATTGGTAGTCGCATTTGTTCACAACAATGTATTCCCCATTAATGGAAAGCAAGTGGTTAATTACATGAGCTTAGTGGTGATTCCAACACCCTAAGTCCTCTCTTCATATTTCTTAAATCCCTATCTCAACTTAGTTTATTTTAATTGCATTTTAATTTCATTGCACCTTAGTTTAATCAAACCAATCTCTATCTTTTGCAATCTTGTGATACGCTAGAGTTGAAGTTAAATTCCAACACGTATAATCCCTTGGGACGATCCCTACTCACTTTTGCTACGTTAGTAGTAGTGTTAGTAGTGGTTTTTATAAATTTAAACTTGACCCAAAAGGCTTTTCTTGAACCGCACATTCACTACATCAATTTAGCGTGTAGGAGCGGCCTCTCCGTCAGCACGTAAGCAGCAAGATTTCCTACGGCATTAGCAAATAGAGGAAAAGCAACAACTGCCTGGGTTTCAAGAGGAAGAGGATTTGGTGCACTTTGAGCAAGAGGAAGTCCAATAAACTCAGGAGTCTCAGGATCAGGGATACAATCAGGGTAGGGATATAGAGTTTCTTCCCCATATAAATGACCTCATTGCTCGGGCTACAGAAGCAAGAGTAACAGCTGCACTTCGGAATCAGCCACAGGTTTAGCAGGCACCTATACCAACACCGGTGGTTCAGACTGATCCTTGGAAAAAGGGTAGGAGTTCTTTCACAAAGGGGAGCCCACCTGAGTTACAGGCTCCACCGATGCGAAAGTAACTCACCAGTAGAAGAAGGATATCGAACGACATCATCTCATTTTTCAATGCACAGAGGTATAGAAACAAATGCTCGCTACCTTTAAGCTAGTCGGAGATGCACTACAGTGGTGAGAGTCAGTGACCATTGCGAATGAGAGAACTTCATTGACTTATGATTAGTTTAGTGCTCGCTTCAATAAGAAGTACTTTGCTTATGCAATCAGGATAGCTATGAAGATAGAGTTCCTTAATCTAGAGCAGGGGAGCATGATAGTGGTAGAGTATGAGCAACAGTCTGTTTGCTCCAGAGGAGGTGGATACTGTGGAGAAGAAACATAATAGTTTCATTAAGGAACTTATGTGGTCTATTAAGCGATCTATTACAGGTAGTCCAGCCTACATTACTTATGCTCATGTCATAGACGCTGCTCTACAGAAGTATCAATTAACTATGGACTTTAGACAGGCTAGGGGTGAGAAGCGGGGTGACAGAGACTCTGCTAATCAGCTAGCTGAGAGAGGGAACGACAATGGACACCGACACAATGATAAGGGAAAATTCCAGGGACAGTAGTCTTGGAAGAAGTACAAGGGTGGTTCAGATGCTCACAGAGATGGGGCACCTATTTAGAGGCAACAGAATGGGGGACCACAGACAGGACAGGGTCAGCCACCGGCTAACCAACAGAGGAAGAAATTTGGCATTTTCCAAGGGAGTTGCTACACTTGTGGAGAGTTTGGTCATACTTTCAGGCAGTGTCCTAAAGCAAGACAGGGACAGGGACAGGGACAACATGTGATGTAGGGACAGAGGGCACCGTTACCTTTACCCGCTCCACAGATTCCACGGATTCAGGGACAGACATATCCGACTTTACCAGCACCACCACAACCTCAAGGACAGGCACCGTAGCAGTTATATTATGGCAGGGTTTATAACCCCATGCCACATGATGTTCAGGCGCCTCAGGCTGTTGATGGTATGTTTCTTATTCATGGTAAATCTAGTCATGTTTTATTTAATACGGGTGCTACACATTCATTCGTGTCTAGTACTTTTGTTGCATTAACTGGGATGACAACGCAAGTGTATGATAGATCTCATGTTATTTTAACACCTATGGGCGATACAACTATTTTACATGAGAGTGATGGGCTTGTGACACTAGATATTGGTAGACTTTGATTTTTAGCCAATCTATTAGTCCTGGACATGCACACTTATGATGTGATACTCGACATGGATTGGTTATCTCATTACCATGCCCAAGTTAATTGTTATGATAGGTCTAGTATTTTCACTATACCTGGTCAAGATATATATGTCGTTGTTATGCCATGTTCTAAAGGGGTTTATAGTACTTATTTGTTTCATATGGAGGAGGAGACCGAGGAGGAGATTACGGTGTCATTGGATAGTATACCAATTGTACAAGAATTTCTAGATGTTTTCAAGAGATTCCAGGGTTGCCACCTAGTCGAGAGATAGACTTTGTTATTAATTTAGCTCCAGGCACTACGCTTATTGTTAGGGCACTATACAGGATGGCACCAGTGGAGATGCGTGAACTGAGAGATCAGATTCCGTAATTGCTCAGTCAGGGTTTTATTCACAAGAGTACTTCACCTTAGGGAGCACCAGTTTTGTTTGTGAAGAAGATGGATGGTTCACTTCACCTGTATATAGATTATAGGGAATTGAATAAGGTTACTATTCGTAACAAGTATCCTTTGCCCAAGATCGATGATCTTTTTGATTAGCTGAAGGGAGCTACATATTTCTCTAAGATTGATTTACGTTCTGGATATCATCAACTTCGGGTTAGGGAGCAGGATGTATCTAGGACAACATTTCTCACTAGATATGGTTCTTATGAGTTTCGTGTCATGCATTTCGGATTGACTAATGCACCAGTAGTCTTCATGGATTTAATAAACAGAGTCTTCAGGGCTTACTTAGATCAATTTGTCATCGTCTTCATAGATGATATTTTGATTTATTCTAAGTCGGAGGATGATCATGCTAGACATCTTCGTATAGTGTTGCAGACGCTTCGTGAACACCAGTTTTATGCCAAATTCGAGAAGTGTGAATTTTGGCAGTGAGAAGTGAAGTTTCTGGGTCATGTAGTGTTAGAGGAAGGGATAGCAGTGGATCCGACCATGGTTTTAGTAGTTGTAGAGTGGGGACAACCTACCTCACCAACAGAGATTTGAAGTTTTCTGGGACTGGCAGGATACTATCATCGATTCATTTAGGGGTTCTCGAAGATAGCGGGACCACTCACTCATTTGACTAAGAAGGGTGTACGGTTCGTATGGGATTAACACTATCAGAAAGCTTTTGATAAGTTAAAGAATAAGTTGACTTCTGCACCGATTCTATCTACTTTACAGAGCGGGATAGAGTATCTTATTTACACAGATGCTTCTTTGCAAGGTCTTGGGTGCGTTTTTATGTAGGAGGAACTATAATACCCGGGTATCACATGAACGACCAATTTCGTATGGATCTTGTAAGCTTAAGCCTCATGAGCTTAATTATCCAACACATGATTTGGAGTTGGCAGCTGTGGTTTTTGCCTTATGTATTTGGAGGCATTATCTATTGGGAGAATTTTTCAAATTATTTAGTGATCACAAGAGTCTGCAGTATTTGTTCACTCAGCGGGAACTGAATACGAGACAACACAGATGGTTGGAGTTTATGAAAGATTATCATTTCTCTATACAGTACCATCCAGGGAAAGCGAATATGGTGGCATATGCACTCAGTTGCCGACCTTCTGGGAGTCTTTGTGCATTGTCCACTATTGAATGGAATGATTTGAAGGCCGTTAATGAGTTGTCTGATGCTTTTATAGCATGCATGGTAGTAACACCTTCGATCATTCATAAGGTATTGAAGGCACAACTAACAAATCATCAGTGCATTGATAAGGTGGCAGAAATAGCTTCTGGGAATGTTTCATTCTGTCACGTTGGGACTGATAGCGGCTTGAAGCATATATTTTTAGTTATCTTTTTAGTATTTTTATTTTTCTTATTTTCTTTATTAATTGGAGGTGGATTGGGAAAAGGAGTAGGGTTACGTATTTAGCCTATCAATATATAACTATAAGGTTGAAAAAAGAGGCTAGGAATATATCACGTATAAGTTAGAGAGAGAGAGAAAAAGAAGGAGGAAGAAGGAAGAGGAAGAAGAAGAAGGAGGCTAGGGTTTTTTTTTTAATCAAATCCCTAAAGGCAAGTTCTTTGTTTTACACTTCTCTCTTAGATCTGTAATCTATATATCTCTAGTATAACTTTAGGGATGTTTAAAGGATAATTAAAATTGGAATCTATGTTTTAATTAATCTAGAACTAGGTTTTATAAATTATTTTGTTCATGGTTGTTCTTGTGTATAAATTGATAAATTTAAGATTTGATTGGATTACTTTATGTTTTGTTACATGTTGTACATAATGTATTTTCATGTATGTATATTGATGGAACGTAGAAATATGCCTAGGATTCCTGAAACAAATAAAGAAGGAATGCACAGTAAAATTCTAGGTTGATTCGCGTAACAGTGCTCGGACCGCTGTTACAGTGCTCGAGCCTTGGATGAAAAGCTTGAGCTTATAAGGAAAAGCTCGAGCAATTGGTTGTAAAACTCGAGCCTAAGAAGGAAAGCTCGAGCAATTGGGTGAAAAGCTCGAGCCTAAAATAGAATGCTCGAGCCTGAAACAGGGTGCTCGAGCAATTGGGATAAAAGCTCGAGCCTTATTTGGAGAAGTTTTAGAAACAGCGTTGTTTACTTATTAGTGATTTTGAGAAGTACTAAACATCAAATAAGGACTAGGAATGAGTTTAAATAAATTTTAAACAAACTTGAAAATATCAATGTATGCTATTTGAATCTTTGAGGAAGGAATGGATTTAATCTTTAGTTTGTTCTAACAGTTAAGATTAATTGTATAACATGAATTGTATATGGAGAATGCTTACTTAACTATATAATAAAATATCAGTCTATTTAAGATTCAGTATATGAAGGATATGTGATGTAGGAAGCTTAAATAATTTTATAAGTTATTCCTATTTTGTGATAACATGATATCATATTATTATATTTATTCTGAATTATTTGATTTACTCTATTAATTATTACATCAACTGTAATGACCCGATCATTTTCTTTCTTTTCTTTTTTCGGTAAATTTCTTTTTCCGTCTTTTTCCTATTTCGTCCTTTATTCATTTTTCATTTTTCTTTGCATAACCTCACTTTTTGCACTTGAATTTGATTCCGGCTTTGCATACATCCATGATATTTAAATTCTATGATATCTACATTTTCACTTTTGTAGAAAAGCATGTTAAATGTTTACTTTTCTTATAAAGGGTATGAATGCATAATTTTTGGTAATTACTCTAAACTTGAGGGGTTTTGTGTAATTAAATAAAGAAATTATTTTTCGTCTTAGGGACTATGTTGTAATTTAATTTGGAAGATATTTTCAAAAAGGACCTTTTTGCAATTTCTGAAAAATGTGACAAGTGTCACATTCCTAAGGTACCACTTGTTGATCTTGTGGTGAAACCACTTGGAAGCCTTGTTTGATGACACATGGAGGGTGGAGATTCACCCATTTGTTGGCCTAGAATAGGAGCACTTGTTGGCATGGATGGTTGACAAGTGTAGGTTTGATATTTAATCTTGGAAGCTTACTTAGATTCATGACAAGTGTAGGCTTCATAATTGGTCTTGCATTAGTGTGTGTGTGAGAGGTAGTGCAAGAGCACCTAGTAAGTGGAGAATCCTACCATTTTAACTTAGGGTTATCACTTTTAATTCATTTATCTCTTTCCTCTCAAGAACCCTAACTTAGCCACCACTAGAGCAAAGCTTGACTTAGAGCTTTGACTTCATTTTTGATACCCTTCCAGTCATTTTAGACCATTAAGCTTGGAATACAAAAGCCTTGCCTCACTCTCTTCTTCATAACCCTGGAAAGAAAACTTGAAATTCCTTTGCTTCCTTTGGATTTAAGAGGGACAATCCTCTTGTGAGGTAGAGGGTGTTATAATTTATTTTTTTCCAAGTAATTTAATTGATCTTGTAATGATATATAAGTTGTATGCTTGTCCTATGTTAATTTAAGAAATAAATGACTAATGGTAGCTTGCATATAATTCACTTTAGACTTGATATATGGCATGGCCATGACTTGATCCTTGCTGTATATTAAATTGACATGATTTAAATGAGCTTTTAAATCTAGAGAATTAATTAATTTAAATTGATTTAAATTCTACTTAATTATACCATGCTTAAATTCCATTTTTGACTTGATATATGACATGTCTATGAGTTACTCTTTGTCATATATTTAATTGGAATCATTTGGACAACTCTTGAAATCTAGAGGAATTACTTAGTTAGTCTACTTGATTTCTATCTCAATGTTCTAATGATTTAGTCATTTAATTCATGGAGCTTTTATGTTTGTAACATATATCATAACTTGTTGCTCAACTTGTTGGTTTTGGAAACTTGGGATATTATCAAGAACTTGACTTGGCTAGGACTTGGTTCTAGTATGGGAGATAGAGAGCTCCCTACACTATAGTGCGCACTAGGGGAAGGTACCCATTGGTTAATATCCCTAAAGTGATCCCAAGAGTACGGTTTTAATCTGGGCAATATCCAAGTATCCACTTTGGTTTGATTTCGCATTTAAATTCCAAGTTGTTAACTTTGTGAATTTATATCTCATTGTGCTATGTTGAAAGTTTCAATGTCACTTTAATAGCATGGTTTGAATTATATATATAATTGCAAACCTTGTAATAAGTTAAACTTAAGCATGCTTATTCCCTACAAGTAAACTTCTTTACTCACCCCGAAGTTACCGGGTGTTTTTCAAGTAAAGAAGCAATATTGTGGGATGCTCAACAATCTTAGACTTGCTAGACTACTTGGAGTATTTTGCTATGTTAGAATATGTACTTGTTAGCATATCACACTTCATTTTGCTTATTACAACAAAATATGTATTTGTTGTTTAAACCATGTAATGTGCACTTAAGTGCACCTTTTGATACTCTACAAATATGTTTGTAATGAGGCCAAGGGCCAAACATGTTTACTTTAGCACTTGTATTCATTTGGTGTAATAGTTTGCCTTAAAAGCATATTTTAACCAGCCTTGGAGGTTTAGCATATGAGATTCTTGTAATTGACATGTATGAGGCCATGAGCCTATGTTTTGCATTTAATTATTCATATTAAGGTTGTTGGCATGTTCACATACTTAAATCTCCTTGAAAATCACTTTTTGACTCTCATTTTTGAACCAAATCATCATAGGATTCAAAACATGGGTTGAACCTTAACACCTTGGGCACGTAGCAGTCATTTTAGCAGCTTTTCGAGGTGTTTCGGTCGACCAATGGCTTTTGGGAATTCCTTCGCACAGTAAATCACCCATTCCAGTAGCCTTTTTCACTGGTCATAGTCATTTCGGTCGACCGAAACTCTATTTTGGTTTACCGAAACAACCAACCCTCAATAAACATATTTTCAGGAAAATTTTGTTCAGTTCGGTCAACCGAAATAGCTATTATGCACCTACCTTCCAGGTTATGTTTCAGCATTGAAATTCCAACTTCAAACGGTCATAACTTCTTCATTTCTAACCCAAATGAGGTGATTCTTGAGCCTAAACTCAATGATTTTGAGTCAGCTTTCCAATGGTACCAATAAAATTCTTATATTCCAATCATAGTGGGAGATATTTATGTTTTAGTAAGGTAGGGTCAGTTTTTACTTAAACCGAGAAAGGGCGTTCTGTGGGATTCTTGGCCAATGTTCTTTGAACCTCTTGGAATGTTATGAAATGATACGATTAGGTTGTAATCACCTTTTTTGACTTTTTTAGAGTGAATTTTCTCTTTTTATTTGCGAATTGACCATTTTGCCCTTAATTGAAGGATTTAGTTCGTTTTGACTCTCGTTTGTTCATTCGCCTTTCCTTGAGTTCCGTGACTTCATGGAAGGTCACATTAGTGCCTTAGGGATGACTTCTATCTCTAGCAACTTTAGTTTATCATTCATTTATGCATTTAGGATCCGTTACTGGGTTAATTTTCAGGTCATCACTGACGTACCGGGTTGAACAAAACTCGGGTTAGGACATCAACTGCTGGATTGTGTGGATGAAGTGCACCAGTATGGGATGGTGGCATTCTAGGGATGGATTAACTTATTAGTTAAGTCCTACCTATTTTATAAGGGAATGGATTAACTAAATTGTTAAGTCCTACTTATATTTGTGTCAGGCCAACTGAACAAGTTGGATGATACATAGTAGATAAATATAGATTGGATATATATATATATATATATATATATATACATACATATGCCATGATATGAGCTTGAGTCTTAGGATCAGTGGATAGGATGCGTATATTATCAGGGATGTGTAGCTAGATATAGTGTGGTTGTGTGCCTAGGTCTAGGTGCTCATGGCCACTACATGTGCATTTTGCATGCTGCCTACTATTCAGGTTGAGGCAACCCTATAGTCTAGTGAGGTTCTTTTAATATGTATATGTAGTATAGACTATATAGTTAATGTATGGGTTAGCTATAGATATATAGTTTCTCCGGTCTCTGTTTGGGTTGTCGTAGAAAAAACTTGTTCGTGGGCCTGACCAACTATTATTATTTTTTCAAGTGTTCGTCAGTTTCAGACATAGGGCTTGTTCGTGCGGAGCAGAGACAGTCCACATCACTCTTCCAATTCTACGTAGGATTTTCTTTATATTTTAGTGTTGGGATTATTATTCTTTTCAGTTGTTTCAGTTGGGAGTATCATTAGGGGTCCACTAGATGGAATCCCGGGTTGTAATGATATTAAAGGTTTTGGATATTTCATTTGAAGGATTAATTATTTTTTGAGTTAAGAATTTATTATTTAGTTTTTTTTCTGCTATTTATTTATTCTTAGTTATTTCTTTTGTAATCTAATGCTTGTTTAAATATTAATTGTTTGATATCCGTTGTATTCTGTGCTCGGACTTGATCACCCGAGGCTCTAGAATCGAGGGGTATCACAATTGTGTATTAAAACCAAGAGATAAAATTCTAAGGACTTATTTGTGGCTGCAAAACAATGTGTGACATGTGTAGTCTCAAGGGCAGTCTTAGTAATTCATTGTGTGTACATATATATATATATATATGATATACTGTGATGATTATAAGGCAGATGCCTGCACAGTAGTCTTGCTGCGAGAATGTAAGGACTTGATATTCAATTATTGGCTAAAAAAAACTTATCTTCTCTCTCTATAGCTAGTGTACAAAATTGTGTATAGGTGTGTGTGTGTATATAAGGCTAATGAGGGTCTGTCAAGGAGAAGTGGTCCACACAAACATTGTAATTTCCAAAAAATACCCTATAACCTATTGGTTCACAATGTCTCAGCCTTATCCTTACTAGGGTTATATGTTTTGAGACTATAAATACAATGTGATGGCAGCCAACCTCTTTTAAGCCTCTTCTAAAAAGCCAAAGGGCTAAAAACTGAGCTGAAAAGAAAGAACTCTCAAGATATCAAATGAAGACATTTTTCTTGAGAGATTATTGTATCAAGAGGGCAAAATTTATTCTGTGAAATGCACCAGTAAATGTTTATAATCTGAAGATGAAGAAAAGGGTAGCTGTTTTTCTTGTTCAAAAGGAAGTTAAGGAGGGCCAAAGCTGCTGTGGTTGTTTCAAGAGCTGAGACAAGGCTTGACCAAAAATATTTTGGTGAACTATAACTGCTGAAGGTGTTTTGGACTTCATACTACAGCTGGTATAATCTTTCATACCTCAAAACCCTAAATAAGCCTTATTTTCTGGTTCAAGCTTGAAAACTGAACTTATCATGTTGAAATCAAGCTATTTACCAACTATCCATCATCTGAACATGCCTAGATTGTTGATTTGAGACTGTCTAAGTTGAGATTTAGCTTGAGGAAGGGTCTTGTCAGTATTTGATATTGTGAACCCATCAACCTGTGTTTAAACATGTTTTTAAGTCTGCTTTGAGTATTAAAATTGAAATATATTGTTGTGATTACTATTCTATCCATCTGAGCATATTCAGACAGTCAACATACATTTGTGGGAGTCAAAGTCCAGAGTTGTGTAGCTGTGAAATACCAAGATTACCCTCAAGATAGTGCTGCTGCCAAATCTGACCTGTGAAGCCTTCTTTGAATTGTAAATTGTTGTTTGATTGATATAATCTATGAAGTAATTACTGGAGTATGATTTATATGCTGAAATATTATTGTGAGGACTCTAATCAAGAAGATTTAGCCACGAATTGACAATATTGCCCCTTTAAATAGGAAGCTATAGGTGTAGCAAAATACACCTGTTGTGAGCTTTTATTTTGCTACTGTTTTGTGTTGCATAGCTATATTCTTGTCTTTATATCTTGTCCTAGCTATTGAATAAGTATAATCTATCATACTCAAGCTGAGGAAGCCGTTGGTGGGTGAAAAACTGAACTATCTTAAGGCTGTGTTTGGTGAAACTGAAAATCAGTGTTGTAACCCTGAAAGTGGCTGATGTGAGCTTACAAGTGTATACCTTGCTTTTAATTTGTTCCAATCATTTGAGTAAGGGTATTTGGCCTACTGAAGACTGGGGGAGTATAGTTTGGGGTGCCCTTGAAGCTGAATTACAATTCTACCCTTGAAAGCTTGAAAGCTAAGGTTTGGTGTGACTAAAGCTATTTGTGAAGTGAAAGGGTTATATCTTGCTATTTGAATTGTGTTTATCATTTAAGCAGGTATATTCTATTGATACATGACTATGGGAGGCATTTACAGGGTTAAATACAAGCCACATTATGAAGAGACTATTATAACCTCAAGTTTAGGGTTTTAGCCTTTGTAAACTGAAATTGTTGCATCTTGTTTCATTCATTGCTGTATTTTGTAAAGCAAGTGTGTATGAAGATATCAAGGCTGTAAGCATCAAGTACAGGTCATTTCTGAAGTCACAATGTGAAGTTACCAGATTACCTTTGTTCTAGGGTTTTAGCCTTTTGGGAGCTATCATTGGTTTATCTCGCTTTTCCAATTGCGTTCTATATACAAACAAGTGTATTTAGCTGATTTAAGACTTTGGGAACCTAGTTTGATCATCAAGTGAAGCTGCATTGTGTGTTGATAGTTATATTCTTCTTGTGCAGAATTGTAAAGCTAGGGTTTCACCTTATTGAGTTCTTAAAGATCTGTATTCAATCTAATCTTGTGGTGCTATGATAAGTGGTGTGTTGACACCTTATTGTAAATGGTAATGAGGCTTTGATACCTTACCCCATTGTTGTTTAAGCTATTGAGAGCACTAGTGTCCAAGCAAGGTTGCTTAGGACTAGGGGAGTGCCTGTGAGCACAGTGGTGACCTAATGTGTGTGTATTGGTAATGAAAGCTAGTGTCTATTCTGGTATAAGGGTGTGTAGAGAGTGAGACAGCTGAGTCTGTAACAAGATACATATAACTAGTGGATACTTTTATTGGCTGAGGCCAAGAACCGAGGTTTTTCCCTATTGAAAGGGTTTCCTTGTATATCCTGTGTTATGTGCCTAATTTGTGTTTGATTGGTTTTGTTGATCTAGAAGAAAAAGTTTAAGTAAGACCAATTCACCCCCCCTCTTGGTCCAAAAATTGGTATCAGAGTCTTGGTTTGTTTATCTAAGGACTTAACAAGCCTACAGTAAAGATTTAGGTCAAATGGAAGAGGGTTAATTCATTCACCAAGCTCCTTTGTTTGATGGTGCAGATTTTTACACTTGGAAAATCAAGATAGAAGTTTATCTAATGTCACAATCCTATGAAGTATGTTATGCTGCCATAAAAGGGGTATCTAAGTTCAATGAAGAAGAAATGTCAATTGATGCAAAGGTAAGATAGATTCTATTCAGTGGTCTCAAGTATCATAAACTCATTAAGGTTTAAAACTGTCAATCCTCCAAGGATATATGGGACTTTCTCAATTCAATTTATGATGTCAATAATGTATGAACTACTATAGCCAATCAGTCTTACAAAGATGCAATTCAAAGAGATGTGGGTGAAGAGAATATTTGTATTGAAGCCTTCAAGTATAAACTTTCAACTTTGCTCTCCTTCTCTCTTATTGTATTCAACACTGTGATGCTCATGCAAAAAGAATCCTTGTGGAAGAAGAGAAAAGGAGATGAAAGTCTTGCAATGCTCATGGTAAATGAAATACAATTTAAGCAAGATTTAGTTAATAAGATTGTCTCCATTGCTAATAAACTCACATCTCTTAGACACATAAAGAAAAGGCCAGAAGATTCATCAAGAAGGTGGAAGAATGTCTTCAACAAAAGGATATTCAAGAGAATCTTTTATATTTCAGACAGCTCACACTTGACTGGAAGGTACAAGAATCACTTCATTAAGACCAAAATGATGAGGTCTGCTTTGAAGCTATCTTCAGTTTACCTGTTAATGTATACAATTCCCAAGACCTGTAACTTAAGTGGAAAAAGGATTTGGGGTGTCAATTGTTTAAGTCATCTGAAGATAAGAACAAAACCTCAAGCTCAGAGTGGACAGAAGAGTTATGCTGATAAGAGGAGGAGATCCTTGTCTTTTGAGGTAGGGGACCATGTCTTTCTCAAGATTTCTCCAAGGAAGGGACTTCTGAGATTTAAACAGACAGGCAAGTTGTCTCCTAGGTTCATTGGGTTATTTCAGATTTTGGAGCGCGTCGGTGAAGTTGCTTATCGTTTGGCATTACCGCCAGACTTGGATAGAGTTCATGATGTCTTTCATGTATCTATGTTGAGGAAGTATGAACCGGATCCATCACATGTTTTACAGTGGACAGATGTTGTTATTGATGAGGATATGACCTACGAGGAGGGTTTAGTCCATATTCTTGATTCACGGGAGCAGGTTTTGCGGACTAAGACCATTCCATTGGTTAAGGTCTTGTGGACACATCACGGCGTTGAGGAGGCTACCTGGGAGCTCGAGCAGGAGGTTCGCTCTCGGTATCCCCATTTGTTCTCTCTTTCAGGAACGGCTCGATTTCGGGGATGAAATCCATTTAAGGAGGGTAGGTTGTAATGACCCGGTCTTTTTCCTCCTTTTCAATTTTCGGTGATTTTTTTTTTTCATTTTTTTTTCTTTCTTATTTCGTCTTTTACTCGTTTATCGTTTTTCCTTGCTTAACCTCACTTCGGGTGTTCGGATTTGATTTCGGTTCTGCATGCATTCATGATACTTAATTTCTATGACATTGGTAATTTCACTTTTGTTGAAAAGCATGCTAGTTGCTTTTATTTTTCATAAAGGGCATGAATGCATACTTTAGTGTCATTATTCATAACTTTTGGGATTTTAGTGTAATTATGCAAAATTATTATTTTTCGTTTGAGGGACTTTTTTTGCAATTTATTTTAGAAGATATTTTGAAAAAGGACCATTTTATAATTTTTGGAAAGTGTGACAAGTGTCACACTCTCACGGAGCCATTTGTTTACATTTAGGTGAAGAGACTTGGCACCATGACCTCTTGACATTTAGTGGGTGGAGATTCATCTATGTGTTGGCCTTCGATTGGTGCATATGTAACCATTGGATTGTTGACAAGTGTAAGCTTAGGATTAAGTCTTGGAAGAGGCATTGGATTAGTGACAAGTGTAAGGCCATGATCTAGTCTTGCATTGTGTGTGTGTGTGAGAGGTAGTGTAAGAGCACATAGTGAGTGGAGGATCTCTAGCCCTTCCACTCACCATTTTTCACTTATCCTCTTCATTTTCCTTAGTTCTTCAAAGTTCTAACCTAGCCATCATTGGAGAAAAGCTTAGTTAATAGCTTTCTTCTTCAATTTTGGTGTCCTTCCATTTATCTTAGACTAAGAACCTTAACTAGTAAAAGTTTTCTCTCATTCTCCTCTTCATTAACCCTAAGCTTGTTTTCCATTTAGTGCTTGGTTGCTTGGATTATAGAGATTCAATTCTCTATTGAGGTAGGGGTGGTAGTATGTTTATATTTTAAGTGTTTTATAATCCTTTGGGGTTTAATATATATTGTGTACATGCTTCTAATATGATAGTCTTGCATATTTTAGGAAATCCTTATGATTGACTTAGGGTTTATTTGATTCAAGCTTGTATATTGTGTATGTATCTTGTGTAGGATTATTGATGTTGTATATAACTCTTATTGATTTGAATTAATATACTATTGTGATGATAATTCTACATTCAAGTTGATTACTATTGGTGATTGTAATTATTTTAGAAGCTTAATACTATAAATGTTGTAATCTAGTATATAAAGCTTATTGTTGAGACATGGTTTAAATTGATGAGTTGTGGCATTATATTGCACATTATATCATGTTAAGAACTTGTCATTTATTATGCCATTCTAGATTTGGAACCCTAAGACATGGTTTGTGTGGTTTCAAAGATACTTGTGCATGGAAGGTGGTTTATATGCTTTAAATTATGATATATAAGTTTTGAACTTGATATATTTTGGATTCTCTTGGGACATTGTGTTACAAGTGACATGGCTAAAGTTTGGCTTTAGTGCGGGAGGTATGAGTTCTCCCCAATTGAGATAGTGCGCACTAGGGTGGTCTTCCCAGCGGGTTAATGCCCAGAATAACCATATTAATCTTGGTTTAGTCCAAGACGAGATGTCCAAGTTTTCCATTATGTGATTTCGCATTAAATTTCAAGTTGACAACCAATGTTTAATTGTAACTTGTAATTTTTGGTTGATTGCGAATTGATGTTGTTAAGTACATTGACATTGTTATGTGTTATTTAAGAATCATTTAAGTTAGCTTAAGATGATCCCTTAGCACACTTTGAACATAGACGTTAAGTGGAATGCTCCCTTGTATTTGTCTATATTGATCTCGCAATGATATTGAAACTTTAGGGTATACGCATATGCTTCTCCTACGAGTAACTTGATTACTCACCCTAGTGGTTTGGGTTGTTTTTCAGGTAAAGAGACCATGTTCGTGGATGCTCATCATCCTTAGAAGCTTTTGAGCTAGTTGAAGCATTTTTGTATATTAGCATGCACTTGTTTAGCATGCCTTCCTTTTTGGATGTTAAATTTTGTATACCATGGATGTATGGTATTGTAGAAGCTAAGATGGCTTCCTTAATGTGTAATGTATATCTAAGAACACTTGAAGATGTCTATTTTGTATGCATAACATGAGGCCAAGTGCCATGTACATTTATATCACATGTTTGCTAGTTTAATCCCATAGTTATCTTATGAAATGATGAGAATTCGAGGTTTGACAGGTTGTATTTTTGTATATGACATGTTATGTGACCATGGGCTATTGTAACACATGTATTTACTCATTTTACATATGTGTGCATGCTCACTTTGGCACACAACACCATTCTTGATGAAATGAACACTTAGAGTAGCATTCATTTGCATATTTTTGTTAAATCAGACCTCAAGGGCATTTTTGGTATTTCACTTAAAAAATAAATGTTGTTTTTAATATGGTTGACCAGAAAACATGATTTTAAGGGGGGTTACTTCACAATTTTTTTCCAAAAAAGACCCAGAAAGTCCTCAAAATTGCATTTCAAGGTTACATTTTAGGTGCAGCTACAGGAGTTCGAGTGCTCTAAAAGGGAGTTCGAGCGCTCGAAGTTTGGGCAGAAAGTTTTGGCCTTCGGCATGTACTGTTCGAGCGCTCAAAGTCCTAGTTTGAGCGCTCAAAGTACTGTTCATAGGGCGTGTTTGTGTGTCTTGGTTCAGTACTGCACCTCCAACTTCAAGTTGTCATATCTTCCTCGTTTTAACTCCGAATTGGTCCGTTCTTGAGTCTAAATTGACCGCATCGAAATAAGATTTCCAATGGTACCAATTAGATTTTCAGATTCCTTTGGTAGCTCAAGTTATTCAAGTTTTAGTGGAGGGGTGTCAGTTTTTAGCTCGAACCGGGATAGGGCTTTTCTTCCTACGACTTCAAGACTTGATATCTTTGCCATCCAGACTCCGAATCAAGTGATTCTTGAGTCTAAATTCATTTATTTTTTGTTGTCTTTCCAACGGTGTGCTTGGTAGTACTCACTTTTAGGATGGAAATGATAATTTTACCCTTGGGTTCCTTTTTGTCCATTTTTGAAATCTTGTTTCTGCATTTGTTTTCTTTGGGTTCCATGATCTCATTGAGGGTCTCTTTGGTGTCCTAGAGACATGTTGTGTCCCTAGGGATGTCGTTTCATCTTTTGCTTCCGCAATTCGGATCTGTTATCGGGTCATCTTTCGATTCATCACTGACGCACAGGGTTGAAAAACCTTGGGCCGTCACACCTAATGATACTCCCAACTGAAACAACTGAAAAGAATAATAATCCTAACACTAAAACATAAAGAAAATCCTACGTAGAATCGGAAGAGTGATGTGGACTGTCTCTGCTCAGCACGAACAAGTCCTATGTCTGAAACTGACGAACACCTGAAAAAATAATAATAGTGGGTCAGGCCCACGAACAAGTTCTTTCTACAATAACCTAAATAGAGACCGGAGAAACTATATATCTATAGCTAACCCATGCAATAACTATATAGTCTATACTACATATACACACTAAAAGAACCTCACTAGACTATAGGGTTGCCTCAACCTGAATAGTAGGCAAAATGCAAAACGCACATATAGTGCGCATGAGTACCTAGACCTACCAGGGCACACAATCATACTATATCTAGCTATATATCATTGGCAATATACGCACCCTATCCACTGATCCTGAGACTCAAGGTCGTATCATGGCATATGTATATATATATATATATCCAATCTATATTAATCCAGTATGTATCATCCAACTTGTTCAGTTGACCTGACATAAATATAAGTAGGACTTAATATTTTAGTTAATCTATTCCCTTATAAAATAGGTAAGACTTAATTGACAAGTTAATCCATCCCTAAAATGCCACCATCCCATACTGGTGCACTACATCCACACAATCCAGCAGTTGATGTAATAATTAAAAGAGTACATCAAATAATCCAGAATAAACATAATAATATGATTTCATGTTATCACAAAATAGAAATAACTTATAAAATTATTTAAGCTTCCTACATCACATATCCTTCACATACTGAATCTTAAATCGATTGATATTTTATTATATAGTTAAGTAAGCATTCTCCGTATACAATTCATGCTATACAATTAATCTTAATTGTTAGAACTAACTAAAGATTAAATCCATTCCTTCCTCAAAGATTCAAATAGCATGCATTGATATTTTCAAGTTTGTTTAAAATTTATTTAAACTCATTCCTAGTCCTTATTTGATATTCAGGATTCCTCAAAATCACTAATTAGTAAAACAACATTGTTTCTGAAACATCTCCAGATAAGGCTCGAGCTTTTGTCCTAATTGCTTGAGTACCCTGCTTCAGGCTCGAGCTTTTCACCCAATTGCTCGAGCTTTCCTTCTCAGGCTCGAGCTTTACAACCATTTGCTCGAGCTTTTCCTTACAAGCTTGAGATTTTCATTCAAGGCTCGAGCTTTGCCCCCAAGGCTCGAGCACTGTAACAGCGGTCCGAGCACTGTTACGTGAATCAACCCATAATTTCACTGTGCATTCCTTCTTTATTTGTTTCAGGAATCCTAGGCATATTTCTACGTTCCATCAATATACAGATACGAAAATACATTATGTACAACATGTAACAAAACATAAAGTAATCCAATCAAATCATAAATTTATCAATTTATACACAAGAATAAGCAGGAACAAAATAATTTATAAAACCTACTTCTAGATTAATTAAAACATGGATTCCAATTTTAATTATCCTTTAAACATCCCTAAAGTTATACTAGAGATATATAGATTACAGATCTAAGAGAGAAGTGTAGAACAAAGAACTTGCCTTTAGGGATTTGATAAAAAAAAAAACCCTAGCCTCTTGCTTCTTCTTCCTCTTGCTTCTTCTTCCTTCTTTCTCTCTCTAACTTATACGTGATATATTCTTAGCCCTTTTTTCCAACTCTATTGTTATATATTTATAGGCTAAATACATAACCCTACTCCTTTTCCTAATCCACCTCCAATTAATAAAGAAAATAAGAAAAATAAAAATACTAAAAAGATAACTAAAAATATATGTTACTTATAATATATGTATATTATTTTTATCTAAGTAAAATAAATACATCAGATTATTTCCAAAGGACTTTCCTTAAATATATATGTATATTTAATTATATAGACATACATATACACTATCCACTATCCATGAACAATTATCTGTATCCATTAAACCCCTTATCCAAGTAATCCATGGAACCCAATTGGTTGGTCCATGACTATTATCCATAACCGTTAAAATAAAATGAAATAACATAAAATAAAATAAAATAAAACAACCATTTAACACATTTAATTCCTAACTATTAATTTCAAGAAAACACCTACCACATAATTCAACTAAACAAGTATCTCAAACAAACACATAATCAATTAATTCATATAAACAATTAAACAAATAAGAATTAAAAACACAATTAAAACCATTAATAAAATACCGAAACTATCCTTTTAAAATTAGGGATATTACAACAATGCACCATCTCAGGCAAATATAGGCTGACCTTACACATATGTAGAATGACAGAATTGCCCCTTGAGTCCTTGTGGTTACCAAACAGTCCTTAATAGATAGAACATTGAATAACTTGTTCTTTTGACATTGAAAGAGCAAAACCAATAGAACAAATAAGGACCAAACCATTTATAATGGTTTCACTATTTTTGAAACCAGACCGAACCATACTGTCTATGGAACCAAACCAAACCAAACTGTGAAAAATCAGTTTGGTTTGGTTCAGTTTGTTGGTTTCAGTTGATTTCCTTTTTATTTTATTTTAATTTAAAAGGGGCAAAGTTTTTTTCTTTTTAAAAAAAAAAAAAAATCAACTAATATATAACACGCAAAGAAAAGAATTTTAAGAATAAATAAAGGAAAGAAAATTGAGATATATTTGAAAGGAAAGAAAATTGAGATATATATGAAAAGAGAAATTTGACTTTTTTAAAAAGAAATTTAAGGAATTTAAAGAACAAAAGAAAGAAAGGGGGGACGTGAGAACTTTACTCGACCCTAAACCAAGACTGGACCGAAAAATTACGGTTCAATAATTTTGGGCCCAGGACTGAACCAAACCACTATACAACTAACCCAAACCGTCTAATTCAGTACGGTCTGGTCCGATTTTTTGATTTACCTGATTTTTTGAAGAACCCTTCCCACTGATGATACACCTTTATTAGACCCTTCTTCATTCGTCGACTAATAGGACGTCTCATCTACCTCACAGTTACTAGACCTACTTCGTCATCTCAATGGCACACCTGGAAATGGTATAATGCTTTCTTCATCAACCTCACTCACTTTGAAAGGTTTTTGTGACTCTGATTGGGCAGGAGGATGCCCCACAACTCGTCGTTCTACCACTGGTTTTTGTGTTCTCCTTGGTTTTAATCCCATCTCATGGAAAACAAAGAAGCAAAGTACTTTCTCTTGCTTATCCGCTGAAGCAGAGTATCGTGCCATGGCAACACTTACTTCTAAACTTCAGTAGCTACAATACCTTTTGAATGACCTTGGTATCTCTCACACACAACCTATCACTTTCTATTGTGATAACCTAGCAGCCATTCACATTGCCGAGAATCTGGTGTTTCATGAGTGCACAAAACACATTGAGCTCGATTGTCATTTTATTCACGACAAAATTCAGTCCTAATTGATTTCTCCTTGTTACATTCGATCCACTAAATAAATCGCCGACATTTTTACAAAACCTTTAGGTAAGGATCAGTTTCATTATCTCATGAGTAAGCTGGGAGTTACTCACCTATACGCTCCACCTTGAGGGGTAGTATTAGAGACAATCAAGACATTACAACAATAGACCAGCAAAATCAAATCTGGAAAGCTTGATTACAACAATTGTAACTTGTACGTTAGTTTGGTTAGCTATAATTTTGGGATTTGTTAGCTGTCAATATTTGTCAAATATTAATTGTATTAAACATCTATATATGAATCTATGGTTTTCCATAAGAAAAAGAAATTAAACAATTTTCCATTCTTTTCATTCCCTACCATATTCAATTTTTACAATAGTTAATTCACTCTTATTAATTATGGTTTTTTTTTGGCTTTGTAGTAAATTATATTGTATTTACAATGAATTTGAATTTGTAGTAAACTCGCTTATTTTTCCTATGAATATGGTTTCATAATAAATTCCCTTGTATTTACTACGAAGTTAGGTTTCGTAGAAAATAAATGTATTAGTGAAAAAATTATTTCGTAACAAATAATTGTATTTGTGACAGAAACAATTCATGACAAATAAGTGTATTGGTGATGGAAATTATATTTTGTAGTAAATATATAAGTGTACTAGAAACAAAAAGATTTTGTATTAAATAAATGGTTGTTTTGCTACGAAATTGGTATATTTTGTTACAAAATTTTCATTGCTAAAACCCGATTTTGGAGTTAGCTAACTAAAAGAAAAAATGGTTTGGGGCCAAAAGCGCTGTGAAAACTTATTCATGGCACATTGTAGGCCCTCGTCTATGAGGGTTCCGTAAATACTCAATTGTGTTTTTACGGGAAAGAATGAATCTTGTAGAAAACATAAAATATTCGTTGTAGAAAATAATTTTGTCCATATGATAAATTTATTTGCTATATGTATATTTTTCTAGTTAATAATTAATTTATGAGATACCTGGTTACTCATTAATTCATCTAAATATTCATGAGGCATCCATGCATGCTGTAGAAAAATACAAAATTATGTTATTTTTTACGAGATTTTTTACTATTCGTAACTAATATAAACTTTTCAGTGGATTATTGTATGAGCTTTTAGTTACTAGGGTTCAAACTCCCCGTATATAAAAATATATATATATATATATATATATATAGATATATTTAAATAAAGCACCCTTAAATGCAAGCTAATCAATCATCCACACAGCCTGCAATTGTCATCAGTTTCAACTATCATTCAGTTCAAAAACCATATCAACATGTCCTATATGTTAATGTCAATAACCATAACCAAAAAATCTCTTGAAATACCCCATTAAACATATCAAAAGACTTAAACATTTTTACAATTAAAAAATTAATCATTTATCAATGCGCCAAAATAATTCATCATTTATCAATGTGCCAAAACGAAAACTAAATCTATTTGTCAAAAAAATCATCAATTTCCTAACACTTCTGTTGAACAATTTATAAACCATCTATCACTTGAGTTTCAGTTTACACTAGTCAAAAATACTGTCATGACCCGGTCATTTTCCTTTTTCTTTCTTTTTTTTTTTTTTTCTTTTTTTTGTTGTTGTATAACCTTAGGGTTTTGGAGAACCGAGATAGGTTTTTAAATTTGGTTTCGAGCTCGGATTTGATTTTTGACTTCACGTGCATGCATTACATTTGATTTTCATGAAATGCGAAGTCTTACTTTTGTGAAAAATCATGCTATTTGTTTACTTTTCTCCATAAGGGTATGGATGTATAGTTTCTTCTGAAATATTTTTGCTTTTTGAAGTAATTGTGTAATTATCTTTTGTAATTATTTTTCGTCTTAGGGACCATTTTGTAATTTTATTTGTGAGATATTTAAAGGAGTGACCTTTTTGCAAATTATATTTTGATAAATTTTGGAAGAGGGACTTTTTTACAAATTTCTAAAGTGTGTGTGTGAGAAAGGTAGTGTTAGCTTTGTATTTAGTGTGTGTGTGTGTGAGAGGTAATGTTTGTGTGTGCGTGTTTAACTATTAGACCTTGAGTTAGTGGAGGAATACACATTCCTCCATTAACTTCATCTTCTTCCTCACTTTTCCTCTCAACCTCCATTGAAGACATCTTAGACCTAGCCTCCTTTGTTGATTTTTGGTCCCCTTCCTCTCATTTTTGAGCTTAG
This sequence comes from Cornus florida, assembly GCF_030987335.1. Taxonomy (NCBI): domain Eukaryota; kingdom Viridiplantae; phylum Streptophyta; class Magnoliopsida; order Cornales; family Cornaceae; genus Cornus; species Cornus florida. Next base: position 47,123,939 of record NW_026775577.1, on the reverse strand, counting down.
AGCTTGGAAGATAAAAGCTTCCCCTCATCTTCCTCTATAAAACCGTCTAGTTTTCCATTTAGCCTTTGTTTTCTTTGGATTCTAGAGGAACATTTCTCTAGTGAGGTATAGGGTGTTTTCATGTTTATAATCTTAGTGTTTTATGTGTTATTGGGGTTTATATGAATTGTATGCATGTCTATCTTTAATTTTTAGGATTGTATTAGTTGTACCTTATATGAAATTAAGCTAAGACGTGATATTGTTTAAGGCCTAGACTTGATTATGAACATATATAAACTTGAGGTCATTTAGAGATGTTTTGAAATTTAGAGATTTAATTGTGAGATTCCATTAAATCCTATGTGGTTTTTTCCATTGATTACCTTGTGTATTTGATATTGTATTTATGTCTAAATCATGGATTTGAGACTTGTTGTATATTCACATGAAAAGGTTTTAGGCATTCATAATATTGTTGTTAAGTGTAATGAATCGCATATTGAGGATTCGATATTGCCTATGCCATTGTCATGTGTAACGAATCGCACATTGAAAATTCAACATTTCGTATGCCATTGTAACTTAAGGACTTAGGACATATATTGTGTGTTTCCAAAATTTAGTTATGCGTGGAAGGTGGCTTATTGCGTTGTATATATATGTAGGAATATACGTTGTTGCATAACTTGTTGATTTTGAAAATTTGGGATGTCGTTGTCTCGACTATGGTTAGAGTACGACTCTAATGGAGGAGATAAGAGTTCTCCTCACACGTGCACATTAGGGTAGTTCTCGGCAGGCTAGTAACCCAAAATAACTATTATTGTTCGATTTGATCCAATGTGATGTCCAAGCATATCTACATTTGGTTGATTTTGTATTTTAAATTCAAGTTGATAATATTGAGAATTTATAACGTGTTACGTTTTATTGGATATTCCAATGTTGTTAAATTACATTAATATTGTAGTTTATGTTAAAATGATCTAAGGTACCTTATGTAGGAATATACGCTGTTGCATAACTTGTTAATTTTGGAAATTTGGGATGTCGTTGTCTCGACTATGGTTAGAGTACGACTCTAATGGAGGAGATAAGAGTTCTCCTCACACGTGCGCATTAGGGTAGTTCCCGACAGGCTAGTAACCCAAAATAGCTATTATTGTTCGATTTGATCCGATGTGATGTCCAAGTATATCCACATTTGGTTGATTTTGTATTTTAAATTCAAGTTGATAATATTGAGAATTTATAACTTATTGCGTTGTATTGGATATTCTAATGTTGTTAAATTGCATTAATATTATAGTTTATGTTAAAATGATCTAAGGTACCTTAGGGATGATCCTATAGTCTCACTTTGGACTTAGACGTTAGGTGGCATGAACCACATGGATTGATTTATATTAACTTGCAAAATCGTTAAAACTTTAGGTTATACGCATATTCATTTTCTACGAGTAACTTGTTTACTCACCCTAGTTGTTTGAGATTTTTTAGGTAAAGAGACATTGTTTTAGGATGTACAACATCCCTAGGTTAGCATAGTTATTTTGGATACACTTTTGTGTAATTCACATGCATGCAAGTGTTAGCATGTATTATTCTCTTTTGAAATTGTAATATATAGCTTGATTTGACATGCCATTTTTATTTTAAAATATGTAAAGTGTGCCTAAGTACACTCTTCAAGACTCTTTTTATATGTATGACTTGAGGCCAAGGGCCAAACATCATATTTGTATGAAATGGATATTTTTACTTTCAAGCATTTTCATTTTTTTTGCAAAGTATGCGCATAACGGCATTTTGGGAATTTCTATTGAAAAATAAGAACTTTTTTTGATATGGTCGTGTAGAAAACATCATGTTGGCCTAAGGATTTTATCTAAAGGTCAATCTTATGTTTTGATGATTACAAACCATTAATGATGTTTAAGTACTAATGTTTTCATTGAGTGATATATAGTTGATCAACATTCAATCCTCAATAATGAGCTAAAAGATCCATTCCAAGCATTCCAAAGCTTTCCAAATATTTAAGCAATTGATTCAAGGAAGCATCAAAGTTGCAAGAAATCAAAGAAAAACTCGGACTTCAAAAATCACACAAAGCATTTCAAAGAAAGAAAGCAAGTATTCATCAAGCCTAAACGATCATGATCAAAGAATGAAGAAAAGGGTAGATAGGATGGTGAGAGGTTAAGATTCAATGTCAAAGTATACTTGAATATTTTTTGAAGCTCAAAATTATAGGACCATGCATATCATACATCATTCATATGCCCCTATGACCATTAGCAATAGACTAAGAACTTCATTTATATATATTGTCATATGAAGTCTTTGCTAAGAAAGAGTTAGTTCAAGCTTGATAAGCTTTGAAAGAACTCATTTTTTAAGCTAGAAATTCTAGGACCATGCACATTAATCATTATATTTATTTTGGTCTCTAAAAAGAAAAGGAAAAAGCATTGAATTAATTTTTCATCTTTAAAGCCTTTGTTGCCAAAATTTGGTAAATGACTCTAGGAAACAATGCACTTGAAATTTATTATCTTCATATGTCCCTAGACTCTTAGAAACAGGCCTTGAACTTAATTGAATCATTCATCAAAGTCCTAGGTGCTAGAAAGATGGATATCTCAAAAGAAGCTATTTCAGCCTAGAAAATTTCAGACCAGCTTGCACTAAAACTGCTATAACTATTTGTGTAGTTGGAATTTTTACACAAGGCTAGTGGCATTGGAAAGCTGACTTCGATCCCTTGAGTTTAGACTCAAATTTCACCTAAATTGGATTAAAAATGACTGAGATATGAGCTTCACAAAATACCTGATTTTGCTCTACGAAAATTCTGACCAGGTTACACTTAAACAGCCATAACTTTTTCTATGGTTGGAATTTTTGAGCAAAGCCAGTGGCTTTAGATAGCTGACTTCAAGACAATAAATTTAGACTTAAATTTCACCTCATTTGGAGTTTCATGGACTGAGTTATGTCCATTTGAAGTCATGTACTTTTTTCTGTCCAATCCAATTTTGCAGCAGCCTTCATGAAGCAAGAGCAGCCTCTATAAGAAATAGAGCCAGCTCTCTCAAGGCCAATGGAATAGGCTCAATGAATAATTAGAGAAGGCTCAAAGAATAGAGAAGGCTCAATGAAAAACTAGAGAAGGCTCTACAAAATTAGAGAAGGCTCAGGAAAGTAGAGAAGGCTCTACAAAACTAGAGAAGGCTCCATTCTTCTATTGAGCCGTCTCCATTTTAGAAAAAGAGCCTGCTCCACTTTTTTAGAGAAGGCTCAGGAAAGTAGAGAAGGCTCTACAAACCTAGAGAAGGCTCCATTTTTCTATTGAGCCGTCTCCATTTTAGAAAAAGAGCTTGCTCCACTTTTTTAATAGAGCCGCCTCCATTTGAAATTGAGCCGCCTCCACTTTTGCAAAGAGCTGGCTCCTTTGGAGGTTTTGAATTACAACGGCAATTTTTCTGCATTTATTTTCTCTAACCACTTCTAACAGCTATATTGAGCTATGAATTTCTTTATATATACAAAGGGCTTGTCTGAAAAGAAAACACGATTTTTGAGAGACATTAAATTACATCAAAGAGAGCTTTTGTTCTCACATCTTCTCCTCATCTCTCTTATTCACTCATATACTACTTGAGAGAACATTCAAGAACATTCATTCAAGTGCATTAAAGAGAGCTTTTGGCTCTACCTTTATACAGAGCTTTTGTTCTGGTTTTACTCACTCATAGAGCCTCTGTTTAGACATCAATCTTCATCTCATATACAAGCTTCCATAGCTGAACCAGAGTGAACTTCAGAGAGCATTTAGTGAGCCTTTGCTGAACTTTTGTTCTAGTATTTCATCAGAGCTTTTGTTCTGCATTTTCCTCATCATCTCTCATACATTTCATACTTAGAGTTTGAGCTTCACTTGATTTCATATATACTCTATTGTGAGGTTTGATTTGTATCAGTTCTTGAGAGGATTTCTTGTACTACAAATTCTATCTACAAATCTGCTGTAAGCCTAGGAGGAAGAGTTTCTCTTTGCAAAGAAATTGTAAGGGCTGGTGTGGCCTATATAAAACTAAGAGAGGTGGTCTCTAGCAAGGATGCTGTAAAGGGTTGGTGTGACCCAAAAGGAAGCCTAGGAGAAGGGTGTTCTCCTAGCAAGAAAGAGAAGCAAGGTCTTGCTTCAATTGAAGGTTTGCCCTCCACTATTAAGGAGAAGCTCTAAGGAATTTGGGAAGTCTCAAGAGGGATCTTGAGCCGAGGAGTAGGAGTTTCCGAACCTCGCAAAAATCGCCGTGTTATTGTTTGCAATTTCTCTTCCCTTATCTCTTTTACAGTTATGCTAAATTGATTACTTCTATAATTTGCAAAAATTGGCCATTGACTCTATTCACCCCCCCCCCTCCCCCCCTCTAGAGTCAATTCTTGGGTAACACATCATTTTAAGGGGGGATACTTCATAAAGTTTTTCCAAAAAAATTCATCTTTATATCGAAAACAGTGCATTTTCTAAAAAAATCTAGTACAGCCCCGCAGTCAATGATCGATCGCAGATTGTGGCGAGCGATCGCCAGATCGTTGACTACGGCGATCGATCACCAAACCCAGCGACCGATCGCCGGGCTCTTTTTGGGGCCTTTTGATCATTCTCCAATTTGGCGATCGATCGCCAGAGTTGGCGATCGATCGCCACTTGCACTTCACATTTTTTATAGTAGGGTTTTTGGTCCCAGAGGATCCTTATTGGATTCAGCGATCAATCGCCGAATCCTGTGATAGATCGCTGAGGTCCCTAGGAGTTGATCATTTTTCGTTTTTGTTTCAAAACTTCGAAGTTGCATATCTCCTTCATTCGGACTCCAAATCAGGTGATTCTTAAGTCTAACTTTATTAATTTTTCGTTTTCTTTTCATTGGTGTGCATGGTAGTACCCATTTCTATTTTTAAAAGACCATTTTACCCCTAGGATTGGACTTAACCATTAAAAACTTCGCTTCTATATTTGTTTTCTTTTGAGTTCCATAGGTTCATGGGAAGCTACTTTGGTGTCGTAGGGATGACTTAAACCTATAGAGGTCTTGTTCTTTTTTTCACTTCCACATTCAGGATCCGATATCGGGTCAACTTTCAGGTCATCACGAACGCACCAGGTTTGTAAAAATCTAGAGTTGTCACAAACATCACCTCATTGTCCATGGTACAAAATCCAAGCAAATAACTGCATCACACAAGTTTCAAATTCAGTATACTACTAACAAAATGGAGAATAAGATTATCATTTATAAATAAGATGGAAATTATTTTCATTCACAAACAAATTGCAGCCAAGAAACTACTACCAAAAAGTACCAACAAAACAACATACATAATATTATCATTATAACCATGCAAAGACAGAAATAATACAACAAGCTAACTACCTAGGAATATGCAATTACTACCATGTAGAGGAAAATTTTTCCACCAATCACAGCACACCACGTGTCCCCAAGAAAAGAAAGACCCAATGTTGGAATGACCAGCCCAGAAGCCCAATGCAGTCTAAAGCCCATCAAAGGAGACATCAAACTTCAAGCCGGCCTAAACAAAGGAAACAGAGCCCAGCCCAGGTTCATTCAAACAGATGTTGAATATGAAGAGCTTTCAAAACCGTGTTTTACATAGATGTTGAATATTGGGAGAAGTGGCAATCAATGGAGCAATGCGGTGGTTATTTTGGTGTTGGCGGTGGCCGTGGTTGTTTTGTTGTTGGCAATGGCAATGGTTGTTTTGTTACCGACAATGGAGATGGAGGAGATTGAGAGGTTAGAGAGAGAAAGTAAAGATAAATGGGTTATTATTTATTATTATTTTTTTCTCCAAAGAATGAATTTTTGACATTTAATGGTTTTCATATTTTAGATTAAATATAAATAAAATATTGAAGGTACTGTAGACATTTCACCTCCCGTTTGGATTTAAAATTTGACGGGGGTGTTATTGTTAAAAAATGGGTTAACTTTTATTTGCTGTCAATAGGACAAATCTCAGAAAGTGTGAGTGTAATTAACCATAAAAATAATAAAAGTAGTTTGAACAAATGAACAATATTTTAACATGTCCATGTTAGACTTTAAGAAAATTTCATGATTTTGGAAAACGTTGACTTTGACTTTTAAAAGATGTCTCCAAAAATTCTGCTCCATTTGGTAAGAATGAAGAAAATTGGATAGAATGTAGAGAAGAAAAGATGGATAAGATATCCCTAGGGAAGAGATTGTCTCATTCACTCTTTATGTTTAGGTGGATGGAGAAGAATATAATGAAATAATATCTTATTTTGCTTGTTAGCATAGAGCGGAAGAGAAATTATAAATTATAATGAAAGTTCTGTAATTTAAAAACTTTTATAATAACTTTGTTTTTCTTCCTTCGCGTCTCCCCTCCATATTAATTTGGAGGGATGAAAATTTTTTAATGAAGAAGGGTGACTTACCCATCCTATTATCTATTCTCTTTTTGCCTCCTCTCCATTAAACAAAGAAAAATTGTTTCCTCCTCTCTCTATCAAACTCCACCCAATCTTCCTTCCTACCAAACAAAACATTCATGTTAACTATTATTATTATTGTTATTATTAAATAAAAGCAATAACAACAACAACTACAGGAAACTCAAAACTCATTTTCCATTGTCCTAACTTTAGTAGGTATTTTGGGCAAATACCAGATGTGGTCCACAACACTAACAAACTAGCAGGTGTACCGTTTCTGACGGATGAATCGTTTATGTAGATGTAGACATATATATATATATATATATATATATATATTATACACATGTTCCACATGTTTTAAGGTAGTATTTTACGATTTTAACGTGACCTTAGCTACTCCTATTATATTACTTGCTTTATTTGTTATCAATATTGTAGTTTAACACCTACCTAAGGAAACCACTGTTGGGTTTTGCTCTGATACTACTTTGTTAAAAATAGTGGCCTAGTTACACACACAACACTATACTATTTAGAAGAGAATAGAAATGAAGAAAAATACTTTTTATTTCACTTAATAAAAAATGAGTACAATGCATGAGTTTATATAAGCTTCAAAACATAAATGTAAAAGAAGCTTAAAACCTCACTAACATATCATTTAGTAGGCAAAACTCCCACTAACCCACTAACATGACCATTTACTAATTGTAACTCTCATGTCCCCACTAACTTCAATAAAAAACTCACATAAATATAAAACATCAAATAAAATAAAGTTTAATTTCTAACAACCACCATACATGATACATCCAAGTCAATTTCTCTCAGGAAATCATTTTAGATCCAGCACAATCTCTCTCTACCTAAGGAAATCATCATAGACCCAAGTCTCTCTCTTTAGGATTCATCGATCATGGTTTCCTGTTAATTGATTAAGAGTTATTGGTGTTGTCAGGTGTTAGAAACTATGGATTCAAATATCCCCAGAGATTGCTGATGCAGCCAACAGGAAGTATCCGCGTCGATCTCCAGTTACTGGATCCTCGTCCTCATCTGATGGTTAGTTCTCTGCATTTTGGTAAATTTCTTAAGAGCGTAATTTCAATATTTTTTATTATAGTGATATAGAATGAATTAATACAAAGTGAAATAGAATGAATTTCTAAATATACCCTTCTCTAATGATTTTCTAAATATATTCTTCTATAGTGGGTCTACATGAGGTCAGCTTTTATTACTTAGAGAGTAAAATAGGAATATTATAAGAGTAATACATTAAATTTTGAATTGAAAGAATTATTTTGAAGCAACAAAAAATAAAAAGGTAGATATTTTTTTTTGTGAGATGGAGGGAGTAGTATTTGTGTGTGTGTATATATATCTATAGATAGATAGAGAGAGAGAGAGAGAGAGAAATGCAGCAGTATTTTGTAGTTGTGACTATAATAATTAACAATATTCTTTACTAAATTTGATTCTTTTAAAGCAAGAAGTTCATTGGACTTTGATGGGGTTAGAAGTAGTTTCATTTGCAAACCACTTTTAATAAGCATAAGATAATTATAAATAGAAAATTTTAAAAATTTAGAGGACCGACTTTAATTTTTATATAGAAATAGAAATTAAATTACTTAGATTAAAGTTATTTTTGTTTTTAAAATTGTAATGTGCACATATTGTACCTTGTAGAAACCTATAATAGCATTGACAATGCACAATATAAAGCGTTATGCAGAATGCAGGTACGGTAATGGTTTTTATCATGCGCTTTGTGTGAAGTTTCTTTTATTTTGCTAATTTTACGTCATTTCATGAAGTATAGAAAAACAACGAACATGAAGCCCTAAATATTGCACTGTGACTAATTGTTGTGTTTTTTATGCTGTGCACCCTCCTGAGTTTGAGGAGATTATATCCACTGATATACTTTGGGTTTTATAAATGATATATTGATATCTTCGTGCTTTTTATAAAGAAATAAATAAATAAATAATAATAATAATAATAATAATAATAATAATAAAATAACCAAAATTCTCTCTGTTACGGGAGATACAATTTTTCGTAAAAATAATAATAATAAAAATATATGTATTTAATCCAAAATTATATATTTATTTATAAGTGACAATATACTATAAATGCACCTTGTGAGTCAGGCTTTGCGGCCAAGGTTTTTTTTATTTAGTTATTTTTTTTTTTTTGGGAAGGTTAAGCAAATAGAATGAATTTGGTAAATAGTTAAATGGGCTTAAGCTTCGGCTGAAGGTTTCAAGGCCTAAGTGGCCGAAGCTATACATCAAGAGAAATAAATTAGGGCCAACTGGACCACAACATCAATGTTCCAATTGGAACGAGTTGCAGCTGAACTTGCTGGGTAGTAGCACAGAAAATAAAATATTTAAAGTGGCAACAATTTTTAATTTAATAAAAATATTTTTTCTTGAATGGAACAGCATCATCTCAATCAGCTTTAACGAATCATTATTAATTTTTAATTAATATTTGTCTCCCACTAATAATTGATTAATTGCTAGATGAATGTCCACAGTCTTTGATCTCCAAAGAACAATGGTGCTTCCGAATCTTTACTCATATCTCCGAGTAGGAATTAGATATTCAGTGTGAAGTGTGGGCTTCAAATTTCCTTTTAAATTGCGTATAAAGAATCTGATATATTATTAACATATCTAGGATTTGATGATGTATTGCTCACATATTATTGTATCTTGGAGCAATGCCACCACCTCCCTTTATATAAAGGTATAGTTCTAAGTAATTACATTACATTACATTTTTCAACACAAATTCACCTTTTGATCTGTTACTTGCATCCCAGGTGGGACTAGGAGTGAAATCTGATAGGCTTATCCTTGTCGGAGACTTTAATAGAGTATTATGTGTAACAACTCTCACCCTACCCATATATAATATTATCCGCGTTTGTTTCTCCCGAGCCAAAACCTTTGCAGGATTACCCATCCTAAAACTATTCCAGAGTTAGCATGCTTAACTTTAGAGTTCTGATGGGTTCACAGCCATCACGGTTTTAAAATAAATTGTGTCATCGAAGGGTGTTGAACCTTAAAGATAGCGTTTCACCTTTCCCAAGGGATGTAGGATCGTGACACCCTGTAGATTGCCAGTGTGGTAGCTTGTCCAATGTTGCACCCGCCCATATCACATGCCCACAGAGGTCGCCAACGTCCTCATTGGCCACACTTCCTGCTGGGCTCCGGCTTTGATACCATTTGTAACAACCATCATCCTACTCAAATACAATATTGTCCGATTTTGACTCCCTTGGATTAGAGACTTCTCTGGGGGGTTATCTTGGTATGACTCCGGAGCAAGCATGTTTAACAGCGAAGTTTTGATGGGTTCACAACCATCACTACTTTAAAACACATTGTGCTAAATTAATATGTTAGAATACCTTCTATTAGTTATTTCTTATTCCACTAAAAAGAAATAATTGCACTCACGGATCCAGATAATTATTATTAATTACAATTTAGCCCTAAAATTACTTAACACCGTAAATTGACCCATTCACTATAATTAGTTATTTGGATAAATATTACCATCAATCTAGTGTACTAATTAATCCATTTTTGGTTACCTAGGTACATTCGTTTGATTACATATATTTAATAAATGAATATTAAGTATAATTGGCCAAATTTCTATAATAAAATCAACCTAACCAAAATACTTTGCTACGTGGATTGTATAAAATATGTTACGCAACGAATATATTAATATTTATCCAAAGTACTTTAGTTCCCCGACCCACAGGTCACTCAAGTACATCAAAGTAAATGATTAATATAACCCTAGTGGGTATAGTTCTCAGGATTAAGTGGTAATTTACATTAGTAGAAGATAAGAAAAATTACTTATGATGGTGCAAGTAATTTTTTACTTATCGTCGATTTGTTCAGCTGTGTCCAATACGCCAACACATTTGGTTATGGATCACCCCATCCAGATGACTGAGATAAGCCACTTCACTTAGTATTTATACCGAGTTAGAAACCAACGGTTACACTCTTGAGATAGAAATTCTAGTTATATTCCTTTGACTGCAAACATTAATAATTATGAATACCGATGAATTTATATGTCCCATGCATGTGCCTTTATTTTATGTGCATATAAATTTATCTTATCATAATTAATGGATAACTAGTTTAAAACTTCTTTGAACTACTCAATACAATTCATCAATATTATATGAAGATAAATAAATTAGATAATAAATGTCAGTAATGGCTTTGTAGGGCATAATCCCTAATAGAACTGCTATATGCTTATTTCGTTCCTCGTAGATGCATAGGCTCTTCAGGGCAATCATGAACCACACAAGGCATTGAGCCTTGATTTAGAGGTGAGGATACTAAAAGTCGGGAGAGTAAACTTCAAACAATAAGCTAGAGGTGGTTGAATAGGTGAAACTTGCTCTTTTAATTGATTTTCAGATTATTTTAATTTCACCATATTAAAATTTTAAATTATTTTAATTTCACCAACTTAAAAAATAAAACAATCACACAAATTAAGCAATACATAAAGTGCGATAAAGTAAGAGATTGACACTAGGATTTTAGTTATCTTGAAACAAAGAATAATAGACTCTGTCTCAACGTCACACCCACTCTACTGTACGAAGAACTAGTTGTTGAAAGCCTTAAACTTACTCTTACGACTCCTTATCCAATTGTTGCAAACTTCAATCTTACTGCTCAATCCTTGCAAAAGGGTTCTTGGAAGAATGCGAATGCTCTCTGAACACCCTGTCCCCTGGTAGTGATCAAATTGAGTTCCTCACAAACATGAAGTTGAAAGGAGAAAAATAAATCTTGCTTTCTGAATAGAATCTTCAATAAGTTCTGAACCTGATCAACTGGGAACACCATCCTAATTCATTCATGTGTAATCGTATGTGCAATTCAAGAAAGAAAAACAAAAAGAACGATCTATGAAGATTATCTAGTGAAGAATACACTAACAAATCTCTTACTTGCAAAAATATTTATCCCTAAGGTGTAAATATTCATGAGAATATGAGAGTATTTATATATGCATGTTAGTCTTTAATGAGGTTGAAAAATAGGTTAAAAAAGAATAAGAACGTCTCTAATGCTATGTTTGGTGTAAAGGAAGCGAATGGAATAGAATGCCTATTCCAACCATTCCTTTGTTTAGTAAGCAATTTAAAATGGGAATGACCATTTTATTGGAATGAAAATTCATTCAACAACTAAACATATGGAATGGCTATTTCAGTCTCAAATAAATTAAAAAAAAAAAAAATGAACATGACAAATATAAATTGTTCAAATGAAGGAGAAAAAAAAAATCATTGCAAATATGCTAAATCAATTAATAGCATAAGAAATATAAGTATTTGATCAATAGAAGAACTAAAATATTGAAAATTAGACCCATTAACTTCATAAATTAGAGTACTAAATTAGAATAAATTAGAAAAGAAAAAAATTTGCATGCACATATATCATTCGTAAGTGCAAAAAGAAGAATTTTCAGTAGGAAAAAAAAAATGGAAGAGAAGAAGAAGAAAAAGGAAAGAAAAATGAGATATTTGAAAGGAAACTATTAGACTTTGATTGAAGAAGGAAATTTTAACTTTTTTTTTTTTTTTTAAGGAAATCAAAGGAATTTTAAAAGTATAAGAGAGAAGAAAGAAATTTTTAGTATATAATTTTAGAAATTAAAAATTTTAGGGGGGGGGGGGGGGGCATTATATAGAAATTTTCTTATAAATATTAAAATAAATTAAAAATTAACCATATTTTATGCTAGGCAGGGCCAGCCCAGTGGCACACACTGCCTCCGCCCCTGTTTCGACCACCGTCATTACCACCACCACCGTCACCATTTGTTGGCATCCTTTTTAGCAAAAATACGTGGCTAGTAATTGGCTGGCCATGTGGGGCTATTTTGTGATAATGTGGCAGCTGCTTAAGTGATGATATGATAAGGTGGCTGTATTGTACTTGAACTATATGTGATTTTGGGTTATAAAGAGAATATTGGAATTGTTAAAGGAGACAATTAAGGAATTATCATGTGGAGAGATAAGAGTTTTGTATCAAGTAGAATTGTTTTGTATCTTCACTATCCTTAATTGGTTGGAGATAAAGGTGAGGTGATTGAAGTAAAAGAGGATATTCAATATATGGATAAAGATGGGCTTATCAAGTAGAGTTTTATTTTAGTTAGGAGTAATCTTGTGGCTTAGTTTTAAAAAATTGTTATTTCCGGATGTTATAAATAAGTGTAGTATCATTCTTTGTAAGGTCTAGCACCTCTCAAACAATTCGTGTCAATACAATCAATTTTTTTTTTTTAATCATGCTTTTCTAGTTAAACTTGATTTCCTTAGTTTAATTCAACTTTCTTTAGATAATTAAATTCTAGTTTAGTTTCCTTTGTTAATTAAATTCTAATCTGCAGTTGAATTCTTACTCTTTGTTATTTCCTTTCACAATGATTTAATTCTAATAGCTGCCATATCTTTCCATTCCAGTTTGATCCATTTCAATTCTATTTTATTTCATTGCAAGTTGTTCTTACTTTTTAGTCCTATTTTCTTTTAAGACAATTAGAACCCATTAAGGAGTTTCGTGGTCTCTCTCCTTCCAGTAGCTTGTTCAAATCAATTTACAAAAGAGATTCAGTTCAACCAAGATCTCTATAAATTGAACCAAGCCATTGGTTCTAGCATGCCCTCAACAACCAATTTCTGAATCGGCAGGCCTTGCTGATTTAAGGGGTCACCGCCATCGTCATCACCACCACTGCCACCTTCCACCCCCACCGCCTACACCACTGCCACCTTCCACCACCATACCACCGTTGCTTGCACCGTTTTCCACCGTCACCGCCTTTTACCACCACCGTCGCCACCGCCACTACTGTCACCTCCACTACCTTTCACCGCCACCACCTTCTACCACCCTCGCTGCCGTTACCTCCACTGTCTTCCACCGCCACCGCCGTTATCTCCAGTGCCTTCCACCACCAATACCTACGCTACCACCTACACCACTGCCACATTCCACCATCACCACACCACTACCATCGCCACCACCACTGCCTTCCACTATCACTGCTGGCCCCATTAACACCTTCTACTACTACCATAACTACTTCCACCACTACCACAACTACTTCGACCACCGCTTCCCCTATCACCGCCACCGCCACTGCCACGGCCACCGCCTTTGACCAACACTGCTATCGTCCGCTACCTTCCACCATTGCCACCACTCGCCTCTTTCCACCACCTATCACCACCATTTTTACCACCACCACCATTTCTTTTATAAAAATTATACTAAGATAGGGTATTTTGGAGAATTCAATTGAAATTCATTCCATGCTAAATTTTAAATTGGTCCAACTAAACACTATCATTCCATTCCTGCATATTTTTTATATGCAACTAAACAAGAGATCTATTCTCATTCTTATTCCATTGTCACTTGAATTCCATTTCATTCATACACACAAACGTAGCATAAAAGGTTTTGTTAAAAAAGGAAATTTAAAATAACTCAAAAAGTGAAGTCCGTTTTGGATCTAGAAAAGTGCGACCAATCGGAGTTGGACTTCACAGAAGTTGCTAACGAGACAAGTTGGACTGGTCACCAAAAGTGTGATCGGTGGGACATTTCAGTATTTCAAATCTTTTGATAAAACCTTAGTTTTTCCACCTCAATCAAACTCAAACTAGCGTGTAAGTTGTCCTCACTCAACAAACTTGTTCTACACGATGCTCTCATCGAATCAAGGCATCCCATACACTCATTCAACTCTCGAAATCAAGACTCAAAATAGAAACAAAATTACCACTAGATTCAACACGTTTTGATATCGAAATTAGCCAAACACACAAACTAAGTTCCTTACACACCTAGATTTTTTATTTTTTAAAAATAAGATATTATTAATTTAGTCCAAAGATATATATAAAGATAAAAAAAATTGTGTTAAACACAAACAACTCTTGACACGAACATGACCCGTTTAATAATTGTGTGAGGGACTTTTGACACGAACACTATCCATGTTAAGTAACCTGTTTAACTCGTTTAATTTAAATAAGTCATTTTACATATTTATTAATTTAAGTATAAAAAATAAAAATACAATGAAAAATTATTATAATAGACACAAAATTCATGAAAATGAGAATAATTTGGACAATAAAATTACAAAAAAAAGAAACCAAATACAGTAGCCATATTAAATTTATATTGAAATAATATTAATGTTTGTAGTAATTGGGTTAAAATAGATAATGGGTTAATCGGGTTCACCTAACACAATAATTACATGATTAATTAAATGGGTCTAATTGGGTTAAAGGAGTTGAGCTCCAAAACACAAACATGACACGATTAATTAACGAATCAAGTGGGGTAGCATAATTTGTTGTCCAAAAGTATGGTCAAACTATACCATATACTATAGCATTATTTATTTAAATATTATGTTAAAATTTGATGTTTAAATATATATAATTATTATTATAAAATAATAATCGATATATATAATTTTTTATAATATATAATTTAATATAATAAAATAAGAACTATAAAATAAATGAACTTAATTAAAAGTCGAGGCTAGAATTTGATTTTATGTTTTATGATAGATTCGCCCCACTATGGTATTAACGGACTCAGTGGCGTCTATCTCTCAGGATACAACGACTTGTCTTCCTTCGGTAGTAGCACTGTAAACCAAAGGAATAGGCGAACTAGCTCGATGTAATACTCTCTGACTCGACCTCACTGACTAAGGCTCGAATCCAAAGACTAGGGTTCGAACCCTTAAACAGTTATAGAAGAAGAAAGAAGAAGGAGAGAATTCAGAATTAGAGAAAAAGATTCTGAATTGGAGTGATTTGTAAATGATCCAAAGGAGGGGGGGTATTTATAGGTAGCAAGGTGCCTTTTCGGGTGGGTGCAAACATGGGTTATAATGGTTCAGAAAAAAGGTGCACCATTTTGAAAAAAAAACTAAAAGGTGGTTTTAATTTAAATTCAAAAAGCTAATTTTAATTTTAATTCAAATACCAACCACTCATTTGTGAAACTCATTTAAATAAGCCCAGCCCAAAAATAGGCCCAACCCAAAATTTCATTTAGTAAAAAAATAATCGGACTTTACAATTAGGCCCAAGCCCAAGCCCATGCCCAAATCCTAAACTTGGCTTATTTAAACTTCAATTGGTTTCAACATTTTTTTTACGTGGGACAAGCACTTTCCACATTTTGTATACCCATTTAGGCTTATCAAAATACCACACTTTAGAGTTAATTTCTCATTCACCCAGAAAATAAATATACCACGTCATCTCCTTGCAGAGAGGAACGCTTTTGTCTATAGATTCGCAAAAAATTCTTAACAGAATTTATTCCAAATCTCATTCAAAATTCATGTTTTTAATGCCCCTGTTTCCAACAATCCCCCACATGAATTGAAATTTGCGTAAACTATAAATGAAAAAGATACAGACACTCGAGAGAGTACTTTTGGAAAGTAATGCATCAGGATAGTTAGTTTCTGGCCTTGAACCTTCCTTAATATATTTGCTTTTGGAAAGTAATGCATCAGGATAGTTAGTTTCTGGCCTTGAACCTTCCTTAATATATTTGTAATACCTCTAAATTTTTTAAAGCTTTTATTTATTTGTTTTATTTATTTTTATTTATCTACGTGGCTATTTAAATTGTTTGTGCATTTATTTTAGGATTTTATTTGATTGTCATTTAAATATTAATTATTTAGTGTTTATTTTATATTTTTATCTACTTGACTATTTGAATTGTTTGTAGAGTGCTTATTTAATTGTTAGTTAAATGTTAATTATTTAGTAGAATTTGTTTAGTTAATTGTAATATTTTCATTGGTGTTATTTTATATATATTTTTATTTTATTTTTAGTTAATTTATTTTCGTTTTATTGTTAAATTGTAAAGTTTGTTTTTTTGTTTTTTTTTTACTTTATTAGTTCAATGATTGGTGGGTTTTGCTAGGATGGATCTGATTATTATGGCTTAGTGTAGGATTAGTTAGGTTATATTATATACTTACTGATTTAGGATTTGTGGGAGCAACTGTTACGAACCAGAGAAAGAAAAAAAAACAAAAAAACAGAAAGGGGCGGCGTGAACCAGAGAGAAAGGAGAGGAAGAAAGAGAGAGAGGAAGAGAGAAAAAAGAGGAGGAGGGGGAGAGGGGTGAGACCGGCTATTGTGGGTGATATTCGGAGCGCAGAGGCAGACAACGGCAACCCAAAAGCTGCCAGCGTCAAGGGGAAATTGGAGAAGAAAAAAAAAGTGTTCGATCCGAAATTCATAAAAGGCAAGTCTTCGTTCTACTCATCCTCATTGATTTCGTGTTCGATTCACTCTTAG
Organism: Cornus florida; assembly: GCF_030987335.1. Classification (NCBI taxonomy): domain Eukaryota; kingdom Viridiplantae; phylum Streptophyta; class Magnoliopsida; order Cornales; family Cornaceae; genus Cornus; species Cornus florida. The sequence goes on along the minus strand of NW_026775577.1, from coordinate 47,107,002 downwards.
AATGACTATAGGGAATTAATATTAGATTGGGTTTATTTTATTCATGCCAAGGATAGATAATAACAGTGAAGATATCATATATATAAATGTATATATATGAGTATAGTTGTGTCTATTTTATAAACCAGATTTGTTGTGGGCTGTTGAGACATTCTGGACATAGTTACAATCCTTAGGACCTTGGGCTATGGAGGAGAAAGTGAGTTACAATGCCTAAATGTTAAGGAGGGATGCAAGGATTGAGTCGGCTCGGCTCACTTATGAAAGGAAGATTGCCGACTCAGGTGTTATGGGTTCCATTCCTTTGAGTTTTGAATAGCCAGGGGTATATTAAATTGTTGGCCCTATTTATTTTTATTTAATTGCATGGACTGTATAATGTACAAATGTAGTAAAGGTGATTATCTTGATGGGATATAATGAAATTTAAATCCTACTTTAGTTGTAAATTGTTTATAAGTTGATTCTTATTATTTTAGTATTATTATTATTATTTATTTTATTTGACCTAATAATTATTATGGATGATAATATGAAGTAATATGGATTTACTTGGGTTGTATGTTACTTATTTGACTCCTATATATGTCTATATTGTTGTAGCAAATTCGGTAGACCATAATAAGTATATTGATTTGCTTGGATAGCTTAAATTACTCTACTTGTGTGGTAAGCTATTAGCATGATAATTATAAATGTTTGAACCATCATATAAAATGCTATAGATGAGTATATGAAATATTCATGCATACGATTGTAGTTAAGACTTTAATTGTGTTGCAGTTTACTCATCTAATTCTCATACCAGCTTATATTGGTATATCAACTACTATGGATAATAGTATGATATTAATCACGCATGTGACCGCATGTGTATATGGGTTTACATATACTTGGATATACGTTTTATTGGAGGATCATTGTCAGGATATGGTCTTAGAAGCACCATTGTTAGGATATTGCTTGTTGATACCTCTGTGAGCTGGCTAATACGCCTAGACTATACGTTCTGTCATACTATTGTCAGGATATAGTTATGACTTTAAATTGTGCTATTGTCAGGATATGGCTACAGTTACTTACATAAATATATTTTTATTGGGTACCATGATATGAGCTTGAGATCTCATGATCGATGGTTAGGATTGGCGTATATTGCCAGATGAGATGGGTAGTTGGATCTAGGGATGTGTGTGCCCTGCTAGAGGAGGTACTCGTGACCACCTTATGTGTGCTTGTATGAGACCTACTATCTGGTTGAGACTGTTTTATGGTCCAGTGAGAGTCTATAGTGTGTATATTTATGTATATTGACCTACATAGCTATTGCATAAGTCGAACTAGGATGGATTATTATCGGGTCTTTGTTTGGGATGTAGTAGAAAAGGCTTGTTCGTGGGTTTTAACCCACCTTTGTTGTTATCTTTTCAGGTCTTCATCAGTTCTAGGCGTAGAGTCAGTTCATACAGAATAGAGGCCGGTCTTCTTCACTCTTCCGGTGTCCTCAACGTACGACTCTACATTATGTTTTATTTATTTATGAGATTGATATTATTTATTTCATTTACTAGTTTGGGATTTTTATTAGGCGTCCACATGGTATGGATTCCCAAGTTGTTCTCTGGAGATTTATTTTTATAAGGAGAATTTATTAGAGATTACGGTATTTGAGGTTTGGTTATTTAATTATTAATTTAGATTTTTCTTTCAGCGATATTTATTTATTATTCTTTTTGTATTCTGTGCTTGTTTATTATTGATTGGTTAATATCCCCTGACTTTGTGCGCGAACCTGATTAACCCGTGTTTCGAAATTAGGGGGTATCACGGTTGGTATCAGAGCACTCCAGGTTTCAAGTGTCTCTAGGGTTTCGTTCATTATAAGACTTCCGCGTAGCGTATTCTTTTGTTTAGAGCCTAAGTATTAGGGTTCATTGTATTCTTTTGCAGTCCGTTAAACTGTGTACTGATTTCCATCTTATTTTGTTAACAGAATGGTTAACATTAGAAGAAGATGGGACAATTAGAGGAACAGGCAGAGAAGGAGAGCGGCACGTAGGCAGCAGGATTTCCTACAACGTCAACAAATTGAGGAAGAGCAACAACTGCCTAGGTTTCAGGAGGAGGTTGGTCAATTGCACATCGAGCAGGAGGAAGTACAACAGACTCATGAGTCTCAGGATCAGGGCTACAATCAAGTCAGGGATCCAGAGTATCCTCCTCAGATAAATGACCTCATTGCCCGGGCTATAAAAGCAGGTGTTGTAGCTGCGCTTCAGAATCATCCACAGGTTCAGTAGACACCTATACTGGCACTAGTGGTTCAGACAGATCCTTGGGAGAAGGCTAGAAGTTCTTTCACAAATGGGAGCCCACTTGAGTTCTTAGGCTCCACCGATGCGAAAGTAGCTCACCAGTGGAAGAAAGACGTCGAGCGACATCTTCGTATGGTTCAATGCATGGAGGTTCAGAAGCAGATGTTTGCCACCTTCAAGCTTGTCAAAGATGCACTCCAGTGTTGGGAGTCAGTTACTTCTGCAGATGAGAGGACTTCATTGACCTATGATTAGTTCAGTGCTCGCTTCGATAAGAAGTACTTTCCATATGTGACCAAAACAGCTATGAAGAAGGAGTTCCTTAACTTAGAACAGGCGAACATGACAGTAGCAGAGTATGAGCAGCAGTTTACACGCTTATCTCTATTTGCTCCAGAGGAGGTGGATACAGAGACGAAGAAATATACTAGCTTTGTTAAGGGGTTGACCTGGTTTATTAAGCGAGTCATTACAGGAAGTCCAGCTTACACTACTTATGCTCAGGTGGTGGATGCCGCTTTATAGCTTTATCAGCTGAATGTGGACTTCAGACAGACTAGGGTGAGAAGTGGGGTAACAGAGACTTTGTCAATCAACTAGCTGAGAAAGGAAATGGTAAAGGGCATCGACAAAATAATAAGGGCAGATTCCAGGGATAGCAGCCTTGGAAGAAGCACAAGAATGATTTAGATATTCAAAGAGATGGGGCACCTATTCAGAGGCAGCATAATGGGGCACTACAGACAGTACATGGTCAACTTTAAGGTAACCAGTAGAAAAAAATTTTGGCATTTTCAGAGGTTTTTGTTATGGTTGTGGAGAGCTTGGGCAAATAGCCAAGTGGTGTCCCAAGGCTATGCAGGGACATCATGTGCAGCAGGGGCAGCGACCACCATTTCCCTTACCTGCTCCACAGGTGTCGCGTATTCAGGGATAGACGTTCCCGGCTTTACCAGCGCCACCGCCACCATGGGGATAAGCAACACAGCAGTTGCATTATGGCATGGTGTATAACCATATGCCACAGGATGTTCAGACTCCTTAGGCTATTAAGGGAATGTTTCCTATACACGGTAGATATGGACGTGTTTTGTTTAATATGGGTGTTACACATTCATTTGTGTATAGTACATTTGTTACCTTATCTAGGACGACTACACAGTTATGTAATCAACCCCGTATCATTGGTACACCTATAGGTGTTACTTTTATTTTGCATAAGAGTGATGGGCATGCAATACTAGATATTGGTAGACTTAGATTTCTAGCCAACCTATTGGTTATCTCACTACCATAGTTGTTAAAGGCACCGAAGGCGCGCGCCTGAGGCGCCAGGCGCCACCCTGGCGCCTTGAAAGGCTTAGGGCGAGGGCCTTGTATTAGACGCGCGCGCTTTTGGGACTTAGGCGCAGGGCTACAGGTGTGCCTGTTTGAATTTTTTATTTATTTATTTATTTATTTTGGTTGTGACTTGTGTGGGACAGTCAACACTCAACAGTGAGTCGTATATTCAGTCTGTAAATTTGTAATTATCACTTGCAAGTTACAAAGCCAAAAAAAAAAAAAAAAAAAAAAAGATCAAAAAGCAAAAAGCAAAAAGCAAAAGGAGAGAAGAGAGAGAGAAGTATGAAGTGTCGAAGCTGGATTCGCCGGAACTGGAAGGGAATCTCGGATCTGCCGTCTCCATCTGCGAAGCCCAGATCTGCGAAGCACCGGTAAGTTCTCCTTGCTTCTTCTTCTTTTCTCTCCTTGCTTTTTCTTCTCTTCTCAGTTTTTTTTTTTTTTTTTAGTTCTTCTCTTCTCTTGGCTCTCCAGAGTCCAGCATCTCCTCAACTCTAGTCTATTCTCTTGAGTCTTGCTTTTATTTTTTTATTATTTTTTTTTTCTTTGAGCCGAGTGTCGGATAGTCGGACTCTCGGCTCTTCTTTATTATTTTATTTCCCCCCCTCTATTCTTCTTCTCTCGACTCTCACTCTCAGCCTCTAGTCTGATCTTATTATTTTTATTTATTTATTTATTTTTTTTCTATTCTTCTTCTTCTCGGATTTTTTTTTTTTTTTTTCACAGCAAAAATATATAAAAAGAAAAACCTTTTTTTATAACAAGAAGTGAGTGTGCTTCTCTAATTTCTGATCTTATTTGTGGCTCTTTTTTTTTTTTTTTTTTTTTTTTCCCCTATTCTTCTTCTCTCGGCTCTGAGCCTCTCTCTGATAGTGTGATCTTATTTTTTTAAATATTTTTTTTTTCAATTCTTCTTCTTCTCGGCTCTCTCTGACAGACTAACCTCTTATTTTTTTAATTTTTTTTTTTCTATTCTTCTTCTTGGCTCTCTCTGCTTCTGCTCTTCAGCCTCTTCTTTTATTTTTATTTTTTATTTTTTTATAATTGATGCTGCTGGAATAAATTGTAGTTTACAAACTTTACAATTCTATGCTGCTGGAATAAATTGTAGTTTACAACTTTACAATTCTGTGCTGCTGAAATGTTAATATTGGCACAAGATGCCCATCTAGTGTTAGAGAAGAAATCAAAGAGTACATGAGTAAGAAAAAGGAAGAAAAAGAGCAAATGAATTTGTTACCTAGTGATGAAATTAATTTCATTGATGGAGAGGATGAGGATGATGCTATGGAAGTTAACAATCGGGGAAAAAGGGTAGCTAGTGTAGGTAGTGGCAGTGCTAGTGTCAATTCCTCAAAGATGCAAAAGCAAAAGGGACCGATTGATTTATATTTCACTCCCAGACCGGAAATTGTGGTACAAAAAAGAAAGGAGGGGGGAAAACAGACAACCATTAATGATGCATGCAAAAAAGAGTTGAGAGGAAGAGCGTGTGCTGCTTTTGCAAGGTGGATGTATGATGCAGGAATTGCATTCAATGCTGTTAAGTATGATAGCTTTGCTGAGGTTGTTGAAGCAATTGGACAATATGGTCCTAGCATGAAACCACCTAGTTATCATGAGGTGAGAGTTTCTTTGCTTAGGAAGGAATTGGATAATACCAATGCTTTGATGAATGACCATAGAGAGGAGTGGTCAAAATTTGGATGCTCATTAATGGCAGATGGGTGGACAGACAAGAGAGGGAGAACATTGCTTAATTTCCTAGTAAATAGTCCAAGGAGAACCATGTTTATTGAATCGATAGATACTTCTTCTTTTTTGAAGGATGGTGCAAAGATGTTTGACTTACTTAATAAATTTGTGAACCGCATTGGAGTAGCAAATGTCATCCAAGTCGTCACAGATAGTGAATCAAGCAATAAGTATGCCGGTAAGAATGTTCAATGTTTATAACTTTTAGAGTTTACATTCTTTAAAAATATATAATTTAAATCTTTTTTGATTTACTCATTCTCTTTATATCATTTTTTTCTTTTTTCCGTTTGGTTTCAAATAGGGAAGATGTTAGAGAAAGAACACCCACATTTGTATTGGACACCATGTGCTGCTCATTGCTTAGACTTGATGTTGGAAGATATTGGGAAAATACCGTCCATCTCTAGAACAATGCAGAGGCCAGTGGAGTTGAATAGTTATATTTATATGCGCCCAAAGTTGTTGAACATTATGAGGAACTTTACTCATAAAAAGGAGTTGCTTAGGCCCGCTAAGACTCGATTTGCTATATGTTTTATCACATTATCAAGTATTCACAAGCAAAAGAATAACTTGAGAAAGATGTTTACTTCAGAAGAATGGAATCGTAGTAAATAGGCGAAAGAGGAAGCCGGTAAAAGAGTTGCTTCTTATGTTTTGATGCCTTCCTTTTGGAACAACATTGTCTTTAGCCTTAAGGTTTCCGGTCCTCTTATTCCAGTTTTGAGATTAGTTGATGGCGAGAAAAAGCCTCCCATGGGATACATTTATGCGGCTATGGATAGGGCTAAAGAAGCCATTGCAAAATCATTTGGGGGAGTAGAAGATAAATACTCAAATATTTTTGAAATAATTGATAAGAGGTGGAATGTTCAACTTCATTGCCCTTTGCATGCAGCAGGTTATTATTTGAACCCAGAATACTTTTATTCAAATCCAAAAATTGAAGAAGATGAAGAGATTGCAAAGGGTTTGTATGCATGCATTGTAAGGTTAGTCCCGGATGACAAAGACCAAGACAAAATTATTGAGGAGCTGTCCTTATATTCTAAAGTTGAGGGCCTCTTTGGTAATCGCTTTGCTATTAGACAGAGAAGTACACGAGCACCAGGTAAAGTGGTAAAGTATATTAAGTTAGTATAGCTAAGTGTTAAAATGATGAAGCTAAATTTGCTAAACATCATTATTAATTTTTTTTAATAGCTAATTGGTGGGAAGCTTATGGCAAGTCAATAAAACTTCTCCAAAAGTTTGCTATAAAGGTTTTAAGCCTTATTTGCAGTTCTTCTGGTTGTGAACGAAATTGGAGCGTGTTTGAGCATGTAAGTATATACTATTTACTAACTAGGTTTGTAATTTAATTGTTGAAAATTAAAATTTTAATTTTTTATACTTACTAGTTAAAGTTGAATTTATTGCAGCTTCATAACAAGAAAAGAAATAGGCTCGCTCAAACAACTTTGAATGATTTAGTGTTCATCAAATATAATAGAGCATTGAGGCGTCGATATAATATGCGTGACACTCTTGATCCCATTTTACTCGATGACATTGATGAGAGCAACGAGTGGTTGACGGGGAGGATGGATGATTTTGATGCAGAACATGATCTAGTCTATGAAGATGATTCCCTGACATGGGGTGATGTTGCTAATTTTGCTGGTATTGGAGAGGTTAGCAGGCCGCAACGGTCTACTTGATCAAAATCTAGTTCTAGTTCACGATTACCGACAAAGGGAGCAGGAAGTTCTTCAGTTCAACTTGTAGATGAGGATGATGATGAGGATGATTCAGATGAGATAGAAGAGGATCCTGAGAATTATGAATCATTTAGTGACGATCAAAATGATGTTATGCTTATTGATGACGAGGATGATATTTAGATTCGTTGGTGTTGTCTTCTTAGGAAGAAATGGTGTTTATGTTTGTTTTAGTTTTATCTTATATTTCTTCTTAGTTGACTTTTGTATCTTTATGTTAATATGTTTCATTATTCACTGAATCACTGTTGAACTCAAGTACTTGATTTACTTGGTTTTGGCATCTTTATGTTGAATATTTAACTTAAGTAATTCATTTAGTTGACTTTTACATCTTTATATATACTATTGCATCTTTAATACTTTATTGGGTGGGTTTTGTCTTTTTTTTTTTTCCAACGCGTGCCTCGCTTTAATCGGGCGCGCACCTCAGGCTCCAGGAGGCATTTGCGCTTTTGTGCGCCTTGAGCCTTTAACAACTATGCTCACTACTATGCTCAGGTTAATTGTCACGATAAGTCTATTATGTTTGCTATACTGGGTCAGGATATGTATATAACTGCTATGCCACATTCTAATGGGGGAATTGAGCACTCATTTATTGTATATTGAGGAAGAGTCTGAGGAAGAGATTACTATAGCACTGGATAGTTTACCAAATGTACAGGAATTTTCAGATGTATTTTAAGAGATTCTAGGGTTGTCACCAAGTCGAGAGATAAACTTCGTAATTGATCTAGCTCCAGGCACTACTCCTATTGCTAGGGCACTATACAGGATGGCACCGATGGAAATGCAGGAGCTGAAGGATCATATTCAGTCACTTCTCAGCCAAGGTTTCATTCGTAGAAGTACTTTACCTTGGGGAGCACCAGTGTTGTTTGTGAAGAAGAAGTATGGCTTACTTCACCTGTGTGTAGATTATAGGGAGTTGAATAAGGTTATTATTCGTAACAAGTATCCTTTGCCCAGGATCGACGACTTATTTGATTAGTTAAAAGGAGCTACTTACTTCTCCAAGATTGATTTGCAATATGGCTATCATCAACTTCGAGTTAGGGAGCATGATGTTCCTAAGATAGCATTTCTCAGTAGATATGGATCTTATGAATTCGGGTCATGCCTTTTGGGTTGACTAATGCACCATCTGTCTTTATGGACTTGATAAATAAGGTTTTCAGGGCTTATTTAGATCAGTTCGTCATTGTTTTCATCGATGATATTCTGGTTTATTCTAAGTCTGAGGAAGACCATGCTAGACATCTTCACATAGTGGTGTAGACACTTCGTGAGCATCAGTTGTATGCCAAGTTTGAAAAGTGTGACTTTTGGCAACAAGAAATGAAGTTTCTGGGTCATGTGGTGTCAGAGAAGGGAATAGCGGTGAATCTAGCCACGGTCTCAGCTGTTTTAGAGTGGGGACAGCCTGCCTCACCCACTGAGATTCGTAACTTTCTGGGATTATGAGGATATTATCACAGATTCATCTAAGGGGTTTACAAAGATAGTAAGACCACTCACCCATCGAACTAAGAAGGGGGTATTGTTTGTGTGGGATGAGCATTGTCAGACTGCATTTGACACATTGAAGAGTAAGTTGACTTCTACACCTGTTCTAGCTATTCCCCAGAGCGGGATATAGTATCTTGTCTACGCAGATGCTTCTTTGTAGGGTCTGGGATGTGTTTTAATGCAGGATGAGCGACTGGTTTCTTATGGGTCTCGTATGCTTAAGCCTGAGCTTAATTATCCGACACACGATCTAGAGTTAACAGCTGTGGTCTTTGCCTTACGTATTTGGAGGCATTATCTGTTGGGGGAGTCTTTTAGACTATTTAGTGACCACAAAAGTTTGTAATATCTCTTCACGCAGAAGAAGCTGAATTTGAGACAACGTAGGTGGTTGGAGTTTGTGAAAGATTACCACTTCTCTATATAGTACCATCTAGGGAAAGCAAATGTAGTGGCAGATACACTCACTCGTCGACCCTATGCTGGTCTTTCGGCGATGTTTGCTATAGAATAGAATGCTTTGAAGATTGTAGATGAGTTGTTTGATGCTTTTGTGGCGTGCATAGTAATTACACTTGCTATCATCCACAAAATACTAAAGGCACAACTTATGGACCAGCAGTGCATCGATAGAGTTATGGAGTTAGCTTCTGGTGATGTCCCATTCTACTCTATTAGGGTAGATGGAGGCTTGAGGTACAAAAGATGCCTAGTAGTACCTTCTGTTGATGATTTGAGAAAAGATGTTATGACGGAGGTTAACAAATCTGAGTTCTCTACCCACCCAGGTGGAGATAAGATGTATCACAATATGAAGCGACAGTTTTGGTGGGCAGGTATGAAGAAAGACATAGCCATCTTTGTCTCCAAATGTAGTACCTGTCAGATGGTCAAGATTGATCATTAGAGACCGCCTAGTTCCTTGCAGCCACTTCCTGTACCGGAGTGAAAATAGGAGAGTATCTCTATGGATTTTGTTAAAGGATTACCCAATTCCAACAGGAACCACAATTCTATTCATTATTGATAGGTTGACCAAATCAGCTCATTTCTTGCCTATTCGCACTGATTTCACTTTAGAACAATTGGCGAGGCTTCACATTGCAGAGATTGTGAAGCTACATAGCATACCGATGTCTATTATATCAGACAGGGATCCGAGCGTTGTATCGGGATTTTGGGGGAGTTTCCAGCAGGCTTTAGGTACCGAACTACATCTTAGCACTGGTTATCATCCTCATACTGATGGATAGACCGAGAGGGTCAATCAGATCATGGAGGATATACTTTGTTCCGATGTCCTTGATTTTAAGGGCAATTGGGAATATTATTTGCTATTGGCAAAGTTTGCCTACAATAATAGTTTTCAGAAGACTATTGGTATGGCATCGTTTGAGGCATTGTATAGTCGACCATATCGATCTCCTGTTTGTTGGTTAGAGGTTGGTGTGAGCAAATTTCTGAGTCTTGAATTTATCAAGGATACCTCTAAGAAGATTGCTTTTATTCGTGACCGTATGCGCACTACCCAGAGTAGACAAAAGAGTTATGCGAATTTTTATACTCGCAGTTTAGAGTTTCAGGTAGGGGATTAGGTGTTACTTAAAGTATCTCCCATGAAGGGAGTAATGTGCTTTGGGAAGAAAGGGAAGCTATCACCACGTTTTGTCGGTCCTTTTATGATTACGGATCGAGTTGGAGCTGTAGCTTATTGGTTAGCGCTTCCGAAACATTTACATCGGGTCTATAATGTCTTCCATGTGTTAATGTTACGGAAATTTCTACGAGATAAGGATCGCTATCAGCATATAGATGTTGGCGAGATCGAGTTGCAGCCGAATGCGACATATGTTGAGCCACCATGTCGTATTCTTAATCGCCGTGATTAGATGCTTTGCAACATGACTATTCTTCTTGTGCGAGTTTAGTGGAGCCATCATAATGACGCCAAGTCCACTTGGGAACGGGAAGATGTTATTCGTTCAAAATGAGCCAGCATGTTTAGTTACGTGATGGTACACAAAGTATGTGCACAGGTTAGGTAGATTTTGTTTTTTTGTTAATTTGTAAAGTTTTTTTTTTTTTTTTTTAGTTCAATGATTGGTGGGTTTTGCTAGGATGGATCTGACTGTATATAGCTTAGTATAGTTATAGTTAGGTTATATTGTATACTTATTGATTTAGGATTTGTGGGAGCAACTGTTACGAATTAGAGAAAAAAAAAAAAAAAAAAAAAACACAGAAAGGGGCGGCGTGAACCAGAGAGAAAGGAGAGGAAGAAAGAGAGAGAGAGGAAGAGAGAAAAAAAAGGAGGAGGAGAAGGGATGAGACCGGCTATTGTGGGTGATATTCAGAGCGCAGAGGCATACTACGGCAACCCAAAAGTTGCATGTGTCAAGGGGAAATTGGAGAAGGAAAAAAAAGTGTTCGATTCGAAATTCATAAAAGGCAAGTCTTCGTTCTACTCATCCACATTGATTTTGTGCTCGACTCACTCTTAGAATGACTTTAGGGCATTAATTTTAGATATGGTTTATTTAATTCATGCCAAGGATAGATAATAACAGTGAAGATATCATATATATAAATGTATATATATGAGTATAGTTGTGTCTATTTTATAAACCAGAATTGTTGTGGGTTGTTGAGATATTCTGGACATAGTTACAATCCTTAGGACCTTGGGCTATAGAGGAGAAAGTGAGTTATAGTGCCTAAATGTTAAGGAGGGATGCAAGGACTGAGTCGGCTCGGCTCACTTATGAAAGGAAAATGCCGACTCAGGTGTTATGGGTTTTGTTGCTTTGAGTTTTGAATAGCCAGGGGTATATTAAATTGTTGGGCCTATTTATTTTTATTTAATTGCATGGACTGTATAATGTACAAATGTAGTAAAGGTGATTATCTTGTTGGGATATGATGAAATTGAAATCATACTTTAGTTGTAAGTTGTTTATCAGTTGATTCTTATTATTTTATTATTATTATTATTATTTATTTTATTTGACCTAGTAATTATTAAGGATGATAATATGAAGTAATATGGATTTACTTGAGTTGTATGTTAGTTGTAGCAAATTCGGTAAACCATAATAAGTATATTGATTTGCTTGGATAGCTTAAATTACTCTACTTGTGTGGTAAGCTATTTGCATGATAATTATAAATGTTTGAACCATCATATAAAATGCTATAGATGAGTATATGAAAATATTTATGCATACGATTATAGTTAAGACTTTAATTTTGTTGCAGTTTTCTCATCTAATTCTTATACCAACTTATATTGCTATATCAACTACTACGGATAATGGTATGATATTAATCATGTATGTGACTGCATGTGTATATGGGTTTGCATATGCTTGAATATACGTTTTATTGGAGGACCATTGTCATGATATGGTCTTAGAAGCACCATTGTTAGGATATGGCTTGCTGATACCTCTATGAGCTGGCTAATACGACAAGACTCATACGTTTTGCCATACTATTGTCAGGATATAGTTATGACTTTAGATTGTGCCATTGTCAGGATATAGTTACAGTTACTTACATAAATATATTTTTATTGGGTACCATGATACGAGCTTGAGATCTCTTGATCGATGGTTAGGATTGGCGTATATTGCCAGATGAGATGGGTAACTGGATCAAGGGATGTGTGTGCCCTGGTCAAAGAGGAACTCGTGACTACCTTGTGTGCGCTTGTATGAGACCTATTATCCGTTTCCAGTGAGAGTATATAACGTGTATACTTATGTATATTGACCTACTTAGCTATTGCATGAGTTGGACTAGGATGGATTGTTATCAGGTCTCTGTTTGGGATGTAGTAGCAAGGGCTTGTTCGTGGGTTCTAACCTACCTTTGTTGTTATCTTTTCAGATCCTTGTTAGTTCCAGGCGTAGAGTCAATTCATGTAGAGCAAAGGCCGGTCTTCTTCACTCTTCCGGTGTCATCAACGTAGGACTCTATATTATGTTTTATTTATTTATGAGATAGATATTATTTATTTCATTTACTAGTTTGGGATTTTTATTAGGGGTCCACATGGTATGGATTCCCAAGTTCTTAGGAGATTTATATTTATAAAGAGAATTTATTGGAGATTACGGTATCTGAGGATTGGTTATTTAATTTTTAATTTAGATTTTTCTTTCAGCGTTATTTATTTATTTATTTATTATTCCTTTTGTATTATGTGCTTGCTTATTATTGATTGGCTAATATTCCCTGTGTTTGTGCGTGGACCTGATCAACCTGTGTTCTGAAATTATGGGGTATCACAGTATTACTATCGGATTTACTAGCTAACCAGTGAACATGATGTTGTGAACTGTTCAGCCTTTGATGTAAACCAATAGAATAGCAAACACACAATTCCTTCCCGCACAAAGTCAGTTCTCACGATTATGTTCATATAGCCCTGAACAACTCCTGGTATTTTATGAGTGCTCTAGAAAACTTAGCCTTAGAAGTTCTTATAGAAGTTCACACTCATTTAGGCGACTTCTTATTAAGAGTATCCTACTATACCCCACTTGAATTTTCAAGGTATAAGAGTCATTAAAAGCATATCTTATCCTAATCATCGCTGTAGGTAGCACTGTCTTATCATAGAAATGGGTAGAAGATTAAATCTTCCTAGTGCTTCTGGTGAGCCATTCAGAATTTTTGTTGTTCCTTTGAACTTAGATCTTAAGATCTCCAATCAATTAGGTTGGCTTTCCATTAAGATGACTTGTTAGCTTTTGGCTTTAATCCCATTCCCCTCGATGAACTATACACTTGCTCTCTTGTCAAACCTTTTGTAAACGGATCCGTTAAATTATCTTTTGACCTGATATAATCTATTATGATTATCCCACTTGAGAGCAATTATCTAACGGTATTATGTCGTCGACGTATATGTCGAGACTTACTGTTATACATATTACTTTGTGCCCTTTCAATTGTTGATTGATTATCGCAATGTATACATATAGCGGGCATAGGTTTAGGCCAATTTGGAATATCTTCTATGAAATTACGAAGCCACTCAGCTTCTTCACCAGCTTTATCCAAAGGAATAAATTCAGATTCTATAGTATATCTGGCAATATAAGTCTGTTTTGAAGATTTCTAAGATATGACACCTCCTCTAATAGGAAAGATATAGCCACTTGTGGATTTAGAATCCTTCGTATTTGATAACCAATTAGTATCACCGTAACCTTCAAGTACTGCTGGATATCTAGAATAATGTAATTCATAACTTATGGTAGATCTTAAATACCTTAAAACCCTGATTATTACAGTCCACTGGTTCTTTCCTGGATTACTTGTATAGCTACTCAATTTATTAACTGAGTATCCTATGTCTAGTTGTGTGCAATTCATCAAATACATTAAGCTTCCTATAATGCGAGAATACTCAAGTTGTGATATGCTAGGACCAGTATTTTTCGATAAATGAAAATTTACATCAACAGGAATCTTTACAAGATTACTATCTTCTTTGTTAAACTTTTTAAATATTTTCTCAATACAGTGAGATTGAGATAATACTAGACCATTTGATGTTCGAGAAATCTTGATTCCTAATATGACATCAGCTATGCCTAAATCTTTCATATCGAAATTTTTGGTCAACATCTTTTTAGTAGTTTTGATTATAACATCATTACTACCTATTATTAACATATCATATACATATAAGCACACAATGACATATCCATTTAGAGTGTTTTTCACATAAACACATTTATCACACTAATTAATTTTAAAACCATTTGATAACACCACTTTGTCAAATTTTTCATGCCATTGGTTAGGTGCTTGTTTCAATCCATATAAGGATTTTACAAGCTTGCAAATATTCTTTTCTTTTCTTGGAACTATAAAACCTTCAAGTTGTTCCATATAGATTTCCTCCCCTGATTCACCATTCAAGAAGGTAGTCTTAACATCCATTTGATATATTTCTAAATTTTGCAATGCTGCAATAGCTAGTAAAAATCTAATAGATATTATTCTTGTGACTAGTGAATATGTATCAAAATAATCCAAGCCTTTTTTTTGCCTGTATCCCTTAGCAACAAGCCTGGCTTTATATTTATCAATTAAACCATTAGGCTTCATCTTCCTCTTAAAAATTCACTTATGCCCTAAAGGTTTAGTACCAGGAAAAAGATCCACCAGCTCCGAAGTATGATTTTGTATGATGGATTCAATTTCACTATTTATGGCTCTTTCCATAAAGGAGCTTCAGGAGAAGACATAGCTTCCTTATAGCTTTGTTGTTCATTGTCCAATATATATGTCAGAAAATCAGGACCAAATGATTTAGACGTTCTAACTCTTTTACTATGTCTAGGTTCTTCCTTATTTTCATCATCTATAGACTCTTGGTCTATATTCTCGTATATATTGTTATTAGCAATATCATGATTTCTTTTAAGAGGATTTTTACAAAGAAATATATCCTCAAAGAAACATGTATTCCTTGACTCAGTAATTGTATTGACATCGATGTTAGGAATGTCTGATTTATGCACAAGGAAACGATATGCACTAATATTTTGTGCATAGCCTATGAAAATACCATCAAAGGTTTTTGGTCCTATCTTAACTTTCTTAGGAGTAGGAACCGCAACCTTAGCTAGACACCCCCACACTTCTAAGAATTTATAGGAAGGTTTTTGACCTTTCTATAATTCATAAGGTGTTATATTTGTTTTCTTGCAAGGTATTTTGTTGAGAATATAATTAGCAGAAAGTAAAGATTCCCCCCACAAATTTTGGGTTAAACCAGAACTTATCAATAAAGCATTTATCATTTCTTTTAAGGTACGGTTTTTGCGTTCAGCAACACCATTCTATTGAGGTGAATAAGGAACGGTAATTTAGTGAATAATATTATGTTCTGAGCAAATTTTAGCGAATAGTGCTTTATATTCACCACCTCTATCACTTCTGAACACCTTTATCTTTTTGCCAAGTTGATTCTTAACCTCATTTTTGTAATGTTTAAATATTTCCAAGACTTCATCTTTGCTTCTTAACAAGTATGCATGACAGTATCTTGTGCAATAATCAATAAAAGTAATGAAATAATTTTTCCCACCTCTGGTTGGCACAGATTTAAAGTCACAGATATCATTGTGAATTAATGTTAGAGGTTCAGTACTTCGCTCTATGAAGTGAAATGAGGTTCTAGTCAGTTTTGCTTCTACACATATTTGGCATTTTTTATTTAAATCAATACTAAATTTAGGTATAGAATTCATGTTAATTAATCTACGAATATCATAACTAACATGTCTTAACCTACCATGCTATACATCAGATGACTCAATCATATAAGCAGAAGAAATATTAACTTTATTATTATTATTATTAATAACTTTGGGTACAACAGTCATTACATTGAACTTGAATAGTCCATTACTTAGATACCTTTTGCCCACATACACCCCATTCTTAGTCAACACAAACTTATCAGATATAAAGACCAGCTTGAACCCATTCTTGCTTAGGAACGACCTAGAGACCAAGTTCTTCCTGATGTCTGGTTCATGTAGCACATTATTAAGAGTGAGTTCTTTTACTAAGGTCATTAATAGCTTGATCTTTCCTTATCCTTCAACCTTTGCAGTAGAAGAGTTCCCCATGTAGAGTTGTTCTTCACTATCTATAGCTTTATAGGTAGTGAACATCCTTTTTTCTGAGCAAATATGACGAGTAGCTCTCGTGTCTACCCACCATTCTCTATTGTTGTTCACAAGGTTGATTTCAAAAACCACAGTTGAAAGATTTAACTCTGACACATCAGTTATCAACTTATCTTCCTAGCAATGTGCACCTCAGTGGTCTTTTTCTTGGGGTTATGTTGTGCTTTACAGTTACGACAGTCTTTACCTCGGTGTCCTAGCTTACCGTATATGAAACACTTCACAATGAACCTCTTGTAGTTTCCTTGGCTGGGACCTTCTCCAAAGTACTTCCTCTTCTTATTCTTCTGTCCAGCTTCCACTATATTTTCCTTTGACACCATTGAAGAATTCCCGGCTTTCTTTTCAAATGTGCAGTTACCTTCTTTAATTCTTAGCCTGACAATCAAGTCTTCGATCCCCATTTCCTTGAGCTTATGCTTCAAGTAGCTTTTGAAATCTTTTCAAGTAGGTGGCAACTTTTCAATGATTAAAGCTACTTGAAAGGATTCACTTAAAGTCATCTTTTCAGCATGTATCTCATATAGGATTAGCTGGAACTTCTGCACTTGGCTCATGATTGTCTTGGAGTCTATCATTTTGAAGTCCAGAAATCGTCTGACCACGAACTTCTTCAAGCCAACATCCTCTATTTTATACTTCTTGTCTAGTGACTCCCAGAGCTCTTTAGCAGTATTTATTGGACTGTATACATTATATAAAGTGTTGTCCAATCCATTGAGGACGTAGTTCTTGCATAGGAAGACTCCATGTTTCCATGCATCAACAGCTCCTAGCTTAGTAATGTCAGTCTCACCCTCATCTAGCATTGGGGCAGTCTCAGTTAGGTACTTGCTTAGATTCAGAGTTGTAAGGTAAAATATCATTTTATGTTGCCACTTTTTAAACTCCGCCCCATTAAAATTTTCGGGCTTCTTCCCGTAACTGACAGGAACATTAGGCATAGTAGTACTTATATTTGCCATTCGTCTGTTATATATTAAATATACAGACCATAGTTAAATTTATAGAAATAAAATAACAATAATATTTAAATAATTAAACTATAGTATAAGCAGAATCTAGCTTAAGATTGTTGTCCAAAAGTATGGCCTAACTATACCATATACTATAGTATTATTTATTTAAATATTATGTTAAAATATGATGTTTAAATATATATAATTATTATTCTAAAATAATAATCTATATATATAATTTTTTTATAATATGTAATTTAATATAATAAAATAAGAACTATAAAATAAATGAATCTGATTAAAAGTCGAGGCTAGAATTTAATTCTATATCTTTAAGACAGATTTGCTCTACTATAGTTCTAACGGACTTAGTGGCGTCTATCGATACAACGACTTGTCTTCCTTCGGTAGCAGCACTGCAAACCAAAGAAATAGGCGAACCGGCTCGGTGTAGTACTCTCTTACTCGACCTCACTGACTAAGGCTTGAACCCAAAGACTAGGGTTTAAACCCTCAAACACTTACAGAAAAGAGAAAGGAATGAGAGAATTCAGAATTAGAGAAAAGGATTTTGAATTGGAGTGATTTGCAAATGATCCAAAGGAAGGTATTTATAAGTAGCAAGGTGCCTTTTCGGGTAAGTGCTACCAATGGTTTAGAAAAAGGTGCACCCTTTTGAAAAAAAAAAACTAAAAGGTGGTTTTAATTTAAATTCAAAAAACTAATTTTAATTTAAATTCAAATACCAACCACTTATTTGTGAAACCCATTTAAATAAGCCCAGCCCAAAAACAGGCCCAACCCAAAATTCTATTTAGTAAAAAGAATAACTGGACTAGACAATTAGGCTCAAGCCCAAGCCCAAATCCTAAACTTAGCTTATTTAAATTTCAATTGGTTTCAACATTTTTTCCATGTGGGACAAACACTTCTCACATTTTGTATATCCATTTAGGTTTATCAAAACGCTACACTTTGGAGCTAATTTCTCATTCACTTGGAAACGGATTTGAGAAAATAAAACGCTCTCGTCTATAGATTTACAAAAAATTCTTAGCGAAATCTATTTCAAACCTCATCCAAAATTTATGTTTTTAATACCCCCGTTTTTAACACAATTATGACACAAACACAATAAAGGTTAACTCAAACCCGCTAACTTTGTGTTGCGTTCGAATCGTGTTGTTGGATTCGTGTCAAATTTCGTTACCCCACTCTCCATAACTAAAGAGAACTAGTTTGCATGCTCTCGTGTGGGCAGAGTTTGCTTTATCTAGAACCTAAACAAATTCAACATTCAACTCTTCCAAAACACAAGCCAAATGATCCATTTTTTTTGTCCTTGTTGATACCCAGCAACATTCCTCTCTAACCTTTGTTAATTAATTGTCTAAATTCATCTGACGGGAAAAAATCCCTCTGGCATAGAATTTCTCAGGGCTCTTCTTCCAACCCTACTTCTAGAATTCATCACAGAAGCACTAGATTCAATATTAAATGGTCCCATCGTGACAAGTCTTCGTCCAAAACTCAGATCAAGATATTGTTTAGTTTGTCAATCTATTCATATGAAGGGCGAGATAAAAAAAAAAAAAAAAAAAAAAAAAAAAAAAAAAAAAAAAAAAAAAAAAAACAAAAGGTTAAACTTAGTTAAAAGAGAAAAGAACAGATAGCAATAATATGTGTGTGGATAAATTAGGAAGGAAAAGAAAAAAAATGATAACATTATTTTTTGAAAAAGATAAAAGTAGAGAAAAGAAACTATTTTAACCAATTTACTTTTACGCCTAATATTAAGATAGGATCCAAATGTTTTTTTATTTTTAATTTTTAATTTTTTTAAATGTTAAATTTATTTTGGATATTGTGAAAGTATCACTTAAGTTATCCTCTCCATGGAAGGATAGATTCTTTTATTTTCCTTCCAATTCCATTAATCCAAACAAATCCTGAAGGAAATATGCAAGTCTTTACTACTGACCGGTAAAAAGTTGCAGGTCCATTTGCAGTTCTTGTACTTAAATTCAATTTCCCAACATCATCACCAATCCAGTGAAGTGGGAACCAAAAACTTTGAGATAGAAAATGAAATCCAAAAGAAACCCAGAGTTCTCTGCCTCCACAGCTTAAGGACAAGTGCTGCCATCCTCCAGAAACAGGTCGGCCGATGGCCGGAGACAATCCTTGGAAAACTAGACCTCGTTTTTGTCGACGGCCCTTGTCCAGCCAGAGGGAAATCCGATGTAGAAGGCATCTATGATCCTCCCTAATATGAATGGTACCAAAGTAACCAGGTTAGACCTTCATTTCCCCCCTCTAATCCAATTTCAAACACACACACATGTAGCCATGTAGGCACAAACTAATAGTGTAATATGACATGGTCCTATTGTTTTCAATGAATACATGTGAATTCTATTGTTTTCACATGATTTTACAGAGTACTACAATTTTGAAGAATGTCTAGCATACCTAGAAGATTGTATGATAAAGCATGGACCTTTTGATGGTGTACTGGGCTTTTCCCAGGTGGGTTGAATTTAGAATTTTATATTCACTTTATGTGACACTTACTATTATTATTTCTTCTGATTGGTGTTTCTGAAATGTCTTTTATGAATTTTTAAACCATTGCCTGAATTATAGGGAGCCTTTTTTTACAGCATCCTTACCGGGAATGCAATCCAAGGGAGTGGCTCTCACAAAGGTTCCAAAGATAAAGTTTGTACTAATAATATCAGGGGGTAAATTTGGAGGACTTAAGTTTGGGTCACCCAAGCCGGCCGCTAATAATGCATTTTCTTCTCCAGTCAAATGTCCCTCCCTCCACATTATAGGTACGTACCCCGGGGGGACAAGGATTCTTTTCAGCGCAACCAGTACAGAATTTAGTGGTTGAGATTGCATCTTCACTAGTGGGTCCCATTTTATCAATTCAGTCTCAACCATTGAATTTTGTGCTATACCTCTCCTGCGCTGGAGAGGATCTTTGTCCACCACCGACTTCTTTTGGTGATCTAGATTATGAGTTATGATAACACATTGCTTGTAATTAACAATGCTATATTTTTTTTACAAGAAAACTGACGGCCATGTTTAGTTATATTTTTTGAAAACAGTTTTTAGTACACCCACTTTCCAAAGAATTTTTTTATTTTATTTATTTTTTTATTTTAAATGTGTGCTTGGAAATTAGGTATTTTACTTAAATCTGAAAAGAGAACAGTTTTCCTTTCCTTTTCTACAGTTTTTCTTTGATTGCACATTTAAGCAGTGAAATCCTCAATATTGTATGTACTTAATCGGAGAGGTGTCTCTTTATATCCATCGTATGCTTTGAGAATTAAAACCAACACTTCTCATAAATACGAGAGTGAGTCTTGGTGTAGCGGTAGGGTTATCTATTGTAACAAGTCCTAAATAGGAAATATGAAATTTGTAGGAAATTTTATTTATTTATTTGAAGACAAAATTATTCTCATAAAGTTTTTACATACATGTAAGACACCATTCCTCATGTAAGTTATCACATTTGTGCTAAAAAGGTGAGAAGGACTTCTTGAAGGAAAGGGGGATTGCATTATTGGAATCATTTGAGAACCCCACTGTGATTCATCATTCCAAGGGGCATATAATACCAAGACTTGGTTAGTATTACTAAATCTTTTTGTCATACAAACATATACATATATAACTATCCATGTGTATATTTATTTCCATATGCATGCAAGTGTGTCCAATTTTATTATTTTACTCACATTTTGACAGATGGGGAAGGCCTCCAGACAATGCTCAGCTTCATTGACATGGTTCAGAAAATGCCATAACATGAAGAATAGGAGATCTGATTGAATGTATTATTTGTGCAATCCCCCTTTCCTTCAAGAAGTCCTCCTCACCTTTTTAGCACAAATGTGGTAACATACATGAGGAATGGTGTCTTACATGTATGTAAAAACTTTATGAGAAGAATTTCAAATCATATATTGTTCTGATTTTATCTCAAGTATATGAAATCTTATTTACATAGATGCAATATGCAAATAAATGTGCAAGGATGTCTATAAGCCCATTCTGTTATTGTTCTTCTTACTATGATAGCTCCAAAAGTACTTCACGATTTCTACTGAACATAAATCAAACCAAAAAAAAAAAAAGACTTAATGTACTGAATCTTAAAAATTCAATAAAATAAGAGAGATTATTACTTGATTTTTATAGGGAGAAGACAAATTCACTATCAATACATCTAGCTGGAGAGGTACTCCCATTAATGGCTTG
Source organism: Cornus florida (assembly GCF_030987335.1). Lineage (NCBI taxonomy): Eukaryota > Viridiplantae > Streptophyta > Magnoliopsida > Cornales > Cornaceae > Cornus > Cornus florida. The sequence continues at coordinate 47,085,361 of NW_026775577.1, read as the reverse complement.
AGGCGTAATTTATTCAACCAATCAATGCAATGGACCAATGGTCACTTCTAACCACATGGGAGGTTCTTATCGAGAGCCTTACAGGATCCATGAACAAAAAGTAGAAGGGTCAGTCCAGTACACGATATTCTCGCGCAAAGAGGTTATTTTTTTGTTTTAAACTCGTGACCTCCAGGTCACAACGACTCTCACAGTCACAGTTCACAACAAAACAACTCTGCCTAACTATGTTCTAAGTACCATGATAGCAACCTAATTATATCAGGTCATCTAAGCAGCATGGTAACTAGCTGTGTGTCGATTATTATTTGTTTGATCCTAATTCATGATCAAAATGGTCATCGTGGAATTTTATTATTCACATTTCAAATAGAAATAATCTGACATCCAAATTAATGAGCCATGTTATACCTTTCTATATTAATGTTTGATCTACTACTAGCCTGCCTCTACAGTTGGGACCAAATAATATAAATCATCCTCAGAGCCAAGATGAAGGAATAATTGGGAGGAAGATGGATTACCAACTTGTGAAAAAGCCCAGAATTCTCTGCCTTCATGGTTTTAGATCGAGCAGTGCAATCCTGAAAAAAGAGCTAGAAATATGGCCAGAATTTGTGCTTAATATGATGGATTTGGTCTTTTTAGATGCACCTTTTCCCGCAGAAGGAGAGCCCAGTGGTGAGGGGAAGTTTCCTCCTTATTATGAATGGTTCGAGTCCAATGAGGTCAGATTGTCTCGTTGTCATATCTATGGATTTTCAAATTTGATTTCATTCCCTCATTCATCTGATCAATTTTGTGTCATTTGTAGGATCATTCTGAGTACAGGAATTTTGATGAATGTGTTGCATACATTGAAGATTGTATGGTCAGGCTTGGACCATTTGATGGGTTGCTAGGCTTATCTCAGGTAACAAATTTTTATACATCTGTATCAATTTTTGGCACATTTGATGTGTGTATTGTGTATATATATCTTTATAAATAATATATATATATATATATATATATATATATATATATATATATATTCCCTTTTAGATTATGTGAGTTTGAAAATAATAGTTTGAGGTTTTTAACCTTTTGAAGCTCAAGATAATTGTGATTTGATTCAAACCTTGCACCACATAAGCAAACATGCATGCATATTGATGCATTCATGTGAGTAAATTAAGTGTTCCTATATTGTCTGAATATTTCATTTTCTGATGTCTGTTTTGTGATTTTTGTGAAAAGGGAGCATTACTAGCGGCTGCACTACCGGGGATGCAGAAACATGTATAGTCCAACATTTTTTTTTTTTTTTTTTTTCCTTGATAATATAATTTCTAAGGATTCAAATTTATTAAACAGGAAAAGAAGAAAATAAAAATATGAAATTATTTTAGTTCCCCAGTAAAACCAATTAGTTAATAATCACTTATCAGGCATTTAATTTGAACTTATATAGATTGAAATGGAACTGAATAATTGTCATTTGGAACCAGGTAGTGGCTCTAACCAGAATTCCTAAAATAAAATTTGTCATCATAGTATCAGGGGGTCAACTTGGAGGTAAAGAGTTTTCTGCCCCAAAGGTCACTGAAAATGCCTTTTCCTCTACTATTGAATGCCCATCACTCCACTTCATAGGTACTTCTTACTGTGATGTATACTTAGTATTATAAATATATATATGTATGCAAAAGTAGTCCCCTCTTTTATCCTCTTAGAAAAGGGCAATTAAAAAAATGCAAGAAGAGAAAAGGAAAGAAAAAGTAGTGCCCTTTCTCTTCTTGCATTTTTTTAATTGCCCTTTTCTAAGAGGATAAAAGAGGGGACTACTTTTGCAGGTGAAAAGGACTTTGCAAAGCAAAATGGGATTGAACTCTTGAAATCATATTTGGACCCTTTTGTGATATATCACCATGAGGGACATGGGGTCCCTAAATTAGGTAATACATCAAATGCCATTTTTCATTTTATATAGAGCTGTAAATTCAGACAGTACATTACATTTTACATATTTGTTATATGCAACTAATTACACAAGCATTTTTCAGATGAGAAAGGACTGGAGATCATGTTGAGTTTCATTCAGAAGATCAAAAGGCTACTGTAGTCTGGAGAGAGAAGAAGAAGGCGAATACATTATCTAATAAGAAACGTGTTGCTGTTATGATATTTGAGAATAATCTCTCTTGAATAAATCATGTATGTGTGACATGTTAGAAATTATGCATTGTGTGGCTAGATCATGTACACATGACATGTTAACAAATTATGCAATATGTGACCCTATGAAGTACGGATACTTCTACAAAGGAGTCGTACCCGTGTCATATCCGTGTTGGATACCTATACTCATTGGACACGTGTCTGACACAACTATCCGTAAATAAAAATAAATTTTTATTATTTTGGACACTTTCCTAACATTTTATGACATTTCACCAACACTTTTTAGTAGCTTAGACCGACACTTTCAAACATTTCTAACACAAGCCAACCTGAAAATCTTGAACATATTCTAAAGTGTTCAACTTTTTTCTTTAGGAAAATTTGACATTATACATATATGATCACAAGCGAATCATGATATGACGTTTATTCATTTAAAACAAAAATATTATTATGACAAAGTAATAGAATAACTGTGTATATATGATATAAAAGTGATTACAACTTTTAGTATAAAAATTAAAAATAAATTTAAGTTTTATAATACTATTATTGCTCAATACATATTTAAAAGAATTAAAAATTTATATTTAAATAATCGTATCCAAATCGCACTGGTGTCCTACTTTTTTGAAATTTAACGCGTCAACATATCCGTGTTCATGCTACAATGGTTACAACTTAATACAAAACAATTATTATTATTATTATTATCATTATTATTGTTTTTTTTTTATTGATTTGAGTAATTAGTAATCTAATCTCTGAGGAACTTTTATACTATTTTATTGCTGAAGAAGAAAAGTAATTTCTTGATGATTTTTAACTGAAAAGTGTGGGACCCATCAGCCATGTAATTCTCTTTTTAAAAGGTTATTTATTTATTATTATTATTATTATTATTTCTACTCTCCTGTTGTTTGCTAATTATTGAAAAGGAAAAAGAGGGGGAAAAAAAAAACTTATTTTCTTTTGTTGTGCTAGGAAGACAGAAGAGAGAGTTGCCATCTCCGGGGCCTTATTAATTTTTTTTTTTTTTTTTCATTCACTGTTAATGCTTCAAAATATTTTGATCTTATTTTCTTATTTGGTTTTGTATAATACATTGATAGACCGTATAAAAAGCACATATAATTCAAAGGTTTTGATAAAATTAATGTACATAAGGAGCTTAAAAAAGGCTTATATATGTTATGTTTAAAGTATTGAATCAGTGCTTTGGATTTGAGATCGGAAGAAATTTAGTTCAAAATTTTACTAAATTTTCTCCATCCAAGGCGCTGATTCGGTGTCGCCAAATATAGCAAATATTGTTTTATAAGTTTTTAGAATAGCGCCATGATATCATGTCACCTATATTACCAACTAATTATATCTTGTCATACAAGTAAAAATACATCTCTTTCAAGAATCGGTGAGTCTTATCACTATAATACCATGTCATCGGTATCACCTAGGGCAGTAAGTTGGGCTGGCCCAACCCAACCTCAACCCAAAATCGGGTTGGATAGGGCTAGCCCGAATTGTATCCAACATGAGTTATGGTCATAACTCGAACTGAATATTTTCGGGTGGGTCGGGTCGGGTTGACAAGTTGAGCTTTTTTCAAAATTTTATATATATATATGACGAGGCCACTTGTATACGTCAAAATAATGTAGTGAATGTGCGGTTCAAGAAAAATCTTTTAGGTCAAATTTAAATTTATAAAAACCACTACCAACACTACTACTAACGTAGCAAGAGTGAGTAGGGATTGTCCCAAGGGATTATACGTGTTGGAATTTAACTTTGACTCTAGCCTATCAATTGATTGCAAAAGAGAGAGATTGGTTGATTAAACTAAGATGCAAGGAAATTAAAATGTAATTAAAATAAACTAAGTTGAGTTAGGGATTTAAGAGATATGAAGAGAGGACTTAGGGTGTTGGAATCACCACTAAGCTCATGTAATTAACCACTTACTTTCCATTAATGGGGAATACATTGTTGTGAATAAAATGCGACTACCAATTGCAATATTAAGCATGGACCATCAAATTCATGTATGAATTGTCTACCTAACCAACAAATAAACTAAGTGCAGAACAACCCAATAAATTTAAGCATGACCCGTCAAACTAGTCACAATTGTAGCACACATCAATCTAAAGAATCATGAAATTTGCAATAATAAACTATGGAATATCAAATCAAGTATAGATTGTCTACCTACCTACAAGTATGAATTAAATTGTAGAATAACCCATCAAGTGTAAGAATAATCCATCAAATTAATTGACAAATCCATTCAATGAAAACCCATGTCTAGCCATCACTAGATTCTCAATCAACCACACATAGACATGCAATTAATATAGAAAAACTAGTGTAGAGATCACTTCCCACATAATCACACATAAGACAACATGTAATCACAAAGAGAATCAATAGAAAGAATTAATCCATATGAATCATGTAAGAAATAATTCCCAATTTAATCACACATAGACATGTAAATAAACTAGAGAATTAATAGGAAGAATTAAACCATAGAAATAATAGAAATATACCAAGATTCATTAAATTCACAAGGCTAGAACACTAATCACAACAATATATATAAATCCCCAAAAATAGAAATACAAAGGTTTAGATTACATAAGACTTAGGGCTTATCCAAGCCTTAAGTATAAATCTAGCCAATCATGGAGGAGGTAGATGTAGTCATGAAACCCTCAAGGGCAAGTTCCAAACATGGCTCCATCTTCTTCTTCTTCTTCTTTGAAGCTCTAGAGAGAGAGAGAGAGTGGATCTAGAGATGGGTTCTTGAGATGAGCCTCCACTTCCCCCTTTTCTTCTAACCCTAATTTCTAACTTTCTAGAGAGATAAAGTAAAATTACAAAGTAGAAATATAATGATAAAAAGCTCCTTTACAAAATGAGTCACTTCCCTTTATATAGAAGGTTATTTTTTTAGCCACTAAGCCAGAAATATAGCCCCAAAAATATCTAATCTCGTACTATGTGATAGGTGGGAGTTCGGGCACGCACGAGAGTAAGACAGCTCGCTGCCAGCAAAAGTTCAATCGATCAGACTTTTTCTTCGATCGATCAGAGAAAAGTTCGATCGATCCAAATTTTATTTTCGATCGATACAACTTCGATCGATCTTAGAAAAAGCGATAGATCTCAGAAAAAGTTGGATCGATCCAACTTGGCAGTTTTTCAGCATTAGCCTCCTTTTGCTCCAAATCAGCTTCCTTTTGCTCCGGATCCTCACTAAGACTTAATTTGACTCCAAAAAGGCCTTAAGAAAATATTTTTAGCCCATTTTGACATTATTGACCTGAAATAGACAAAAACACAAATAAGTACTAAAACGGAAAAATAAGATAGATAAAGGACATAGAACACTCAAGCTTAAGGGGTTTAAAAGTACACTTTTCAGCTCTCATCAATATATATATATTATATATATATATATATATAATATTTTTAGGGCAAATCATTTCAGCCTCCCCAATCGCTTCTATCTGTGACGGCCCTAGTTTTTAGGCCAGCGCGTCCTGTGATGAACCGAATGTAAATCCGATAGTGGATCCAGATGCGGAAGCAAGAAAGAAGACAATAGTCTCCCAAGGCACAACACACCTCTAAGACACTTTGATGACCTTCCATGAGGTCATGGAATTCAATGAGAACTGACGCGGAAGCAAAAGATCAGAAAAATAACAATTAAACCCCCAGGGGCAAAATAGTCATTTTATATGAAAATGACGTCCCTAGAATGTAAATCATTCCCGGGACACATTCGTGACTTCCCATGAAGTCACGAGACTCAAAAGAAATTAGCAGAAGTGGAAAACAAGCAAAATCGGACAAAAATAGCCCTAAGGGCAAAATAGTCATTTATGAAAATAAGGATTTGGGTGTCACCGAGCACACCGCTGGAAAGAGAATGAAAAACTAATCAAGATGGACTCAAGAATCGCATGATCCAGAGTCCAGACGAAGGAGAAACGGCATGACGAAGAAAAACGAGCACTTAAGGCTAAAAGGGTAAACTGGTAATTATTCAGGAAGATCTGGGTGCAACCGAGCACACCGTTGGAAAGATAGCGAAAAATTAGTCAAGTTCAAAACTGGTAATTATTCAGGAAGATCCGGGTGCAACCGAGCACACCGTTGGAAAGACAACAAAAAATCAGTCAAGTTCAAAAAAAAGTTCACTCGATTTGGAGTCCGGATGAAGGAGAACGAGTGAAAATAAAAATCAACGTCGTGACGTTGAGATGGGGCACCACGAGCACCCCACGAGCATCCCACGAGAATCCTGACAAGCACCATGACATGCTAGGAAAAAAAACAAAGAAAAAAAAAAGGGATTCAGCCCAGAACTGAGAGCCGAAACGAGGTCCGAAATGAATTTTTCTGGAAAAACACGAAGAAGAAACCCCCCCTAAAATTGAGTTTTCTACCCGACTATGCAGAAGAAAATGAAAAAAACACGCTGTAAAATCTCCAAAATGCCCCTAGATCAGAAGAGGTCAAGAGGGTCCAAAAAGATGCTACAGTAACTGTCCACATCTAAGATCAAAAACGGGCTATCAAACGAATTTTTCTGGAAAAATACGAAGAAGAAAGCCCTCCCAAAATTAAATTTTCTATCTGGCAACATGAGATAAAATGAAAAACACACATTGTAAAATGGCCAAAATGCCCCTAGATCAGTTAAGGCTTAAAACTAAAAAAAATACAACTTTGCACTAATTATGCATTTGACCCTAAATGCATTTATAGGTTGAAACGAATGTGCACGCAAGTGTAATAAATGATTCTAAGCACGCGGGAATGGTACGCAGCTCCCGAGAAGCCCTGACTTAAAATCCGACCCCCCCCCCCCCCCAAACGTAAAAAAATGATAAAAATGAACTTAAAATCAAAATTTTAAAATCTAAAAATATGAAATGGAGTCAAATTACCATTTAGCCCTTGGTCACACTTCATACAAGATTAATGAGACTCTATGAAAGAATAAAAATGGAATTCCCACACCCGATGCAACCATGGTGAGACAATGACTTGTGATTTTTCAATATTTTCATAATATTTCATGAAGTTAAAAGTTACATAGGATACAAGATATATGTCATTGGCCTCTGGCCACTTCTTATACATGTCAAATACATAACAAAAGGTGTACTTATGTACACATTATATATATGGAATCAAGGATACAAGTTTTGACATATAAGGCTATAAAATGACAATTCATGCTAACATTTGCATGAAATGTAAACTTAAAAACTACAAGTCATCCAAGGAATGATGAGCATCACGAACTAAGTCTTCGTACCTGAAAAATGCCTTGATAACTTTGGGGTGAGTAACATATAGCTACTAGTAGAGGAGGAGCATGCATAAACCTAGTATTTTACAAATTTATCACCATAAGGTGAAACAATTTAAGAGGGCTCATGCTACCTAACGTCTATGTCAAAGTGAGACTCAGGGAGCATTTTAAGCTACCTTAGACCATTTATAGCATAAACTACAATATTTATGCAATTAAACGATATAGAAGCATACTATATGATGAGCGCTGAAACATTTAAACCCCTTAAGCTTAGGTATTCTAGAACCTTAAGCTAACTCAGCCAAATAAGAGCAGAAATAAAGCAATTTTGGGATAAATCAAAGAAAGGAGCAAAGTAGAGCAAAGGAAGCAAAGGGTGGAATTTCAGCAACTTCGATCGATCTCAAGAAAAGTTCGATCGATCAAACTTTCATCGATCTCAGCACTTCAAGATGGATTTGAGCAATGTTGTCCCTATTCAAAGATCTCAAAGTTCAATCGATCCAACTTGATTCTCTGATCGATTAAACTTCCTTGTCCTTATCCACATGTTAGATCTTATCTAGCTGTACCACCCTACCAACCACTTTTGTTCTTTTCCCAAAAATATCTTCAAGATATCTCAGATTTGTTTTTATCCAAAAAGGCGCCGCCATAGAGGATCAATCCAGCTTTAATTCAATAGATCTCAGCCATGTTCTATCGATCTAACCACAAGTTCGATTGATCGAACTTCCCAAATCCCGAGAAAATCCAAATTCCAGCTCATTAAAAGTTGTCTCATATCCAATCATTGGAGGAATATTTGGTGTACGAGCCCAGCTTATTTGGGGTGATATTTGACCTACCAATATAAGGAATATGAGCCACTTTTGAGAAAAAGAAGGATTAGAGACTTTGGATATACTTGAGAGGCATAATTTTCATGTCTTAGGGAAGAAGAAAAGAAAGGAGGAGGCTAGAGACACAAGCTTGGAGTTCTTCCATCAACCAAGAAGAGGAGCAATCTCTACCATGGAGTTAGCCCTTAAGGATTGGAGGACACCATCCATGAGTGGCTAGACATCCTCTTGGGGCTAGAGTTAACCCTCAGCATGCTTTCTACATCTTGATTTATGTATTTTTGAGGGGATTTGTATTGTGATACATGTTTTGACACTTTTATATATATAGATCTTGTTTATTCAATGATTTATATGGTACGTTTGTGCTTATGATATATCTTTGATGTTTGTTTACTGTTAAAAGCCCAGATTATCCTGTCTTTGCTTATATGTCAATGTCTGTATGGAAAACACAGGATTTTGGGGATAATGAATTTTTTTTCATTAAGCCATATGGCTACATCCTTGGCTTTGGAGTTATAGAGCCAATGGTTATCTTGTAGTACCAAGGCATCAGATTCTCGTTTAGGTGGAGAGAATTTTTTGTTAAAAACGGAGGCTAAATTTTCCTGTATAGGAATTTCAACAACTGTTTTATCTTTTAATGTTAACGAAATTGTTTTTTCGTTTAACTGTAAAGGAAGATAACTATAGATAAAGTTACATCCGATGATAAAAAAGTCAAGTTTAAGAACCTTTTTTCCATTATAAAGAGTATATGTTTCCAATTGATTATTTCATTTTATCCATATGTTTATGTATGCTAGAATAGATGTTCATGTGTTTGTCTCTATTTCTTGTGTTGTTGATGCATGTCTATGCGTATTAATGCTATAGATCTAGAGATTGTCAAGACATAGTGCTTAATGGAATGTTCTTGTGGTTTAGTTGATAGTTCATACTTATTTCTTGATGGATTGTACCTCTCCTTTAGTTTAATTAATTTAATTTCATGTCATTAGCTTAATTGTAGTGTAGTTGTAGTTTAGATGTTAAATGGGAGGACAATCCATGCTTGTTATTTGACGTTCCATACTTATGAAAGCAAGTAACATATGTTTCTAACCTTGTGATGTGTTTGGTTGTGAACTTAAAGGAAGGATTAATGGCTTAATTTGATATGTTGTGCTATCCACCATGTTGCTTAGACAATATATGCTTAATTTGTCATCCATGCTTGTTGAAACAACAACACACACGCACACTTTGTTGCAATACATGTTTTCCCCCCTCATTAATCATTCATTAAGGGTGTAGAAAAGTTATGCTTAATGGTGATCTCTAAACCCCAAGATTTCTCTCTTATTTTCTCTCCATTACATTTAATTGCCTACTTTAGTTTAAATTGCATCTTAGTGTAATTCAACCACCAACCAATCTTTTGATCACTTGACCTACTAACCCTAATCTTGACTCCTCAATCTAGTACGACCTACTAATCCCTTGGGATGATCCCTACTTGCCCTAGCTATATTTTTAGTGAAAGGTAGTAGTGGTAATTTCTAAATGTAAAACTTGGCCACATTCATCATAGTTCTACACCACTATCTTTTAGTGCACAAACTTTGGGTCGGTGTGCGGCAAACCACCAAGTTTTTGGCGCCGTTGCCGGGGATTGATTGGCAACGTTATATTTGTCGAATCAATTAGGAATTAGTACTCTTTTGATCGTGTCTTTACTTTGTTTTCATTTTGTTTACTTATTGTGTTGGTTCTTGTTTGACTAGGTGCATTGAGTAAGAAGGTAAGCAAAGGAACATCCAAGCAAAGGAGCTAAGCAAAAGTAAAGGAAAAAGGCAAAATTCTAAAAATATGCAAGGCTAAAAATTGAAATTAAATTGAAGTGCTAAAGGACCCTTTGTGAGCTCTTTCTTAACTTAATCTATAGTTAAATCGTCGGCCCGCGTGGAGGCTTGTATTTCAATTCTTAGATAAATCATGACCCCACGTGGAGGCAATTTACTTTTCTTGCATATTGTTGATAGCATGGGAGTATGGGAACATTGTATGTGGAGGAAGGTTGTTGATTGTTGATTTGTTATGAAGGTGAAGTGTTTGCTTAGTTGTTTTCATAGTTGTTATTCCTTGAATTTCATGCGGTCTTAACCAACCCCATCACAACCAATGGAAAATCTAGAGGGTCATCTTAGTTATTTAGACCCAAACTTCATGGAGCATCCTCCTTTCAATCAATTTCCTCCCAGAGTTCAAGCTCCAATTCCTCCAATGATCCTTCGTGATCATTATAATCTTCATGAATACCATGCACCAACTTGCATCATGTTTCCTAGTTTTGAGGCCAATCAATATGAAATTAAGCCCGAGACCATTCAAATGTGTCCACTATTTTATGGCTTAGATGGTGAGGAGCCGTATAAACATCTCAATGAATTTATAGAAATATGCTCCACCGTGAAGTATATGAATGTCCCGGAAGAAGTTCTTAGACTATTTCTCTTCCATTTTACATTAAAAAACAAAGCAAAGCATTGGTTCAACACTTTGGGGGCAAATTCAATAACATCTTGGATGCAAATGCAAAATGAGTTTTTAAGAAAATTTTACCCCGTAAGCTTGACCAATGTAATACGAGCTTCGATTAGAGAATTTTCTCAAAGGGAAGGGGAGTTATTACATGAGGCTTCGGTGAGATTGAACGACTTGCTAAGAAAATGTCCACAACATGGTATTCCAAAATGGCAAGTCGTCCAAAATTTCTATGAAAGCCTATCCGACATGCATAAGGACATAGTTGATACATCACGTGGAGGCTCATATTTTGGAAAACATGAAGATGATATTTGGCACCTTTTTGAGAAAATGAGTGAAAATTCTTTGCATAAATATCACATTTCTCGGTTTGACCATGATTCTAATAAAAAAGAGAAAAATGTAAAAGTGTGTCAAATTGAAGAATCAAAAGAAATTGTAGTCGAGGTTAAGACTCTTTCTAAAAAACTTGATCAATTTTTGTTGAGTCAAAGACCGGCTATCAACTCATCTTCCCTTCATCATGTTTCTCATCCTTGTGAGCCTTGCATGACATGCTCAAGTGTTCTACATACTACTTCCAATTGTCCCTATGGACATGTGTTTAATGAACATTTTGAACAAGTTAATGCTACATTTGCTCCTCTTTATTCAAGTGTATATGTTCCAATGTGGAATGAAACCTCAAGTCCTTATTAAGCTAAAAATTTTCAAAGAAAATACATTCCACCTCATAAAAGGAATGGAAGTTCTCAAGGATTTGTTTCTTCTTCTCATCACCAAAGAATGAATCACTTCTTACCTCCTCAAATGTATGATTCCTAAATTTGTTCTCATCATCCTCATGCACTTTCTAGCAATCCTACATTCAAAGATAAAGTTTTGGTGGCTTTGGGTAGCTTAGAAATGAACACAAATTTGTTGCATTCTCATTCTCAATCCATATCAAAGCTTGAATCCCAAATTGGGACCATAGCTAATGCATTGAATGTAAGAGAAGTGGGTAGATTACCTAGTCAACCCGAAAGGAACCCAAAAGCTCAAATTTTGTGGAAGCAAACTCCACATCGGGGTGTTCTTCCCAGGCATAAGTGCAAGCCATCACCACTTTGAGAAGTGGTAGACAAGTTGACAATAGGGTTAAACAACCAAAGGAAGATAGTGAACCGGTGCAACCAAAAGTTGTCACCCATCCCGTTTCCAATCCTACTCCTATTTCCTTGGATGAAAATGTCCCTAATCAGAATTCTCAAGCTTCTTCATGAATTCCTTTAGTTACAAGATCCTATGAGCCAAAAGCTCCCTTCCCTTATGCTTTAAAAGAGACTTTGCCTTTTGGGAGGCAAGAAGGAAAAATTAATGACATGATGGAAATTTTTAAGCAAGTCAACATAAACCTTCCTCTCTTAGATGTAATTAGGCAAATTCTGCCTTATGCAAAATTTTTGAAAGATCTTTGCACAAAAAAAAGGAAGAACAAGGGACAAAGCCCTAAAAAAGTGTTTCTCACGGAGCAAGTAAGCTCCATCATTCAACATAACACTCCACCTAAGTTCAAAGATCTCAGTGCTCTGACCATTTTTTGTGTGATTGGAAACCATGAAGTTCGTAGAGCTCTTTTTGACTTAGGAGCGAGTGTTAATTTGATTCCTTACTCCGTGTATATCCAATTAGGTTTGAATGAGTTGAAGCCAACTTCGGTGGTGCTTCAATTAGCCGATAAATCCGTCAAAACACCTAGGGGCATGGTTGAGGATATGCTCATCAAAGTTGATAAGTTCTACTTCCCGGTTGATTTTATAGTTCTTGACACTAAACCGATTGCCAATCCTACCAACCATATCCCAATTATCTTGGGAAGGCCATTTCTTGCCACCGCAAATGCAGCCATCAATTGTAGATCCAGGGTTATGGACTTTTCTTTTGGTAATATGATGGTCAAGCTTAATGTTTTCAACACAAGTCGACATCCCATAGATGAAGACGAGTGTTGTCTTATAGATGTGTTGGATGAGGTTGTTGAAGAATAAATTCCAACCATGGTTATGAAACAACCAATTGAGGATAACCTTTCATCTCTCCTATCCCATGATCATCTTGCTTCTTGTCTTCTTGAAATGTATGGCAATTGTGGGTTTGATGATGAAAAATCAATGAATGAAGTAAGCAATCTCATGGAATCTGTTGCAAGCTTGGATTTTCCACCTTGGAAAACTCCAATAGAACCTCTTCCTCCACTCTCTAGCACTCCACCAGTCCCATCTCTAGTCTCTCCACCAATTCTTGAGCTTAAAACTCTACCTTCTAATCTTAAGTATGCATTCCTAGGCCCAAAAGACACTCTTCCGGTCATCATCTCTTCAAGTCTTGAAAAGGACTAAGAAGATGCGCTCTTAAATATGATTAAAGAGAACAAAGAAGTTATATGATGGAGTGTGGTAGATCTTAAGGGAATTGATCCTTCTATTTGTATGCATCGCATACTTATGGAAGAGGATGCAAAACCCTTTACAAATGCCCAAACGAGACTTAATCCAAACATGAAAGAAGTGGTTAAGAAAGAGGTAATTAAGCTTTTAGATGCCGGTATTATTTATCCAATCTCTGATAGCAAATGGGTGAGTCTAACTCAAGTAGTTCCTAAGAAATCGTGAATTACAGTGGTTGAAAATGCAAAAGGTGAGGCAATTTCTAAGCGTATCGCCAATTCATGGCAAGTATGCATTGATTACCCAAAATTGAATGCCGCCACTAGGAAAGATCACTTCCCTTTGCCATTTATTGATCAAATCCTAGAGACATTGGCCGGGCAACAATTCTATTGCTTTCTTGATGGCTATTCGGGTTACAATCAAGTAGCCCTTGACCCCTTAGACCAAGAGAAAACCACATTTACTTGTCCCTTCAGCACATTTGCTTATAGACGGATGCCATTTGGTTTATGCAATGCTCCTGCCACATTTTAAAGGTGTATGATGTCAATTTTCTCGGATATGGTGGAAGAGTATCTAGAGGTCTTTATGGACGATTTTTCTGTCTTTGGGTCTTCATTTGATGCATGCCTGATGAGCGCTGAAAAGTGCTTATCTAAACCCCTTAAGCTTAAGCATTCTAGCACCTTTATCTATCTTACTTTACCGTTTTAGATTGATTTTGTATTATTTCCATTTTTAGGCACTTATCTCGAAAATAAGCTAACTCAGCCAAATAAGAGCTTAATTGAAGCAATTCTGGGATTAAACAAAAAAAGGAGCAAAATGGAGAAAGAAAGAAGCAAATGAAACCAAAGGTGGGAAGTAGCAAAGTTCGATCGATCCAACTTCAAGGTTCGATCGATCGAACAATGATCAATCTCAGCACTTCAAGATAGATCCAAGCCTTGACCCAAAAGCATAAAGTCCAAAAGTTTGATCGATCCAACACCACTCTTCGATCGATCGAACACTTTTGTCCTGATTCAAATGATTGATCCTATCCACAGCTGTACCACCCACTAACCACTTTTGTCCTTTTCCCATAAATATCTCCCAAAATATATCAGATTTGTCTTTTCCCAAAAAGCTCAACCAGTTGGATCGATCCAGCCTAAGTTCGATGGATCTCAGCCAATTCGATTGATCCAAGTCTAAGGTTCGATCGATCGAACTTCCTCTAGTGCGAAAAAGTTAAATTTCCAGCTTGTACAATCCGTCCTTTATCCAATCATTAGAGAATATTCTTTGCACGACCCCAGCTCATTTGGTGTGCCACTTGACTTACCTATAAAAGGAATATGATGCACTTTTTGAGACATAAACAATTCTAGGGTTTATTCTCTTGAAGAGTAAGCTTAGAGGAGGAGGAGGCTAGAGACACCATTAGAGTTCTTCATCAACAAGGAGTAGATTTCAACCATGGAGTTAGCCCTTGAGAGTTGGTGCAACATCACCATGAGTGGCTAGACATCCTTTTGGGGCTAGAGTTAGCCCCAAGCATACTTTTTATATCTTAATCTAGTGTATTATTGAGGGATTAGTGTTGTAATTAATGTTTTGACACCTTGATATATATAGATCTTGTTTATTCAATGATTTATGTGGTTTAATGCTTCCAATTGATCATTTCATTCTATCCATATGTCTCTGTATGCTAGAATAGATGTTCATGCGCTTGTCTCTAGATTTTGTGTTATTGATGCATGTATATGTGTATTGATGCTATAGATTTAAAGATTGTCAAAATATAGTGCTTAAAGGAATGCTCTTGTGATTCTCTTGATGATTCATACTTATTCCTTGATGGATTCTGCCTCTCCCCTAGTTTATTTTCATGCTAGTAGTATAGATGTAGTGTAGTTGTAGTGTGGTGTTAAATGGGAGGACAATCTATGCTTGTTGTTTAATGATCCAAGCTTTTGAGTGTAACTAGCATATGTCTCTATCCTTGTGTTGTATTTGGATTGTGAACTTAATGAAAGGATTAATGACTTGTTTTGATCTATTGTGCCTTTCACGTGTTGTTTAGACAATATATGTTTCATTGCTTAGATATATTGTGCCTTTCACATGATGTTTAGACAATACATGCTTAACTAGTCATCTTTGTTTGTTGAATCAACCAAACACATACACACACCAATATTGCAACACACCATTTGCCCTCATTAATCATTTGTCAATGGTATAGAAATGCATTACTTGGTGGTGATCTTTAAACCCCAAGATCTCTCTCTCTCTATTACTTACTCTTAATTGTATTCTTTGTTATTACTTAGTTTAATTTAGTTGCTCTCTAATCAACCAACCAACCAATTGTTTGATTACTCGACCTACTAGCCCTAATAACAATTCCACGACCTTGTTCGATCCTCACAATCCCTTGGGACGATCCCTACTCGCCCTAGCTATATTTATAGTGAAAGGTAGTAGTGGCTTCTATAAATGTAAAACTCTTGGCCCTCGCCTTTTAAAATTCACACTCTTAAGCTTATGGTAGGACGACGACCACAGTTTTTGGCACCATTGCCTGGGATTTGAGTGACTTGATTTGGCAACGTCAGATTTGTGGAATTGATTAGGATTAGTACTCTTTTGATCGTGTCTTTGCTTTACTTTTATTTTTCTTTTTTGGTTGCTTATTGTGTTGTTCTTACTTAACTAGGTGCATTGTTGGAGAGGAAACAAGCAAAGGAGCATTGAAGCTAAGCAAAGAAGAAAAAAAGCTAAAAATTATAAAATTTTTGCTAAGCTAAGCTTTAAATTTGGAGTTGAAATGCTAAAGGACCTTTGTGAGACCTTCTTTACTCAATCCCTTAGTTAATCGTCGGCCCGCGTGGAGGCTTGTTTTTATTTGTTCTTGCATCATTGTTGTTAAAGCATGGGAGTATAAATTAAGTGTTTGTGGAAGAAGTCTAATTGCATTCTTGTGAAGGCATAGTGTTTGTCATTCTTTGTGTTTCTTTGTGTCTTGCATTGTGCATGCATGGACGTCGTTCATTGAGACCAACTCTTGTCCCTCTTGATTTGCATCTTGTATCCATCATTAGAAATCCTAGGGGAAGAGGAAGTTCAAATAGAACCAATCTATCAATGGATGACCATAATGATAATCATGTTGAGGACCTTGGTCACATAGACCAATAAGGTATCCTCCTTCCCAATGTGCACAATGAGAAAATACAAGTACCATTAGGCATGCCAAGGCCATTTATTCACCAACCACCACAACAATAAGGCCAAGTTCCATATGGAATGCCAAGGCCAATGTATGCTCCACAACCTCCCATCATCAATCAAGGAATTCAAAATCAAGGTGTTCATGTTGCACCTCAAGTAACTAATCCACCTCTTGCTTTAAGAGACCATTATGTGCCTAATGAGTATAATGCACCTACATGCATCCAATTGCCTCCATTTAGAGCGCATCATTATGAAATTAAGCCACAAACCATTTAAATGCTTCCTAACTATCATGGACTTCCAAGTGAAGAACCTTACAAGCATTTGGATGAGTTTCTTGAAGTATGTTCCACCGTAAAATATACGGATATGCCAGAAGAGGTTTTAAGACTTAAAATTTTTCCATTCACCTTAAAAGGCATGGCAAAGTATTGGTTTAACAATCTTAGGCCTTTTTCAATCACTTCTTGGGCAGAAATGCAACAAGAATTCTTGAAGAAGTACTATCCGGTTTCTAAGACCAATGCCATGAGAACCTTAATTCGAGAATTTTCACGTGGGGATGGAGAAATGTTTTATGAGGCATGGGAACGCTTCAATGAATTGCTTAGGAAGTGTCCACATCATGACATGCCCAAATGGCAATTAGTTCAATATTTCTTTGAGAGCTTATCGGACAATTATAAGGGCATGGTTGATGCTTCCATGGGTGGCTCATACATTAATAGGCATGAGGATGACGTGTGGCGTCGTTATGAGAGCATGAGTGAAAATTCTTTGCATAGAACACCATCATCCAAGAATGGTAGAAATTCATAAGGTAGGAAGAGTGTTGGCTTACATTAAGTTGACCATTCAAGTGAAATAGCCACCGAAATGAAGTCTTTATCTCAAAGGTTTGATCAATTTTTGATTAACCAAAACTCGGTGAACCAAGTAGCTTCCTTCCCTAACCATTCTCATCGTGCATCAAATGAAACATGTATGACTTGTTCTAGTGTTCTTTATTCTACTTCTCATTGTCCTCACGGACAAGTGTAAAATGAACCTAATGAATAAGTTAATGCAGCTTTTGTGAACCAAGGGAACAATCCTTATGGTACTCACTATAATCCAAGTTGAAGGAATCATCCGAATTTTTCTTAGAAAAACCAAGGAGAGGGCT
Source organism: Cornus florida (assembly GCF_030987335.1). Lineage (NCBI taxonomy): Eukaryota > Viridiplantae > Streptophyta > Magnoliopsida > Cornales > Cornaceae > Cornus > Cornus florida. Next base: position 47,067,664 of record NW_026775577.1, on the reverse strand, counting down.
CAAACCCTTCCCAAGGCAGTTTTTAAGGGAAGTACATTCCACCTCCACTTCAAAACCAAGGATCCCAAGGTTATAGACCTTATCAATCACAAGGGAATCAATTTGCTAATTCTCATTTTCCCAACCAATCTTATTCCCAAGGTAATACTAGAAGTCCCGCCTTTGAAGAAAAAGTTTTGAATGCTTTGGGCACTTTAGAGGCTAACACTCAATTGCTTTATTCTCACTCTCAATCTATTGCGAAGCTAGAAACCCAAGTAGGGCAAATAGCAAGTACTCTCAATGAAAAAGAGAAGGGAAAGATGCCTATAAATGCCCTACCTAAGCAACAATGTGTTGGGGAAACCCATTCCTCATCGGAAGGCCACACCATTGAACATGTTAATGCGGTGACTACCTTGCGGAGTGGTAGGATTGTGGACAATTAAGTTGGAATGTCCAATGAAGAGAGTGAACCGGTGCAACCTCAAGTTGCGACCCATCCCATTTCACATCCCATTCCTCCTTCATTGCATATACATGACCTTGTAAATGAGAAAGTTTTGAAAAATGTGTTTGAAAAAGAAATTTTGAAAAATGATGTTGAAAAGGTTTTGTTGAAAAATGATTTGGAACACAATGATTTGAAAACTTCTTGTGTTGAAGAGAGTTCAAAAGAAAATTCTAAAAAAGTGTTTAAACCAAAGGTTCCATTTCTAGATGCCTTAAAAGGATCCATTTCAAAAGACAAGCAAAAGGCAAAAACCAATGAAATCATGGAAATGTTTAGGCAAGTGAAAGTTAATCTTCCACTATTGGATACAATCAAGCAAATTCCGGCTTATGCCAAATTCTTGAAAGACTTGTGCACCAAAAAACGGAAGAACAAGAGCCAAGCACCAAGAAAAGTGGTTTTGACCGAACAAGTAAGCTCGATTTTGCAACATAACACTCTTCCAAAGTTTAAGGACCCCGGTTCACCCACTACATCATGCATTATTGGTGATCATATTATTAATCGGGCGCTTTTTGACTTAGGAGCAAGTGTTAACCTTCTTCCATACTCGGTTTATGTCAAATTGGGCTTAGGTGAATTGAAACCGACGTCGGTGGTTTTGCAACTTGCCGACCGATCCATTAAGAAACCTAGGGGTATAATTGAGGATGTTTTGATTAAAATTGACAAATTCTTCTTTCCTGTTGATTTCGTTGTCAAAGACACGGAACCGGTCCCCAATCCTAAGAGCCAAATTCCCGTTATCCTTGGCCGCCCTTTCTTGGCAACTGCTAATGCCAACATCAATTGTAGGACGGGGATAATGAAGATTTCATTTGGCCACATAAAGGTGAAGTTGAATAACTTTAATCCCATGCCTAATTCATTTGACAAATATGAAGGAGAGGTTAATGTTGTAAATAAATGTCATGATCTTCAATGTCAAGGAAATGAGTTTTTGTGTAAGACCAAAACTTCCAAAGGATCATCTTTAACCTTGCATTCTCAGAATCTTGTTTTAAATTCTTGCTTTGAAAGGGCAGGGAAGCCCAAAGGTTGTGATTGCATAGACAAGGGACTAAAAGTTTCTTTTGAGCTTAATCCAACAAGTTCTTTAAAGAACCATTTGTTGGGTGGAGTTCAAAGCATCTATCACCCCAACAAGGAGGGGATGCATTATAAGATCTTTGATCCGGGCTAAAAGAGCCCAATGTCTTGCTAGAGACATTAAAAACTAGCAAAAGCATTCGTAAGGTGTCAAAACCCTATTCCTCCCCCATTTCTATCTTAAATTTCATTTCTTGCGAAGTCTAGATACTTGTTTTTGGTTCATATATTGAAAGGACTTTGGTGAGGATTGCATGAGCTTTCATGTCATTATTGAGCATTCTGCATAGTTCGATCGATCTCAAACCTGAGTTCAATCGATCGAACTCCATTCTGCATCCAACACTTAGAAAATTTTTCAACCTGCAGAAACCTGCATCCAAATCACCTCTCATTCCCATCGTTTGAATTAACTCTTAGATCGATCAAGAGACTTTCGATCAATCTAAATTCCAAGTTCGATCGATCTCATGACTCAACATTTAGAAAAATTTTGAGCCTGTATAAACCTGCATATTTCACCTCTCTGTCTCATCGATCGAAACATTCCAAGATCGATCTGAAAGTTCTTCGATCGATCTTCAAGTTCCAACACTTAGCCAATTTTCTGAACCAAAAATCTGCATATTTTTGCTCTCTGTCCGATAGATCGAACTCTTGACTTTGCTTTGACTTTCCAAATTTTAAAAAATCCAAAATATTTTCAGTTTCATTTTAATTTATTTTCTTTTCATTTTATGTTATTTTTCAAAAAGCTTTCAAAAATTCAAAAATATTTTAATTAGTTTTTAATTATTATCGTTTATTCAATTAAATAAAAATAAAAAATAAAAAAAACCAAAAAATATTTTATTTTTTATTTTACAATTTTAAATTTTAATTCCAATTTTTAATTTTAATTTTGTAATTTTCAAAAATTTCAAAAATCCAAAAATACTTTGAGGAGAGTTCATCAAAGTTCGATCGATCTTAGTTGAAGTTCGATCGATTGAACTCTGTCGGGAATGTTTTTTAACATAGAACCGAGGGTTTTCTAGATCGATACCTTAGATCGATCTCACCCTCTCTGCAAACCTTAACGCCCTTTTCTCGTCGCCGTCACTATGCATCATCACCATCACCTCTCCCACCTCCGGTGAATTTTCCGGCGAGCATCTAAGCATCGATCTCTCTCTCCCTTCTCGGATTCATCTCCACTCTTCCATATCTCCATTTCTCTCATCGTTTGAGGTAAGATCCGAGAATGTCCCTCATGATTTAAGCTTCAATCTTGTGCATACATGCTTTATATGTTGAATACATGATATATATATGACAAAATCCTCCATTGTTGAAGCTTGAAGCATTTGTGTCTATATATATATATACGTGTATATATTTGTATATATTTTTGATGATTTGATTCGATTTGGGAGTATGGGCTTTGAACAGTGGCTCGGATTGATTGATGTGTTGTGTTGATGGGCCTGCCCACGAACATGTTCGTGTAGGCCCCATGCTTCCAAAGTCACAGATCTGTGACTGTTTATATTCGTCGCACAGTTTGATCGATCGAACTTGTATCTCAGATCGATCTTGAGAGATCGATCGAACTCATGTCCCCGATCGGTCGAAGTTGTGAGATTGATCTCACTTATTTTCGATCGATCCAACTTTTGTGATCGATCTCACTCCTTTTTATGATCGATCGAACTTCAGAGATCTCACACACACACTTTATTCATCATATCTTATGTCCATGCTATCTCATATATGCCCAATGCCTGTGATATTCCATATTGGATGCATTTCATACTTACATTGTTTAGCATGTTTCATATCCTGCCACTTGCATAGATTCATGTCATATGTGTTTTGTCTATTTTTATTTGACATATATGTTTCTATATTGAGCTTCAAATTTCTTACTCTGGTACTAACTCCCATTGTAAGTTTTTCTTTTTCTTTTCATAGGCCATAGTTAAGAGGAAGACCGTTGCCAATAGCCAACACGGGCCCCGCCGACACATTAGACCACGGACCGAGGAGCCAGCAGAGCCCTCTTATGCATGGGAGGAGCCTGCACAGGCTACCCCACCTCAGTCACCATCTCATGAGGCTGAGGATGACCATATACTATCCACCTCTATGGCTTATCCTACTTTTACACCATTACCGTCTCCATCACAGACTGGAGCTGAGCATTCACCTATACCAACTCAGCCTGCTCAACCAGCTCATCTAAAGCGTGATAGGCCCGCGCCTAGATATGCACATATGACGATCGACCATGAGTCAATATTCGACACGGCCTTCTTCTCTAGATCGGTGCTGACCCGATCCGCTTACTATGATATTATTCAGAGGGGCCTGGCCGTTATTCTTACCCCCGTCACAGAGCTGGTCTACTCGCGGTTGGTACGGTTGTTCTACCAGAACCTCCGACCATCGCCACGTACCACAGCCGAGCTAGTTACTTCTGTAGATGGCCATCTGATCACCATCACAGTGGACTCACTAGCCCGCTCTTGTCGCTGTTCACACAGATGCCCCCCGGAGCTTCAGGACACATATCCGAGGCTATTCAGGCCTTCATATGCCGACATAGCGATTTTTTTCACAGATCACCATACTAGTGGCAAGACCTTCGCTACTCGAACATTCCTTCCAGATGACCTTTGATTCACCGATTTCGTTCTCTATCAGAACGTATACATGGCCGGACACAAGATTCAGAGGAGGGGCGATTATCTGATAACCCTCTACGCCTTCTACACCGGGCACTAGGTGTCCATTCCTGCACTCATCTGGAGCATGATGAGGAAGCTATATGATGAGTACATCAGCAAGGAGACACCCGGACGGGCTAAGTCTCTTCCATTCAGCCACCTCATTACCCAGATTTTGATAGATCAGCGCTACCCCATCCATCCTCGGGAGCACCCCAAGAGAAGTTCCTGTCACTTCCTGAAGAAGGACTGGGACAAGAGCTACCGATCCATTATTACCAGACTGCAGGACCATGCGGTAGTGGCTGCAGTGAAGTTAGAGGAGGAGGAGGCCCAGGCAGAAGCACAGGCACAGGCAGAGGCAGCAGTAGCACATCCCGCAGCGGACGACGCACCAGTCGATCCAGCTGCCGAGCATATAGATATAGACTTAGAGTGCCCTGCAGATGATACAGAGCAGGACTCTCTAGCCAGGTCGCCCATTCACGAGCAGGAGCAGCCTCAGGAGCTTTTTTCTGATTCATTTATGCCCGAGGCTCCAGATCTGACCCCCAGTTTTGGAGTACGCTTGCAGATGCTTGGGGATACTATTGTTGCCATCCGAGCTGACCTCACAGCCCACAGAGCTGATTTTGCTGCCTTTCGCACGGATGTCGCGATCATGTTCCGAGATCTATCCAGAGACATCCGCGGAGCCCGACCTGCCCGTCCTACCTCATCCTCTTGAGTTCCTAGTTCCTTCTATCTCATGATCCCTCTCTCCTATTGATACTTTATTTTTGTCACTGTACAGTACTATTATTTTTATAGCCGGTCTGTCGGCTTTGATATTTTTATTGTACCTGCACTTTATCTGTTTTATATATATCTGTTTTTGCTATGGATGTCATATGATTGTATTCTCATATCTGTATGTTTAACTCCATCAGGTGCATCACAGTGACTTCAGTGAGAGAGTGCTACCTAATTTTCAGGACCACCCTTATTCCTCTCTCATTTCTTTATATGTCTATCCCATTTACACTTGCATGTCCACTGTACACTGATTATCCCATTTTGTTATTTGATGAGTTTATCCAAGTACTAATTTTCAGGGCCACAGTTAATCCCAAGTTTGGGGGGCCATGCCACCCACTTCAGATACTTCAGTCCTGATCATTCTATGCCTTGGTTGCACTAGTATACTCATTCTTTTGTTCTCTTTGCACATTGAGGACATTATGCCATTTAAGTTTGGGGGGAATGGTGCTTTACAGTGTTAGTTTTAAATTCAAAATTTTGAGCATGACTTGTGCATTTGAGGGATATTTCTATAATTGGTCCATATCTAGCTATGATTTTGATCTTTTGAGGACTATATTGCTTAAAATTTAAAAATTGCTTGACTTGAGAGTCCAATACTCCTTGTATGCCTTAGGGATGCCATTTAGGAGTAAATTTTTCGAAAGATTGATATCTTGCTTACACTTGTGGTCCACATCATCTTAATTTTGTGATTGCTTTGAGATTCATTCTAGGATTCTACACTAGTACAGGCGCACACTAGCATTCATTTGTGGGGTACATGCTTTGTTGATTATTGAATTGGTTATATCCCAATTGGGCTAGTAGTGCATTGAAAACTTTCATTCTTGATAAAGGTGGATAACAATCCCTTTTCACTAAGTAGCCGGGATTCTAGCCTCATCAAGCACTGAACTTCTCGCGCCGAAAGGTGGAGGGCCTAAAATCTAGGTTAATAATTGAACCTGTTTATTCAAAAAAAAAAAAAGCACAAGCAATAAAAAGTGAGGACTTCTCCCAAAAGGTGAGAAGTAGGAAATGATTAGATGGAGGTTGTCTTAATTTGTAGACTAGTTGATTTGAGCTTGTAAGTCCGTAGGGGTATTTGAATGCCTAATGCCCTAAAGCCGTTTGGTTTGGGAGTCATTGACCTAACGCTCGACCTCATGAATCGCTAGAAAAAAAAAATATCAATCGAGTGAAAATAATAAGCGCACCTAAAACAATAAAGCTTTAATAAAAGGTCCACTTTTTGTCTTGATGATCAGTACTAGATTTGTGTGCTAGTTTAAGGGTAAGGATGTGATCATTTCTCTAGTTGGCTAAGATAGCAACACATTGATGCTGGACCACTCAAAATAATTCTAGAGTTGTTTTGATTTGCATGATCATTTTCTTGATGTGTGGAGGACCATATTTGCTTGCTTGATGTTGAGATTTTGGGAGATTGTTCAGAAATGTTTGAAAAATTGCATACTTGAGGTAGTTTTCTCCCAATCCCTATTTGCAATATTGGTGCCTCTTTTGAAAGAATGAGCTTAATGTTTGTGGGTACCATTTCTAGAAACCCTCACGAGACTTCACTCGTTCACTAAGGGTAACCTAAGGGTTTAAAAGGCTTATTGCATATACTAATTGCAATCGTGTTCCCTACGAAAGTGGCGTTATCCATTTATTATTTTCTAGACTCATACTTGTATAGTTGTTCATTTCATTCCTTTACTTTCTAGTTCATTGCTAGGGACTAGCAATATTTAAGTTTGGGGGTGTGATGAGCACTGAAAAGTGCGTATTTAAACCCCTTAAGCTTAAGCATTCTAGCACCGTTATCTATCTTACTTTACCGTTTTAGATTGATTTCGTATTATTTCAATTTTCAGGCACTTATCCCGAAAATAAGCTAACTCAGCCAAATAAGAGCTTAATTGAAGCAATTCTGGGATTAAACAAAGAAAGGAGCAAAGTAGAGAAAGAAAGAAGCAAATGAAGCCAAAGGTGGGAAGCAGCAAAGTTCGATCGATCCAACTTCAACGTTTGATCGATCGAACAATGATCGATCTCAGCACTTCAAGATAGATCCAAGCCTTGACCCAAAAGTATAAAGTCCAAAATTCAATCGATCCAACATCACTCTTCGATCGATCGAACAGTTTTGTCCTTCTTCAAATGATTGATCCTATCTACAGCTGTACCACCCACTAACCACTTTTGTCCTTTTCCCAAAAATATCTCCTAAAATATCTCGGATTTGTCTTTTCCCAAAAAGCTCAACCAGTTGGATCGATCCAGCCTAAGTTCAATAGATCTCAGCCTATTCGATCGATCCAAGTCCAAGGTTCGATCGATCGAACTTCCTCTAGTGCGAAAAAGTTAAATTTCCAGCTTATGCAATCCGTCCTCTATCCAATCATTAGAGAATATTCTTTGCACGACCCCAGCTCATTTGGTGTGCCACTTAACCTACCTATAAAAGGAATATGATGCACTTTTTGAGACATATATAATTCTAGGGTTTATTCTCTTGAAGAGCAAGCTTAGAGGAGGAGGAGGCTAGAGACACCATTGGAGTTCTTCATCAACAAGGAGCAGATTTCAACCATGGAGTTAGCCCTTGAGGGTTAGAGCAACATAACCATAAGTGGCTAGACATCTTCTTGGGGCTAGAGTTAGCCCTAAGCATGCTTTTTATATCTTAATCTTGTGTATTATTGAGGGATTAGTGTTGTAATTAATGTTTTGACACCTTCATACATATAGATCTTGTTTATTCAATGATTTATGTGGTTTAATGCTTCCAATTGATCATTTCATTCTATCCATATGTCTATGTATGCTAGAATATATGTTCTTGTGCTTGTCTCTAGATTTTGTGTTATTGATGCATGTCTATGTGTATTGATGCTATAGATTTGGAGATTGTCAAAACATAGTGCTTAAAGGAATGCTCTTGTGATTCTCTTGATGGTTCATACTTATTCCTTGATGGATTGTGCCTCTCCGCTAGTTTATTTTCATGCTAGTACTGTAGATGTAATGTAGTTGTAGTGTAGTGTTAAATGGGAGGATAATCTATGCTTGTTGTTTGATGATCCAAGCTTTTGAGTGCAAGTAGCATATGTCTCTATCCTTGTGTTGTATTTGGATTGTGAGCTTAATGAAAGGATTAATGACTTGTTTTGATCTATTGTGCCTTTCACATGTTGTTTAGACAATATATGCTTCATTGCTTAGATATATTGTGCCTTTCACATGATGTTTAGACAATATATGCTTAATTAGTCATCTTTGCTTGTTGAATCAACCAAACACACACACACACACCAATATTGCAACACACCATTTGCCCTCATTAATCACTTGTCAATGGTATAGAAATGCATTGCTTGGTGGTGATCTCTAAACCCCAAGATCTCTTTCTCTCTCTCTCTATTACTTACTCTTAATTGCATTCTTTGTTATCACTTAGTTTAATTTAGTTGCTTTCTAATCACCCAACCAACCAATTGTTTGATCACTCGACCTACTAGCCCTAATAACAATTCCACGACCTTGCTCGTTCCTCACAATCCCTTAGGATGATCCCTACTCGCCTTAGCTATATTTATTGTGAAAGGTAATAGTGGCTTCTATAAATGTAAAACTCTTGGCCCTCTCCTTATAAAATTCACACTCTTAAGCTTATGGTAGGACGATGACCAGTGCCTCAAGAATCTTAACTTGGTACTTAAAAGATGTCGTAAAATAAACCTTGTTCTTAGTTGGGAAAAGAGCCATTTCATGGTTCGAGAAGGTATCATTTTGGGTCACGTCATCTCAAAAAGGGGAATTGATGTGGACAAAGCGAAAGTTAAGCTCATTTCTGAATTACCTCCACCTTCTACGGTGAGAGAAGTTCGCTCATTTCTAGGTCATGCCGGCTTCTATCGCCGTTTCATCAAAGATTTTAGCAAAATTGCTAAACCCTTGTGCAATCTTCTCGCCAAGGAAACTCCTTTTACCTTTGATCAAACATGCCTTGACGCTTTCCATAAATTGCGTGACATGTTATTATCCGCCCCTATCATGCAGCCTCCCAATTGGTCATTACCGTTTAAAATAATGTGTGATGCTTCAGATTATGCCATGGGAGCAGTTTTAGGACAGAGAGTAGGAAAGTTTCCATGTGCCATATACTATGCAAGCAAAACTTTCTCGAGAGCTCAATTGAACTACTCCACTACCAAGAAATAGTTACTTGCTGTAGTATATGCCCTTGATAAATTTTGGTCCTATCTCTTAGGGTTTAAGCTTGTTATCTACTATGACCATTCTGCCTTGAGACATTTTTTGACAAAAAAGGAAACAAAACCTAGATTGATTAGATGGATTTTGCTTCTTCAGGAATTCGATTTTGAAATCAAGGACAAGAAAAGCACTGAAAATATGGTTGCCGATCATCTTTCAAGGTTATTGATAGAACCTTCCCCTAGCCCACCTATTCGTAACTCTTTTTCGGATGAACAGCTCTTTTAAATCTCCAATAGGCAAATGCCTTGGTTTACCGACATTGTGAATTATTTGGCGGCAAGCTTCCAACTTCTTGGTCAAAGAACGAGAAGAATTGTTTCTTTGCCAACATCCGGAATTATTATTGGGAAGACCCTGTCTTGTACCGTTATTGTCCGGATCAAATTGTGAGGAGATGCATTCCGGAGAGCGAAATTCTAAGTGTTCTTGTGTTTTGTCATACACTTGCATGTGGTGGGCATTTTAGTGCAAAGAAGACCACCTTGAAGGTTCTTCAAAGTGGGCTCTTTTGGCCACTATCCATAGAGATGCTTACAACTTTTGTAAGTCATGTGAGAGATGTCAAAAGATAGGATCCATATCGAGGAGAGATATGATGCCCTTGACCAATATCCTTGTTGTAGAAATCTTTGACATATGGGGCATTGATTTTATGGGCCCATTTCCTATGTCCTATGGTTTTTAATATATTCTCCTTGCCGTTGATTATGTTTCCAAGTGGGTGGAAGCATGTGCTACCAAAACAAATGACCATTCTGTGGTTATTCAATTCATCAAATCCAATATCTTTGCTCATTTTGGTATGCCTAGGGCTATGATAAGTGACGAAGGAAAGCACTTTTGTAACCAATTCCTAAGGCATTTATTTCTTAAGTACTCCGTTACTCATAAAGTGGCCACTCCTTACCATCCTCAAACAAGTGGGTAAGTAGAAGTGTCTAACCGAGAAATTAAGCATATTCTTGGGAAGACGGTTAACACCACCCGGAAAGATTGGTCACGAAAGTTAAATGATGCTTTGTGGGCTTACCGGACGGCATATAAGACTCCCATTGGCATATCTCCCTATAGACTTATATATGGAAAACCGTACCATCTTCCTGTTGAGTTGGAACATAAAGCCTTGTGGGTGGTTAAAAAGCTCAATCTTGACCTTGATAAAGCCGGAGAGAACCGGTTATTACAATTGAGTGAGTTGGAAGAGTTGAGACATAATGCTTATGATAATGCCAAACTTTACAAAGAAAAAACTAAAGCTTTTCATGATAAACATATTATGAAGAAGTCTTTCGAACCCGGTCAAAAAGTTTGGCTCTTCAACTCTAGATTGAAACTCTTTCCGGGGAAGTTGAGAACCAAATGGGAGGGTCCTTATGAAGTCATCTCTGTTGCACCGTATGGGGCGGTTGAAATTCAAAATTTGAAAAAGGGGAACATTTTCAAAGTTAATGGACAGAGATTAAAACCCTACATTGAGGGACAGGTCTTCCAAAGACATTTGGAAGCTGCACATCTAATAGACCTTGTGTATGAAGACATCTAGGGATGTAATGCAAAATGGAAGAGTTTTTGCCTGTTCAATCGATCTCAGTGGGAATTCGATCGATTGAACATCTTGCCTGCATCCAAATCACTCCCTGTCCAATCATTCAAAGAAAACCTGCATATTTCAGCTCTCTGTCCCATCGTTCGAACTTGTTCCCAGATCGATCTTCAGTTCTTTGATCGATCCAACTTTATCTTGGATTGATCTGCAGTTCCAACACTTAGAAAAATTTTGAACCTACATCCACCTGTATCCAAAAGCCTCTCTGTCCCATCGGACGAACTTGTTCCTAGATCGATCTTCAGTTCTTCAATCGATCCAACTTTATCTTGGATCGATCTGCAGTTCCAACACTTAGAAAAATTTTGAACCTGCATCCAAAAGCCTCTCTGTCTTATCATTCGAACATTTCTACAAGTTCATGTATGTTCGATCGATCAAATTTTTTTTGAGATCGATCTGAACTTGATCGATCTGAGCATCTTTGGTTTGACCTTTTTCTTTTCTTTTTGGATTTCAAGCTTATTTATTCAAAGCAGCATTACGTCTAGCTAGAGATGTTAAACTTAGCATTCATTGTTCATACTTTCTTGATTTTTTTCTTGTTTATTCAAAAAAAAAAAAAAAAAAAAAAAAAATCTCTCTTGTGCCCTTATGTGTAGTCATGTTATTTTTCTATCGGGCTTGATCTCATATCTCTCTTTCATCTTGTGTTGTATTGCTTTAAAATATATAATTTGATCATTCTTATCCCACCTGAGATTTGATGTGAGTTTCCTAGTGTGGTTATTTAAGTAGGTTGTTGATTCCAAGTTTAGGGGAGACGTCTTTCGAAGTGGATCACTACCGGGCTTCATGCTTTTTCCACCACGGTATACTCTTTCCATCTTTTCCATTGTTCTCATTGCACATTGAGGATAATGTGCGGCTTAAGTTTGGGGGTAAGACGGCTTTGTTGCATTCTATTTAAGTTGAGCTTTAAATACATGATTGAGATTTGAGATCCATGTTACCTATGATTTTGATCTTTTGAGGACTATATTGCTTAAAATTTAAAAATTGCTTGACTTGAGAGTCCAATACTCTTTGTATGCCTTGTGGATGCCATTTAGGAGTAAATTTTTTGAAAAATTGATATTTTGCTTACATTTGTGGTTCACATCATCCTGATTTTGTGATTGTTTTGAGATTCACTCTAGTATTCTATACTAGCACAAGCGCACACTAGCATTCATTTGTGGGGTACATGCTTTGTTGATTATTGAATTAGTTATATCCCAATTGAGCTAGTAGTGCATTGAAAGCTTTCATTCTTGATAAAGGTGGATAACAACCCCTTTTCACTAAGTAGGCGGGATTCTAGCCTCATTAAGCACTGAACTTCTCGCGCCGAAAGGTGGAGGGCCCAAACTCTAGGTTAATAAATGAACTTGCTTAAAAAAAATAATAATAATAAAAAAGAAGTTGCAAAAGCAGTAAAAAGTGAGGACTTCTCCCTAAAGGTGAGAAGTGGAAAATGATTAGATAGAGGTTGTCTTGATTTGTAACCTAGTTGATTTGAGTTTATAAGTCCTTAGGGGTGTTTGAACACCTAGTGCCCTAAAGCCATCTGGTTTGGGAGTCATTGACCTAACGCTCGACCTCATGGATCGCTAGAAAGCTTAATAGATCAACACATTGCACTATGCTTCCATCTTTGATCCTATAATATATATAGATATATATATATATCGAGTGAAAAGAATAAGCGCACCTAGAACAATAAAGCTTAAATAAAAGGTCCACTTTTTGTCTTGATGATCGATACTAGATTTGTGTACTAGTTTGAGGGTAAGAATGTGATCATTTCTCTAGTTGGCTTAGATAGCAACACATTTGACGCCGGTCCACTCAAAAAGGATTCTAGAGTTGTTTTGATTTGTATGATCATTTTCTTGATGTGTGGAGGACCATATTTGATTGCTTGGTGTTGAGATTTTGGGAGATTGCTTGGAAAAGGGTTGAAAAATTGCGTACTTGAGGTAGTTTTCTCCTGATGCTTGCTTGCAATATTGGTGCATCTTTTAGAAGAATGAGCTTAATGTTTGTGGGTATCATTTCTAAAAACCCTCACGAGACTTCACTCGTCCACTAGGGGTAACCTAGGGGTTTAAAAGGCTTGTTGCATATGCTAAATGCAATCGTGTTCCCTACGAAAGTGGCATTATCCATTTATTGCTTTCTAGTTGATAGTTGTTTAGTTGTTCATTTCATTCATTTACTTTCTAGTTCATTACTAGAGACTAGCAATATTTAAGTTTGGGGGTGTGATGAGCGCTAAAAAGTGCGTATTTAAACCCCTTAAGCTTAGGTATTCTAGAACCTTTATCTATTTTATTTTCCCGCTTTGTATTGATTTCATGTTATTTCCATTTTTAGGTACTTATCCCTAAAATAAGCTAACTCAGCCAAATAAGAGCAGAAATGAAGCAATTCTGGGATGAATCAAAGAAAGGAGCAAAGTTGAGCAAAAGGAAGCAAATGGTGGAATTTCAGCAACTTCGATCGATCTCAAGGAAAGTTTGATCGATCTAACTTTCATCGATCTCAGCACTTCAAGATGGATCTGAGCCATGTTGTCCCTATTCAAAGATCTCAAAGTTCGATCGATCTAGCTTGATTCTCTGATCGATCAAACTTCCTTGTCCTTATCCAAATGCTAGATCTTATCTAGCTGTACCACCCTATCAACCACTTTTGTCCTTTTCCTAAAAATATCTTCAAGATATCTCAGATTTATTTTTATCCAAAAAAGCGCCGACATAGAGGATTGATCTAGCTTTAATTCGGTAGATCTCAGCAATGTTCGATCGATCTAACCACAAGTTCGATCGATCGAACTTCCCAAATCCCAAGAAAATCCAAATTCCAGCTCATTAAAAGTTGTCTCATATCCAATCATTGGAGGAATATTTGGTGTACGAGCCTAACTCATTTGTGGTGATATTTGACCTACCTATATAAGGAATATGAGCCACTTTTGAGAAAAATGAGGATTAGAGACTTTAGATATACTTGAGGAGCACAATTTTCATATCTTAAGGAAGAAGAAAAGAAATGAGGAGGCTAGAGACACAAGCTTGGAGTTCTTCCATCAACTAAGAAGAGGAGCAATCTCTACCATGGAGTTAGCCCTCGAGGATTAGAGGACACCATCCATGAGTGGCTAGACATCCTATTGGGGCTAGATTTTGCCCTAAGCATGCTTTTTACATCTTGATTTATGTATTTTTGAGGGGATTTGTGTGATATATGTTTTGACACTTATATATATATAGATCTTATTTATTCAATGATTTATATGGTTTAATGCTTCCAATTGATCATTTCATTTTATCCATATGTTTATGTATGCTAGAATAGACGTTAATGTGTTTGTCTTTATTTCTTGTGTTGTTGATGCATGTCTATGTGTATTAATGCTATAGATCTAGAGATTGTCAAGACATAGTGCTTAATGGAATGTTCTTGTGGTTTATTTGATGGTTCATACTTATTTCTTGATGGATTGTACCTCTCCCTTAGTTTAATTAGTTTAATGTCATGTCATTAGCTTAATTGTATTGCAGTTGTAGTTTAGATGTTAAATGGGAGGATAATCCATGCTTGTTGTTTGATGTTCCATACTTATGAAAGTAAGTAACATATGTCTCTAACCTTGTGATGTGTTTAGTTGTGAGCTTAAAGGAAGGATTAATGGCTTAATTTGATATGTTATGCTATCCACCATGTTGCTTAGACAATATATGCTTAATTTGTCATCCATGCTCGTTGAAACAACCACACTCACACACTTTGTTGTAATACATGTTTTTCCCCCTCATTAATCATTCATTAAGAGTATAGAAAAGCTATGCTTAGTGGTGATCTCTAAACCCCAAGATTTCTCTCTTATTTTCTCTCCATTACATTTAATTGCCTACTTCAGTTTAAATTGCATCTTTGTGTAATTCAACCAACAACCAATCTTTTGATCACTCGACCTACTAACCCTAATCTTGATTCCTCAATCTAGTACGACCTACTAATCCCTTGGGATGATCCTTACTTGCCCTAGCTATATTTTTAGTGAAAGGTAGTAGTGGCAATTTCTAAATGTAAAACTTGGCCACATTCATCATAATTCTACACCACTATCTTTTAGTGTACAAACTTTGGGTCGGTATGCGACAAACCACCACTATACAACGCAACAACACATAAATTCTCAAAGTTATCAACTTGAAATCTAAAATGCGAGATCAACTAAAATGGTTCATGCTAGCTAACGTCTATGTTCCAAATAAATCTATAGGATCATTCCTAAGCTACATTTGAACATCAAAACACAAATCACAATATCGATGCCATTTAACGAACATTGGAACTTCCAATACAATGCATAAAGCATGATTTCTCAAAGTAAACATCTTGAAACTTAAAATGGGAAATCAAATAAGGAACAACAAGTTACGATATCATCTAGTTATCAACTTGAAATGAAATACAAAATCAAACCAGGTTGATACTCGGACATCACACCGGATCAGATCGACACCATAGTTACTTTAGGGTTACTAGCCCACGGGTAACCTCCCTATGTGTGCACTAGACTATAAAGGGATAATCCCCCGTACTCGAACTATGTCCTAGCCGTAGCCAAACAATAACATCTGATGAGTGCTGAAAAATGCGTATTTAAACCCCTTAAGCTTAGGCATTCTATTACCTTTATTTATCTTACTTTACCGTTTTAGATTGATTTCGTATTATTTCCATTTTTAGGCACTTGTCCTAAAAATAAGCTAACTCAGCCAAATTAGAGCTTAATTGAAGCAATTCTAGGATTAAACAAAGAAAGAAGCAAAGTGGAGAAAGAAAGAAGCAAATGAAGCCAAAGGTGGGAAGCAGCAAAGTTCGATTGATCCAACTTTAAGGTTCGATCGATCGAACAATGATCAATCTCAGCACTTCAAGATAGATCCAAGCCTTGACCCAAAAGTAAAAAGTCCAAAGTTCGATCGACCCAACACCACCCTTCGATCGATCAAACACTTTTGTCCTTATTCAAATGATTGATCTTATCCACAGCTGTACCACCCACTAACCACTTTTATCCTTTTCCCAAAAATATCTCCCAAAATATCTCAGATTTGTCTTTTCCCAAAAAGCTCAACCAGTTGGATCGATCTAGCCTCAGTTCGATGGATCTCAGCCAATTCGATCGATCCAAGTCTAAGGTTCAATCGATCGAACTTCCTCTAGTGCGAAAAAGTTAAATTTCCAGCTTGTTCAATCCGTCCTCTATCCAATCATTAGAGAATATTCTTTGCACGACCCCAGCTGTAACGACCCGGTCATTTGCCTTCCTTTCCTTTTTCCTGAAATTTTACTGATAATTTTTTTTTTTCGTTTAATTTTCTTTTCTGAGCTCTGTTTCGTGTCGCTTAGTGTCATCTCGAGTGCTCGGAATTGGTTTCTGAGACTCTTTTATGTGAATTGACAACTTCCTTTCAGGACCGAGTCATTTATGCATTTTCACTTTCGGACACTATGCGCTATTTCGTCTTTTTCCCTATTCTGTCTTATCTTCGTTTGTCAGTTTTTGGCACAACCTCACTTCTCATGCTCGGAGTTGGTTTTTGACTTCACGTGCCTTCATCTTGAGTGATTTTCTTGAAATACGTATCTTTACCCTTACAAGAAAGTACTCTGGTTGCTCCTGGTGCGCATAGGGGCATGGATGCACAATTTTTTAAAATCTTTTTCATTTCTTGGGGTGTTTTTCATAAATATATTTTGAAGATATTTTATTTCACGGGTATCTAAGAAAATATCTTTGAAGATATTTTCCTTCTGGGGCAGTTTCGCAGTTAACCCTTTTTGTAGGGGCCATTGTGCAATTAACGAAAGTTATTGCAAAATGTCTCGTCTGGAACCTGAATCCTCATATGGGATTAATTTTCACATTTCATTGAGTTGTGGACTCTTAGAATTCTGTTCTGATCATTTTTCTCCAGTTTCAGAGTTTCTGGACCCGGTTGCGCCGAACTTGTTCGGGGCATAACTTTCTGCTCGGAACTCAGTTTTTGACGCCGTTTCTTCTGTTATTCATATTTTCTCATTTTAAATCTTTTTTGTTCATGGAGTTTTGCTGTTTGAGAGCGTTTGCTCAAAATCCACTTTTCCAGACCCGGCGGGGCCCTTTCGGGGCACTTTTTGTGATTTTCTATAAATAGGGGGTTTGAAAAATTAAAACATAATTTTCCTCTTCTTCCCCACACGTTCTGGACCAGATCCCACAGCCTTCCATGGCTGCCATATTCTTTCTCCTCTTTTGGTTAACTTTTCTTTGATGAAAAGTCTTCGGCCTTAACATTTAATGCTTTTCTTGAAGCCACGCCTCTTATGCCCTTTAGAATCCATTTCCAATGATTTTTTGAGTACGGGTTTGGAGTCAGTTGGGATTTTCATGGGGCTTCTTGCGGATTCTTGATAGTGTTGTCCCCGACAAAACCTCTCGGTATCGTCGAATTCAGAGCACTTTCGTTTCGGTGGGGATTTGAGATTTTCATCTCAAATTGAGGTAGGGGATGTTCTAGGTTTAAATTCTTGTTATATAGCATGCTTGTGATGCTTATACTACTTGTTTGCATGATTAAATATAAAATCTAGAGATTTTATTATTTATTTTTCTTGTACGGGATCTAATTTTCCTGGTTGCTCGTGACTTGGTTTAAATACGTAGCGTGATATTATATTGCCCCATGATATGCTCATTGTCGTGTATTAAAATTAGAGCATTTAAATAAGCACTAAACTTTTATTTAATATTTTTCTTAGGTGAAAGATTAATTCACATGGCCTTAACTAGCTTGAAATTAATGTGTTAGCATATTATATTAAGCCCTAGCATGCTCTTCAATATAGATAAAATTGAGAGAAATCGGAATTGTTTTAAAATCTGTAATATTTAATTAATTTATTCCGGGTGTACTATTCACTCCATTGGAATTCCGACTTGACATTCTTGGTATGCATGCTATATGGTTTCACATATATTAAATCTAGAATATTTGGTTAGGTTTTGAAATCTATCATTTATTATTTTTCTAGTATTAAAGTTTAATGCTCATGGCCATTCATTGCATGGAATTCACTTGTGTCGTGTTTTTAAATCATGTCTTGGTATGTTGTATAACATATTTAAAATTGAGATCATTTGGAAGACTTTCAAAAACTAGATATTTTAATTAATGGAATTAATTAAAATCCATTCAATGGTTCCATGGACTTAACTCACATGGTGGTGTCTTGTATGCAATGAACTTGTAATTTGACATTAAATTCATCCATGACATGATCCTTGACTTTCCTTGTAACCTTGATAATTTAATCCATTAAGTAGATTAAATTCCCTTGTATGCTTCCATCGAGTTAATCATGCCTTGTTATTGAATTCTTATTAAGCTTGTGAATTTGACTTGCATTTCAAGAACTTGTACCTTTTATCAAGCATCGTGATTCCTTGTATCTTGGTTTCATTAATGTATTTAATGAACTTGCTCATTTGTCTTGGAATGGTTTACTTACACATGTGTTGCTTAGTGAGTACTTGAATCATGTGTCTTATACTTGTGGTATATCTACTTCAATGGAATCCTTATGCTATGTACCTTGGTTATAATGTATATAGATGCATACTATGATTTCTTGACATTTCATCATAGTTGAGTACTAGGGGTATGACTTGTATGTTCCAAAATCTTGGTTATGCATGAAACGTGGTTAATGCATTTCTTGTATTTGATATAATCTTGACTTGCACAACTTGTTGATTTTGGGACTTGGGATATCAATCAAGAATTGTCATGGTTAGGACTTGGTTCTAGTACGGGGGAATGTCCTCCTACAACTATAGTGCGCACTAGGGGAAAGGTACCCATGGGTTAGTAGCCCTAAAGTGATCTCAAGAGTACGGTTTTAATCCGGGCGATATCTTCACTCTTTAAATTTCAAGTTGCTATTCCTTGAAGATTTAAACTTGTCATGTTATGTGAAATGCTCCAATCTTGTTTTATTGCATAAATATTATGCCCCATTCATGATTTCAAGTATACTCCTTGTCATGTTAATTGCATCGATAATGTAATTCTTGTTAACATATGTCTGAGCATACTTATTGTCATGTTATATGGAATGTTCCATCCTTATATACTTGCATAGATATTATGCCTTGTTCTTGATTTCATGTATAGTTCTTATCGTGTTAATTGGTTTAATTCCAATAATGTAAATTGCATTGATAATGTGATATTTATATTCCATTGTTTTCGTGTCGTGTTGTATGGATTGTCCCTAATCTTGTTCAATTGCATAGATAATATGATTCATGGAAGATGGTAAACTTGTCATGTTGATCTGTATTCAAGTATCTTTCTTATCGTGTTCTTTGGATTATCCCAAACTTGACTTATTTCCTATGTGTATATGTATCATGATTCTTGTTGCTTATGCTCCATGATAGCTTAGGATGCACCCTGAGTCTCACTTTGACATAGACGTGAGGTGGCATGAGCCCCTTTGACGTGTTTCACCTTAAGGTGATAAAATTGTAAAATGCTAGGTCGATGTATGCTCATCTCCTACGAGTAGCTTTATGTTGCTCACCCCTACGTTACTGGGCATATTTCAGGTAAGAAGACTTGGTTCGTGATGCTTAGCATTCCTTGGATGTCGTGTAGCTTCAAGTTTCCATTTCATGCAAATGTTAGCATGAAATGTCATTTTGTAGACTTATATGTAAAACTTGTATTCTTTGATTCCATGTATGTAATGTGTACTTAAGTGCACTCCTTTCAATGTGTTCAATATGTATGAGATGAGGTTGGAGGCCATTGACATGTATATTGAATTTTTTGTAACTTCTAACTTCTTGAAATATTAAGAAAATATTGAAAAACGGCAAGTCATTGTTTCACCATGGTTGCATCGGGTGTGGGAATTTCATTTTCGTTCTTTTATAGGGTCTTATAAATCATGTTTGGAGTGTGGCCAAGGGCCAAACGGTCATTTGACCCCGTTTTGTATTTTTGGATTCCGAGTTTTCATTCCAAGTTCCATTTTTGCCTTTTTGCCCGTTGGGGGGTCGAATTTTGCATCAGTGGTATTTTTAAGTCGTGGACCATTGTAGCACATCCTAATAGGTAAGTTACATTTACGTGCATGGTCATTTCCGGGTAAAACCTCATCCTTGGTGATTTGAGCCTTTTGTGAATTCATTTCGCATTTTTTTGCATAATCTGACCTAGGGGCATTCTGAACAGCTTTTTGGGTTAATCTTGACCTATGCTGTTCAAGGGGCATTTTAGGGACTTTACATCGTGTTTTTTTTGGGTTTCTTTCATGATGTCGAGTAGAAAATGTGATTTTAAGGAGGGTTTCTTCTTCGTGTTTTTCCAGAAAAACTCGTTTAAGGGTCCGTTCATAACCTCAGTTCTGGAAAAAAAAATCAAATGTGGCTTGCTATTACAACAATATTCATGCCCAGATTTTTGACCCGGAAAGTGAGTCTATTTTTTTGAAACTTTGAGGCTTCATATCTTCATCATCCGGACTCCAAATCAAGCGATTTTTGAGTCTAAGTTTATTAACTTTTGCTTGTCTATCCAACGGTATGCATGGTTGCATCCAATTCTATTTAAAAAGACCATTTTACCCCTTATCAAATACCCATGCCGCACTGTTTTTAAACCCAAAAGTTAGTTTTTTGAAACTTTGACGTTTCATATCTTCTTCGTCCGGACTTCGAATCAATTAATTCTTGAGTCTAGATTCATTAATTTTTCCTGGTCTATCTAATGGTATGCTTGGTTGCATTTTTTTGTTCTGAACGGACCATTTCAACCCATGTAAAGTACCCTTGCCCCATTGATTTCAAAAACCCAAAAGTTTGATTTTATAAAACTATAGAGTTTCATATCTTCTTCAACCGGACCCCGAATCATGTGATTCTTGAGTACACCTTCATTATTTTTTCATTGTCTTTCCAGCGGTGAGCTCAGTGGCACCCGAATCTATAGTTTCAGAAATGACCATTTTGCCCCTTGGGGCTTAATTGTTATTTTTCTGATCTTTTGCTTCCGCGTCAATTCTCATTGAGTTGCACGACCTCATGAAAGGTCACTTTAACTTCTTAGAGTCTTGTTTCTTGCTTCTGCATCTGGATCCGTTATCGGGTCAATCTTCGGTTCATCACATGACACGTTGGCCTAAAAATCAGGGTCGTTACACCAGCTCATTTTGTGTGTCACTTGACCTACCTATAAAAGGAATATGATGCACTTTTTGAGACATATACACAATTCTAGGGTTTATTTTCTTGGAGGACAAGTTTAGAGGAGGAGGAGGCTAGAGACACCATTGGAGACTCTTCATTAACCAAGGAGTAAATCTTTTCCATGGAGTTAGCCCTTGAGGGTTAGAGCAACATCACCATGAGTTGCTAGACATTCTCTTGGGGCTAGAGTTAGCCCCAAGCATGCTTTCTATATCTTAATCTTGTGTATTACTGAGGGATTAATGTTATAATACATGTTTTGACACTCTTATATATATAGATCTTGTTTATTCAATGATTTATGTGGTTTAACACTTCCAATTGATCATTTCATTCTATCCATATGTCTATGTATGCTAGAATTGATGTTCATGTGTTTGCCTCTATTTCTTGTGTTATTGATGCATGTCTATGTGTATTAATGCTATAGATTTAGAGATTGTCAAAACATTGTGCTTAAAAGAATGCTCTTGTGATTTTCTAGATGGTCCATGCTCATTTCTTAATGGATTATGCCTCTCCCTTAGCTTAATTAGTTTAATTTCATGTCATTAGCTTAATTGTAGTGTAGTGGTAGCATAGTTGTTAGATAAGAAGACAATCCATGCTAGTTGTTTGATGTTCTATACTTTTGAACGCAAGTAGCATATGTCTCTAACCTTCTGGTGTACTTGGCTTTTGAGCTTAATGAAAGGATTAATGACTTACTAGATATGTTGTGCTTTTCACATGCTATTTAGATAATATATATTTAATTGTTAGATATATTGTGCTTTCCACATGTTGATTAGATAATGTATGCTTAATTGGTAACCCTTACCAATTGAATCAACCAAACACACACACACACACACATCAATATTGCAACACACATTACCTTCCTTAGTCACTTGTTAAGGATATAGAAAAACATTGCTTGGTGGTGACCTCTAAACCCCTAAGATCTCTCTCTCTTACTTACTTTTTATTGCATTCAATTATTTAGTTTAATTTGCTCTCTAGTTTAATCAACCAACCAACCATTTGTTTGATCACTCGACCTACTAACCTTAATTGCGATTCCACAACCAAGTACGACTCCAATCCCTTGGGACGATCCCTACTCACCCTTGCTATATTTTTAGTGAAGGTAGTAGTGGCTTTTATAAATGTAAAACTCTTAGCCCTCGCCTTAATGCACACTCCTCAAGCTTGATATGGTGTAGCGACCCTCACAAGGACCAGTCAGTTTTTGGCACCGTTGCTGGGGATTAGGCTATGTCGTATTTGTGGAATCAATTAGGAATTAGTACTCTTTTGATCGTGTCTTTACTTTGTTTTTATTTTTCTTTAGATTACTTATTGTGTTTGTTCATCTTTGACAAGGAACATTGAGTTAGGAGGCAAGCAAAGGAGGCATCAAGTAAAGGAGCTAAGCAAGCAAGGAAAAGTGCTAAAAATTAAAAAAAATTTGCTAAGCTAAGCTTTAAATTTGGAGTTGAAGTGCTAAATGACCTTTGTGAGACTTTCTTACTCAATCCCTTAGTAAATCGTCGGCCCGCGTGGAGGCTTGTTATTAATTTCTTAGATAAATCGTGAGCCCGCATGAAGGCCATTTGCTTTTCTTTGCATTGTTATCAAAGCATGGGAGTATGGGATCATTGTATGTGGAGGAAGTTTGTTGATTGTTGATTTGTTGCGAAGGAGGAGTGCTTGCTTGTTTTGTTATGATTTGTGTGTCATTTGTAGTCTTGTATAGACCTTGTCATATCATTCATTCTAGGCTTTCACATAGAAAATCTAGAGGGTAATCTTGGCTACTTAGACCCACATTTCATGCACAACCTACCTTTTAATCAACATGACCCCGGAGCGCAAGCTCCAATTCCTCCAATGGTCCTTCATGATCATTATAATCTTCATGTATACCATGCACCTACTTGCATTATGTTGCCCAATTTTGAGGCTAATCAATATGAAATCAAGCCCGAGACCATTCAAATGTGTCCACTCTTTTGTGGCTTGGATGAAAAGGAACCATATAGGCATCTTAATGAATATCTTGAACTATGTTCCATCGTGAGGTACATGGATGTCTCGAAGGAAGTTCTTAAATTACTCCTCTTCCCTTTCACACTTAAAAATAAAGCAAAGCATTGGTTCAATACTGTAGGGGTAAATTCAATAACATCTTGGGCACAAATGCAAAATGCGTTTTTAAAAAAATTTTACGCCGTAAGTTTGACCAATGTAATGTGTGCTTTAATTAGAGAATTTTCTCAAAGGGAAAGAGAGTCGTTACACGAGGCTTGGGAGAGATTGAATGACTTGCTAAGAAAGTGTCCACATCATGGTATTCCAAAATGGCAAGTTGTCCAATACTTCTATGAAAGCCTATCCGATATGCAAAAGGATATAGTTGATACCTCATGGGAAGGTTTTTATTTTGGAAAACATGAAGAAGACATTTGGCACCTCTTTAAAAAAATGAGTGAAAATTCTTTGCATAAATATTACACTTCTCGGCTTGATCATGGTTTCACTAAAAAGGAGAAAAGTGTAACAGTGTGTCAAATTGAAAATTCAAGGGAAATTGTAGCCGAGGTTAAAACTCTTTCTCAAAAACTTGATCAATTCTTGTTGAATCAAAAACTGGCTACCAATGTATCTCCTTTTCATCATATAACTCATCTTTGTGAGCCTTGCATGACGTGCTCAAGTGTTTTGCATACTACTTTCAATTGTCCCCATGGACAAGTTGTTAATGAACACTTTGAACAAGTTAATGCCACATTTGCTCACCCTTATTCAAAAGCATATGTTCCATTGTGAAATGAAAGCCCTTATCAAGCTAAAAATCTTCAAAGAAAATACATTCCACTTCATAAAAGAAATGGAGGTTCTCAAGGGTTCGTCTGTTCTTCTTTCCATCATCAAATAAAGAATGACTTCTCATATCCTCAAATGTATGATTCCCAAGTTGGCTTCCATTATCCTCAAGCACTTTCTAGTAATTCCACATTTGAAGACAAGGTTTTGATGGCCTTGGGTAGTTTAGAAAAGGATACCAACTTGTTGCATTCCCATTCTCAATCTATATCAAAGCTTGAATTCCAAATTAGGACCACAGCTAATGCATTGAATGCAAGAGAAATTGGGAAATTGCCTAGTCAACCCGAGAGGAATCCAAAGGCCCAATTTTATGTGGAAGCAAACCTTACATCGGGGTATTCTTCCCAAGCTCAAGCGCAAGCCATCACCACCTTGAGAAGTGGTAAGCAAGTGGACAATAGGGTTGAACTACCAAAGGAAGATGGTGAATTGGTGTAACCTAAAGTTGTCACCCATCCAATTCCCAATTCCACTCCTACTCCTTTGAATGAAAATATTCCTAACCAGAATTCTCAATCTTCTCCATCATCCTCTCAAATTGCAAAGTCTTGTGAGCCAAAAGCTCCATTCCTTTATGCTTTAAAAGAAACTTCGCCTTATGGGAGGCAAAAAGGGAAAACACATGACATGATGGAAGTTTTTAAGCAAGTCAATATCAATCTTCCTTTTTTGGATGCCATTAAGCAAATTCCACCTTATGCGAAATTCTTGAAAGATCTTTGCACACAAAAGAGGAAGAGCAAGGGACCAAGCCCTAAAAAAGTGTTCCTCACGGAGCAAGTGAGCTCCATTCTTCAACAAAACACTCCACTTAAGTTCAAAGATCCCAGTGCTCTAACTATTTCTTGTGTAATTGGAACCCATGAAGTTTGTAGAGCTCTTCTTGACTTAGGTGCAAGTGTCAATTTGATTCCTTACTCCGTATATGTTCAATTAGGGTTGAATGAATTGAAGCCAACCTCGGTGGTGCTTTAAATGGCCGATAAATCCGTCAAAACACCTAGGGGCATGGTTGAGGACATTCTTGTCAAGGTGGATAAATTCTACTTTTCGGTTGATTTCGTAGTTCTTGATTCCGAATCGATTGCTAATCCCTCCAACCACATCCCAATCATCTTGGGAAGACCATTCCTTGCCACCGCAAATGCAATAATTAATTATAGATCTGGGATTATGGACCTCTCTTTTGGCAATATGATGATCAAACTTAATGTTTTCCATGCAAGTCGACATCCCATAGATGAAGATGAGTGTTGCCTTGTAGATGTATTAGATGAGGTTGTTGAGGAATCAATTCGAACGATGCTAATGAAACAACCAATCGAGGATAGTCGTTCATCTCTTTTGTTCGATGATCCTCTAGCTTCTTGTCTTCTTGAAATGTATGGAAGTTGTGGATTTGATGATGAAAATTCAATGAATGAAGTAAGCAATCTCATGGAATCTGTTACAAGCTTAGATTTTCCATCTTGGAAAACTCCAATAGAACCTCTTCCTCGACTCTTTAGCACTCCACCGATCTCATCTTTAGTCTCTCCACCAATTCTTGAGCTTAACACTCTACTTTACAATCTCAAGTATACATTCTTAGGACCAAAAGAGACTCTTCCGGTTATCATTTCTTCAAGTCTTGAAAAAGACCAAGAAGATGCTCTCGTAAGTGTGCTTAAAGAAAATAAGGAAGCCATAGGATGGAGTGTGGCGGATCTTAAGGGAATTGACCCTTCTATTTGTATGCATCGCATACTTATGGAAGATGATGCAAAACCCTTTAGGGATGCCCAAAGGAGACTTAATCCAAATATGAAGGAGGTAGTTAAGAAGGAAGTTGTCAAACTCTTGGATGCCGGAATCATTTACCCAATCTCTGATAGCAAATGGGTGAGTCCAACTCAAGTAGTTCTAAAAAAATCAGGGATTACAGTGGTAGAGAATGCAAAGGGTGAGGACATCTCTAAGCGTACTGCCAATTCATGGCATGTATGCATTGATTATCGCAAATTGAATGCCGCTACTAGAAAGGATCACTTCTCCTTGCCATTCATTGATCAAATTCTAGAGAGATTGGCTGGGCAACAATATTATTGCTTCCTTGATGGCTATTTGGGGTACAATCAAGTAGCCCTCAACCCACTAGACCAAGAGAAAACCACCTTTACATGTCCATTCGGCACATTTGCTTATAGACGGATGCCTTTTGGTTTGTGCAATGCTCCTGCCACATTCCAAAGGTGTATGATGTTAATTTTCTCAGATATGGTAGAAGAGTATCTAGAGGTTTTCATGGATAATTTTTCTATTTTTGGGTCTTCATTTAATGCATGCCTCAAAAATTTAGATCTAGTGCTAAAGAGATGTCGTGAAACCAACCTTGTACTTAGCTGGGAGAAGAGCCATTTCATGGTTCAAGAGGGTATTGTTTTGGGTCACGTTATCTCAAGGAGAGGAATAGAGGTTGATAAAGCGAATGTCGAGCTTATTTCTGAATTGCCTCCACCTTCAATGGTGAGAGAGGTTCTCTCCTTTCTAGGTCATGCTGCTTTTACCGCCGTTTCATTAAAGACTTTAGTAAAATTGCTCGACCCTTGTGCAATCTTCTCGCCAAGGAAACTCCTTTTGTCTTTGACCAAGCATGCCGAGACGTTTTTCATAAATTGCGTGAATTATTATCTTTTGCTCCTATCATGCAACCTCCTAATTGGTCATTGCCATTTGAAATCATGTGATATGCTTCTGATTATGCCATGGGGGTAGTTTTGGGACAAAGAGTGGGTAAGCTTCCTTATGTCATCTACTACGTAAGTAAAACTTTCTCGGGAGCTCAATTAAATTACTCTACTACCAAGAAAGAATTACTTGCCGTAGTATATGCTCTTGATAAATTTCATTCCTATCTCTTAGGGTCCAAGGTTGTTGTTTATTCTGATCATGCCGCCTTGAGGCATCTATTGACAAAAAGGGAAACAAAACCTTGGCTAATTAGATGGATTTTGCTTCTTCAGGAATTTGATTTTGAAATCAAGGACAAGAAAGGCACCGAAAATATGGTTGCCGATCATCTTTCTAGGTTATCGATAGAGCCTTTCCCTAGTCTACCAATCTGTGACTCTTTTTCGGATGAAAAACTCTTTCAAATTTCTAATGGAAAAATGCCTTGGTTTGCCGACATTGTGAATTATTTGGCAGTAGGCAAGCTACCGACTTCTTGGTCAAAGAACGAAAAGAATCGTTTCTTTGCCAACATCCGGAATTACTATTGGGAAGACCCTGTCTTATACCGATCTTGTCTGGATTAAATTGTGAGAAGATGCATTCCGGAGAGTGAAATTCCAAGTGTCTTAGTGTTTTGTCACACTCTTGCATGTGGTGGGCATTTTAGTGCAAAGAAGATCGCCGGCTCTTTTGGCCCACTATTCATAGAGATGCCTATAATTTTTGCAAATCATGTGATAGATGTCAAAAGATGGGGGCAATGTCTAGAAGAGATATGATGCCCTTGACCAATATACTTGTTGTCGAGATCTTTGATATATGGGGTATTGATTTTATGGGTCTATTTCCTATGTCCTATAGTTTTTAATACATTCTTCTTGCCATTGATTATGTTTCTAAGTGGGTGGAAGCATGTGCTACCAAAACAAATGACCACTCCGTGGTCACTTAATTTATTAAATGCAATATCTTTGCTCGTTTTGGTATGCCAAGGGCTATAATAAGTGATGGAGGAAAACATTTTTGTAATCAATTCTTGAGGCACTTATTTCTTAAGTACTCCGTCACTTATAAGGTAGCCACTCCCTACCATCCTTAAACAAGCGGGCAAGTCGAAGTGTTTAACCGGGAAATTAAGCATATTCTTGAGAAAATGGTGAAAACCACCCGGAAGGATTGGTCAAGAAAGGTAAATGATGCTTTGTGGGCTTATTGGGCGGTATACAAGACTCCCATTGGCATGTCTCCTAATAGACTTGTATATGGAAAGCCTTGCCATCTTCCGGTTGAGCTAGAGCCTAAAGCCTTATGGGCAGTTAAAAAGCTCAATTTTGACCTTGACAAAGCCGAAGAGAATAGGCTACTTCAATTGAGTGAGTTAGAAGAGTTGAGACACAATAAAGCCTTATGAACCAGGTGTTGATCTCTCCTTCTTCTCGGATCTTCTTCTTCTTCACATTTCATCTCTCATCTCTTTGATTCAAGGTAAGATCTGAGACCCCATTATTGATTTCGCACCTCAATTTGTTATGAGTATACTTTAAGTGTTTGATCCATTCCAATATTCATGATGATTGTTAGCCATGGATGAAGTTTTAAGCTTTTCATGTATCTATATCTATATTCGTCTTTATGCCGTGTCCATTGTAATGAGTTACTTTGATTTTTGGGAGTGTGAGACATTCTAGGTGATTGGGATTGATGATTGTTGTGTTGATAGACCCCGAACATGTTCGTATGGGTCCCGTGCTCCTACAGTTATAGATCTGTGACTTCTCGTTTTACACAAAATATAGTTCGATCGATCGAACTTGTGTCTCAGATCGATCGAAGTTGTGAGATTGATCTCACTTATTTTCGATTGATCCAACTTTTGTGATCGATCTCACTTCTTTTTCTGATCGATCGAATTTCACAGATCTCGCACACACTTCATTCTTCATATCTTGTGTTCATGCTATCTTATATATGCCCAATGCATGTGATATTCCACATTGGATGTATTTTATACTTATATTGCTTAGATTCATGTCATTTATGTTTTGTCTATCTTATTTGAGAAGCATATTTCTATTGTGCCTTCAATTCATTATTCTAGCACTAAATCCCATAGCAAGATTTCCTTTTTACAGACCATGACTAAGAATGACAGTTCTTCTACTTTAGCCACACCTGAGGCTCATGATCAGATATGTCACTTAGAGGAGCACCTTCAGAGTTTAGAGGATATGCTAGTTGCCCTTAGAGCTGACATTGCTACCCTTCGTCTGAATATGATGGTTGCCATTAAAGCTGATATTGCTCGCCTCTGTACGGAGATCTTGGCTGCCATTGATGACTTAGCCAGGGAGATCCGCGGAGTTCCCTCTGCATGTGACTCCCAGTCTCTTTATCTTTTTACGCTTTTTATTTATGTTGTGTGCTTGCTACACTTGTGATACTATTATTTTTATAGCTGAGTCTGTCGGCTTTCACACTGGATGTATTGAACTTTATTGTAGTTTTTTTTTTATCTATGATGGATGTCGTATGCTTTTATTGATACATCTGTCCTTTTAACTCCATCAGGTGCATTACAGTGACTTCAGTAAGAGAGTGCTACCCAATTTTCAGGACCACCCTTATACCTCTCTCATTTCTTTATCTGTTTATCCCATTTACACTTACATGTCCACTGTGCACTAATTATCCCATTTTGTTATCTGATGAGTTTATCCAAGTGCCAATTTTCAGGACCACAGTTCAACCTAAGTTTGGGGGGGCTATGCCACCCACTTCAGATACTTCAGTCCTGATCATTTTTGCTTAGTTGCACTGGTATACTCTTTCCCTTGTTCTCTTGCACATTGAGGACATTGTGCCATTTAAGTTTGGGGGGAATGTTTGTTTGCAATGTTAGTTTTAAATTCAAAATTTTGAGCATGACTTGTGTATTTGAGGGATATTTCTATGATTGGTCCATATCTAGCTATGATTTTGATCTGTCGAGGACTATATTACTTAAAATTTAAAAATTGCTTGACTTGAGAGTCCAATACTCTTTGTATGCCTTGTGGATACCATTTAGGAGTAAATTTTTTGAAAGATTGATATCTTGCTTGCACTTGTGGTCCACATCATCTTGATTTTGTGATTATTTTGAGATTCACTCTAGTATTCTATACTAGCACCGGCGCAAACTAGCATTTATTTATGGGGTACATGCTTTGTTAATTATTAAATTAGTTATATCCCAATTGAGCTAGTAGTGCATTGAAAACTTTCATTCTTGATAAAGGTGGATAACAATCCCTTTTCACTAAATAGCCGGGATTCTAGCCTCATTAAGCACTGAACTTCTCGTGCCGAAAGGTGGAGGGCCCAAACTCTTGGTTAATAATTCAACTTGCTTACATAAAAATAAAAATAAAAAAAAAAGTGAGGATTTCTCCCAAATGGTGAGAAGTGAGAAATGATTAGATGGAGGTTGTCTTGATTTGTAGCCTAGTTGATTTGAGCTTGTAAGTCCGTAGGGGTGTTTGAACGCCTAATGCCCTAATGCCGTCTGGTTTGGGAGTCATTGACCTAACGCTCGACCTCATGAATCGCTAAAAGCTTAATAGATCAACACATTGCACTATGCTTCCATCTTTGATCCAAAAAAAAAAAAAAAATCGAGTGAAAAAAATAAGCGCACCTAGAACAATAAAGCTTTAATAAAAGGTCCACTTTTTGTCTTGATGATCGGTACTAGATTTGTGTGCTAGTTTGAGGGTAAGGATGTGATTAATTCTTTAGTTGGCTAAGATAGCAATATATTTGATGCTGGTTCACTCAAAAAGGATTCTAGAGTTGTTTTGATTTACATGATCATTCTCTTGATGTGTGGAGGACCATACTTGCTTGCTTGATGTTGAGATTTTGAGAGATTGTTTGGAAATGTTTGAAAAATTGCATACTTGAGGTAGTTTTCTCCCAATGCTTATTTGCAATATTGGTGCCTCTTTTGAAAGAATGAGCTTAATGTTTGTGGGTACCATTTCTGGAAACCCTCACGAGACTTCACTCGTCCACTAGGGGTAACCTAGGGGTGTAAAAGGCTTGTTACATATGCTAAATACAATCGTGTTCCCTACGAAAGTGGCGTTATCCATTTATTGTTTTTTAGTTCATAGTTGTATAGTTGTTCATTTCATTCCTTTACTTTCTAGTTCATTGCTAGGAACTAGAAATATTTAAGTTTGGGAGTGTGATGAGCGCTGAAAAATGCGTATTTAAACCCCTTAAGCTTAGGCATTCTAGTACCTTTATCTATCTTACTTTACCGTTTTAGATTGATTTCGTATTATTTCCATTTTTAGGCACTTATCCCGAAAAAGCTAACTCAGCCAAATAAGAGCTTAATCGAAGCAATTCTGGGATTAAATAAAGAAAGGAGCAAAGTGGAGAAGGAAAGAAGCAAATGAAGCCAAAGGTGGGAAGCAGCAAAGTTCGATCGATTCAACTTCAAGGTTCGATCGATCGAACACTGATCGATCTCAGCACTTTAAGATAGATCTAAGCCTTGACCCAAAAGCAAAAAGTCCAAAGTTCGATCGATTCAACACCACCCTTCGATCGACCGAACACTTTTGTCCGTATTCAAATGATTGATCTTATCCACAGCTGTACCACCCACTAACCACTTTTGTCCTTTTCCCAAAAATGTCTCCTAAAATATCTCGGATTTGTCCTTTCCCAAAAAGCTCAACCAGTTGGATCGATCCAGCCTCAATTCGATGGATCTCAGCCAGTTTAATCGATCCAAGTCCAAGGTTCGATCGATCGAACTTCCTTCAGTGCGAAAAAGTTAAATTTCCAGCTTGTTCAATCCGTCCTCTATCCAATCATTAGAGAATATTCTTTGTATGACCCCAGCTCATTTTATGTGTCACTTGACCTACCTATAAAAGTAATATGATGCACTTTTTATGACATATACACAATTCTAAGGTTTATTCTCTTAGAGGACAAGTTTAGAGGATGAAGAGGCTAGAGATACCATTAGAGACTCTTCATCAACCAAAGAACAAATCTCTTCCATGGAGTTAGCCCTTGAGGGTTGGAGCAACATCACCATGAGTGGCTAGACATCCTCTTGAGGCTAGAGTTAGCCCCAAGCATGCTTTATATATCTTAATCTTGTGTATTATTGAGGGATTAGTGTTGTAATACATGTTTTGACACTCTTATATGTATAGATCTTGTTTATTCAATGATTTATGTGGTTTAATGCTTCTAATTGACCATTTCATTCTATCCATATGTCTATGTATGCTAGAATTGATGTTCATGTGTTTGCCTCTATTTCTTGTGTTATTAATGCATATCTATGTGTATTAATGCTATAGATTTAGAGATTGTCAAAACATTGTGCTTAAAAGAATGCTCTTATGATTTTCTAGATGGTCCATGCTCATTTCTTGATGGATTATGCCTCTTCCTTAGCTTAATTAGTTTAATTTCGTGTCATTAGCTTAATTGTAGTGTAGTGGTAGCATAGTTGTTAGATGAGAAGACAATCCATGCTAGTTGTTTGATGTTCCATACTTTTGAATGCAAGTAGCATATGTCTTTAACCTTGTGGTGTACTTGGCTTATGAGCTTAATGAAAGGATTAATGACTTACTAGATATGTTGTGCTTTTCACATGTTATTTAGACAATATATACTTAATTGCTAGATATATTGTGTTTTTCACATGTTGATTAGACAATGTATGCTTAATTGGTCACCATTGCTAATTGAATCAACCAAACACACACACACATCAATATTGCAACACACATTACCCTCCTTAGTCACTTGTTAAGGATATAGAAAAACATTGTTTGGTGGTGACCTCTAAACCCCCAAGATCTCTCTCTCTTACTTACTCTTTATTGCATTAAATTATTTAGTTTAATTTGCTCTTTAGTTTAATCAACCAACCAACCAGTTGTTTGATCACTCGACCTACTAACCCTAATTGCGATTCCACAACCAAGTACGACTCCAATCCCTTGGGACGATCCCTGCTCACCCTTGCTATATTTTTAGTGAAGGTAGTAGTGGCTTTTATAAATGTAAAACTCTTAGCCCTCGCCTTAATGCACACTCCTCAAGCTTGATATGGTGTAGCGACCCTCACAAGGACCAGTCAACATCCCTAAGTTTCCAAAATCAACAAGTTGTGCAACAATGTATATATCAATATGTATATACAAGATAATCAACTATCTACCACGCACAACCAAATTTGGAAACACATACCATACATGCTCTAAGTCCACAACTACTATGGCATGACAAATGCCGAATCTTCAGTGTGCGATTCGTTACACGCTATAACAATGTTACTCAATATTGAAAACATAAACTCATGAATGTAAATATATCAACAATGTTATCCAATGATCAAAATGTAACTAAGTGAACGTAAAACAAGTCCAAGTTCATTATTTAAACATAGAAACAACTTCCAAAACACACTTAAATCCATGGAGCAATTAGATAGAATTTAATTAAATAAAAATAATTAAATTATTTAGATTTCAAATCAATTCCAAATAACCTCAAATCAATACATGTTAAAGGACATAGCATGGTCATCACCTATATCTATTCAAAAACTTAATTAGGTTATTGGAACAATAAAGTAGAATTTAATTAAGTCATGATAATTTAATCTCTAGATTCTAAAGCAACGCCAAATGGTCCAAGATTAAGACATGCTAGTAAATAAGTTCTAGTCATTACAAATATCAAGTTTAAAACTTAATCAAGCCAATGGAACCATTAAATAGATTTTAATTAATTCTTTTAATTCAAATCTCTAGATTTTAAAACTCATCCAAATGTTCTCAAATTAAAGTATGTTATAAAAGATGCCAAAACTTGATTTAATAGCCTAATAAAAGTAATTTCCATACAAGCTACTGCCATGATAATTAAACCTTCATACAAGAAAAATAATAAATGAAAGGTTTCAAAACCTAATCAAATTTTCCCAATTTAATATATGTGAAAGTATATGGCATATACATAATTAATATCAAGTCAAAAATCCAATGGAGTGAATAGTGCACTTGGAATAAATTAGTTAATCAAATTAATTAATTATCTCTAGATTTTAAAACACCTATGATTACTCTCAAATTCACCTATGTTGAAGAGTACGCTAGGGCCTAATATAATATGACATCACATTTTGATTTCAAGCTAGTTAAGGCCACATGAATTAAATTTTCATTCAAGAAAAATATTAAATAAAAACTACAATACTTGTCCAAATGCTCTCAATTTAATATATGTCAATGACCATGTCAAGGGGTAATATAATGTCATGCCACATGATTAAACCAAGCTATAACCAACCGGAAAAATCAAATCTCACACAAGAAAAATAAATAATAAAATCTCTAGATTTAATTCAAAGACATGTAAATGAGTTGTGTAAGCATGAATAGTATGCAATACATCAAAAATATAAACTATAACACCCCCTACCTCAATTTGAGATGAAAATCTCAATTCCCCACCGAAAGAAAAGCGCTTTGAATTCGATGATACTGCGGGGTTATGTCGGGGACAACGAGAGGAACAACTTTAACCTTTGAGGTACCATGAAAATTCAAACCCAAACCTGAAACCCAAACTCAAAAGTGGTCGGAAATGGATTCTAATAAGGGGGAAAGATGCGCGTCGTTAAGACAAGCATTAAACACGAAGGCACTATGACTTTTTACACGAGGGAAGAAGGTTTAATTGAGAGAAGAAGAGTGGCAGCCCCCTTTGGGCTGCTATGGATGCTGTTGGATGTCCATGAAGAGAGGGGAAGATGAATTTTTAATTTTATAACCCCCTATTTATAGTAAAACCTTAAAAGTGCCCCGAAAGGGTCCCGCCGGGTCCGGAAAAGTGAAATTTGAGCAGACGTGCTCAAATGACAAAACTCTGTGAACAAATAAGAACCAAAATGGAAAAATATGAACAACAGAAGAAACAACATCAAAAACTGAGTCTCGAGCAGAGAGATATACCCCGAACAAGTTCGGCGGCAACTAGGTCAGAAATACCTAAAATTGGGGTAAACATTCGGGAGGAAATTCTAAGAGTACACGACTCAACAAAATGTGAAAATGAATCCTGTATGAGTATCCAGGTTCAAAACGAGGTATTTTTGCAATAACTTTCATTAATTGTACAATGGCCCTTCCAAAAAGGGTTAACTGCAAAATTGGCCCTGAAATAAAATATCTTCTAAAAATATTTTCTTAAAAACCCCTGAAATAAAATATCTTCAAAAGATATTTATGAAAAACACCCCAAGAAAAGAAATAGATTTTGAAAAACTATGCGAAGAACTATGCATCCATATCCCTATGGACACTAGGAGCAACCAGAAAACTTTTTTACAAAAGTAAAGATACGTATTTCGTGGAAACCACTTAGGATGAAGGTACGTGAAGTCAGAAATCAACTCCAAGCACGAAAAATGAGGTTGTGCCAAAAATTGACCAACAGGGAAAAGACAAAATAGGGAAAAGGACGAAAAGTGAATAGTATCCAAACAGTGAAAATACAGAAATGACTCGATCCTTAAAGGAAGTTGTCAATCCAAACGAAAGAGTTTCAGAAACCATTTCCAAGCACTCGAGACAACACCCAGTGATGAGAAACAGAACTCGAAAAAGAAAATTAAACGGAAAAAATTTATCTGTAAAATTTGAGAAAAAGGAAAGGAAGAAAAATGACCGGGTCATTACAACCTACCCTCCTTAAAGGAATTTCGTCCCTGAAATTAGGAACATCCCTAGAAGAACCAAACTAAGACTGAACACAACGTCAAACCAAATGACAGGTCATAAAGCACTAAAGGACAACTCTAGAAGTCTCAAGATCAACTAAAGGAATGTGAAACCACGAACTGAAGACAACACCCTATACGAATCTATGATGTTTCCAATTTTTCACACTTTTCAATTTTCCAGAATTTCATTGCCGTGAAGGTATTTTTGTCTTTTCACGTTTTTCGTACGGGATTTTAGTTGAGTCCATAGCATTCCTATGGTGGTGTATTATATGTACATGTGTGGTGTAGAATTAAATGAAAAGAAAAAGAGAAAATGAAAATGGGAGTGGTGGACCTACCACTAACTCATATGTGAGGCTAGAGACCATTTTGGTCTCTCACTTTCTCTCTCCCCGTAATCCCTCTCCTCCTCCCATTTTTCTTCTCCTATTCTTCTTCTTTTGATTTTCAAACTTCAAGCTTTGATTCTAACTTCAATACTTGGAATTTTTAAGTGCCGTTTGAGGCAAAACAGAGAGCACGACGAGCTCTACGCGTAAGTACCAACAATTTCAGCTTTCGGCCTCCATAAGGATTTCAAAATTTGGAAACCATTTTGAGGGTTTTACACAAACTTGAGGTAGGGGCCCTTAATCCATGATGTTCTTGTGCTTTTCTGAATTAATTTCCGATAAATGATTGTTTAACATGCTTAATTTTGGTAGTATCTTGCCAATTGTTTAATTATAATGGACAATGTGTTAAGTTTATGACTATGTGTATTATTTGAATTAAGTGAAGAATATGCCAAAGCATTGAATTTATACATCCATCATGCTAGATTTCTATTGTATAAAAGCATGTTGTATTCTTCTTGGAAAATTCTTGTGAATGTATGCCTTGATGACTAAATTTGAACTAGTTGTGAGATGATGATTATGTACATGGCATTGAAGCATCCATGCATTGGTATTGGGCATAAAATGGGAGAAATGATTTTGAAATGAAAAGGGGAATTTTGGGAAATTGTTTTGATGAACTTGTTTTATGAAATCTCGGTCGCCGCGGGGGTACCAAAAGGCCGGAGGGTTAATATAGCCTAGAGGGAACTAGGGAGATTGCCCTAGCATGGTTGAGCTAGCTGGGCCCCATAATGATGCCGCGGGGGTACCAAGGGTCAGGGACACTAGCCAATCCTTCTCTCGTGTCGCTGCGAGGTCACCAAAGGGCGGGTTATATTAACAGTTTGAAAGTGATAGTTTAAAAGTGAAAATAGGGAGTGACGTCGGCATGCATTGCATTCCATTGCATTACATTGTTTACACTTAAGGTTGATTAGTATGTTGTAATATCCCGATATGATATATTCCCCATTCCCATTGTTCTATCCTTTGTTGTGGGTTCACGGGGACACAAGAGGTGTGTCTTAAGTGCCACCTACTGAGCTTTTGCTCACCCCACTACACTTTACATTGTTCAGGACTTAGGGAGCATTTTGGATGTATTTTTTTTTTTTTGTAGAGCTTGAACTTATTTTGTAAAGATGTTGACTTAAGATGTATTACTTTTGCAACATGTAAAATATTTGGATTTATCATGTACATGGCCAGTGGGGTAATGTAATTAAGTTTTACCAATGTTTAATCCTTTAGTGTATTTTATCCTTTAGAGTATTTTGGTAACGTGTGGCAAATTGCGTTATAATGTAGTTGTTGTAATTGTAATTAGATGTTAAAATGTATTTAGATATGTACGTGAGTGTAGTGGCGTGGGTGGTTGGTTACCCACGTTGATGTATCTTAATTTCTTTAGCCAGTGAGTGAAGATGACCCAAACCGGTCGACGTAAAAATTCCATACGTCGACCGAGTTGCGTGAACCAGTCGACGTATAGCTTCCCACACGTCGACCTGTATCCTGACAGTAAGCTTTTCACTGTGCACGTTCCAAACTAGTCAGCGTGTAGCTTCCCACACGTCGATCGGTATCTCGGCAGTGGGTTTTTCCACTGTTCATAACCCAAACCAGCTAACGTATGATGTATATACGTCGACCGGTTCTTATTCCATAAACATTCTCCTTTTAATTTTCCTAATTACACTTTGGCACCCAATTAATGTTGTGAGTATTTACCTTATGGCCCAATCAAAGTACAATAAATATATTTTAACCACCGAAAAGACTATATTGTCCCGGACCTTATTTTATTTATTGTGTGATACAAGTAAATGACTATTATGCCCTTAAGTCTCAAATTATTGAATTTTAGCAAATTACCATCTTGCCCCTTTTGGACCTTGATAATTGAATTTATCGTGAAAGGACCGTATTACCCTTGGACGATTCTGGGTCGGGTAAGGACCCGTTTAATGATCCGGATCCAAGAAGATTTGGGTCGTTATAGAATGGTATCAGAGCCATGGTTTGAAAACCTTTAGGATGACGGGTAGAGGCCTACATGGGATTGCATGGGATGTTATTTGTGTTGTTTATGTGACTATTTGCTACTTGCTTATTATTTGAACGAGCATGCTTAGCTGTCTATGTGTTTACGTGCTTACATGCTGTGTTAGAGTGCTTCTTGCCTAGTTTTGCATGGTAAGTGTTGGTACGACATCATTTCACGTTGAGTCATCCACAGTGAACCTTAGTGTTTTGTCGTTGAACCATTTTCTCATTTTATAGCACGATGTCACGGCTTGAGGAACAAAGGGAAGTTGGCCCTATGCCAACTAGGGGTGATGTTGGCGAGAGCTCTAGCTCCAATCCGAAGGAACTAAATAGTGAGGACACATTTCTTAGGGACTTGATTCCCCCGAGAGTTGTCCCCACAAGGAGGGATAATGTTGAAGCAC
The DNA here is from genome assembly GCF_030987335.1 of Cornus florida. Lineage (NCBI taxonomy): Eukaryota > Viridiplantae > Streptophyta > Magnoliopsida > Cornales > Cornaceae > Cornus > Cornus florida. Next base: position 47,029,173 of record NW_026775577.1, on the reverse strand, counting down.
CCGTAGAAGTGGGTGAAGGTTTTGTGGCACTAGAGTTGAATCGTTTGTTGTAAAGTGTCGTGAGGGCAACGATTGCTGCTCAGTCGCAGTCGGCACCACAACCTACAGTTCAAGTTGATGAGACGCCAGCTCAGAAGCGTATCAAGATCATTAAGGGATTTTCTCAGTTGATGCCGGTTATGTTTGAGGGCGATGCGGATCCAATGGTAGCAGACGACTACATGGATCAAGTTGAAACTCAATTGACCTCAATGGATGTGACAGAGGATCACTTAAAGATCATCCTAGCAACTTACATGTTTACTAAGGATGCTAAGCTCTAGTGAAAGACGGTTAAGAATCAGTATAAGGTGGAGGAAATAAGTTGGGATAAGTTCAAAGAACTATTCTATGAAAAGTATTTTCCGATTTCTAAAAAATGGGAGTTAAAAAACTAGTTTCTTGGCCTTATTCAAGGCAATATGTCAGTGGCAGAGTATGAGAACAAGTTCACTTCACTTTCTCGCTTTGCTCTTAAAATGGTAAGAGATGAAGTTGACAAGACTCAAAAATTTGTTTCTGGTCTTAATGATAGAATGAGGCCTTTGATAGTGGCACAGTTTATCAAAGTTTATTCTAAGGCAGTAGAGAGGGCCTTGATGCTTGAGGCTGATATTAAAGATAAGGATGCAAGAAGGGAGCAGTGGAAGCAAAAGAGAGGTGCAGGGCCATCTTCAGAGGGATCTTATGACAGAGGCCGTCACAATCGGCTATAGTTCAGTTAGGTTTTAGACCACCGCCACCACCATAACCTGCCATGTCTTCTCAGGGTTCATGATCAGCTAGTAGGGATACTCCTATTGTGTCGGCACAACAGTTTGGTGTTTAGATTGGTGGTTCTCAAGTACAGGCACCGCAGGGACGTGTCTTTGCCCTTGCACTGACTGATGCATCTCCTGGACCGTCAGTTCTTCGAGGTATCTTTCTAGTGTTTGGTCCTTGGGCCTGTATTTTGTTTGACTCTAGTGCATCTTATTCTTTCATTTCATCATCATTTGCACTTGCATCGGGGTTAGAGGTCAGTTTCATGGATTGGGCATTGTGTGTTGATACGCCAGTTGGGGTTTCAGTGTCTTTGAACAGAGTTGCGAGGGATTGTTCTATCGTGATAGTCGGGCGGACTTTTGTGTTTAACCTTATCCTCCTGGAGATGACTAGCTTTAATGTCACTCTCGGGATGGATTAGTTAGCTTCCTTTCATGCCACGATCGACTGTTTTCGAGGTAGAGTCACGGTTTGCACTCCCGGGGGAGACTGTTTCTTTTTCATGGGAGATCGGAGTGATTCTCACATTTCATCGTTTTATGGAGTTCGTGGATGGGGTCATGGTGATTACTTCTTAGCTAGCCTTATAGCCGAAGAAGATGACATTGTGGAAGAAGATTATCCTGCAGTTGTTCATGATTTTCTGGATGTGTTTCCGGAGGATTTGATAGAGTTGCCTCCACACCGAGAAGTGGAGTTCTCAATTGATTTAATGCTAGGTACCGCATCGATTTCTATGGCACCGTATCGTATGGCAACAATTAAATTGGAAGAATTAAAAAGGTAGCTTGATGATTTGAGGACGAAAGGTTTCATCCTACCGAGTGTGTCGCCTTGGGGCACACCGGTCTTATTCGCTAAGAAAAAGGATGGTTCCTTGAGGTTGTGCATTGATTATCAGAAGTTAAATCATGCCACCATCAACAACAAGTATCCCTTACCAAGGATAGATGATTTGTTTGATCAGTTAAGGGGAGCCAGTTATTTCTTGAAGATTTGACTTGAGGTTTGGCTATTATCAGTTACGGGTTAGGGATGAGGATATCCCGAAGACAGCGTTCCGTACACGGTATGGACACTATGAGTCCCTTGTTATGTCTTTTGGCTTGACTAATGCGCTAGCGGCATTCATGGACTTGATGAACCGCATCTTTCACGATTACTTAGACCAGTTTATGGTAGTTTTTGTGGATGACATTCTTGTGTATTCATGATCTCGGGAGGAGCACGAGGTCCATTTGAGTACTGTTTTACAGATTTTATGAGAACACCGATTGTATGCCAAATATGAGAAATGTGAGTTTTGGCTATAAGAGGTGAAGTTTTTGGGACACTTTGTTTTGGAAGGTGGAGTGTCAGTTGATCCATCAAAGATTGAAGCTGTTTTGAATTGGGAACAACCCAAGAATGTTTTTGAGATCCGGAGTTTCCTTGGTCTAGCAGGTTACTATTAGAGATTCGTGAAAGATTTCTCCTATTTGGCAGCTTCTATGACTCGTTTGACCCGAAAAGGGATCAAGTTTGTGTGGAATGAAGCCTGTGAGTCATCTTTTCAGGAGTTGAAGACAAGATTGAAAAATAGCTCTAGTGTTGGTGATACCTGAGCATGGCTTGGCTTATGTGATCTATTGTGATGCTTCATACGATGGGTTGGGGTGTGTGTTGATGCAGGATGGTAGAGTAGTGGCTTATGGGTCTCAACAGTTAAAGACTCATGAGTACAACTACCCTATTCATGATCTGGAGTTAGCGACAGTTGTGTTTGCCTTGAAGTGTTGGAGACACTACTTGTATGGCGAAAGGTTTGAAGTGTTTTCAGACCACAAGAGTCTCAAATACCTTTTCTCCCAAAAGGACTTAAATAACAGATAGAGAAGATGGGTTGAGTTCTTGGAAGATTACAATTTTGATTTGCAGTATCATCCGGGCAAGGCAAATGTGGTAGCAAATGCCTTGAGTTGGAAATCTCATGGAACTTTGGCCAGATTAGCTATTCGAAAATGGAAGATGCTTAATGATCTGGCAGAGATGGGATTCTATTGTGTTGACGACGATGGTTGCGGTGAATCGGCATTCTTGTTTAGTCTTGTGGCTCAGCCTACTCTTGTTATGCGAGTGATTGAGTCACAGAGACATGATTCTGATTTGGATGCCATTCACACTTTAATCTCCAGTGGTGAGACAATGAAAGATTGGACCTTGCATATAGATGGGGGTCTACGGTTTACAGGTTTGTTGGTGGTTCCCACAGTTTGTTGGGAGGACGTCTTACGAGAGTTTCACACTTCCCGCTTTGTAATTCATCCAGGTGGTACTAAGATGTATCACAATTTGAGGCGTCAGTATTGGTGGAACGGGATGAAGAAGGATGTTGCACAGTTTATGGCTAGATGCCTTACCTGTCAACAGGTGAAGGCCGAGCATCAGAAACCGGCTGGGTTGTTACAACCATTGCCTGTAGCGCAATGGAAATGGGAGTAGATTGCTATGGATTTTATGACAGGTCTTCCAAGGTCACGGAAGGGCAACGAGGCCATATGGGTCATCATTGATAGATTAACCAAGACGGCCCACTTTTTGCCTATTAAGATAATAGATGATGTAGAGGTACTTGGTAATCTTTACTTGAAGGAGATTGTAAGGTTACATGGAGTTCCAGTAACCATTGTCTCAGATAGGGATGCCAAGTTCACATCAAAGTTCTGGGAGGGACTTCAAGCAGCGTTTGGTTCAGCATTGCATCTAAGTACTGCATTTCATCCACAGACAGACGGCCAGTCAGAGCGTAATATCCAAATCTTGGAGGATATGCTTCGGGCATATGTGCTTGACATGGGTGGTAGTTAGGAAGATCATCTACTGCTTATTGAGTTTGTCTACAACAACAGTTATGAGGCGAGCATCGAGATGGCTACATTTGAGGTGTTGTACGGCAGACCTTGTAGGTCTCTAGTTTATTGGACAGAGATGGGCGAGACAGCCGCCTTGGGACCCGACATTGTACTCGAGACCACCGAGAAGATTAAATTGATCTGACAGAGATTGCTCACAACTCAGAGCCGACAGAAGAGCTATGCAGATAGGCAACGACGACCGCTATCTTTTGAGGTGGGAGACCATGTTTTTCTGCGGGTTTCTCCACGAAAGGGTTTAATGAGATTTGGAAAAAGTGGCAAGTTGTCACCACGGTTCATTGGACCATTTAAGATTTTGGACCGCGTGGGAGAGGTGGCCTATAGACTTGCATTGCCACCACAGATGGACAGGGTTCACAATGTTTTTAATGTGTCGATGCTGCGGAAGTATGAACCAGATCCATATCATGTTTTGGATTGGATTGACGTGGACATTGATAAGGATGCCTCCTATGAAGAGGGACCAGTCCAGATCATTGACACACGGCAGAAGGTGTTAAGAGGGAAAACAGTATAGTTAGTGAAAATTCTTTGGAGACACCATGGAGTCGAGGAGGCTACTTGGGAGCATGAGCAACAGGTTCGCTCTAGGTACCTAGAGTTGTTTTCTTCCCCAGGTATAGCCTGATTTCGAGGACGAAATCCTTTTAAGTTAGGGAGATTGTGATGTTTCCAATTTTTCACACTTTTCATTTTTTCAGAATTTCATCGCCACGAGGGTATTTATGTCTTTCCACATTTTTCGTACGGGATTTTAGTTGAGTCCATTTGCATTTCATACATTTTATTTTTTGTAGCATTCCTATGGTGTATTATATGTATATGTGTGGTGTATAATTAAATGAAAGAAAAATAGAAAATGAAAATGGGAGTGGTGGGACCCACCACTAACTCATATGTGAGTCTAGAGACCATTTTGGTCTCTCACTTTCTCTCTCCCCATAATCCCTCTCATCTTCCCATTTTTCTTCTCCTTTTCTTCTTCTTTTGATTTTCAAACTTCAAGCTTTGATTCCAACTTCAATACTTGGAATTTTTAAGTACCGTTTGAGGCAAAACGGAGAGCATGACGAGCTCTACGCGTGAGTACCAACAATTTCAGCTTTGGGCCTCCAAAGGGATTTTGAAATTTGGAAACCATTTTGAGGGTTTTGCACAAACTTGAGGTAGGGGCCCTTAATCCATGATTTTCTTGTGCTTTTGTGAATTAATTTCCCATAAATGATTGTTTAACATGCTTAATTTGGGTAGTATCTAGCCAATTGTTTAGTTATTGTGGATAATGTGTTAAGTTTGTGACTATGTGTATTAGTTGAATTAAGTGAAGAACATACCAAAGCGTTGAAATTATACGTCCATCATGCTAGATTTCTATTGTATAAAAGCATGTTGTATTCTTCTTGGAAAATTCTAGTGAATGTATGCCTTGATGACTAAATTTGAACTAGTTGTAAGAGGATGATTATGTACATGGCATTGAAGCATCCATGTATTGGCATTGGGCATGAAATGGGAGAAATGATTTTGAAATGAAAGGGGGAATTTTGAGAAATTATTTTGATGAACTTGTTTTATGAAAACCTGGTCGCCGCGGGGGTGCCAATGGGCCAGAGGGTTAATATAGCCTAGAGGGAACTAGAGAGATTGCCCTAACATGGTTGAGCTAGCTGGGCCCCATAATGACACCGCGGGGGTACCAAGGGTCAGGAACACTAGCCAATTCTTCTCTCGTGTCGCTACGGTGTCACCAAAGGGTGGGTTATATTAACAGTTTGAAAGTGACAGTTTAAAAGTGAAAATGGGGAGTGACATCGGCATACATTGCATTCCATTACATTACATTGTTTACACTTAAGGTTGATTAGTATGTTGTAATATCCTGATATGATATGATCCCCATTCCCATTGTTCTATCCTTTGTTGTGGATTCACGGGGACACAAGGGGCGTGTCTTAAGTGCCACCTACTAAGCTTTTGCTCACCCCACTACACTTTACATTTTTTAGGACATGGCAAGGAGTTGGCGGATGATAATCCACCTGGAGCATTTTGGTTGTATTTTTTTTTTTGTAGTGCTTGAACTTATTTTGTAAAGATGTTGAATTAAGATGTATTACTTTTACAACATGTAAAATATTTGGATTTATCATGTACATGGCTAATGGGGTAATGTAATTAAGTTTTACCAATGTTTAATCCTTTAGTGTATTTTATCCTTTAGAGTATTTTGGTAACGTGTGGCAAATTACGTTATAATGTGGTTGTTGTTATTGTAATTAGATCTTAAATGTATTTAGATATGTACGTGAGTGTAGTGACATGGGTGGTTGGTTACCTACGTTGATGTGTCTTAATTTCTTTGGCCAGTGAGTGAAGATGACCCAAGCCGGTCGATGTAAAAATTCCATACGTTGACCGAGTTGCATGAACTAGTCGACGTGTAGCTTCCCACACGTCGACCGGTATCCTGACAGTATGTTTTTCACTGTGCACGTTCCAAACCGGTGACGGCCCAAGTTTTTCAACCTGGTGTGTCAGTGATGAACCGAAAGATGATCCGATAATGGATCCGAAATGTGGAAGCAAAAGATAAACAACGGTCTCTAGAGATACAACATGACTCTAAGACACCAATGTGACCCTCAACGAGGTCACGGAACCCAAAGGAATCAAATGCGGAATTAACGTTTCAAAAACGAACAAGAAGGAATCTAGGGGCAAAAACATCATTTCTAGCTTAAAAGTGGGTGCCACTGAGTACACCATTGGAAAGACAACAAAAATTAATGAATTTAGACTCAAAAATCACTTGATTCGGAGTCCGGATGAAGAAAATATGGCTAATGGAAGAAGGAGGGGCAAAACGGTCAAAAAGGTGACAACCAAGAACATCTAACCGGTTAGGAGACCTTCCTAACCGGTTAGGAGGCCAAAAATCATGACATATACATTTCCCACACTCATCTAACCGGTTATGAAACCCCTCGTAACCGTTTAGATGTGAAGGCAGCAGAATGGGCAGCAAGAAACGTTGGCAGCAGGGGTTTTTTCGGGAAAAATTGAAATTTGAGGGCCAAGATGACATTTTCTGGAAAAACACAAAGAAGAAACCTACCTCAAAATCGAGTTTTCTATGTGAATCTTGAGGAAAATAAAAAAATACACACTGTTAAACGCCCAAAATTCCCCTCCATGAAATCTGGTCATGGAGGTCCAAAAAGCTACTAAATTTAAAAATTGAGAGCTGAACTTCGGAAATAGTTTCCGATGCCAAGACGACATTTTCTAGAAAAACATGAAGAAGAAACCCCCACTAAAATCACATTTTCTAAGTGACCATATAAAGAACGGAATTTATTTCCTAAAAAAAATTCCTAAAATACCCTTAGGTCAGATTATGCAACAATAGTGTAAAATGAGTCCGTAGGAGGCTCATTTCACAAAAGAAGAAGCTTTGCCCGGAAATGACCATGCACACAAACGTAACTTACCTAATAAGATGTGCTACAATGGTCCATAGCCCAAAAATATGGCCGATGCAAAATATGACCCCCCAATGGCCAAAATGCCAAAAATGTAATTTGGAATGAAAACTTGGAATTCAAAACTATGAAATGACTTCAAAATACCGTTTGGCCTTTGGCCACACCTCATACATGTTAAATGAATTCTAGATAATGAATTTCATACATAATACATGCTTCGGTGCAAAATAGCATACTAAAACGCATGAATTTCATATAATCTCATTAAAGGCAAAAATCAACATCTATGACATAAATGTGATTCTAAAAGAAGTTTGGCCCTTAGCCTCATGTCATATACATAAAATGAGAATCAAAAGTGTGCTTAGGCACACATTACAAGTTTCGAATCAAATATACACATTTAACAATTAAGACTATAATTGGCATTCCGAGCCAACCTTCACAAAAATGGAAGTTTTCAAGTCCACAAGTCATCCAAGCATAATGGAAGTCTCAACTTTAATTTTTGTACCTGAAATATGCCCCAGTATCGTAAGGGTGAGTAACATAAAGCTACTCGTAGGAAATGAGCATGCATCGACCTACGTTTTATAAGTTTGCATGATTTAATTATAGTGGTTCATTCCACCTAACGTCTATGTCAAATGTGAGACTCAAGGAGCATCCTAGCTACCTAAGATCATTTCTAGCATCAATCACCTCATTCATGCAATTTTAGCAATATAGGGTCATGCTTACACAAAGCAACAACATAGAAGCATGCTTACACAAAACAACAACATAGAGATTCTCAAGGTAAGTCTAAAATGCAACATCAACTAAATATAACAATTTAGCATAATTAGAATATCTAATACCACACATCAAGACATAGATTCTCTAGGTTATCAACTAGAAATCTAAAAGTGTGAAATCAACTAAATATAACAATTTAGTGTGGATGTACTTAACAACATCAAAATCACCAATAGCCAAAACCACAAGTCAACAAGGTAAACATGATTGTCAACTTGGAATTGAATGCGAAAACAAATAGTGGAATACTTGGACATCACGCTCGGAATTCTGCCGAGACCTCAATGGTTATTCCGGGTATTAACCCGCAGGGAAGACCACCCTAAGTGCGCACTATCTCAATGACTTAGAGGACTCACGTCCCCGTACTAGAGCCAAACCTTAGCCATCTTAACTCAACAATGTTCCAAGATTCCAAAATAAGCCAAATAAGTTCATAACTTATACATATTACTACTACATAGGAACAAGTTAGCAATATAACTCTCAATTGTGCATAATAAGCATTTCATATCCATAATGCTACGAAATGACAAGCCAACAATATATTCATATGGAAACATACTCTCGTGAATATAAATTTAACAACAATGCCCTTCAATGTATATAACACAATCAAGTAAATACTTCACAAGTCTAAATCCATGATTTTAAAATAGAAGCACCTTTTAAAACATGATTAAATCCATGGATAAACAAGATAGATCTAATTACATCAAAATAATTAAACTCTCTAGATTTCAAATCATTTCCAATTGGCCCTAATTTAATATATGCTAATAGACATATCATGGTCATTACATATATTCACACAAAAGCTTAATTAGGCCCATGAAACCACAAAATTTGATTTTAATTAATTCTCTTAATTAAAGTCTCTAAATTTTCAAACTCAACCAAATGCTCTCAAATTAAAGTATGTTAACAAACATGCCAAAACTTAATTTAGAAGCATAATACAACTCAATTTCATGCAAGGTACGGTCATGAACTTTAATCTTTCACAAAAGATAAATATTAATTAAAAAGAGTAATTCTTATTTAATTAATCCAAATTTAATATATGTTAACCAACATATTAAAACAAGATTTTCTACTATGCCACAATTCAAATCAAAGTTATATATCATCATGAATTTTAAATCTTATACAAAGAATTAAAAATTACTAAATTTCTAGATTTGATACAAGGCACATATATAAGTTGTATAATCATGCTAAACACTCAATACAACACACACAAAAGCCTAAAACATTCCTACCTCTATTTGAGATGAAATCTCAAATCCCCACCAAAATAAATTGGCTCTGAATCCTACGAAACTCCTAGGTTTTGCCAGGGACAACACCACGAACATAAATCCCAAGGAAGCCCCATCAAAAACACAACTTGACTCCAAACCCGAACTCAAGAAATAGCCAAAACGAGATTCCAATCGGTTGGAATCGAAGGCCTCGCTGAGGGGAACAATAAACATAAAGGCATCACCACTTTTTAGTGAGGGGAGGAAGCTAAAAAGAAGAGAGAGAAGATGGCAGCCATGGCTGCCTCTAGATCCGGCCAAGAGAGAGGAGAGAGACAGCAAAAATCAGATTTTTCACTTAAAAGCCCTCTATTTATAGAAAAACTTAAAAAGTGTCCCGAACGGGGCCCCGCAGGGTCCAGAAAAGTGAAATCTGAGCAGACGCGCTCAAACGGCAAAATTTTATGAACGAAAAAGATTCCAAATGAGAAAATATGAACAAAAGAAGAAACGGCGTTGAAAACTGAATCCCGAGCAGAGAGTTATGCCCAAAACAAGTTTGGCGCACACTAGGGCCAAAAACCCTGAAACTGGAAAACATTGTCCAGGAGGAAATTCTAAGAGTCCACGACTTGACGAAATGTGAAAATGAATCTCATACGAGGATCCAGGCTCAAAACAAGGCATTGAGCAATAACTTTCATTAATTGCACAATGACCCCTTCAAAAAGTGAAAACTGCGAAACTGCATAGAAAAGAGTCTTAGATATTTATGAAATAAAATATCTTCAAAAGATATTTATGAAAAACACCCCAAGAAAAGAAAAAGTTTCCAAAGAACTTTGAATTTATGCCCTTATGGACACCGGGAGCAACCAGAGTACTTTCTCATGAAAGTGAAGATACGTATCTCATAGAAATCATTGGGAATGAAGATACGTGAAGTCAGAAACCAACTCCGAACACAAGAAGTGTGGTTACGCAAATAAAGTGACAAATGAGGAAAAGACGGAATAGGGAAAAAGACAAAAAGTGAAATGTCGAAAAACGAAAAATGTGGGAATGACTCGGTCCTCAAAAGAAGTTATCAATCCACAGAAAAGAGTCTCAGAAATCATTCCAGAGCACTCGAGACGACACTAATCGACAAGAAACCAAACTCAGAAGGGAAAAGACAATGGAAAAAATTTATCCGAAAAATTCGGGTCATTACAAAACCAGTCAACGTGTAGCTTCCCACACGTCGATCGGTATCTCGGCAGTGGGTTTTTCCATTGTTCATAACCCAAACCAACTAACATATAATGTATATACGTCGACCGGTTCTTGTTCCATAAACATTCTTCTTTTAATTTTCCTAATTACACTTTGGCACCCAATTGATGTTGTGAGTATTTACCTTATGGCCCAATCAAAGTACAATAAATATATTTTAACCACCGAAAAGACTATATTGTCCCGGACCTTATTTTATTTATTGTGCGATATAAGTAAATGACTATTATGCCCTTGAGTCTCACATTATTGAATTATAGCAAATTACCATCTTGCCCCTTTTGGACCTTGATAATTGAATTTAACGTGAAAGGACCGTATTACCCTTGGACGATTCTGGGTCGAGCAAGGACCCGTTTAATGATCCGGATCCATGAGGATTTGGGTCGTTATAGAATCAACCTGTCAACTCAATGTCGACTACCGAGAGAATCCCAAGACAACAAAACGTCAAAACATGACAAAAGGAAAGAGCGACAAAGCAGTACGAACAACGACCAGAACCCACCCACAACGTATTCAAATGTGTGGTAGCAATGACAGTGCCTAGCGCCCGCCCACACTTACTTATTCGCAAGGTAGCATCAATGGCAACTAGCACCCGCCCACAACGCACAACTTGGTACGGTAGCAAGACAGTATAAGGCACTAGTTCATAACTTGCCCCTAACAAAGTCAACTTTAAAAAACTTATCGATACGGATGACATCAATGTCGGAAACGATCATTACCAAAAGCACTATGAGAACCAGGTATTTTGTGAGAGTGGGATATGGTCCAATGATGTCTGGCCAGACCATCTTGGCCAATCCCAAAACTCTGACAATAATGTCATAGGCACCGCTACGCTTAAGGCCTTAACTCCTCAATATAAGTAGAACCAGCAGCTCCTATATTGCAAACCACCCTTGACACTCCCCGACTACGTCATAAAGCCACGAAGGAAAAAGAAATAAAATGGTACCTCCCTGGCCCGCGTCTCACTCCACCAGACAAGGACTACGATTCTACGTTCACATAAGCCTTACTCGCATCAACCGTCAGACTAAGGTCTTGAAATATCCAACCAACAAAACAGACAAGAAGGTTCCCGACATGGGTCCTCACATAATGAATTTCTCCTATCCAAGGAAGAACTTCGTAAAACAAAATGCATCTAAGGGATACGACAGACCCAAAGAGACAATGTCAAAACTATACATGAAAGTAAACAGCTAGCATGCAACATAGTAACGGACTATCTACTCATACAAGTAGTAAGATCACATAAAACATGTCAGTGTATACAAGAAAAGAATGTAAAACATAACAATATGCTGCACATAATCATGTCAAGATGAACAAGCGTATACAATGTACTCAGACAGACGAGTATATACCACATGCTAACATAACAAGCAGATACCATATGTTAAGGTAAACAAGCATATATCATATACTAAGACAGTCAAGGTAAGCTTCTAAATAGGTTGCCACATAAGCAAACAAACGTATTATCAAATCAAAACATGTTATCAAGAAGCACGTAAGTACATGGTACGACAATACACGTGAATGAAAAACGTAAGGCATGCCGACATATGTCGCATACTGTCATGCTAACATAAGCACGCAACATGATATCACACCAGGACATGATAGCAACCCAGACCATGCTATCGGGAAGCATATATACACATAAAGCATGCGTAACAAATAATAGATGTCTCAAAACTTTTGAGCATGTGAATATATTATTATACAAGACATGTTATCAAACAAGATATGTTATCAACGTACAAATGACAAATCAAAGTAAAACAACGTGAGCATGATATGCACCCAAAACCCATCGTCCAAGGTATTCGAACCATGATGCTCTGATACCACTTGTGACGGCCCTGGTTTTTAGGCCAGCGCGTCCTGTGATGAACCGAACGTAGATCCGTTAGCGGATCCAAATGCAGAAACAAGAAACATGACAACGGTCTCGCAAGGCACAACACACCTCTAAGATACTTTGATGACCTTCCATGAGGTCATGGAACTCAATGAGAATTAACGCAGAAGCAAAAGATCGAAAAAATAACAATTAAGCCCCCAAGGGCAAAATAGTCATTTTACATAGAAATAACGTCCCTAGAATATATATAATTCCCGAGACATATCAGTGACTTCCCATCAAGTCACAGGACTCAAAAGAAGCGGAAAGTAAGAAAAATTGGACAAAAATAGCCCCAAGGGCCGCTAGAAAGACAATGAAAAACTAATCAAGATAGACTCAAGAATCGCATGATTCGAAGTCCGAACGAAAAAGCAACGGCATGACAAAGAAAAATGAGCACTTAAGTCCAAAAGGGTAAACTAGTAATTATCTAGGAATATCCGGGTGCAACCGAGCACACCGTTGGAACGACAACAAAAAATTAGTCATGTTAAAAAAAAAAAGTTCACTCGATTTGGAGTCCGGACGAAGGAGAACGAGCGAAAACAAAAATCAACGTCGCGACGTCGAGATGGGGCACTATGAGCACCCCATGAACATCCCACAAGCATCCTGACAAGCACCATGACATGTTAGGAAAAAAAAAAAAAAAAAAACAAAACAAAAGGATTCAGCCAGAACTAAGAGCCGAAACGAGGTCTGAAACGAATTTTTCTGGAAAAACACAAAGAAGAAACCCCCCCTAAAATCGAGTTTTCTACCTAATTGTGTAAAAGGATATGAAAAAAACACACTGCAAAATCCCCAAAATGCCCCTAGATCAGAAGAGGTTAAGAGGTCCAGAAAAGATGCTACAGTAACTGTCCACATCTGAGATAAAAAACGGGCTATCAAACGAATTTTTTTGAAAAAACACGAAAAAGAAACCCCTCCCAAAATCTAATTTTCTACCCGACATTATAAGAGAAAATGGAAAAAACACATTGTGAAATAGCCAAAATGCCCCTAGATCAGTTAAGGCTTAAAACTAAAAAAAATACAACTTTGCACCAAGTATGGATTTGACCCTAAGCACATTTCTTGGTTGAAACGAATGTGCATGCAAATGTAATAAATGATTATAAGCGCATGGGAATGGTCTGCGGCTCCCGAGAAGCCTCGACTCAAAATCCGACCCCCCCGACAACCAAAAATGATAAAAATGAACTTGGAATTGGAATTTTGAAATCCAAAAATATGAAATGGATTCAAATTACCGTTTGGCCCTTAGTCACACTTCATACAAGATTAATGAAACTCTATGAAGGAATAAAAATGGAATTCCCACACCCAATGCAATCATGGTGAGACAATGACTTGTAATTTTTTAATATTTTGATAATATTTCATGAAGTTAAAAGTTACATAGGATACAAGATACATGTTATTGGCCTCCGACCTCATCTTATACATGTTAAATACATTATAAAAGGTGTACTTATGTGCACATTACAAAAATGGAATCAATGATACAAGTTTTGACATATAAGGTTACAAAATGACATTTCATGCTAACATTTGCATGAAATGTAAACTTAAAAACTATAAGTCATCCAAGGAATGATGAACATCATGAACCAAATCTTCGTACCTGAAAAATGCCCTGGTAACTTTGTGGTGAGTAACATAAAGCTACTCGTAGGAGATGAGCATGCATAGACCTAACATTTTACAAATTTATCACCTTAAGGTGAAACAATTCAAGAGGGCTCATGCCACCTAACGTCTATGTCGAAGTCAGACTCAGGGAGCATCCTAAGCTATCTTAGACCATTTCTAGCATAAACTACAATATTGATGCAATTAAACGATATAAAAGCATACTATACAACGCAACATGACATAGATTCTCAAAGTTATCAACTTGAAATCTAAAATGCGAAATCAACTAAAATGGTTCATGCTACCTAACGTCTATGTTCTAAATGAATCTATAGGATCATTCCTAAGCTACATTTAAACATCAAAAAACAAATTACAATATTGATGCCATTTAACCAACATTGGAACTTCCAATATAACGCATAAAGCATGATTTTTCAAAGTAAACATCTTGAAACTTAAAATGGGAAATCAAATAAGGAACAACAAGTTATGATATCATCTAGTTATCAACTTGAAATGAAATGCGAAATCAAACAAGGTGAATACTCGGACATTACACCGGATCAGACCGAAACCATAGTTACTTTAGGGTTACTAGCCCACGGGTAACCTCCCTATGTGTGCACTAGACTATAGAGGGACAATCTCCCGTACTAGAACCATGTCCTAGCCGTAGTCAAACAATGATATCCCTAAGTTTCCAAAATCAACAAGTTGTGCAACAACGTATATATCAACATGTATATACAAGATAATCAACTATCTACCGCGCACAACCAAATTTAGAAACACATACAATACATGCTCTAAGTCCACAACTACTATGGCATGACAAATGTCGAATCTTTAGTGTGCGATTCGTTACATGCTATAACAATGTTACTCAATATTGAAAACATAAACTCATGAATCTAAATATAACAACAATGTTACCAATGCTTAAAATGTAACCAAGTGAATGTACAACAAGTCCAAGTCCATGATTTAAACATAGAAACAACTTCCAAAACACAATTAAATCCATGGAGCAATTAGATATAATTTAATTAAATAAAAATAATTAAATTCTTTAGATTCCAAATCAATTCCAAATAACCTCAAATCAATATATGTTAAAGGACATAGCATGGTCATTACTTATATCTATTCAAAAACTTAATTAGGTTATTGAAACAATAAAGTAGAATTTAATTAAATTATGATAATTAAATCTCTGGATCTAAAGCAACTCCAAATGGTCTAAAATTAAGACATGCTAGTAAACAAGTCCTAGTTATTACAAATATCAAGTTTAAAACTTAATCAAGCCAATAAAACCATTAAATAGATTTTCATTAATTCTTTTAATTAAAATCTCTAAAATTTAAAACTCATCCATATGCTCCCAAATTAAAGTATGTTATAAAACATGCCAGAACTTGATTTAATAGCCTAATAAAAGTGATTTTCATGCAAGCTACAATCATGATAATTATACCTTCATACAAGAAAAATAATAAATGAAAGGCTTCAAAACCTAATCAAATATTCCCAATTTAATATATGTGAAAGTATATGGCATCCATATCAATAATATCAAGTCGGAAATCCAATGGAGTGAATAGTGCACTTAGAATAAATTAATTAATCAAATTAATTAATTATCTCTAGATTTTAAAACTTCTCTGATTACTCTCAAATTCACCTATGTTGAAGAGTATGCTATGCCCTAATATAATATAACATCACATTTTGATTTCAAACTAGTTAAGGCCACATGAATTAAATTTTCATTCACGAAAAATATCAAATAAAAACTTCAATATTTGTCCAAATGCTCTCAATTTAATATATGTCAATGACCATATCAATGAATTAAATATAATGTCATGCCACATGTTTAAACCAAGTTATAACCAACACGGAAAATTAAATCTCACACAAGAAAAATAAATAATTAAATCTCTAGATTTAATTCAAAGACATGTAAATGAGTTGTGTAAGCATCAATAGTATGCAATACATTAAGAATATAAACTATAACACCCCCTTCCTCAATTTGAGATGAAAATCTCAATTCCCCACCGAAAGAAAAGTGCTCCGAATCTGACGATACTGCGGGGTTATGTCGGGGACAACGAGAGGAACAACTTTAACCTTGAGGTACCATGAAAATCCAAATCCAAACCTGAACATGAAACCCGAACTCAAAAGTGGTCGGAAATGGATTCTAATAAGGGGGAAAGATGCACGTCGTCAAAACAAGCATTAAACATAAAGGCACTACGAATTTTTACACGAAGGAAGAAGGTTTAATTGAGAGAAGAAGGGTGGCTGCCCCCTTCGGGCTGCCATGGATGCTGCTGGACATCCATGAAGAGAAGGGAAGATGAATTTTTAATTTTATAGCCCCCTATTTATAATAAAAACCCTAAAAGTGCCCCGAAAGGGTCCCCGTCGGATCCAAAAAATTGGAATTTGAGCAAACATGTTCAAATGACAAAACTCTATGAACGAAAAAGAACCAAAATGAGAAAATATGAACAACGGAAGAAATGACAGTAAAAATTGAGTTATAGGAAGAGAGATATGCCCCGAACAAGTTCAGCGGCAACTAGGTTAGAAATCCTTAAAATTGGGAAAAACGTCCAGGAGGAAATTCTAAGAGTATATGACTCGACGAAATGTGACAATGAATCCCGTACAAGGATCCAGACTCAAAATGAGGTATTTTTGCAATAACTTTCGTTAATTACATAATGGCCTTTCCAAAAAGGGTTAACTGCAAAACTGTCCAGAAAGAAAATATCTTCTAAAAATATTTTCTTAAAAACCCTTAAAATAAAATATCTTCAAAAGATATTTATGAAAAACACCCCAAGAAAAGAAATAGATTCTAAAGAACTATGTATCCATGCCCCTATGGACACCGGGAGCAACCAGAGTACTTTTTTACAAAAGTAAAGATATGTATTTCGTGGAAACCACTTAGGATGAAGGTACGTGAAGTCGTAGATCAACTCCGAGCATGAAAAGTTAGGTTGTGCCAAAAGGTAACCAACAGGAAAAGACAAAATAGGGAAAAGGACGAAAAGTGAATAGTATCCAAAAAGTAAAAATATATAAATGACTCGGTCCTTAAAGGAAGTTGTCAATCTAAACAAAAAAGTCTTAGAAACCATTTTTAAGCACTCGAGACGACACCCAGTGATGAGAAATAGAACTTTGAAAAGAAAATTAAACGAAAAAAATTTATCCATAAAATTTGAGAAAAATGAAAGAAAGGAAAATGACCGGGTCATTACACTATCTCTATTCTCATTCTCGACTCTGAACTTGCCCCCGCTCTTTCTCTCTGCAACTGTAAACTACAAAATCTATAAGAATCAGAAGTTCAAAACCCATATATTTCAGTTTATCTATTTGTCTGTAAGAATCAAAAGTTCAAAACCCATATTGGCATATCATTCAGATTATTCAAAAAATCAAAACCCATATCAGTTTCCATCACCCATTGTTCCAGTTCGGGTTCGCCGTTTGCAAGCTTCAGTCGCAGTCTCTCAACTCTCAGGCTTGCCCCCCTTTCTCTCTACAACTGCTAACTTGTATGTATGGGTTTTGTTTTAATTTTTGGAAGTAAAGGCGGCAGCGATAGTAATAGAGGCAAAGGGATGGCGGTGGCGGTGGATCAACTTTCTGGCTTGATTCCATTTGAGATTGGAAACTTGAAACTCTTGCGGATGCTAGATCTGTCAACTTGGCTGGTTGCAGAGGTAGAAGGGAAGCGGCAGAGAGAGAGAGAAAAAGAAAGAAGAAAGAGGTGAGAAGAGAGAGAATGGCATAGTGCCGCAGGTAGGAACAGTACCCTTTTTTTAATTTTTTTTAACGCCCTGGCACTGTTACAGTGCCACGGGAACAGTACCCATTTTTCATTTTTACGCTTTGGCATAGTTCCCGAGGGAACAGTACCCATTTTTTTAAATTTTTTACACTGTTCCCAAGGGAAAAGTGCCACGGGTACTGTCCCCGGAACAATACCCAAAATTTTTATTTTTTATTTTTTATTTTTAACAGTGCTTGGGTACTATTCCCTAGAACAGTACCCTTTATATATACATATATATATATATATATATATATATATATATATAGAGAGAGAGAATTGCAACTTACAATTCTTTTTTCAGACTTCAAAGACCAGTTCTCTCAGCCCAAGAGGAGAAATACGTAGGTAATGCCATTGCTTACCCAATGAAGACCTTCAGTACTCTTGTGGCTGATCAAGCTTCATAATTGTACATACTAGCTACTAGCTTAATTAAAACTCCTACCCTTTAGAGAAAGGTAAGAAAAATGAAGGTATCCATACTTATACTTACTGGATTTACTTAGTTTTTTATTAATTTGTTTTAATTACTTTTTATGTAGGTAAGAAACTTAGTAAAAAACTTCTGGCCCAAATCCGGTCAAGTAATCTTCCCTCTATTCCTACTTATAAAAAATTATGAAAGGTAGGAGAGGAACATCAGGGTAGATCCTTAAGCTTTGGAGTATTATCAGACCTACTCCTATATCTTTAAGTTTCGGTAAATTTGGTGGGGTTCCTACGAAATTCGAGAGTTTTGGTTCCGTGTCGACTTCTACCAACCAAGCATTTTCCCAAGAGGAATCGGTTCTTAATAACAATAGTGTCGCGTATGACAGGTTACATAAAATGGTGGTAAAAGATGACTCTGCCAGATTGCAGAACCAGCCGGCAACTGAGCTTTCACGAAAATTTCTTCACCTAATTAGCCATGTGAGACTTTGCTCTTATCATGCATGTGCATCCCTTTAACTATTTGCCACTATTTATTTATAGGGCACTACATACTCTGTTGTTATTGCAAAAGAATATGAGAAGCTTTCCCTAGAGATAGCTTCCCTCAAGGCTAAATGTGAAGATGTTACTTCTACACTTACAAACAAAGAAAATGACTTGGGTAATGCAAAATTATGCTTTCAAGAGGAGAGAGTGTAATGACTCGGTCATTTTCCTTCTTTTCCTTTTTCTGAAATTTTTTTCGTTAAATTTTCTTTTTCAAGTTCAGTTACTCATCATTTAGTGTCGTCTTGAGTGCTTATAAATGGTTTCTGAGACTTTTTCCTTTGGATTGACAACTTCCTTTAAGGACCGAGTCATTTCCATATTTTTATTTTTTTTTTACACTATTCACTTTTTGTCTTTTTCCTGAGAATGATTTTCTTCGCGTAACCTCACTTATTGTGCTCGGATTTGGTTCTGATTTGCATGCATCCATGACATTTAAATTACATACTTTGTATATTTTTACTTTTCTAGAAAAGTATGCTAGTTGTTTACTTTTACGCAAAAGGGCTTGAATACATAGTTTTTTCGAAAACATTATTTGTTCTAGAAAAGTATGCTAATTGTTTACTTTTACGCAAAAGGGCTTGAATGCATAGTTTCTTCGAAAACATTATTTGTTTTTGGAGTTTTTTTCGTAATTATAGAATGAAATTATTTAATTTCTTAGGGACCTTTTTGTAATTTATTTTGGAAGATATTTTCAAAAAGGACCTTTTTGTAATTACCAAAAAGTGTGACAAGTGTCGCATTCTTATTGGTCCACTTGTAAGCATCTCATTGGTTCACACTTAGAAGCCTTGGATGATGACATGTGGAGGGTGGAGATTCACCCACTTGTTGGCCTAGCATTGGTGCACATGTTGGCTTGGATTGTTGATAAGTATAGGCTTTAGATTAAGACTATAATGAACCATTGGATTAATGACAAGTATAGGTTTCTAATTAAAGTCTAGCTTTTGTGTGTGTGAGGGGATGGTGCAAGACTAGGTGTGTTTGACTTCCATTGACCAAGTGAGTGGAGGAATACACTAAAGTGTTTTAATTATTTCATTTTACACATTAAACTTCTTCTTCCTCACTTAGAACCCTAGCCACCATTGAAGGAAACCATTAACCTAGGCTTAAAACCTTGGTTTTGATCTCCTTCCACTCACTTTAGACCTAATAGTTTTGGAACATAAATTACTTGCCTCACCTTCCTCTATATAACCTTTGAAGGAAACTGTAAAATTCATTTGTTTGTTTTGGATTCAAGAGGAACAATCCTCTTGTGAGGTAGGGGTAATTTAGGTTTTTAATCTAAGTGTTTTAATTGTTTTTATAACTTACAATAAATTGTTTACATGTCTTATACTTAATTTTTAAATTAATAGGTTGTAGTACCTTGCATGAAATTAAGTTAGGACATGATATTCTTGAAGGCCATGAATTGTCCATAACTTGTGTTAGTATAAAGTCATTTGGAGTTGTTTTAGAATACAGAGATTTAATTATTTAAAATTAATTAATTTTTATTTAATTATTCCACTTACTTAATTAAGTTTTTGAGTTGATATATTTGATTACCATGATAGTACCATTGGCATATAATTATTTGGAGTCATTTGAAATTGATTTAAATTCTAGAGAAATTAATTAGTTAGTTTAATTAATTTCTATTCAAGTGTTACATTTATTTAAATTGACATTTGACTTGATATGTGTAATGAGTATGGTATGTTCTTTAATATATATTAAATTGAGAATATTTGAATGAGTTTAGAAAACTTTATTTAATTATTTTATTGTAAGAAATTTAATTCACCTAGTTGTACCTAGTGTAGAATTAACTTGTAACTTGATTTTAAATAATGTCTTAACATGTTCTTTAACATATATTAAATTGAGAATATTTGAATGAGTTTTGAGAAATTTATTTAATTATTTTCTTGGCATTGATCTTAATTTACCTTGTTATAACTAAGATAGAATTGGTTTGTGACTTGAAATTAAATTAGGCCTTGTTATGACCTTTAACATATATTTTATTTAGAATTCTTAAAGTTGCTTTGTAATCTTGAGAATTTAATTATTTAATTTAATTAAATTCCATTTGTATGCTTTCATTGAGGTAATTAAGTATTGATGTTATATTCTTGCTTAATTTATAATTTGCAACTTGGTGTATGATAACAAGATGGTATTCCATGAGTAGAAGTTATGATTTAACTTGTTGTATACACATTATACTTATATGACATTTAATATGTCATTGTAACTTGAAGGCCTAGAGCATATCTTGTGTGTATTCCATGACTTGGTTGTGCATGGTAATAGACAATGTGCATTGTGTATATGTGATATACTTGTTGCACAACTTGATGATTTTTTGAAAACTTGTATGAACATTGTAATATGTTAAGGCTAGAGTATGTCTCTAGTACGGGAGATGAGAGTTCCCTCTACAACATATAGTGTGCACTAGGTAGTTCCTTACGGGCTAGTAACCCGAGATCACTTGTTTGGTTATTGAGACTATATGTCCTTTGTCTTTCCGCCATTGGTTGATTTTGCATTCAATTCCTAGTTATAATTGTGGATTACTTTTAACTTGTGCTTGGACATGTGGTACTTCATTTCTTGCTTAGTATACTTGTATTTGTATACCTGTATGCCTTGTATATAAAAAATGCATTGTATGCTTGGATTTGTATACTTGTATGCCATGTATGTCAACATTGCTTAGTATACTTAGAAATGTATACTTGAATATATATATTGTATTCTATTTCAATATTGCTTAGCGCACTTGGTATGTAAACTTGTATATTGATGATTTACTTTCTAGATAACCTAGTATACTTATGTCTTGTATACTTGTCTTAAGTACATTTCAATATTGATTGTATATTTGTGTACGCATACTTGTATATTGAATATCTTGTTGCGTGTATCGCATGCTTCTATGTTGCCTAAACTGTATGAATGATGTGGTTTATGCTAGAAATACTCTAAAGTAGCTTAGGATGCTCCCTGAGTCTTACTTTGACATAGACGTTAGGTGGCATGTGTAACGACCCTAAACGGATACCATTTAAAAAAATAAAAAGTTTGGCATGACCTCTGCTAAAAAAGGGCCTTTTAAGACTTATCCAACCTATCCCAACACACAATACAAAAAAAATATAATACATTTCCCAAAACAATAACATCGACAACCTCCTCAAGTTGGCCCATCATCATCATCCCATTCAACACAAAATATTTACATAGTCTCGCTTCTCTTCAAAATACCAACAAGAGTTATAGTTTAATATACATCACCATTTTAGTTTACAATACATGACCATAGCTTGCAAAATATGTACACTTCACTATGGTTTTGAGACTTTACAAAAGTGTAGGAAAATACAAAAGATAGCAATATATATATATATATATATATTCCTAGTCCTCCTTAAGTTTGTGATGGTTCAGTGTCCACAGCTTCTTTCCCGAGTCCTAAAAAAAATGTTAAATGTAATGAGGTGAGCAAATTGCTCAGTAGGTGGTTCCTAAGACACACCTCTTGTAGCCCCGTGAATCTAAATAATGAATAGAAATAGATAATAGGGGTCATGCTATGCCGGGAGAGAAGACAACATCACTTCCAATTTCAAAATAAACAATGCTATGCCATGATATGCGATGCCGTGTATGTCGCTCCCCATTTTTAAAATTCCAAATCCATCACTTTTCAAACTGTTGATATAACCAGCCCTTTGGTGACTCTGCAGTGACAAGAGAGAAGGATTAGCTACTGTCCCTGACCCTTGGTACTCCCGCGGCGTCATTTGGGGCCTTGCTAGCTCAACCACGCTAGGGTAATCTCCCTAGTTCCCTTTAGGTTATATTAGCACACCGGCCCTTTGATGACTCCGCGGCGACCGAGTTTTCTCAAAAATCATTTTATCCAAATTCTTCCCCAAAAAAAACCCTTTCTATTTCATTTCAAATAATTTTCCCTTTTTCATGCCCAAGGTTATGAATGTATGTCATATGTTTTGCCATTTGCAAGGAAATAAAAATTTCTACAACATAATTTAGCAAGCATTCTCATAATCATTTCTATCAAAATAATAAACAATGGGCATGAAAATTAACACATAGCCATTTTTTATTTTTTTTTCATATAATTCCATCAACACATATAAGCATAGATTTCAATTACAACGATTATATCATTTTCAAGGCAATCAAATTCAAATAGAGCATGTTTTCCATGTAAATCAACAAATACACATAATTGAATGCTTCATAAACACAATTAAATCATTTAAGAAATAATCAATTCAAATTAATCATGCTTAACAACAATTAAAGTTAAAAAAAACTCACAAAGGAGCAAGAAAGTGAAGATTAGAGACCCCTACCTCAAGATTATGCAAAACCCCCCAAATTAACGCCGTAGATCTTGAAATTCCCAAGTGCACCAAACTAGAAATTGCTCCGATCAACTTGTAGATCTATAAGATCTCTTTAATTTGCCGCAAACGGCACTCAAAAATACCAAATAATGGAAGAGAAATTAAGGTTTAAAGCCTTGAAGCAAAAAGAAAAAGAAAATGGAATTTGAGAGGTGAGAGAGTGTCCAGCGGGAGAGAGAGGAAAAGATGAGAAAAATAAGGCCTAAATGCCTTATTTATACATACATACATATATATATATATATATATATATATATACACATTTAATTCCCAATCATTTAAAGCACATTAAATAAAATGTATATAATGCAAATGGACCCAACTAAAATCCCTGTATGCAACAATTCTAGTAGCGGGTCCCCCACGAAACCGTTCGGCCTGAAAAATGAAAAAAATGCTAAAATGGGTACCCTTGCATTTCAAAGAGTCCTGGACTTAATGAAATGCTCCAAACAACTCTCGGACACAACCGGCACACTCCGCTGTGCCTGGTACACAAAACAGTAAAAGACGAAAATGCCATTGCAACGACAAAAATTCGAAAAAAATAGAAAATGGTGAAATTCAGAAACATCACAATCTACCCTCCTTAAACAGATTTCGTCCTTGAAATCTACCCTCCTTATGAAGAAGGCTCACAGCCACAGTCTCCAAGAACATCTCATAAAACCCCAAGACTATGAACCCACCAATATTATTGCCTTTGACACTGGACGTCATCACGCAATCACACACCACTATTACTAAAACCCAATGTGGGTACCCATATCTCACCTCATCACAACACAAAACTAACTAGACCTTTGATAAGCGCCGAATATTGTATATTCAAGCGCCCTAAATTGCATTAGTAAAGTCCGTTGTATGTTAATTTATGTAGATTATCTTCATTTCTATGTTTTTATGCATTTTCAGGTTCCTTGGCCCAAAAGGAGCAAAAATAAGGTGTTGTGAATTTTTGACCATCAAAAGGCACAAGGCTGAATTTCTGGCAGCAGTGGAGTCAGGACTTTGCTCGCCATTTTGACCTTGTAAACTCGAGAACTGGATTTCCATTATAAAATGGAATATTTATAGCTCTGAATTAGCTTTCTAAATCTTTAAACGGTTTGTCATTCGGAGCTCGGAGCAGAGAGTTATGGCCTTGTTACCAGAGGTGTGTAGAACTGCCTGGCAGCAATGAAATTCTGCCTTGATCTTCATTTTCGACCAATCATCCTTGAGAATTGGATCTCCACCAAAACATGAAGTATTTAAAGCTCTGAATTAGCTCTTCAAATCTTCAAATATTTCATCATTCGGAGTTTAGAGCACAAAGTTATGGCCATTTCATCAAAGTAGGTCTGGGCAGAGCACGTGAAGCATGGAGCTTTTTACACTAAATTCGAGTGCTTGAGGCCTTGCTTTGAGTGCACGAATTTTGGGCAGAATGCCCTTCGGAAATGGCTCATTTCAGCCCACTTGCACCTTGGTTTCTTCATTTTGTTTTCCTCTTTAATGAAGTGGTTGGAGATGTTGGTTGGTAGCCTCTTGGAGTGGATAAGATATCTAATAAAGGGAAGCAAGGCCACACAAAATCATTAAGCTTCATTCTACAAGATTAGAGGAGAGAGAAGAGAGCAAGGAGGAGGAGTTCTTGAAGCTTCAAGGAGGAAGCTCGAAAATGGAGGGGAAAGCCTTGCTTCTTCCTTCATCTAGGGCCACCATGGGTAACTAAACCTCTTCTAGGGAGGTGATGAAGCTCCATTTTGTAAGCTTTGCTTTGTTTTGATTTATATTTGGGGGTTAATATATGTATGTAATCCTTCCATGAACTAGAGCTCTTCATTTGATGTAATAAATTTTAATATCTATACATAATCATCTTGAGTTAAATATCTTGTCTTAGATGGTTTTTCTCCTATGATTATATTGCTACATTTTCATAGTGACAATGGAATGGAGTTTATGGAAGTGTTGTTAATGGCATGATATTTAGGAGATTTGATAATCTATTGCTTAGGATCTTCCTTTGATAGATTATTCTTGGATTCTATGTCATGTGCTTCTACTATGTGATTAAGGGCTTGATAACTCTATGCTTAGTGAGTATGTCTAAGGTCACAACCTAGTTTAGGTAACCAAAACATGCAATGCTTTGATAGGTTATTCTTACCTATTGATTTCATAAATTTCTTGAAGGGAATGTAATAATTTGTGTTGTTGCATCCCATGGTTATACATATATGTTATTCCCCTAAGTAAATCATATCCTAGCATGCTTATTGATGGTTGTGGAGTCTCTTCCCTAGTTTCTTCTCTATTGTTCTATCTCATCTAATTCTTGCAAGTCACTATTGTTTTATGTGCATTTTAATTTCTTAGTTTAGTGACAAACACACAAACCCTTATTACCCCTTATCATTCTAAGAACAACTCTAGACACTTAGGTTGCCATAGATTAGCGCAGTCCCAGTGGTTCGACTTACCTGACCAATAGCCCTATTTTACAATGATTCGTGCTATTGCGAAGGTTGATGTTTAATTAACCAACCGATCAACCTTGCGCTTGGCTTAAAAAGGATATCAGCCTAATCTACACAGTCACGAAAGGTTCCAAAACCCGAGAGATGAATGGTTGCCTGACCACCTAACATGATAACTTCCAAACCCAACTCATCCTCTAAGGGACATATAAGACCCTAAACAAGAAACCCCATCCATTACACAATTTAGCTCAAAGTCAGTTCTACACCTCTCAGTCGGACGAACACATGGCTACACCACTACATAACTATACCAACAACCACTAATCGCACTATACGATAATCATTCATTACACCCACAACTTCATAATGATTAAACAATGAGTCCCCCAATGACCGCATAAATATTAGTTACCAAATCAATAAGCATACTATCCTGTACTCAAGACACAAATCCTCGAAACAAGATCTTTAATAATTAAATGGATTGGGCACTGGGTCCCACCTAACACACCTCATCACCCAAGATAACTTCCTGAACCCACACCACCACACTAATACACATCCAATACCATACTCTCACTATTCGTGACAACTCAAAACAATCATTGACCTTTGACCCAACATCGTGTTAAAGAGAGATTGATTCAGGAGAAATGGTTGGCTAGGCCATTCTCATCCTCGATCCGGTCTCAGCACAGACATCGTTCTTGTCCTCAGGTCCATACCACAAATACAATCTTACACTGTCCACAAAATAACAATGAGATCCACTCACTATCCATCTATTGCTACACGTAACCTCAACAACTAAGCAATTACATACCAGCTCTAAGAATCTCAATCATGCCTTAATCACACAATTATAACAAGTTAAAAGCAACACGACACCAAACGTCACAACCATCAACCTGTACAAAAGATCTCTAATTTCCTCATAACACCTACACCAGATAAACGACTTCACAGCACCATTCGATTCAATTCTTACCTCTTTAGAACACACAATACACCCTTCTCATGCTTGAAACCTCAAAACTAAAGTCAATCACTCATATTATTCCTCAATGAAATCACAAATTCTTTTTCTCTAGCTGCTTAACACTTAAACAACACCAACACTTGTCCTCAAGGCACTGCTCAATTCAGACATCAATAAAAGCATCTGGATACACAACTCACATCACATCACCTAGTCATCCTCAAGCTACTGTTCATAACACATTTCCTAGCCATCACCGATAATATCATGCACCGAAAACAAAATCCTTATTTGGCAACCCGTGCCTCTCATTCCACCAGTCAAAACCATTCTTAGAACAAGCACTACAAAACTCAAGACTCCACCTCCCTTTGTGGGAGTGAGTCTACCTATACAACCAAACCTTATCGGTGAACTCTGACAACATAACAAACCACACACAGGCCCATCCACCCACAGACACGCACAACTCCTAAGCGGAGAACAAGACTCTTGATAAATGACGTCCTTGCCAGCACTAGAACAACGGAAAGGGTAATAAACCCTACTCTCACACGAGTTTGTCTACTCAAACATAAATGCACCAGACAACCTATCACACTCTACTCATCGTTCGTCCAACCATGGACACCCAATCTCTCCTTAGATGAAATGAACTCCTTACACACAAGGAGTGGAACCAACTTGGAAACACATATGAGACCACGAAAGCCAATCTAACTGACCTCGCCACTAACGGACCGTCCTACACAATCAACACAAAAAACTCGCACACACTTCTCCGCAACACTATGTTAATCGTAACCAATCAGATAAAAACACCAACACCCTCAACATACTAACATTAGGAACCATCACTGTATGTTAGACACCGCATCCAATCCAACCCAATAATCTCCCAATGAGAAACTCTATGAAATACGACACATGATCACCTATTCCACCTCTACCCTTTGAAGGCGACACTGCCTTAAACACTGTACACAAAACCCGTGACCTCAATCACAACGACCCACTGACTTGTCAAAAGAAAAGGGTGCCTATCTGGCAACATCGTCTTCACTGACTCTAATGACCACACTGTCCACAATCGCCTCAAGTGGCGCACAATCTATCACCTACCTAACAACACATAACAGACAACTCATAATTTCCAAACCGCATTTGGATCATACCTTAAACCACTCTGCTCATTAGCACTAGACATCACACTATAATACCATAACACTTCCACTACCACTCATTCTAACCACAATTCTATCCTATCATCCCATCGGACCATCAAACCATTATTAAAGGATTTTTCCTCAAATATCCTTATGATAACATCATCGTAACAAAAGAACAAGCATTACTCTCGATACTCCCCACAATGATCACTGCATACCCCTAGAAAAGAACTTCAATATGACAATACCATGCCAATAAGTCCTCAAAACAAAAATGAGCATAAAGTCCAGAATGCTCAACTATCACCTCAATACCATCAATGATGCCATCAATCATTAACGCTTAACCAACAACTTAATCTACTCGTTCTAAGGCGGTCTACGTGCCTAAATGAGAAAACCTCATACTCTAAGTTCAACGTCACTACCTCCCTTCATCACTGTTCCTTAGAACACTATTGACCCAGACAAAATCAAATGGCCTACCAACTAAGCCTAGAAGATCAACCTCGTTCCACTCATTCTTACCATCAGTCTACCTTTCCGGATCCTCAAACACCGAGCACTATCTCCTGATACGTCAGACACAATTGAGACACAACCCGAATCCACAGCTTTCAAATTCTAAAACATAATTCATTTGATAACACCATACTTACTAGCTATTACTTCCTCTATAAATAACCAAGCACTCCAATGACCCTATACAACCTGCCTTAAAGTGCAATCATGCTATACACAACTAAAACTAACCACTATACACCACCTCGAGACTCTTTAGATAGCGTACCAACCCAGAACTCCGCTCATCGACCGAGCCATGAAATTGACTCGCCGAGAGTTAATTACTCATAGTACACTCTTATAGTTCTTCGATATGAGGATCACTCCTCGACAAACCAGTCTCTACAACAATCCGAACCAACATGTCACCTAGACTATACCAAAGGATTTATATCTATAACTCACAGACTACAATTGTGACTTAAACAATCTCTATCACACCCACCACGTCCAGTTCGTTAAGGACCTCTGCACCAAACCATGACCTAAGTCACTAATGTTAACCTTTTATGGTCATACCAAAACCCTTACTCGCATACCTGACCTCCACGGTCACCAGAACCCACACACCAAAACATGAAACTCTCACACAACGCAGTCACGATGCCTTAAAATACAACACATTCGAAGTCATGCTCTAACCACCACATAAAATGCAACAAAAGCACAAAAATAGCTACACACCAAATAGTTTAATCCACAAGCTAAAAGACCAAGCCGCCTATTCGATAAGAACTAACACCCAACCACCCTGGAGCAACCAAGCTCCTTGCCAACTCAAGTCAAAACTCATATAACCATCCCATGCTCGACCGCCTAAACACATAAAAATACAGATATACACATATATAAAATGAACGAAACCATAATATCATGCTCATTACTCATCACATTATCAAAAAGAAAATTGCACTGACTGTGCCTACTTCTCGCCACCATCGTATATCTCATACTTTCCGCCCCATCATATATGGCATGCTTACAGTTAACATAAACACTTCATTTACAGGTATTGACGAGGCCGCTTGTATACGTCAAAATAATGTAGTGAATGTGCGGTCGAAGAAAAGCCTTTTAGGTCAAATTTAAATTTATAAAAACCACTACCATCGCTATTACTAACGTAGCAAGAGTGAGTAGGGATCATCCCAAGGGATTATATGTGTTGGAATTTAACTTTGACTCTAATGTATCACAAGATTGTGAAGAAATTTGATGAGATGATTAAACTACTTCAATTAATGAAAATGCAATTAAAATATAACTAAGTTGAGATAGGGATTTAAGAGGTATGAAGAGAGGTCTTAGGGTGTTGGAATCACCACTAAGCTCATGTAATTAACCACTTGCTTTCCATTAATGGGGAATACATTATTGTGAACAAAATGCGACTACCAATTGCAATATTAAGCATGGACTATCAAATTCATGTATGAATTGTCTACCTAACCAACAAATAAACTAAGTGTAGAACAACTCATCAAATCTAAGCATGACCCATCAAACTAGTCACAATTGTAGCACACATCAATCTAGAGAATCATGGAATTTACAATAATAAGCCATGGAATATCAAATCAAGTATAGATTGTCTACCTACCTACAAACATGAATTAAATTGTAGAACAACCCATCAAGCATAAGAATAATCCATCAAATTAATTGAAAAACCCATCTAATAAAAACTCATGCTTAGCCATCACTAAATCCTTAATTAAACACACATAAACATGCAACCAATATAGAGAATCTAGTGTAGAAATTAATTCCCAAATAATCACACATAAGACAACATGTAATCAAATAGAGAATCAATAGAAAGAATTAATCCATATGAATCATGTAAAAAATAATTCCTAATTTAATCACACATAGACATGTAAATAAACTAGAGAATTAATAGGAAGAATTAAACCATAGAAATCATAGAAATATACCAAGATTCATTAAATTCACAAGGCTAGAACACTAATCACAACAATATATATAAATTCCCAAAAATAGAAAAAAAAGGGTTTAGATTACACAAGACTTAGGGCTCATCTAAGCCCTAAGTGTAGATCTAGCCAATCATGGAGGAAGTAGATGTGGTCATGAAACCCTCAAGGGTAAGCTCCAAACATGGCTCCATCTTCTTCTTCTTCTTCTTTGAAGGTCTAGAGAGAGAGAGAAAGTGTGTGGATCTAGAGATGGATCTTGAGATATGCTTCCACTTCCCTCTTTTCTTCTAACCCTAATCTCTAACTTCCTAGAGAGAGAAACTAATGAAAAACTAGAAATTACAATGAAATAATAATAATAATAAGCTCTTTTACAAAATGGGTCACTTCCCTTTATATAAAAGGTCCTTTTCTTAGCCACTAAGTCAGAAATATGGCCCCAAAAATATCTAATCCCGTACTATGTGGTAGGTGGGAGTTCGGGTGCACGCGAGAATAAGACAGCTCACTGCCAGCAAATGTTCGATTGATCCAACTTTTTCTTCGATCGATCTGAGAAAAGTTCGATCGATCTCACTTTTTCTCAGATCGATCTACGTTCAATCGATCTCACTTTTCTGCGATCGATCTCACTTGGCAACTTTTCAGCATCAACCTCCTTTTGCTCCAAATCAGCCTTTTTTTGCTTTGGATCATCACTAAGACTTAGTTTGACTCCAAAAAGGCCTTAAGAAACCTTTTTTAGATCGTTTTAACATTATTGACCTAAAATAGACAGAAACACAAATAAGTACTAAAACGGGTAAATAAAGATAGATGAATGGACTAAAATACCCTTGCTTAGGGAAGTTAAATGCGCACTTTTCAGCGCTCATCACACCCCCAAACTTAAATATTGCTAGTCCCTAGCAATGAACTAGAAAGTAAAGGAATGAAATGAATAACTATACAACTATGAACTAGAAAGCAATAAATGGATAACGCCACTTTCGTAGGGAACACGATTACATTTAGCATATGCAACAAGCATTTTAAACCCCTAGGTTACCCATAGTGGACAAGTGAAGTCTCGTGAGGGTTTCCAGAAATGATACCCACAAACATTAAGCTCATTCTTTCTAAAGAGGTACCAATATTGCAAACAAGCATTGGGAGAAAACTACCTCAAGTATGCAATTTTTCAACCCTTTCCATGCAATCTCCCAAAATATCAACATCAAGCAAGCAAGTTTGGTCCTTCACACATCATAAAAATGATCATGCAAATCAAAACAACACTAGAATCCTTTTTGAGTGGACCGGCATCAAATATGTTGCTATCTTAGCCAACTAAAGAATTAATCACATCCTTACCCTCAAACTAGTACACAAATCTAGTACCGATCATCAAGACAAAAAGTGAACCTTTTATTAAAGCTTTATTGTTCTAGGTGCACTTATTCTTTTCACTCGATTTATTTTATTTTATTTTTATAGGATCAAAGATGGAAGCATGGTGCAATGTGTTGATCTATTAAGCTTTCTAGCGATTTATGAGGTCAAGCGTTAGGTCAATGACTCCCACCAGACGGCTTTAGGGCACTAGGTGTTCAAACACCCCTAAGGACTTATAAGCTCAAATCAATTAGACTACAAATCAAAACAACCTCCATCTAATCATTTCCCACTTCTCACTTTTTTATTGCTTTTTCAACTTTTCTTTTCTTTTTCTTTTTCTTTTTCCTTTTTTTTTTTTTTTTTTTTTTTGTATTCAATTATTAACCTAGAGTTTGGGCCCTCCACCTTTCAGCGCGAGAAGTTCAGTGCTTGATGAGGCTAGAATCCCGGCTACTTAGTGAAAAGGGGTTGTTATCCACCTTTATAAAAAATGAAAGCTTTCAATATACTACTAGCTCAATTGGGATATAACTAATTCAATAATCAACAAAGCATGTACCCCACAAATGAATGCTAGTGTGCGCCTGTGTTAGTGTAGAAGACTAGAGTGGATCTCAAGACAATCACAAAATCAAAATGATGTGGACCACAAATGCAAGCAAGATATCGATCGTTCGAAAAATTTACTCATAAATGGCATCCACAAGGCATACAAGGAGTATTGGACTCTCAAGTCAAGCAATTTTTAAATTTTAAGCAATATATTCCTCAAAAGATCAAAATAATAGCTAACATCAATCTCAAATCTCAATCATGCAATTAAGGTTCAAACTTAAGTAAAATGCAACAAGACACCTTACCCCCAAACTTAAACCGCACATTGTCCTCAATGTGTAATAAGAACAATGGAAAATATGGAAAGAGTATACCGTGGTGATGTAGACATGAAGCCCGGTAGCGATCCAATTCGAAAGATGTCTCCCCCAAACTTGGAATCAACAACCTACTTGAATAACCACACTAGCAAACTCACATCAAATATCAAATGGGATAAGATGAGTAAATCAAGCATTCTAAGGCAATATAGCACAAGATGAAAGAGAGATATGAGATCAAGCCCAATATAAATCATAAAGTAGTATGACTACACATAAGGGCACAATGATAAAAAGTTTTTATATTTTTCTTTTTATGAAAGCAAGTATATACAAAATGTAAGAAAAACAAAGAATAAAATGCATGAACAAAATATAAAAAGAAAAATAAATAAGGTAAAATACAATGAAAGAATATGTACAATGTAAAAAATGAAAAACAATATGTGCAATGCAAGTATATGCAAAATTTTCTTACTTTTTGTTTTTCATTTTTTTTTTATGACATAACAAGTGTGTACACACACAAAAAAATAAAACAAATAAACATGCAAGAAACGAAAAAGCAAGGGAATAGGGGATGCAAAAATTTGTTTCTTTTTTATTTATTTAGTAAGAAAGTATGTACAATGAAACAAAATGCAAGAAAAATAAAGAAATAAAAATAAAAATGAACATATATGAAACAAGAGATAAATGACACAATGTGTCATTTGGGTGCCAAGTTTAACGTCTCTAGCAAGACGAAATGCTACTTTAAAAAACCGTCTTTTTTACTTATTAATTTTTTTATTATTTATTTTTATTTATTATTTTTTTTTAGCCAAAACAAATATGTACATAAAAAAAATAAAAAAGGCAAGCAAATAAAAATGTAAAAAGTAAAAATGTAAAGAATGCAAAGAAATAACTCTTTTTTTTCTTTTTTTTTTTTTTAAGAAAAGTAACTAAATAAAATAAAAGAAAATGTAAAATAAAATAAAAAAAAAATAGAAAGAGAAAAAAGTTAAAAATTCAAAGGGGCAAAGCTATGATTGATCTTGACTTGGATCAATCACACCATGATCGATCTATGCTCGGATGATGGGATAGAGAGTATGAAATTTGTAGTGCTTTGAAAATTTTTCTAAGTATGGAATCTCGATCGATCATGAGGGCTCCTGGATCGAGCGAATTGACTTCGATCGATCAAACATAAAGTTCGAACGATGGGACCGAGAGATGAGAATATGCAGAGATGCTGTTCGATCGATCAAATCTCTCTTGTGATCGATCGAACTGGCACCAAATGCCTCATTTTGATATGAAAGTGCATAAAATCCTATGCTAAGCCCCAATGATGGTAACAGGAATAAAAATTAAAAATTAAATGGAAGAATGTATACAAGAATGAAAAATAAAAATAAAAAATAGAAAGAAATAGGAGAGGAATAGAGTTGAAAACTCTACGAATACTAATGTTTAACGTCTCTAGCAAGACGTTAGGCCAACTCACTAATCAAAAGAATAAAAAACCGGAGATAAAACATCCTTATTGATCCTCTTTTCACTTTTCTCATTTGATGCCTCACTTATGACAATGGAATCATCCTCCAAAAGAATGACTTGAAAAGAAATGAAAGAGATGATTTCATTTCTTTCATCCATGGTCTTGAAAATAAAATCAATGATGAGCAGCCTTGCACTTGACAAGGCAAAGTATTTCAAAGACTCATTTGGAATGTCAAGAAACACCCTCTCTTCATCTTTTTTCTCTCCCTCAAAAATTACCATCTCCTCACCCTTTAAGTTAGCTAAGGAGTCCATTATAGAGTTCACTTCATTTTTAGAGCTTTCAAAGTCAAAACCACAATTTTTATATATTTCAAAAAGGCATGTCTCAAGAGGGTCATTGGAGATAATAGAAGGAAGTCCCTCTTCAATAAGTTCTTCCTCCTCTCCTACCTCAAGTGTGGTCACCGTCTCCTCACTCTCTAAAGTAGCAATGGTGGAGATAAAATCATAATCAAAATAAGTAAAGTCCCCATTAATCATATTAGGCTCTATTGGATTAGTTACTAAGTCACTTGCCACTTCTTCCTCTATACAAGATAGAGTGCTAGACATTACCTCACTTGTTTCATCCTTCTCTTCACTCTCATCATCCTCATCTATATACATTGAAGTTCTTGCCATTTTTTTATTTACCTCTTCCTCCTCCTCTTGATGCGAAAGAGTACTTGCAATTTGCTCAACTTGAGCTTCAAGCTTGGCTAAAATTTGAGAATGTGAATTAATAAGTGCAGTTTGTTAAATATGCACATCAAGTAAAGCTAACACTTTATCTTCAAATCCGGGTGAGTACCTAGAAGGTGGTGGATTTGGTTCTTCACAAAATGGTGGGGGAGGGTAATAGTCATAAGAAGGATTAAATGAGTGATCAAGTCCATAATAAGATGATGCATGAAATGAATTGGACTCAATCTCATAAGGATCAAAATATGGTGGAGGGACATAAGGTGAGGAGAAGTAATTTCCCTCCAAACTTGGATCAAACAATTCCTCCATTCATAATTAAAATCCAAATGCAAGAAAATTTTGGCCTCAACAAGAGCCTATGCTTTGACTTAAAATAAAGTAATGAAATAAGCCTGAACAAAGGCTATCACAAGCATGCAAAGAAGTGCAACAATTAAACTACGAGATTTCCAAGAATTGCTCACAATGGTCCTTAAGCAACTTCAAACTCCAATGCTATCTTTAAGCTCCAATGATTGCTTTAAAATCCAATGTGTGTTTTCCTTGTAGTCAAGTACCTAATTGAACAAATAATATCAAGAGTAAGAAAAGAATATACAATGGAAAATAAAATAAAAATAGAAGCAATCTAATGAATACTATTGTCTAGTTTAATTCCAAAAAAACCGTCAATCCCCGGCAACGGCGCCAAAATTTGGCGAGGCCACTTGTATAAGTCAAAATAATGTAGTGAATGTACGGTCTAAGAAAAGCCTTTTAGGTCAAATTTAAATTTATAAAAACCACTACCACCACTACTACTAACGTAGCAAGAGTGAGTAAGGATCGTCCCAAAGGATTATACGTGTTGGAATTTAATGAATTCCAAGAATGTGAAGAGATTTGATGAAATGATTAAACTACTTTAATTAATGAAAATGCAATTAAAATAAAACTAAGTTGAGATAGGGATTTAAGAGATATGAAGAGAGGTCTTAGGGTGTTGGAATCACCACTAAGCTCATGTAATTAACCACTTGCTCCCCATTAATGGAAAGCAAGTGGTTAATTACATGAGCTTAGTGGTGATTCCAACACCTTAAGACCTCTCTTCATATCTCTTAAATCCCTATCTCTCACTAGTTTACTTTAATTGCATTTTAATTTCCTTGCACCTTAGTTTAGTCAAACCAATATCTCTCTTTACAATCTTTTGATACTCTAGAGTCGAAGTTAAATTCCAACACATATAATCCCTTGGGACGATCCCTGCTCACTCTTGCTACGTTAGTAGTAGTGGTGGTAGTGGTTTTTATAAATTTAAACTTGACCTAAAGGCTTTTCTTGAACCGCACATTCACTACATTATTTTGGCATTCACAAGCGGCCTCGTCAAATTTTCAGCAATATTTAAGTTTGGGGGTGTGATGAGCGCTGAAAAGTGCGCATTTAAACCCCTTAAGCGAGGGTATTTTAGTCTATTCATCTATCTTTATTTACCCGTTTTAGTACTTATTTGTGTTTTTGTCTATTTCAGGTCAATAATGTTAAAATGGGCTAAAAATGGTTTCTTACAACCTTTTTGGAGTCAAACTAAGTCTTCATGAGGATTTGGAACAAAAGAAAGCTGATTTGGAGCAAAAAGAGGCTAATGTTGAAAAACTGCCAAGTTGGATAGATCTAACTTTTCTGACATCGATCGAAGTTGGATCGATCCAACTTTTCTCAGATCGATTGAAGTTGGATCGATCCAACTTTTCAAAAACTTGGTGGTTGTCGCACTCCGAACCCAAAGTTTATGCAATGTGGCCAAGTTTTACATTTAGAAATTGCCACTACTACCTTTCACTAAAAATATAGCTAGGGCGAGTAGGGATCGTCCCAAGGGATTGAGGGTTATACTAGGTTGAGGAATCAAAATTAGGGTTAGTAGGTCGAGTGATCAAAATAGTGGTTGGTTGGTTGGATTACACTAGATGCAAATTAAACTAAAGTAAACAATAATGCAATAGAGAGAGTAAAAGAGAGAGATCTTGGGGTTTAGAGATCACCGCTAAGCATAGTTTTTCTACACCTTTAATGAATGATTAATGAGGGGAAGAACATGTATTGCAACAAAGTGTGTGTGTGTGTGGTTGTTTCAACATGCATGGATGACAAATTAAGCATATATTGTCTAAACAACATAGTGGATAGCACAACATATCAAATTAAGCCATTAATCCTTTCTTTAAGCTCACAATCCAAACACATCACAAGGTTAGAGATACATGTTACTTGCTTTCATAAGTATGGAACATCAACAACAAGCATGGATTGTCCTCCCATTTAACAACTACACTACAACTAAGCTAATGACATGAAATTAAACTAATTAAA
This sequence comes from Cornus florida, assembly GCF_030987335.1. Classification (NCBI taxonomy): domain Eukaryota; kingdom Viridiplantae; phylum Streptophyta; class Magnoliopsida; order Cornales; family Cornaceae; genus Cornus; species Cornus florida. Next base: position 46,991,822 of record NW_026775577.1, on the reverse strand, counting down.
CTAAGGGAGAGGTACAATTCATCAAGCAATGAGTATGAACCATCAAATAAACCACAAGAACATGACATTAAGCACTATGTCTTGACAATCTCTAGATCTATAGCATCAACACACATAGACATGCATCAATAACACAAGAAATAGAGACAAACACATGAACATCTATTCTACCATACATAGACATATGGATAGAGTGAAATGATCAATTGGAAGCATTAAATCACATAAATCATTGAAGAAACAAGATCTATATATAAAAAAAGTATCAAGACATGAATCATAATACAAATACCCTAAAAAATACATAAATCAAGAAGTATAAAGCATGCTTAGAGCTAACTCTAGCCCTAAGAGGATGTCTAGCCACTCATAGATGATGTCCTCTAACCCTCAAGGGCAAACTCCATGGAAGAAATCTGCTCCTTGGTTGATGAAGAGTTTCCAATGGTGTCTCTAGCCTCCTCATCTTCTTTGCTTCCTCCCTAAGAGTTCTATAAGGTATGATATGATATAATGTAAAAAGTAATCCTTCTCCTTATTTAGGTAGGTCAAATGAAACCCAAAATGAGCTGGGGTCATATAGCAAATATTCCCCAATGATTGGATAAAGGACAACTTTTTGTGAGCTGGAAATTTAACTTTTTCGCACTGGAGGAAGTTCGATCGATCGAACCTTGGACTTAGATCGATCGAACATGGCTGAGATCTATCGAACTTAGGCTAGATCGATCCACAATGGCGGTGCCTTTTTGGATAAAAACAAATCTGAGATATTTTAAAGATATTTTTGGGAAAAGGACAAAAGTGGTTGGTAGGGTGGTACAATTGGATAAGATCAATCATTTTGATAAAGACAAGAATGATCGATTGATCAGATAAGGAAGTTGGATCGATCTAACTTGAGATCTTTGAACAAGGACAAACATGGCTCAGATCCATCTTGAAGTGCTGAGATAGATGAAAGTTGGATCGATCGAACTTTTCTTGAGATCGATCGAAGTTGCTGAAATTCCACCTTTTGCTTCCTTTTGCTCCTTTCTTTGATTCATCCCAGAATTGCTTCAATTATGCTCTTATTTGGCTGAGTTAGCTTATTTTGGGGATAAGTAACTAAAAATGGAAATAACACAAAATCAATACAAAACGGTAAAATAAGATAGATAAAGGTTCTAGAATACCTAGGCTTAAGGGGTTTAAATACGCACTTTTTAGCGCTTATCACACCCCCAAACTTAAATATTGCTAGTCCCTAGTAATGAACTAGAAAGTAAAGGAATGAAATGGACAACTATACAACTATGAGCTAGAAAGCAATAAATGGATAACGCCACTTTCGTAGGGAACACGATTGCACTTAGCATATGCAACAAGCCTTTTAAACCCCTAGGTTACCCCTAGTGGACGAGTGAAGTCTCGTGAGGGTTTCCAGAAATGATACCCACAAACATTAAGCTCATTCTTTCAAAAGAGGAACCAATATTGCAAATAAGCATTGGGAGAAAACTACCTCAAGTATGTAATTTTTCAAACATTTTTAAGCAATCTCCCAAAATTTCAACATCAAGCAAGCAAGTATGGTCCTCCACACATCAAGAAAATGATCATAAAAATCAAAACAACTCTAGAATCCTTTTTGAGTGGACCGGCATCAAATATGTTGTTATCTTAGCCAACTAAAGAATTAATCACATCCTACCCTCAAACTAGCACACAAATCTAGTACCGATCATCAAGACAAAAAGGCACATTTTATTAAAGTTTTATTGCTCTAGGTGCGCTTATTCTTTTCACTCGATTTTTTTTTTTTTTTTTTTTTTTTTAGGATCAAAGATGGAAGTATGGTGCAATATGTTGATCTATTAAATTTTCTAGTGATTCACGAGGTCGAGCGTTAGGTCAATGACTCCCAAACCAGACGGCTTTAGGGCATTAGGCGTTCAAACACCCCTATGGACTTACAAGCTCAAATCAACTAGGCTACAAATCAAAACAACCTCCATCTAATCATTTCCCACTTCTCACCTTTGGGAGAAGTCCTCACTTTTTATCGCTTTTGGAACTTCTTCTTTTTTTCTTTTTTTTTTTTAGCTCAATTATTAACCTAGAGTTTGGGCCCTCCACCTTTCGGCGCGAGAAGTTCAGTGATTGATGAAGCTAGAATCCCGGCTACTTAGTGAAAAGGGGTTGTTATCCACCTTTATCAAGAATGAAAGCTTTCAATGCCTACTAGTCCAATTGGGATATAACCAATTCAATAATCAACAAAGCATGTACCCCACAAATGAATGCTAGTGTGCGCTTGTGCTAGTGTAGAATCCTAGAGTGAATCTCAAAACAATCACAAAATCAAGATGATGTGGACCATAAGTGTAAGCAAGATATCAATTTTTTGAAAAATTTACTCCTAAATGGCATTCACAAGGCATACAAGGAGTATTGGACTCTCAAGTTGTGTAATTTTTAAATTCTAAGCAATATAGTTCTCAAAAGATCAAAATCATAGCTAATCATAGATCTCAAATCTCAATCTTACAATTAAGTCTCAACTTAAGTAGAATGCAATAAAGTTACCTTAACCCCAAACTTAAATCGGACATTGTCCTCAATGTGCAATGAGAACAACGGATAAGATGGAAAGAGTATATCGTGGTGGTGAAAGACATGAAGCCCGGTAATGATCCAATTCGAAAGACGTCTCCCCCAAACTTGGAATCAACAACCTACTTGAATAATCACACTAGGAAACTCACATCAAATATCAAATGGGAGAAGAATAATCAAGCATTCTAAGGCAATATATCACAAGATGAAAGAGAGATATGAGAACAAACCCGATAGAAAAGTGGCAGGACTACACATAAGGGCACAAGAGAATTTTTTTATTTTTTTTGGAAATCATAACAATAAAGAATTCAAGAAAGTATGAACAATGATTGCTAAGTTTAACGTCTCTAGCTAGACGTAATGCTGCTTTGAATAAATAAGTTTGAAATCCAAAAAGGGAAGAAAAAGGTCAAACCAAAGATACTCAGATTGATTAAGGCAGATCAATCTCAAAAGATTTTCGATCTTTTCTGCAGGTTCAAGCATTTTCGATCGATCGAAAATGCTTGAACCTGCAGAAAAGTTCAAACGATAAGACAGAGAGGTCTTTGGATGCTGGTGGATGCAGGTTCAAAATTTTTCTAAGTGTTGGAACTTAAGATCGATCGAACTTGAAGTTTGGATCGATCTAAGGACTTATGATCGATCTGAGAACAAATTCGATCAATGGGACAGAGAGGTGATTTGGATGCAGGTTGAATGCAGGTCAAAAATTTTCTAAGTGTTAGATGTAGGCATGATGTTCGATTGATCAAACTTTTATCGAGATCGATCGAACAGACAAAAAATCTTCCATTTGCATTGCATCCTTAGATATCTTCATATACAGGGTTTATCAGATGTGCAGCTTCCAAATGTCCTTGGAAGACCTATCCCTCAATGTAGGGTTTTAGTCTCTATCCATTAACCTTGAAAATGTTCCCCTTTTTCAAATTTTGACTTTCAACTGCCCCATGCGGTGTAACAGAGATGACTTCATAAGGACCCTCCCATTTGGTTCTCAATTTCCCCGGAAAGAGTTTCAGTCTAAAGTTGAAGAGCTAAACTTTTTGACCGGGTTCGAAAGACTTCTTCACAATATGTTTATCATGAAAGGCTTTAGTTCTTTCTTTGTAGAGTTCGGCATTATCATAAGCATTATGTCTCAACTCCTCCAACTCACTCAATTGTAACAACTGGTTCTCTCCGGCCTTATCAAGGTCAAGATTGAGCTTCTTAACCACCCATAAGGCTTTATGTTCCAACTCAACCGAAAAATGCCAAGGCTTTCCATATACAAGTCTATAGGGAGACATGCCAATAGGAGTCTTAAATGTCGTCCGGTAAGCCCACAAAGTGTAATTTAACTTCTGTGACCAATCTTTCCAGGTGGTGTTAACCATCTTCTCAAGAATATGCTTAATTTCCTAGTTAGACACTTCTACTTGCCCGCTTGTTTGAGGATGGTAAGAAGTGGCCATTTTATGAGTAACGGAATACTTAAGAAATAAATGCCTTAGAAATTAATTACAAAAATGTTTTCCTCCGTCACTTATCATAGCCCTAGGCATACCAAAACGAGCAAAGATATTGGAATTGATGAATTGAATAACCACAGAATGGTCATTTGTTTTGGTAGCACAAGCCTCCACCCACTTAGAGACATAATCAACAGCAAGAAGAATGTATTGAAAACCATAGGACATAGGAAATGGGCCTATAAAATAAATGTCCCATATGTCAAAGATTTCTACAACAAGAATGTTGGTCAAAGGCATCATATCTCTTTTCGACATTGAACCCATCTTTTGACATCTCTCACATGACTTGCAAAAATTATAGGCATCTCTATGGATAGTGGCCAAAAGAGCCCACTTTAAAAAACCTTCAAGGCGGTCTTCTTTGCACTAAAATGCCTACCACATGCAAGAGTGTGACAAAACACTAGAGCACTTGGAATTTCACTCTCTGAAATACATCTTCTCACAATTTGATCCGGACAATAACGGTACAAGACAGGATCTTCCCAATAATAATTCCGAATGTTGGCAAAAAAATGATTCTTTTCGTTCTTTGACCAAGAAGTTAGAAGTTTGCCAATTGCCAAATAATTCACAATGTCGGCAAACCAAGGCATTTGTCCATTAGAAACTTGGAAAAGTTATTCATCCGGAAAAGAATCACGAATTGGTGGATTAGGGAAAGGTTCTATCGATAACCTAGAGAGATGATCGGCAACCACATTTTCGGTGCCTTTCTTGTGCTTGATTTCAAAATCTAATTCCTGAAGAAGTAAAATCCATCTAATCAATCTAGGTTTTGTTTCTCTCTTTGTCAAAAGATGTCTCAGGGCAGCATGATCGGAGTAAACAACAACCTTAGAACCTAAAAGATAGGATCGAAACTTATCAAGAGCATACACCACGGCAAGTAATTCTTTTTCGGTAGTGTAATAATTCAATTGAGCTCCCGATAAAGTTTTACTTGCATAGTATATGGCACAAGGAAGCTTTCCTACTCTTTGGCCCAAAACTGCTCCCATGGCATAATCAGAAGCATCACACATAATTTTAAATGGCAATGACCAATTGGGAGCTTGCATGATAGGAGCAGATGATAATAAATCACGCAATTTATGAAAAACGTCTAGGCATGCTTGATCAAAGACAAAAGGAGTTTCCTTGGCAAGGAGATTGCACAAGGGTCAAGCAATTTTGCTAAAGTCTTTCATGAATCGGCGATAGAAGCCGGTATGACCTAGAAAGGTGCGAACCTCTCTCATCGTTGAAGGTGGTGGTAATTCAGCAATAAACTCCACTTTTGCTTTATCTACCTCAATCCCCCTCTTTGAGATGTCGTGACCCAAAACGATACCCTCTTGAACCATAAAATGGGTCTTTTCCCAACTAAGAACAAGGTTTGTTTCACATCTCTTGAGCACTAGATCCAAATTTTTTAGGCAAGCATTAAATGAAGATCCAAAGATAGAAAAATCATCCATGAACACTTCTATATACTCTTCCACCATGTCCAAAAAAATTGACATCATACACCTTTGGAATGTGGCGGGGGCATTGCACAAACCAAAATGCATCCGTCTATAAGCAAATGTGCCGAATGGACAAGTAAAGGTGGTTTTCTCTTGGTCCAATGGGTCAAGGGCTACTTGATTGTACCCCGAATAGCCATCAAGGAAGCAATAGTACTGTTGTCCGGCCAATCTTTCTAGAATTTGATCAATGAATGGCAAAGGGAAGTGATATTTTCTAGTGGCAGCATTTAATTTGCGGTAATCAATATATACACGTCATGAATTGGCGGTACGCTTAGAGATTTCCTCACCCTTTGCATTCGCAACCACGGTAATCCCCGATTTCTTTGGAACTACTTGAGTTGGGCTCACCCATTTGCGGGGGCGTGGCTCATCAAGCCTATGGCTGGACCCTTTCCAACCAGTTAACAACTCAACTCATTTTGAGTGTGAAAGCTCTTCCAAGTGAAACGGTGAGTGATTCATGTAAGAAGGATAGAAGCCGAATAAAGGCCTTGGTGGCTTGCAACAAAGAGGTCGGGATTTGATACCCGTACTCATTTTCTCATTTAAAGTGAGTTCGCGCGTACGCTAGTATAGCCTTTTCTTATTTCAGAATTTCATAATAATATACTACGACCTAGAAATACGGTGAATCCAATCCTAAGAGAAGGCTAACAAACTCACTTGCTTCTTTAGTGAAATCTTTCTTTTCTATCTATATCAACTAGTAATGTGGTAAATAATAGAGTTATTTCTTCCAGAGATGTCTCGGGACGCCGCTGCACCCACCCACCTTCTCCATCTCCGGCAAACATCTCCGACGAGATCCAAAGGTCGATTCTCTCTCTCTCTCCTCTCGGATCTTCATCTCATCTCATCCTTCGATTTGGGTAAGATCTGAATCTCATCTTGTATTTCAAGCTTCGATTTGCTTCATACATGCTTTAAATGTTAGATCCAAGCTATTTTAATGTTGAAAATCTCCATTGATGAAGTTCAAAGCTTTTTGTTTATATATATGTATTTATGATTGTATATATGGTTGAGATTTGATTTATTTTTGGGAGTATGGGCCTCATTAGGTGATTAGGATTGATGCTATGTTGTGTTGATGGGCCCACGACCTTGTTCATGAAGGCCCCGTGCCATCCACATCATAGATCTGTGACTGTCCACGTTCTTCACAGAGTTCGATCGATCGAACATATTTCTCAGATCGATCTAGTGAGATTAATCGAACTTAGTTTCTTAATTTCTTAGATTCGATCATGTGAGATCGATCTCACAATTTTTGTGATCGATCGAACTTTACAAATTTCATATACACATTCTATGCATCTTATCTTGTGTCCATGCTATCTCATTCATTCCCAATGCTTGTGATTCTCCACATTGGATGCATTTTACACTTATACTGCTTAGCATGTTCACATCCTGTCACTTCCATAGATTCATGTCATTTATCTGTTTTGTCTATTTTACTTGACATAGATGATTCTATTTTGTGCTTTAAACTTTTTATTCTGGCACTGACTTCCCTTGCAAGTTTTCAATTATTTTACAGGCCATGGCTAGGGTCAAGACTGTAGCCCGCAGACACTATCACCACCAGGGCAGGCCAAGTTTAGATGACGAGGCTGGTCCATCTCATGCCCAAGACCCATACAGGAGGAGCCAGTGGAGCCTATACAGTCTCCCCATTTTGACAGCAAATTACACTCTGATGCTGGCGCATCTCCTTCACACAGTGGCACTGAGGCTGAGCACATACCATCTCCACCACCACAGCCAGCTCAGCCAGACTAGGAGTTAGACCAGCCATTACATAGATACTCATGCCTTTCAATGGCGCACGAGTCAGTCTTCGACACAGACTTCTTTTTCAGATCAGTACTTACCCAATCCGCTTATGATGATATACTATGGAGGAGCCTTATAGCCATTCTTGCCCCTATCACATACCCGGTGTACCCGAGGCTAGTACGGATGTTTTTCTAGAACCTCCGGCCTGCCCCGCGTAACATGGTGGAGCTGAGGACCTCCATTGATGGCCATCTGATTTCTATCACTGTGGACACATTATCCAGATCGTGCCATTGTCCACATAACTGCCCTCCAGAGCTACAGGAGACATATCCCAGGCTATACCGGCCTTCATATGTAGATATGGCCTTTTTTCTTACAGGACATTATGCCACTGGCAAGACCTTCGCCACCCGCACCTATTTGCTAGATGACTTGTGGTTCTTTGACTCAGTCTTATTCCGCAACGTCTTCATGGCCGGTCATAAGATTCAGCGGAGAGGCACTTACTTGACAGCTCTGTACGCTTTCTATACAGGGCATTGGTTGTCTATCCCTGTGCTCATCTGGAGCATGATGAGGAAGCTCTATGATGATCATATTAGCAAGGAACGGCCCAAAATGGCTAAGTTTCTCCCATTTGGCCACCTCATCACCCAAATCTTGCTAGACCAGCGTTATCCATTCCATCCATAGGAGCGCCCTAAGAGAGGAGCCTCTTCCTTCAAGAAAAAGGACTAGGATAAGAGCTACAATGCTATTATCAAGAGATTACAGGAGGACACAGCCGAGGCAACAGAGGATTTAAAGGCTGAGTAGGCAGCAGCAGCAGCAGGCCCGGTAGCGGACGACATACCAGTCGATCCAGCTGCCGTACATATGGACATCTATTTGGAGCAGCCTACAGAGGACGCAGAGTAGCACTCTCCAGTTGGGTTACCCATTCATGATGCAGAGCAGGGTCAGGATCATCATTCTTCCGATCTAGCCACACCTAAGACTCCAGTATAGACACCCGGCTTTGGAGAGCGACTCCAGGCTTTGGAGGATGTTGTAGTATCCATCCGCGCCAACACGGTCTCTCTCCGAGAGGATGCTGTCTCCATTAGAGTTGATATTGCTACCCTCCGTACGGATGTCATGACCGCATTCAGAGATCTATCCAAAGACATCCGCGGAGCGCGACCTGCCCATCCTACCTCTTCTTCCTGATCTCTCTATCCCTTTTCTCCTGTCATCTCATATATCTATGATCTCATCATGTTTTTTATACTGTTATATTATTTTTGTAGCCTTGTCTGTCGGCACTGATACTGGATGTACTGTACTTTATTTTTTTTGTTTATATATGTTTTCTTTATGGATGTCATATTTTCATATTCTTATAGCTATCTGTTTAACTCCATCAAGTGCATCCCAGTGACTTCAGTGAGAGAGCGTACTGCCCAAAATTTTCAGGACCACCCCTTTACCTCTCTCTATTTTCAGTTGCTATCCCATTTACACTTGCATGACCACTGTGCAATGTTATTATCCCTTTTGTTATCTGATGAGTTTATCCGAGTGCCAAATTTTAGGACCACAGTTAATCCCAAGTTTGGGGGGGCTATGCCACCCACTTTGGATACTTCTATCCTAGCGATTCTTTGCCTTAATGTACTGGTATACTCTTTTCTTTTGTTCTCTTTGCACATTGAGGACACTGTGCCATTTAAGTTTGGGGGTAATAGTGCTTTGCAGTGTTTGTTTTTAAATTCAAAATTTTGACCATGACTTGTGTATTTGAGGGATTTTCTATGATTGGTCCATAATTAGCTATGATTTTGATCTTTTGAGGACTATATTGCTTAAAATTTAAAAATTGCTTGACTTGAGAGTTCAATACTCCTTGTATGCCTTGTGGATGCCATTTAGGAGTAAATTTTTTGAAAAATTGATATCTTGCTTACACTTGTGGTCCATATCATCCTGATTTTGTAATTGTTTTGAGATTCACTTTAGGATTCTACACTAACACATGCACACACTAGCATTCATTTGTGGGGTACATGCTTTGTTGATTATTGAATTGGTTATATCCCAATAGGACTAGTAGTGCATTGAAAGCTTTCATTCTTGATAAAGGTAGATAACAACCCATTTTCACTAAGTAGCCGGGATTATAGCCTCATCAAGCACTGAACTTCTCGCGCCGAAAGGTGGAGGGCCCAAACTCTAGGTTAATAATTGAACTTGCTTCCAAAAAAGAAGGTGAGGACTTCTCCCAAAAGGTGAAAAGTGGGAAATGATTAGATAGAGGTTGTCTTGATTTGTAGCCTAGTTGATTTGAGCTTGTAAGCCATAGGGGTGTTTGAACGCCTAATACCCTAAAGCTATCTGGTTTAAGAGTCATTGACCTAACGCTCGACCTCATGAATCGCTAGAAAGCTTAATAGATCAACACATTGCACCATGCTTCCATCTTTGATCCTAAAAAAAAAAAAAAACAAAATAAAATAAAATAAAATAAAAAATAAAATATTCGAGTGAGAATAATAAGCGCACCTAAAACAATAAAGCTTTAATTAAAGGTCCATTTTTTGTCTTGATGATCGCTACTAGATTTGTGTCCTAGTTTGAGGGTAAGGATGTGATTAATTCTTTAGTTGGCTAAGATAGCAACATACTTAATGCCGGTCCACTCAAAAAGAATTCTAGAGTTGTTTTGATTTGCATGATCATTGTCTTGATATGTGGAGGACCATACTTGTTTGCTTGATGTTGAGATTTTGGGAGATTGCTTGGAAAGGGTTGAAAATTTACATACTTGAGGTAGTTTTCTCCCAATGCTTGTTTGCAATATTGGTGCCTCTTTTGAAAGAATGAGCTTAATGTTTGTGGGTATCATTTTTGGAAACCCTCACAAGACTTCACTCGTCCACTAGGGGTAACCTAGGGGTTTTAAAGGCTTGTTGCATATGCTAAATGCAATCATGTTCCCTACGAAAGTGGCATTTTCCATTTATTGTTTTCTAGTTCATAGTTGTATAGTTGTTCATTTCATTCCTTTACTTTCTAGTTCATTGCTAAGGACTAGCAATATTTAAGTTTGGGGGTGTGATGAGCGCTGAAAGGTGCGTATTTAAACCCCTTAAGCTTAGGTATTTTAGAACCTTTATCTATCTTATTTTACCCTTTTGTATTGATTTCGTGTTATTTCCATTTTCAGGTACTTATCCCCAAAACAAACTAACTCAGACAAATAAGTGCATAATTGAAGCAATTATGGGATGAATCAAAGAAAGGAGCAAAGTAGAGCAAAAGGAAGCAAATAGTGGAATTTCAGCAACTTCGATCGATCTTAAGAAAAGTTCGATCGATCCAACTTTCATCGATCTCAGCACTTCAAAATGGATCTGAGCCATGTTTGTCCCTGTTCAAAGATCTTAAAAGTTCGATCGATCTAACTTCCTTCTCTGATCGATTGAACATTCTTGTCCTTATCCAAATGATTGATCTTATCCAGTTGTACCACCCTACCAACTGTTTTTTTCCTTTTCCCAAAAATATCTTCAAAATATCTCAGATTTGTTTTTATCCAAAAAGGCGCCACCACCGTGGATCGATCCAGCCTAAGTTCGATAGATCTCAACCATGTTTGATCGATCCAAGTCCAAGGTTCAATCGATCAAACTTCCTCCAGTATGAAAAAGTTAAATTTTCAGCTCACAAAAAGTTGTCCTTTATCCAATCATTGGGGAATATTTACTATACGACCCCAGCTCATTTTGGGTGTCATTTAACCTACCTATATAAGGATAAGGATTATTTTTTACATTATATCATATCATACCTTGTAGAACTCTTAGTGAGGAAGCAAAGAAGAGGAGGAGGCTAGAGACACCATTGGAGACTCTTCATCAACCAAGGAGCAAATTTCTTCCATAGAGCTTGCCCTTGAGGGTTGGAGGACATCATCCATGAGTGGCTAGACATCCTCTTGGGGCTAGAATTAGCCCTAAGCATGCTTTCTACTTCCTGATTTATGTATTTTTGAGATGATTTGTATTGTGATTCATGTCTTAACACTTTTATATTTATAAATCTTATTTATTCAATGATTTATGTGGTTTAATGCTTCGAATTGATCATTTCATTCTATCCATATGTCTATGTATGTTAGAATAGATGTTTATGTATTTGTGTCTATTTCTTGTGTTATTGATGCATGTCTATGTGTGTTGATGATATAGATCTAGAGATTGTCAAGACATAGTGCTTAATGTTATGTTCTTGTAGTTTATTTGATGGTTCATACTCATTGCTTGATGGATTGTACCTCTCCCTTAGTTTAATTAGTTTAATTTCATGTCATTAGCTTACTTATAGTGTAGTTGTTAAATGGGAGGACAATCCATGCTTGTTGTTGATGTTCCATACTTACGAAAGCAAGTAACATGTATCTCTAACCTTGTGATGTGTTTGGATTGTGAGCTTAAAGAAATGATTAATGGCTTAATTTGATATGTTGTGCTATCCACCATGTTGTTTAAACAATATATGCTTAATTTGTCATCCATGCTTGTTGAAACAACCACACACACACACACTTTGTTGCAATACATGTTCTTCCCCTCATTAATCATTCATTAAAGGTGTAGAAAAACTATGCCTAGCGGTGATCTCTAAGCCCCAAGATCTCTGTCTCTTTTACTCTCTCTATTGCATTATTATTTACTTTAGTTTAATTTACATCTAGTGTAATCCAACCAACCAACCACTATTTTGCTCACTCAACCTACTAGCCCTAATTTTGATTCCTCAACCTAGTACGACCCTCAATCCCTTGGGACGATCCCTACTCGCCTTAGCTATATTTTTAATGAAAGGTAGCAGTGGCAATTTCTAAATGTAAAACTTGGCCACATTGCAAAAACTTTGGGTTCGGAGTGTGACAACCAATATAGACATGTAACCAATATAGAGAATCTAGTGTAGAGATTAATTCCCAAATAATCACACATAAGACAACATGTAATCAAATAGAGAATCAATAGAAAGAATTAATCCATATGAATCATGTAAAAAATAATTCCTAATTTAATCACACATAGACATGTAAATAAACTAGTGAATTAATAGGAAGAATTAAACCATAGAAATATACCAAGATTCATTAAATTCACAAGGCTAGAACACTAATCACAACAATATATATAAATCCCCAAAAATAGAAATACAAGGGTTTAGATTACACAAGACTTAGGGCTTATCCAAGCCCTAAGTGTAGATCTTGCTAATCATGGAGAAGGTAGATGTGGTCATGAAACCCTCAAGGGTAAGCTCCAAACATGGCTCCATCTTCTTCTTCTTCTTCTTTGAAGCTATAGAGAGAGTGTGTGTGTGGATCTAAAGATGGATCTTGAGATATGCCTCCACTTCCCTCTTTTCTTCTAACCCTAATCTCCAACTTCCTAGAGAGAGAAACTAATGAAAAACTAGAAATTACAATGAAATAATAATAATAAAAAGCTCTTTTACAAAATGGGTCACTTTACTTTATATAAAAGGTCATTTTCTTAGCCACTAAGTCAGAAATATGGCCCCAAAAATATCTAATCCCGTACTATGTGGTAGGTGGGAGTTTGAGCGCGCGCGGGAATAAGACAGCTCACTGCCAGCAAATATTCGACCGATCCAACTTTTTCTTCGATCGATCTGAGAAAAGTTCAATCGATCTCACTTTTTCTCAGATCGATTTAGGTTCAATCGATCTCACTTTTCTGCGATCGATCTCATTTGGTAGTTTTTCAGCATCAGCCTCCTTTTGCTCCAAATCAGCCTCTTTTTGCTTTGGATCATCACTAAGACTTAGTTTGACTCCAAAAAGGCGTTAAGAAACCATTTTTAGCCCGTTTTAACATTATTGACCTAAAATAGACAGAAACACAAATAAGTACTAAAAAAGTAAATAAAGATAGATGAATGGATTAAAATACTCTCGCTTAGGAGGGTTAAATGCGCACTTTTTAGCGCTCATCAGGTATCGACAATTTAAACATGTATGCACTTAACAAAGAGGCATGCCTTTCAAAATAATAAACATTTAAACAGGTAACAAGTAAACATGCTTCTTAAACAGTTAAATAGTTAAACATTTTAACACATAGGCACATAAACTATGCAAGTCAACTCTTTACCCCTTCTAGGTAAGCCACTACCCGTCGTCTGAAAAGTATTCGAACCTAAAGCTCTGATACCAAATTTGCAACAACCCTAAACTGATATCATTTAAAAATAAAAATAATAAAATAATACAATAAAAAATAAATTTGGCATGACCTCTGCTAAAAAGAGGCCTTTCTAGACTTATCTAACCTGTCCCAACACACAATACAAAAAAACTGTAATATATTTCCCAAAATAATAACATCAACAACCTCCTCAAGTTAGCCCATCATCGTCATCCCATTCAACACAAAATATTTACATAGTCTCGCTTCCCTTCAAAATACTAACAAGAGTTATAGTTTACAATACATGACCATTTTCGTTTACAATACATGACCATGGCTTGCAAAATGTGTACATTTCACTATGGTTTTGAGACTTTACAAAAGTGTAGCAAAACACAAAAGATAGCAAAAAAAAAAAAAAAAAAACTATTCCTAGTCCCCCTTAAGTTTATGATGGTTCAGTGTCCATAGCTTCTTTCCCGAGTTCTGAAAAAAATGTTAAATGTAATGGTGTAACGACCCTGGATTTTTCAACCGAATATGTCACCTATGATGACCCAAAATAGGTCCAAGTTGCGGAAGCAGAAGAAGAAAAATGGCCTCAAGAGATATACGTTATCCCTAAGACATCAAGATGACTCTCCGTTGACCCACGGAACTCAAATGAGCCAAGCAAATGAAGCAAGAATGCCTAACCCGAAATGAAATGAACCAAGGGTAAAATGGTCATTTCATAATGAAATGGGTGCTGCCGTGCACACCATTGGAAAGACAACAAAAAATGAACAAAGATAGACTCAAGAATCACTTGATTCTGAGTCTGAATGGAAAAGATATGAGTTTAAAACAAAGTGGCTCGCCGTTTAAAGGTTACCACGAACCTATCTTACTAAAACTAGAATAACTCTCACTATAGGTGCAGTTTTGGAGTATGGTTGGTACCATTGGAAAGCTAACTTCAAGCTTTTGAATTTTCAATCAAGAATGGACCAATTTGGATCAGAGATGAAAGAGTTATGATCCCACAAAGTTGGAACAACAAAGCTGTCCAAGGAAAAGAAACAGAAATTGCACCTGGGGAGGATCGGTAGACCGAAGGCAAGGGTCAGTCGGCCAAATTAAACCATCGGTCGGCAGAACCCCAATGATCAGCTGGATAAAATGCCATTTTTCCAAAAAAGGCTACTGGAATGGAGTCTCGAGAATCGTCGATCGACCGATAGTGCTCCATCAGCCGGCCGACATATTTGCTGCAGCTATGAAAGCTGCTGCAAGGTGTGAAAATGGTTCTTGGGCCAATTCTAGGGTTCTACACCCATCTTACATGATCTAAACATGTTTTAAAACATTTCCTAGGCCTGTTCAAACGTCTAAAACAAGCCAAAACAAGGAGAAGCCTAAAATGACACCCCATAGAGGAATTTTTCATGAAAATTCATAAAATCACCCAAAAATAGGTCAAAAGTTAGAAATCAAGGGTTTTGTGAAATGTGGACATGCATACACACGTAAAAAGACATTTAAGACGCGTCCCAATGGTCCGCGACCTCAAAATGTCAAGAATGCAAAATATGACCTCTCAACAGCCAAAAATGCCTAAAAATGGAATAAATGGAACCACAATGCAAAACCTAAAATGAAATGGTGTTTGGCCTTTGGCCACACCTCATACATGATCATAGAAACCCTATAAAAAAGAAAGAATGGAATTCCCACACCCGATGCAAAAGTTATGAAACAAAGACTTACGGTTTTTCAATGTTTTCATAATAACTTTTAAAGTAAAAGTACATAGAATACAAGTTACATGTCATTGGCCTCTGGCCTCATCTTATACATGTTGAATACAATAAAAAGGAATGTACATATGTACACTTTACATATATAGAATCAAAGAATACAAGTTTTTTACAAAAGGCTTTGAAATGATATTTCATGCTAACATTTGCATGAAATGATAGAAGCCATTCCACTGAACAGCAAGCATTACGAACTAAGTCTTCGTACCTGATCAAATCCCCCAGTAACTTCGGGGTGAGTACACAAGTTTACTCGTAGAGAATGAGCATGCATCGACTCGATTTCTTTAAAGATTTTTAGGACTAACATGACATAGTTCAAAAGGGATCATGCTACCTAACGTCTATGTCAAAGACTGGACTCTGGGATCATCCTAAGCTACCATAAGCAACAAGAATCATGATATATATACATATATGAAATAAATCAAGGTTGGGATAATCCAAGAACACGATGAGAAGGATACTTGAATATAGGTTAACATGAATTGCATTTTTAATACAATTAAGCAAGGTGTGCAATAATCCGTACAACACGACAAGAAAGTACTAGAATACAAGTATCACATTATTAATGGAATTAAACAAGGTTTGGAACATACCAATTAACAAGACAAGAAGTATACTCAAATACAAGATAACACGAATTACATTATCAATGCAATTAACATGATTAGAGCATTCCAATTAACGCGATAAATACACGAAATCAAGAGTAAGGCATAATATCTATGCAATTAAACAAGAATGGAACATTCCATGGAACACGAAAAGAATTATACATTAATCAAGAACAAGGCAAAATATCTATGCAAGTAAACAAGATTGGAGTACTTCACATACACGACGAGTTTAAATCTTCAAGGAATAGCAACTTGAAATTTATAGAGTGAAATCAACCAATATGGAAACTCGGATATCGCCCAGATTAAAACTGTACTCTTGAGATCACTTTAGGGCTACTAACCCATGGGTACCTTTCCCCTAGTGCGCACTATAGTGTAGGAGGACATTCCCCCGTACTAAAACCAAGTCCTAGCAATATCAATTCTTGATTGATATCCCAAGTCCCAAAATCAACAAGTTGTTCAAGTCAAGATTGTATCAAATATAAGAAATGCATTAACCACGTTTCATGCACAACCAAGATTTTGGAAAACACAATTCATGCCCTAAGTTCTCAACTATAATGGCATGTGAAATGTCAAGAAATCAAAGTGTGCATCTATATAAACTAGAACCAAGATATATAGCACGAGAAATCTATTGAAACAAAAATACTATAAGTATAAGATATATGATTCAATTGTATACAAAACAACACATACGTATATAAACCGTTCCAAGACAAATGAGCATATTCATTAAGTAGATTAATGAAACCAAGATACAAGAAGTCTAGATACATGGTATCAAGGTGTTATTAACTCGAGAGAGACATAAAGGGAAATTTAATCTACTTAAGTAATTAAATTATCAAGGTTACACGGCAAGTCCAAATATTCTACGAACAAGTTATGTCAAGAATCATGTCAAGGCCAAGTTCAATGTCAAGTTTCGAGTTCATTTTATACACGATACAACCATTTGAGTTAAGTTCCATACAAGAGAAATGAATAAATATAAGTTTCAAAACTTATCCGATTATGCTCAATGTAATACACGTGAAGGAACTTATTAAGAAAATCATGAATACAAGGTTAGAAACTTAATCAAGTGCATTGAACCATTGAATTGATTTTAATTATTTCATTTAATTAAAATCCTTAGATTTTGAAACTCGTCCAAATTATTTCAAATTAATGTATGTTATTAAACTTGTCGAGACTTGATTTACTAGCACGATACAAGTGACTTCCATGAAATGTATGGCCATGAGTATTAAACTTTAATACTTGAAAAATAATAAATGAAAAGTTTCAAAACCTAATCAAATATTCTAGATTAAATATATACGAAACTACATAGCATGCATATCAAGAATATCAAGTCGGAAATCCAATGGGATGAATAGTGCACTTGGAGCAATTTAATTAATCTAATTAATTAAATATTACTATATTTCAAAACACTTCCGATTACTCTTAAATTCACCTATGTTGAAGAGCATGCTAGGGCCTAATATAATATGCTAACACATATTGATTTCAAGCTAGTTAAGGCCACATGATTTAATATGTTATTCAAGATAAATATTAAATAAAATCTTCAATACTTGTCCAAATAATCTAGATTTAATATATGTTAATCAACATATTAAGGGTTAATATTCTATCATGCCACATGTTTAAACAAATCGATGGACAACCGGAAAAATTAAATCCTTCACAAGAAAAATAAATAATAAAATCTCTAAATTTTGTTTTTCAAGCATGTAATCAAGTTGTATAAGCATAACAGGCGTGTAATATAGCAAGAAAGTAAATTATAACATCTCCTACCTCAATTTGAGATGAAAATGTCAAATCCCCACCGGAAGAAAAGTGTTCCGAATCCGCCAAAACTGAACGGTTTTGTCAGGGACAACACGATCTACATGAATCCGAAGGAAGCCCCATGAAAATCACAACTTGACTTCAAACCTAAACCCAAAAAAATGGTCAAAAATGAATTCTAATAAGGGGGAATGGTAGAACACGTCGAGGTGAACAAAAAACGTGAAGGCCGAAGACTTTTCACTTAGGAAAAGTAAATCAAAGGAGGAGAGAGAAGGTGTCAGCTCCATGGACATCCATGGCTGCTTCAGGTCATGCAAGGGGAGTGGGGAAGATGAAAAATGAAATATCTCATCCCCTTTTTATACAAATCTCAAAAAGTGCCCCGAAAGGGCCCGCAGGGTCCGGAAAAGTGGAATTTGAGCAAACGCGCTCAAACTGAAAAACTCCATGAACAAAAAAGATTCAAAATGAGAAAATATGAACAACAGAAGAAATGGCTTCAAAAATTGAGTCCTGAGCAGTGAGTTATGCCCGAACAAGTTCGGCGGCAACCCAGTCCAGAAACTCAAAACCTGGAGAAAGACGACCAGAGAAGAATTCCAAGAGTCCATGACTTGACGAAATGTGAAAATGAATCCCGTACGAGGATCTAGGCTCCAGATGAGGTATTTTGCAATAACTTTAGTTAATTGCATAATGGCCCCTACAAAAAGGGTTAACTGCGAAACTGCCGCAGAATGAAAATTTCTTCCAAAAGATATTTTCTTAGATACCCCTGAAATAAAATATCTTCAAAAGATATTTATGGAAAACACCCTAAGAAATGAAAAAGATTCTGAAGAATTGTGCATCCATGCCCCTACAGACACCGAGAACAACCAGAGTATTTTCTTGCAAAAGTAAAGATACGTATTTCGAGGAAATCGCTGAAGATGAAGGTACGTGAAGTCAAAAACCAACTCTGAGCATGAAAAGTGAGGTTGTACCAAAAACTGACAAACGGGGAAAAGACAAAATAGGGAAAAAGATGAAATAGGGAAAAAGACAAAAGTGAATAGTGTCCGAAAAGTGAAAATGTGGAAATGATTCGGTCCTCAAAGGAAGTTGTCAATCCAAACGAAAGAGTCTCAGAAACCATTTTCGAGCACTCAAGATGATACAATGACACGAGAAACTAAACTCAGAAAGGAAAATTAAACGGAAAAAATTTATCCGTAAAATTTCAGAAAAATAAAAGGAAGGAAAATGACCGGGTCATTACAACCTACCCTCCTTAAATGAATTTCGTCCCTGAAATTCAGGACATACAGGAACAAGAATAGAGCAAAGACCGACCAGAAGGTCAAACCAAAGACGGCTCATAAGGAACTGAAGAACAACCCAAGAGATTTCAAGATCAACTGAAGGAACGCGAAGCCACGAACCGAGACAACACCTCATACGAATCGGCACGTTAACTCAACATCAACCACCGAAAGAATCCCAAGACAATGAAACGTTGGAACACGATAAAAGGAAAGAGGGACAAGGCAATACAAACAGCAACCAAAACCCGCCTACACTTACTCGTCAGTAAGGTAGTATGACAGTATAAGGCACTAGTTCATGACATGCCCCAACTAGGTCAACTCTGAAAAACTTATCAATACGGATGACATCAATGTCGGAATGATCATTACCAAAAGCACCACGGCAACCAGACATCTGCGAGAGTTGGGGTAGCTAATCCCAAAACTCTGATAATAATGTCATAGCACTGCTATGCTCAAGGCCTTAGATCTAGAAGCCACAAAGGAAAAAGAAATGAAACGCAGTCCTCTACGCTCACATGAGCCTTACTCGCATCAACCGACAGAACAGACAAGAAGGTTCCCGACATGGGTCCTTACAGAATGAATTTCTCCTATCCAAGGAAGAAACTCGTGAAACAAAAACGCATCCAAGGAATACGATAGAAAACCAGACATGAAAGTAAACAGCTAGCATGTAACTTAGTAGTGGACTATCTACTCATACAAGTAGTAAAAATCAAGTAAGACATGTTACCAAATCAAACATGTTATAATGAAGCATGTAAGTACATGGTACGACAATACACATGAATGAAAAACGTAAGGTATGCTGACATACGTCACATACGGTCATGCTAACATAAGCACGCAGACATGATATCACACCAAGACATGATAGCGACACGAACTATGTTATCAGGAAGCATATATATAGACAAAGCATGCTTAACAAATGGTAGATGTCTCAAAACACATGAGCATGTGAACATGTTATCATATAAGACATGTTATCAA
Organism: Cornus florida; assembly: GCF_030987335.1. Classification (NCBI taxonomy): domain Eukaryota; kingdom Viridiplantae; phylum Streptophyta; class Magnoliopsida; order Cornales; family Cornaceae; genus Cornus; species Cornus florida. The sequence goes on along the minus strand of NW_026775577.1, from coordinate 46,971,644 downwards.
ACAAAACATGTTATCAAGATACATTTAAGCACGAAGAGCATGGAAACATAAGAATGATATGCACCTAAAACCCGTCGTCTAAGGTATTCGAACCCGGACACTCTGATACCACCTGTAACGACCCTGAAATTTTTCAACCCATTGTGTCACCTATGATGACCCAAAAAAGGTCCAAGATATGGAAGCAGAAGAAGAAGAATGGCCTCAAGAGATATACGTTATCCCTAAGACATCAAGATGACTCTCCGTTGACCCACGGAACTCAAATAAGCCAAGCAAATGAAGCAAGAATGCCTAACCCGAAAGGAAATGAATCAAGGGTAAAGTGGTCATTTCACACTAAAATGGGTGCTGCCGTGCACACCATTGGAAAGACAATGAAAAATGAACAAAGATAGACTCAAGAATTACCTGATTCTGAGTCCGAACGGAAAAGATATGAGTTTAAAACAAAGTGGCCTTCACCGTTTAAAGGTTACCACAAACCTATCTTACTAAAACTGGAATAACTCTCACTATAGGTGGATTTTTGGAGTATGGTTGGTACCATTGGAGAGCTAACTTCAAGATTTTGAATTTAAAATTAAGAATGGACCAATTTAGATCAGCGATGAAAGAGTTATGATCCCATAAAGTTGGAACAACAAAGCTGTCCAAGGAAAAGAAGCAGAAATTGTACCCAAGGAGGATCGGTTGACTGAAGGTAAGGGTCAGTCGACCAAAACTCAACCGTCGGTCGGCTAAATCCCAATGATCAGCCCGCCGAAATGCAATTTTTTCTACCAAAGCTATGGAATGGAGTCCCGAGAATTGTCGGTCGACCGATGGTGCTCCGTCAGCCGGCTGACACATCTGCTGCAACTATGAAAAGCTACTGCAAGGTGTGAAAATGGTACATGGGCCAATTCTAGGGTTCTGCACGTATCCTACATGATCCGAACATGTTTCAAAACATTTCCTAAGCCCGTTCAAACGTCTAAAACAAGCCAAAACAAAGAGGAGCCTAAAATCACACCCCATTGAGGAATTTTTCATGAAAATTCATAAAATCGCCCAAAAATAGGTCAAAAGTCAGAAATCAAGGGTTTTATGAAATGTGGACATGCACGCATGCATAAAAAGACATTTAAGACGCATCCCAATGGTCCGCGACCTCAAAATGTCAAGAATGCAAAATATGACCTCTCAACGGCCAAAAATGCCAAAAAAATGGAATAAATGGAACCACAATGCAAAACCTAGAATGAAATGGTGTTTAGACTTTGGCCACACCTCATACAAGATCATAGAAACCCTATGGAAAAAAGAAGAATGGAATTCCCACACCCGATGCAAAAGTTATAAAGCAAAAACTTGTGGTTTTTCAATGTTTTCATAATAACTTTGAAAGTAAAAGTACATAGAATACAAGTTACATGTCATTGGCCTCCGGCCTCATCTTATACATGTTGAATATAATAAAAAGGAATGTAATTATGTACACTTTACATATATAGAATCAAAGATAACAAGTTTTATACAAAAGGCTTTCAAATGATATTTCATGCTAACATTTGCATGAAATGGAAACTGAAAAGCTATAAGCCATCCCACTGAACAGCAAGCATCACGAACCAAGTCTTCGTACCAGATCAAATCCCCCAGTAACTTCGGGGTGAGTAAACAAGTTTACTTGTAAAGAATGAGCATGCATCGACTCGATTTCTTTAGAGATTTTTAGGACTAACATGGCATAGTTCAAAAGAGATCATGCCACCTAACGTCTATGTCAAGGATTGGACTTTGGGATCATCCTAAGCTACCATAAGCAACAAGAATCATGATATATATACATATATGAAATAAATCAAGGTTGGAATAGTCCATGAATACGGTGAGAAGAATACTTGAACATAGGTTAACATGAATTGCATTTTTAATACAATTAAACAAGGTGTGGAATAATCTATACAACACGACAACAAAGTACTAGAATATAAGTATCACATTATTAATCGAATTGAACAAGGTTTGGAACATACCAATTAACACGATAAGAAGTATACTCGAATACATGTTAACATGAATTACATTATTAATGCAATTAACATGATTGGAGCATTCTAATTAATGCGAAAGAAACAATACACGAAATCAAGTGTAAGGCATAATATCTATGTAATTAAACAAGAACGGAACATTCCATGGAACACGAAAAGAGTTATACATGAATCAAGAACAAGGCATAATATCTATACAAGTAAACAAGGTTGGAGCATTTCACATACACGACAAGTTTAAATCTTCAAGGAATAGCAACTTGAAATTTAAATAATGAAATCAACCAATGTGGAAACTCGGATATCGTCCGGATTAAAACCGCACTCTTGAGATCACTTTAGGGCTACTAACCCATAGGTACCTTTCCCCTAGTGCGCACTATAGTGTAGGAGGACATTCCCCCGTACTGGAACCAAGTACTAGCCGTGTCAATTCTTGATTGATATCCCAAGTCCTAAAATCAACAAGTTACGCAAGTCAAGATTGTATCAAATACAAGAAATGCATTAACCATGTTTCATGCATAACCAAGATTTTGGAACACACAAGTTATGCCCTAAGTTCTCAACTATAATGGCATGTGAAATGTCAAGAAATCAAAGTGTGCATCTATATAAACTAAAACCAAGATATATAGTACGAGAAATTCATCGAAGCAAATATACTACAAGTATAAAATACATGATTCAATTGTATGCAAAACAACACATTTGTATATAAACCGTTCCAAGACAAATGAGCATGTTCATTAAGTACATTAATGAAACCAAGATACAAGAAGTCTAGATACATGATATCAAGGCGTGATTAACTCGAGGGAGACATAAAAGGAAATTTAATCTACTTAAGTGATTAAATTATCAAGGTTACATGGCAAGTCCAAATGTTCTACGAACAAGTTATGTCAAGAATCATGTCAAGGCCAAGTTCAATGTCAAGTTTCGAGTTCATTTCTTACACGACATAACCATATGAGTTAAGTTCCATACAAGATAAATGAATAAATATAAGTTTCAAAACTTATCCGATTATACTCAATGTAATACACGTGAAGGAACTTATTAAGAAAATCATGAATACAAGGTTAGAAACTTAATCAAGTGCATAGAACCATTGAATGGATTTTTATTATTTCATTTAATTAAAATCGTTAGATTTTGAAACTCGTCCAAATGATTTCAAATTAATGTAAGTTATTAAACATGTCGAGACTTAATTTACTAGCACGATACAAGTGACTTCCATGAAATGTACGGCCATGAGTATTAAACTTTAATACTAGAAAAATAAAAAATAAAAAGTTTCAAAACCTAATCAAATATTCTAGATTAAATATATGTGAAACTACGTAGCATTCATATCAATAATATCAAGTCGGAAATCCGATGGGATGAATAGTGCACTTGGAGCAATTTAATTAATCTAATTAATTAAATATTACTAGATTTCAAAACACTTTCGATTACTCTTAAATTCACCTATGTTAAAGAGCATGCTAGGGCCTAATATAATATAGTAACACATATTGATTTCTAGCTAGTTAAGGCTACATGATTTAATATTTTATTCAAGATAAATATTGAATAAAACCTTCAATACTTGTCTAAATAATCCAGATTTAATATATGTCTATCAACATATCAAGGGGTAATATTCTATCATGCCACATGTTTAAACAAAGCAATGGACAAATGGGAAAATTAAATCCTTCACAAAAAAAATAAATAATAAAATCTCTAGATTTTGTTATTCAAGCATGTAATCAAGTTGTATAAGCATAACAAGCGTGTAATATAGTAAGAAAGTAAATTATAACATCTCATACCTTAATTTGAGATGAAAATCTCAAATCCCCACCGGAAGAAAAGTGTTCCGAATCCGCCAAAACCGAACGGTTTTGTCAGGGACAACACGATCTACATGAATCCGAAGGAAGCCCCATGAAAATCACAACTTGAGTTGAAACCCAAACTCAAAAAAATGGTCAGAAATGAATTCTAATAAGTGGGAATGGTAGAACACGTCGAGGGAAAGAAAAAACGTGAAGGTCGAAGACTTTTCACTTAGGAAAAGTAAATCAAAGGAAGAGAGAGACGGTGGTAGCTCCATGAACATTCATGGCTGCTTTAGGTCATGTAAGGGGAGTGGGGAAGATGAAAAATGAAATATCTCATCCCCCTTTTATAGAAATTTCAAAAAGTGCCACGAAAAGGCCCCACAAGGTCCGAAAAAGTGAAATTTGAGTAAACGCGCTCAAACGGCACAACTCCATGAACGAAAAAGATTCAAAATGAGAAAATATGAACAACAGAAGAAACAGAGTCAAAAACAGAGTCCCGAACAGAGAGTTATGCCTTGAACAAGTTCGGCAGCAACTGGGTCCAGAAACTCTAAACCTGGAGAAAGACGACCAGAACAGAATTCCAAGAGTCCTTGACTTGACAAAATGTGAAAATGAATCTCGTATGAAGATCCAGGCTCCAGATGAGGTATTTTATAATAACTTTCGTTAATTGCACAATGGCCCCTACATAAAGGGTTAACTGCGAAATTACCGCAAAATGAAAATATCTTCCAAAAGATATTTTCATAGATACACCTGAAATAAAATATCTTCAAAATATATTTATGAAAAACACCCCAGGAAATGAAAATGACTCTCAAGAATTGTGCATCCATGCCCTTACAGACACCGGGAGCAACCAGAGTACTTTCTTGCAAAAGTAAAGATACGTATTTCGAGGAAACCACTGAAGATGAAAGCACGTGAAGTCAAAAACTAACTCCGAGCATGAAAAGTAAGATTGTGTCAAAAACTGACAAACGGGAAAAAGACAGAATAGGGAAAAAGACGAAATAGGGAAAAAGACAAAAGTGAATAGTATCTGAAAAGTGAAAATGTGGAAATAACTCGGTCCTCAAAGGAAGTTGTCAATCCAAACGAAAGAGTCTCAAAAACCATTTCCGAGCACTTAAGATGACACTATGAGACGAGAAACTGAACTCAGAAAGGAAAATTAAATGGAAAAAATTTATCCGTAAAATTTCAGAAAAAGGAAAGGAAGGAAAATGACCGGGTTATTATAACATACCCTTATTTTCCAAAGACGGCTCATAAGGAACTACAGAACAACCCAAGAGATTTCAAGACCAACTGAAGGAACGCGAAGCCACGAACCGAGACAACACCTCATACGAATCGGCACGTTAACTCAACGTCAACCACCGAGAGAATCCCAAGACAACGAAACGTTGGAACACGATAAAAGGAAAAAGCGACAAGGCAGTATGAACAGCAACCAGAACCGACCCATACTTACTCGTCAGTAAGGTAGCATGACAGTATAAGGCACTAGTTTATGACATGCCCCAACCAGGTCAACTTTGAAAAACCTATCGATACGGATGACATTAATGTTGGAATGATCATTACTAAAAGCACCACGGGAACTAGACATCTGCGAGAGTTGGGGTAGCTAATCCCAAAACTCTGACAATAATGTCATAGCACTGCTATGCTCAAGGCCTTAGATCTAGAAGCCACGAAGGAAAAGGAAATGAATCGCAGTCCTCTACACTCACATGAGCCTTACTCACATCAATCGACATAATAGACAAGAAGGTTCCCGACATGGGTCCTTACAGAATGAATTTCTTCTATCCAAGGAAGAAACTCGTGAAACAAAAATATATGTAAGGAATATGATAGAAAACCAGCCACAAAAGTAAACAACTAGCATGCAACAAAGCAGCGACTCACACAAGTAGTAAAAATCACGTAAGACATGTTATCAAATCAAACATGCTATCAAGAAGCACGTAAGTACATGGTACGACAATAAACGTGAATGAAAAACATAAGGATTGCTGACATACGTCGCATACGATCATGCTAACATAAGCACGCAGACATGATATCATACCAAGACATGATAGCGACACGGACTATGTTATCAGGAAGCATATAAACACAGAAAGCATGCTTAACAAATGGTAGATGTCTTAAAACACCTGAACATGTGAACATGTTATCATATAAGACATGTTATCAAACAAAACATGTTATCAAGATACATTTAAACACGAAGAGCATGGCAACATAAGAATGATATGCACCCAAAACCCGTCGTGCAAGGTATTCGAACCCGGACGCTTTGATACCACCTGTAACGACCCTGGAATTTTTCAGCCCAGTGTGTCACCTATGATAACACAAAACCCGTCCAAGATGCGGAAGCAGAAAAAGAAAAATGACCTCAAGAGACGTACGTTATCCCTAAGACATCAAGATGACTCTCTGTTGAACCACAGAACTCAAATGAGCCAAGCAAATGAAACAAGAATGCCTAACCCGAAAGGAAATGAACTAAGGGTAAAGTGGTCATTTCACACTAAAATGGGTGCTACCGTGCGCACCATTGGAAAGACAATGCAAATTGAACAACGATAGACTCAAGAATCACCTGATTCTAAGTCCAAACAGAAAAGATATGAGTTTAAAACAAAGTGGCCTTCGCTGTTTAAAGGTTACCACAAACCTATCTTACTAAAACTGGAATAACTCTCAGTATAAGAGGAATTTTGGAGTATGTTTGGTACATTAGAAAGCTAACTTCAAGCTTTTGAATTTAGAATCAAGAATGGACCAATTTGGATTACAGATGAAAGAGTTATGATCCCACGAAGTTGGAACAACAAAGCTCTCCAAGGAAAAGAAGCAGAAATTGCACCCAGGGATGATCGGTCAACTGAAGGCAAGGGTCAATCTGCAGAAACTCAACCGTCGGTCGGCTGAACCCCAATGATCAGCCGGCCGAAATTCCATTTTTCCTAAAAAGGGTACTGGAATGGAGTTTCGAGAATCGTCGATCGACCGATGGTGCTCCATCAGCCAGCCGACACATCTGCTGTAGTTATGAAAAGCTACTGCAAGGCGTGGAAATGGTACTTGAGCCAATTCTAGGGTTCTCCACTCATCCTACATAATCCGAACATGTTTCAAAACATTTCCTAGGCCCGTTCAAACGTCTAAAACAAGCCAAAACAAGGAGGAACCTAAAATGACGCCCCATAGAGGAATTTTTCATGAAAATTCATAAAAATGCTCAAAAATAGGTCAAAAGTTAGAACTCAATGGTTTTATGAAATGTGGACATGCACACACACGTAAAAAGACATTTAAGACGCGTCCCAATGGTCCACGACCTCAAAATGTCAAGAATGCAAAATATAACCTCTCAATGTCAAAAAATGCCTAAAAATGGAATAAATGGAACCACAATGCAAAACCTAGAATGAAATGGTGTTTGGCCTTTGGCCACACCTCATACATGATCATAGAAACCCTATGAAAAAGAAAGAATGGAATTCCCACACCCGATGCAAAAGTTATGAAACAAAGACTTGTGGTTTTTCAATGTTTTCATAATAACTTTAAAAGTAAAAGTACATAGAATACAAGTTACATGTCATTGGCCGCTGGCCTCATCTTATACATGTTGAATACAATAAAAAGGAATGTAATTATGTACACTTTACATATATAGAATCAAAGAATACAAGTTTTATACAAAAGGCTTTGAAATGATATTTCATGCTAACATTTGCATGAAATGATAGAAGCCATTCCACTGAACAGCAAGCATCACGAACTAAGTCTTCGTTCCTGATCAAATCCCCCAGTAACTTCGGGGTGAGTACACAAGTTTACTCGTACAGAATGAGCATGCATCGACTCAATTTCTTTATAGATTTTTAGGACTAACATGACATAGTTCAAAAGGGATCATGCCACCTAACGTCTATGTCAAAGATTGGACTCTGGGATTATCCTAAGCTACCATAAGCAACAAGAATCATGATATATATACATATATGAAATAAATCAAGGTTGGGATAATCCAAGAACACGATGAGAAGGATACTTGAACATAGGTTAACATGAATTGCATTTTTAATACAATTAAACAAGGTGTGGAATAATCCATACAACACGACAAGAAAGTACTAGAATATAAGTATCACATTATTAATGGAATTAAACAAGGTTTGGAACATACAAATTAACACGACAAGAAGTATACTCGAATATAAGTTAACATGGATTACATTATCAATGCAATTAACATAATTGGAGCATTCCAATTAACGCGATAGAAACAATACACGAAATCAAGAGTAAGGCATAATATCTATGTAATTAAACAAGAATGGAACATACCATGGAACACGGAAAGAGTTATACATGAATCAAGAACAAGGCATAATATCTATGTAAGTAAACAAGGTTAGAGCATTTCACATACACGACAAGTTTAAATCTTCAAGGAATAGCAACTTGAAATTTAAAGAGTGAAATCAACCAATGTGGAAACTCGGATATCGACCGGATTAAAACCGTACTCTTGAGATCACTTTAGGGCTACTGACCCATGGGTACCTTTCCCCTAGTGCGCACTATAGTGTTCGAGGACATTCCACCGTACTAGAACCAAGTCCTAGCCATGTCAATTCTTGATTGATATCCCAAGTCCCAAAAGTAACAAGTTGTGCAAGTTAAGATTGTATCAAATACAAGAAATGCATTAACCACGTTTCATGCACAACCAAGATTTTGGAACATACAAGTCATGCCCTAAGTTCTCAATTATAATTGCATGTGAAATGTCAAGAAAGCAAAGTGTGCATCTATATAAACTAGAACCAAGATATATAGCATGAGAAATCCATCAAAGCAAATATACTACAAGTATAAGATTCATGATTTAATTGTATACAAAACAACACATTTGTATATAAACCGTTCCAAGACAAATGAGCATGTTCATTAAGTACATTAATGAAACCAAGATACAAGAAGTCTAGATACATGATATCAAGGCGTGATTAACTCGAGGGAGACATAAAGGAAAATTTAATCTACTTAAGGGATTAAATTATCAAGGTTACATGGCAAGTCCAAATGTTCTACGAACAAGTTATGTCAAGAATCATGTCAAGGCCAAGTTCAATGTCAAGTTTCGAGTTCATTTCATACACGACACTACCATGTGAGTTAAGTTCCATACAACAGAAATCAATAAATATAAGTTTCAAAACTTATCCGATTATGCTCAATGTAATACACGTGAAGGAACTTATTAAGAAAATCATGAATACAAGGTTAGAAACTTAATCAAGTGCATAGAACCATTGAATGGATTTTAATTATTTCATTTAATTAAAATCCTTAGATTTTGAAACTCGTCCAAATGATTTCAAATTAATGTATGTTATTAAATATGTCGAGACTTGATTTACAAGCACGATACAAATGACTTCCATGAAATGTACGGCCATGAGTATTAAACTTCAATACTAGAAAAATAATAAATGAAAAGTTTCAAAACCTAATCAAATATTATAGATTAAATATATGTGAAACTACATAGCATGCATATCAAGAATATCAAGTCGAAAATCTGATGGGATGAATAGTGCACTTGGAGCAATTTAATTAATCTAATTAATTAAATATTACTAGATTTCAAAACACTTCCGACTACTCTCAAATTCACCTATATTGAAGAGCATGCTAGGGCCTAATATAATATGCTAACACATATTGATTTCTAGCTAGTTAAGGCCACATGATTTAATATTTTATTCAAGATAAATATTAAATAAAATATTCAATACTTGTCCAAATAATCTAGATTTAATATATGTCAATCAACATATCAAGGGGTAATATTCTATCATACCACAACTTTAAACAAAGCTATGGACAACCGGAAAAATTAAATCCTTCACAAGAAAAATAAATAATAAAATCTCTTGATTTTGTTATTCAAGCATGTAATCAAGTTGTATAAGCATAACAAGCATGTAATATAGTAAGAAAGAAAATTATAACACCCCCTACCTCAATTTGAGATGAAATTCTCAAATCTCCACCAGAAGAAAAGTGTTCTGAATCCGCCAAAACCGAAGGGTTTTGTTGGGGACAACACCATCTACATGAATCCGAAGGAAGCCCCATGAAAATCACAACTTGACTTCAAACCCAAACTCAAAAAAAATGGTCAAAAATTAATTCTAATAAGGGGGAATGGTAGAACACGTCGAGGGGAACAAAAAAAGTGAAGGCCGATGACTTTTCACTTAGGAAAAGTAAATCAAAGGAGGAGATAGAAGGAATTTGAGCAAACGCACTCAAACGACAAAACTCCATGAACAAAAAAGATTCAAAATGAGAAAATATGAACAACAGAAGAAATGGTGTCAAAAACCGAGTCCCGAGCAGAGAGCTATGCCCCGAACAAGTTCAGTAGTAACCGGGTCTAGAAACTCTGAACCTAGAGAAAGACGACCAGAATGGAATTCCAAGAGTCCATGAATTGACGAAATATGAAAATGAATCCCGTACGAGGATCCAGGCTCCAGACGAGGTATTTTGCAATAATTTTTATTAATTCCATAATAGCCCCTACAAAAAGGGTTAACTGCAAAACTGCCCCAGAATGAAAACATCTTCCAAAAGATATTTCCTTAAAAACCCCTGAAATAAAATATCTTCAAAATTAATTTATGAAAAACACCCCAAGAAATGAAAAAGATTCTGAAGAATTGTGCATCCATGCCCCTACGGACACCGGGAGCAACTAGAGTACTTTCTTGCAAAAGTAAGATGAAGGCACATGAAGTCAAAAACCAACTCTGAGCATGAAAAGTGAGGTTGTGCCAAAAACTATCAAACGGGGAACAGACAGAATAGGGAAAATACGAAATAGGGAAAAAGGCAAAAGTGAATAGTGTCCGAAAAGTGAAAATGTGGAAATGACTCGGTACTCAAAGGAAGTTGTCAATCCAAATGAAAGAGTCTCAGAAACCATTTCTGAGCACTCAAGACAACACTATGAGATGAGAAACTGAACTGAGAAAGAAAAATTAAACGGAAAAAATTTATCCGTAAAATTTCAGAAAAAGGAAAAGAAAGAAAATGACCGGGTCATTACAAATGGGGTGAGCAAATTGCTCAGTAGGTGGTGCCTAAGACACACCTTTTATAGCCCCGTGAATCCGAATAATGAATAGAAATAGAGAATAGGGGTCATGCTATGCTGGGAGAGAAAACAACATCACTTCTAATTTCAAAATAAACAATGCCATGCCATAATATGCGATGCCATGTATGTCGCTCCCCATTTTTTTAATTCCAAATCCATCACTTTTCAAACTGTTAATATAACCAGCCCTTTGGTGACTCTGTAGCGACAGGAGAGAAGGATTGGCTATTGTCCCTGACCCTTGGTACCCCGCGGCATCATTTGGGGCCCAACTAGCTCAACCACGCTAGGGCAATCTCCCTTGTTCCCTCTAGGTTATATTAACACACTAGCCCTTTAGTGACTCCGCGGCGACTGGGTTTTCTCAAAAATCATTTTATCCAAATTCTTCCCAAAAACAGAAAAACCCTTTCTATTTCATTTCAAATAATTTGCCCTTTTTCATGCCCAAGGTTATGAATGTATGCCACATGCTTTGCCATTTGCAAGGAAACAAAAATTTTTACAACATAATTTAGCAAGCATTCTCATAATCATTTCTATCAAAATAATAAACAATAGGCATGAAAATTAACACTTAGGCAAATTTTTTTCATATAATTCCACTAACACATCTAAGCATAGATTTCAATTATAACAATTATATCATTTTCAAGGCAATCAAATTCAAATAGAGCATGTTTTCCATGTAAATCAACAAATACACATAATTGAATGCTTCATAAACACAATTAAATCATTTAAGAAATAATCAATTCAAATTAATCATGCTTAACAACAATTAAAGTTTAAAAAACTTACAAAGGAGCAAGAAAGTGAGGATTAGAGACCCCTACCACAAGATTATGCAAAATCCCCAAATTAATGCCCTAGATCTCGAAATTCCCAAGTGCACTAAACTAGAAATTGCTCCGATCAACTTGTAGATCTCGAAGCACTCTTCAATTTGCTGCAAACGGCACTCAAAAATACCAAATAATGAAAGAGAAATCAAGGTTTAAAGCCTTGGAACAAAAAGAAAAAGAAAATGGAATTTGAAAGGTGAAAGAGAGTGTCCAGTGGGAGAGAGAGGAGAAGGTGAGAAAAATGAGGCCTAAATGCCTCTTGGTCTATTTTGTAACATGATATGGGTCCCACCCTTTTACTTTTATTTTTTCCTTTTCTTTTTGTTCCCATTCTACACCACATATATATATTTATACACATTTAATTCACAATCATTTAAAGCACATTAAATAAAATGTATATGATGCAAATGGACCTAACTAAAATCCCTGTATGCAACAATTCCGGTAGCGGTTCCCACACGGAACCTTCCGGCCCGAAAAACGGAAAAAATGCGAAAATGGTTACCCTTGCTTTTTAAAGAGTCCTCGACTTAATGAAATACTCCAAACAACACTCGTACATAACCGGCACACTCTGCAGTGCCCGGTACACAAAACGGTAAAAGTCAAAAATGTCCTTGCAACAACAAAAATTCCAAAAAAAATAGAAAATGGTGAAATTCAAAAACATCACAGCATGAGCCCCTTTAATACATTTCATCTTAAAGTGATAAATTTGTAAAATGCTTAGTCTATGCATGCTCATTTCCTACGAGTAGCTTTATGCTACTCACCCCAAAGTTACTAGGGACATTTTTCAGGTACGAAGACTTGGTTCATGATGCTCATCATTCCTTGGATGGCTTGTAGCTTTTAAGTTTCCATTTCATGCAAATGTTAGCATGAAATGTTATTTTGTGGGCTTATATGTCAAAACTTGTATCATTGATTCCATATATGTAATGTGTACATAAGTACACCTTTTATGATGTATTTGACTTGTATGAGATGAGGCCGGAGGCCAACGACATTTATATTGCATCTAATGTAATTCTTGATTTCATGAAATATTATGAAAACCTTGAAAATTCATAAGTCATTGCTTCATTACTTTTGCATCGGGTGTGGGAATTCTGTTTTTATTCTTTCATAAGGTCTCATTAATCATGTATGTAATGTGGCCAAGGGCCAAATGGTAATTTGACACCATTTCACTTTTTTGGATTTCAAAATTTTCATTTCAAGTCCATTTTTCTCATATTTGGCCGTTGGGGGGTCAGATTTTGAGTCGGGGCTTATCGGGAGCCGCGGACCATTCCTGTGCGCTTAAATCATTTATTACACTTGTATGCACATTCGTTTCAACCTAGAAATGCATTTAGGGTCCAATGCATACTTGGTGCAAAGTTGCATTTTTTTTAGTTTTTAAGCCTCAACTGATCTAGGGGCATTTTGGCATTTTCACAATGTGTTTTTTTTTTTTCATTTTCTCTTGCGTTGTCGGGTAGAAAATTTGATTTCGGGAGGGGTTTTTTCTTCGTGTTTTTCCAAAAAAATTCGTTTAAATGCCTCTTTTTGCTCTCAGTTGTGGAAAGATCCTGCAAAAAATCCATGTAGCAGCTTTTTGAACTCTCTTGACCTATGCTGATCTAGGGGCATTTTAGGAATTTTACAACATATTTTTTTTTTTTTTGTTTTCTTTCACGCGGCCGGGTAGAAAACAAGATTTTAAGAGGGGTTTTTTCTTCATGTTTTTTCAGAAAAACTCGTTTAAGGGTCCGTTTTTAACCTCAGTTCTAGGAAAAAAAATCAAATGATGGTTGCTGTCAAAACAATATTCACTGCCTAGATTTTGAATCCAGAAAGTTGGTTTTTTTTTAAACTTTGACGTTTCATATCTTCTTCGCCCCGACTCAAAATCAAGTGATTTTTTAGTCTAAGTTTATTAATTTTTGCTTGTCTATCCAACAATATGCACGGTTGCATCCAATTCTATCTGAAAAGACCATTTTACCCCTTGTCAAATACCCTTGCCGCACTGATTTGAAACCCAAAAGTTGATTTTTTTGAAACTTTGACATTTCATATCTTTTTCATTCGGACTCCGAATTAAGTGATTCTTAGTCTAGATTTATTATTTTTTTGCTTTTATATCTAATGGTATGATCAGTTGCATTTAGTTTTGTCTGAAAAGACCATTTTACCCCTTATTAAATACCCTTGCTGTAATGATTTTAAACCCAAAAGTCTTTTTTTTTTTTTAAAACTTTGACGTTTCATATCTTCTTCATCTGGACTCCTAATCAAGTGATTCTTGAGTCTAGATTCATTAATTTTTCCTTGTCTATCTAACGATATGCTTAGTTACATCCAATTTTATCTAAAAAGACTATTTTACCCCTAGTCAAGTACCCTTCCCATTTTATAATCTTAGCTTCCGCATTTGATTCCTTTGGGTTCCGTGACTTCATGGAAGGTCATCTTAAGGTCTTAGAGTTGTGCCTTGGGAGACCGTTGTCTTGTTTCTTGCTTCTGCATCTGGATCCGTTAACGGGTCAATCTTCGGTTCATAACAGGACGCACTGGCTTGAAAAACCAGGGTCGTCACAGGTGGTATTAAAGCTCCTAGGTTCGAATACCTTGGACGATGGGTTTTGGGTGCATATCATGCTTATGTTTCCATACTTTATATGTTTAATTGCTTCTTGATAACATGTTTTGAATTGATAACATGTTTGTTTGCTTATGTAGCAACTTGCTTAGAAGCTTACCTTAACCACTTTAGCATATGATTTATGCTTATTTATCTTAGCATATGGTAAATGCTTATTTATCATAGCATGTTGCATGTACTTGTCTGCCTTAGCATACTGTATATGCTTGTCGGCCTTAGTACATTGTACACGCTTATCTGAGTTACTATGTTATTTATGCTTGTCTGCTTTAACATGTTATATATGCTTGTTCATCTTAGCATGATTATATGCAACATATCATCATACTTTACGTCCTTTTCTTATATACATTGACATGCCTTATGTGATTTTTACTACTTGTGTGAGTAGGTATCCAGTTGTTATGCTTTATGGTAGCTGTTTACTTTTTATGTCTTGTTTTGACATTGCATGTTGTCCCAGCTTGGTTAGTAAATATTGATGCCAGGGCATTATCTCTTGGGGTCTGTTGTATCCCTTGGATATATTCTTATTTTGAGGAGTTTCTTCCTTGGATAGGAGAAATTCATTCTGTAAGGAACCCACGATAGGAACCTTCTTGTCCTTTTTGTCAGTTTGGTTGTTTCGAGACCACAGCCTTTGTTTGGTGGAATGAGACGCGGGCCAGGGAGTCACCATTTCATTTATTTTTTCCTTCGTGGCTTCATGACGTGGTCGGGGAGCGTCCAGGGTGTTGGTTTCATCTCTTGGGGTTTTGTGGTGACCTCGATGTGATGATGTCATTGGGGTCTTGAG
Organism: Cornus florida; assembly: GCF_030987335.1. Classification (NCBI taxonomy): domain Eukaryota; kingdom Viridiplantae; phylum Streptophyta; class Magnoliopsida; order Cornales; family Cornaceae; genus Cornus; species Cornus florida. The sequence continues at coordinate 46,956,260 of NW_026775577.1, read as the reverse complement.
TCTAGCGTCATGGGATGACGAGTCAGGATTGACTAAAATCCTTCCTTGGGAGTTAGGAAGTTGCCTTATGAGCCTCAAAATGAGGTTCTCGTGTCTTGCCTTCTTAGGGCGATGGTTTCAGGGTTTGGATAGGTGTGTTGACCTAGGATCCTTCTGGTGTTGCCTCAGACAGCTCTTACGAGCTACGGTTGGGATGTGGGCGATTTCATGTAATTAATTGCATTGGTGTGATTAATTATTCTCTCTTGTCATTTTAGGGTTCCGTTAGGACCCTGTCTGGTTCTCATCAAACTTGTTGGCATCTTGAGTTGAGTTCTCTATTGATGTCTCGTAATTGCTAGTGTTGAAACTATCCATTGCGTCGTTGTTTTATTTTGTGTGGCGTTAGGATTCCACCTTGGGTAGGGGCTAGTCTTGGGAAGACTTGTGGACTCTTTGTTTTGAGAACCTTAGTGTTCATTTTGGGGATGGTTCCTTTCCTCATAGTGAGAAATTAGATTCATCCAGGTTCGGTTGTACGTTTTCTGCGTGGTGTCTTTTGAGAGGCATTCCATTCATTTCTTTTGATTTTATGAACTTGCCATTTGTATGATCCCTTTTCACATGTTTATGAGCTAGTGTTTTAGGGCATGCCTTAGAAACATGTTTAGGATATATGACTATGTGGTAGTTGTATGTGGACGTAGATGGTGTATTTTCATTTACGGTATCCGTTTAGCATGTTAGTACCGTTAATGGTGTATAGCGTGTTGTCATTTATTTGACTCTTATGTGATAAGTGGCACGTTTCATTTACCTTATGTGTATTGTGTAATTAGTACTAAGGTACTGTTTAATTTATGCAATTTAATTTTATGAGTATGTGCTATGTGAGTAGCTGGTTGTACTATTTCATTTTCCAGCACTTATGTTGGGGTTTTGTGACCTTGGTTGTCGGGATTGTCGTGAGTGGGCTACGTGGTAGACTTCTATTTTAAGGACTTAGTTATCCATGATAGGGATTTTGATCTAGCATTTTGTTTTCGTTTGTGACCTTAGGATAGGCTTGCTTGGGACGGTGTCTTTTAGTTTCGTGGAGTCCGATCCATTAGCTTGAGGGCATAGACTTGTCAGGCTTTGGATTCGTAACCAGAGGTTATTGAGAAGGGTGTTTTGCAATGTAGGAGTTGTTGACTCTACTTGCGGTGAAGATTTAAGGCCTTAAGCGTAACAATGCATGTGACATTGTTGTCAGAGTTTTGGGATTAGCTACCCCAACTCTCATAAGTTGCTTGGTTCCCGTAGTGCTTTTGGTAATGATCTTTTCTGACATTGATGTCATTCGTATCGATAAAGTTTTCCGAGTTGACCTGGTTGGGGTAGGTTATGAACTAATGCCTTATATTGTCATGCTACCGTACAAAGTTGTGTGTTGTGGACGAGTGCTAATTGTCGTCGATGCTACCTTACTGACGAGTAAGTGTGGGTGGGTGCTAGTCACTGTTATTGCTACCACACATTTGAGTACGTCGTGGGCGAGTTCTAGTTGTTGTACGTACTGCCATATCGCTCTTTTCTTTTATCGTGTTTCGACGTTTTGTTGTCTTGGGATTCTCTCGGTGGTTAACATTGAGTTGACATGCTGATTCGTTCAAGGAGTTGTTTTCAGTTCATGGTTTCACGTTCCTTCAGTTGGATCTTAAGGCTTCTAGAGTTGTTCTTAGTTCTTTAAGATCCTTTCCTCGATGTGACCTTGTGTTTGGTCCTTATTTGGTTTTCCTTGGGATTTTCCTAATTTCGGGGATGAAATTTCCTTAAGGAGGGTAGGTTGTAATGACCCAGTCATTTTCCTTCCTAACCTTTTTCTAAAATTTTTACGGATAAATTTTTTCCATTGAATTTTCTCTTCTAAGTTCAGTTACTCATCACTTAGTGTCATCTTGAGTGCTCAGAAATGGTTTCCAAGACTCTTTCCTTTGGATTGACAACTTCCTTTAAGGACCAAGTCATTTCCATATTTTCATTTTTTTGACACTATTCACTTTTCATCTTTTTCTCGAGAATGATTTTCTTCGCGTAACTTCACTGTTTGTGCTCGGATTTGGTTCCGATTTTGCATGCATCCATGATATTTAAATTACATGCTTTGTGTATTTTTACTTTTCTAGAAAAGTATGCTAGTTGTTTACTTTTACGTAAAAGGACATGGATACATAGTTTCTTCGGAAACATTATTTATTTTTGGGATTTTTTCGTAATTATAGAAAGTAATTATTTAATTTCTTGGGGACCTTTTTGTAATTTATTTTGGAAGATATTTTCAAAAAAAGTCCTTTTTGTAATTACTGAAAAGTATGACAAGTGTCGCATTCTCATTGGTCCACTTGTAAGCATCTCATTGGTTCACACTTGGAAGCCTTGGACGATGACATGTGGAGGGTGGAGATTCACCCATTTGTTGGCCTAGCATTGGTGCATTTGTTGGCTTGGATTGTTGACAACTATAGGCTTTAGATTAAGCCTAGAATGAACCATTGGATTAAAGACAAGTGTAGGCTTCTAATTAAAGTCTAGCTTTTGTGTGTGTGAGGGGATGGTGCAAGACTAGGTGTGTTTGACTTCCATTGACTAAGTGAGTGGAGGAATACATTAAAATGTTTTAATTATTTCATTTTACACATTAAACTTCTTCTTCCTCACTTAGAACCTTAGCCACTATTGAAGGAAACCATTAACCTAGGCTTAAAACCTTGGTTTTGATCTCCTTCCACTCACCTTAGACCTAAAAGCTTGGAACACAAATTACTTGCCTCACCTTCCTCTATATAACTCTTGAAGGAAATTGTAAAATTCCTTTATTTGCCTTGGATTCAAGGGAAACAATCCTCTTGTGAGGTAGGGGTGATTTAGGTTTTTAATCTAAGTGTTTTAATTGTTTTTATAGCTTACAATAAATTGTTTACATGTCTTATACTTAATTTTTAAATTAATAGGTTGTAGTACCTTGCATGAAATTCAGTTAGGCCATGACTTGATTTATAACTTATGTTAATATAAAGTCATTTGGAGTTGTTTTAGAATATAGAGATTTAATTATTTAAAATTTATTAATTTTTATTTAATTGTTCCACTTACTTAATTAAGTTTTTGAGTTGATATATGTGATTACCATGATAGTACCATTAGCATATAATTATTTGGAGTCATTTGAAATTGATTTAAATTCTAGATAAATTAATTAGTTAGTTTAATTAATTTCTATTCAAGTGTTACATTCATTTAAATTGACATTTGACTTGATATGTGTAATGAGAATGGTATGTTCTTTAACATATATTAAATTGAGAATATTTGAATGAGTCTAGAAAACTTTATTTAATTATTTTCTTATATGAAATTTAATTTACCTAGTTGTACCTAGTGTAAAATTAACTTGTAATTTGATTTTAAATAATGTCTTGACATGTTCTTTAACATATATTAAATTGAGAATATTTGAATGAGTTTTGAGAAATTTATTTAATTATTTTCTTAGCATTGATCTTAATTTACCTTGTTGTAACTAAGGTAGAATTAGTTTGTGACTTGAAATTAAATTAGGCCTTGTTATGACCTTTGACATATATTTTATTTAGAATTCTTAGAGTAACTTGGTAATCCTGAGAATTTAATTATTTAATTTAATTAAATTCCATTTGTCTGTTTTCATTGAGGTACTTAAGTATTGATGTTATATTCTTGCTTAATTTATAATTTGTAACTTGGTGTATGATTTAAATTGTTGTATACACATTATACTTATATGACATTTAATATGCCATTATAGTTTGAAGGCCTAGAGCATATCTTGTGTGTATTCCGTGACTTGGTTGTGCATGGTAATTGACAATGTGCATTGTGTATATGTGATATACTTGTTTCACAACTTGATAATTTTTGGAAAGCTTGTATGGACATTATAATATGTTAAGGCTAGAGTATGTCTCTAGTACGGGGGATGAAAGTTCCCTCTACAACATATAGTGCGCACTAGGTAGTTCCTTGCAGGCTAGTAACCCGAGATCACTTGTTTGGTCATTGAGACCATATGTTCTTTGTCTTTCCGCCATTGGTTGATTTTGTATTCAATTCCTAGTTGTAATTGTGGATTACTTTTAACTTGTGCTTGGACGTTTGTTATTTCATTTCTTGCTTAGTATACTTGTATTTGTATACTTGTATGCCTTGTATATCAAAAATGCTTTGTATGCTTAGATTTGTATACTTGAATGCCATGTATGTCAACATTGCTTAGTATACTTAGAAATGTACACTTGAATATATATGTTGTATTCTATTTTAATATTGTTTAGCGCACTTGGTATGTACACTTGTATATTAATGATTTACTTTCTAGATAACCTAGTATACTTGTGTCTTGTATACTTGTCTTAAGTGCATTTCAATATTGATTGTATACTTGTGTACGCATACTTGTATATTGACTATCTTGTTGCGTGTATTACATGCTTCTATGTTGCCTAAATTGCATGAATAATGTGGTTTATACTATAAATAATCTAAGGTAGCTTAGGATACTTCCTAAGTCTCACTTTGACATAAACGTTAGGTGGCATGAGCCCCTTTAACATGTTTCACCTTAAGGTGATAAATTTGTAAAATGTTAGGTCTATGCATGCTCATCTCCTACGACTAGCTTTATGTTACTCACCCTAAAGTTATCAGGGACATTTTTCAGGTATAAAGACTTGGTTCATGATGCTCATCATTCCTTGGATGACTTGTAACTTTTAAACTTCCATTTCATACAAATGTTAGCATAAAATGTCATTTTGTGGCCTTATATGTCAAAACTTGTATCTTTGATTCCATATATATAATGTGTACATAAGTACACCTTTTACGATGTATTTGACTTATTTGAGATGAGGCCGAAGGCCAATGACATTTATATTGCATCTAATGTAATTCTTGATTTCATGAAATGTTATGAAAACCTTGAAAATTCATAAGTCATTGCTTCATTACTTTTGCATCGGGTGTGGGAATTTCATTTTTATTCTTTCATAGAGTCTCATTAATCATGTATGAAGTGTGGCCAAGGCCAAATGGTAATTTGATACCATTCACTTTTTTAGATTTCAAAATTTTCATTTCAAGTCCATTTTTCTCATATTTAGCCGTCGGGGGGGTCGGATTTTGAGTTGGGGCTTCTAGGGAGCCGTGGACCATTCTCGTACACTTAGAATCATTTATTACACTTGTGTGCGCATTCGTTTCAACCTAGAAATGCATTTAGGGTCAAATGCATACTTAGTGCAAAGTTGCATTTTTTTTTACTTTTTAAGCCTTAACTGATCTAGGGCATTTTGGCCATTTCACAATTTCTTTTCATTTTCTCTCGTGATGCCGAGTAGAAAATTTGATTTCGAGAGGGTTTTATTCTTCATGTTTTTTCAAAAAAATTGATTTGATAGCCCCTTTTTGCTCTCAATAGTGGACAGATCCTGAAAAAAATCCATGTAGCAGTTTTTTGGACTCTCTTGACCTATGCTGATCTAGGGGCATTTTAGGGATTTTACAGCATATTTTTTTTTTCATTTTCTTCCACGACGCTGGGTATAAAAAGTGATTTTAAGGGGGGATTTTTCTTCGTGTTTTTCTGGAAAAGTTCGTTTAAGGGTCCGTTTTTAGCCTCAATTTTGAGAAAAAAATCAAATGATGCTTGTTGTCAAAACACTATTCACTGCCCAGATTTTTAACCCGGAAAGTTAGTTTTTTTTTAAACTTTGACATTTCATATCTTCTTCGTCTCGACTCCAAATCAAGTGATTTTTGGGTCTAGGTTTATTAATTTTTGCTTGTCTATCCAACGATATGCACGGTTGTATCCAATTATATCTAAAAAGACCATTTTACCCCTTTCAAATACCCTTGCCGCACTGATTTGAAACCCAAAAGTTGGCTTTTTTGAAACTTTGACGTTTCATATCTTCTTCATCCGGACTCCGAATTAAGTGATTCTTGATTCTAGATTTATTATTTTTTTCTTTTCTATCTAATGGTATGATCATTTGTATCTAGTTTTGTCTGAAAAGACCATCTTACCCCTTATCAAATACCCTTGCCGCAATGATTTTAAACCCAAAAGTTGTTTTTTTGAAACTTTGACGTTTCATATCTTCTTCATCCAGACTCCGAATCAAGTGATTCTTGAGTCTAGATTCATTATTTTTTTTTCTTATCTATCTAATAGTATACTCAATTACATCCAGTTTTGTCTGAAAAGACCATTTAACTCCTGGTCAAGTACCCTTCCCATTTTATAATCTTAGCTTACGTATTTGATTTCTTTGAGTTCCGTGACCTCATGGAAGGTTATCTTAAGGTCTTAGAGGTGTGTTGTGCCTTGGGAGACCGTTGTCTTGTTTTTTTTCTTCCGCATCTGGATATGTTAACGGATCAGTCTTCAATTCATCACATGATGCACTAGCTTGAAAAACCAGGGTCGTCACAGAGAGTGAGACTTACCAAAGAATACTTTGATAGGCTTAAACTTGAGAAACTAGTTGCCGTGGAGAGCTTTGAAAATTCTGATGAGTTCAAGGTGCTCATAGGCAAGGCTTGCTGTGATGGTTTTGACCAGTTCAAAGCCCTTGTCAGCAAAGATCGTCCAAACATAGATTTTTCTATGTATGATATTTAAGCTGAGAGCGAAGAGGAAGATTAAGCTCCATAGTAGTAGTTATATACATATACCTATACATATATATATATATATATACATATATATATATATATATTTAGGTTTTCTGCTTTCTTAGCATATCGCTCCCTTAAAAACTTTTTAGAATTTCTCTTAATTCAGAAAGTAGTTGTGTTGCTTTTGGCATTTTAACTTTCATGGTGTTGCTCCATATTTATTATTTCTTTATGCATAATTGTTTTTCTATTGATGCGGCTCTCCCTTTGTGGTTTTGAACACATCTTTCTGAAAAAAATATTCGAACACTTTTTCAGGCTTCACTTAGCCCGTCCTTCTTCTAAAGGAATGTACTTTTACGAGCTTCACCCAGCTCTTTCCTTTAGTAAGGGAATGTCAATTATTTCTTTTAATAAAGAAATTGACTTAAAATTTTACTAGTCCTTTCATAACTTATAAAATTCAATAGTAATATCGTCAGCAGTAGAAAAATATGAAATAAAGACGAGTAATTGTTTTTATTAAAAAAACTTATCAAAAAAAATATTCAACAGTCGATCATCAGCGTTCATTAATACTGGTCCACTTTATTGAAGTTAAAAACATACTATCACTTTAAAAGTGAGATCACATCAAAAATAAAAAACTATAGCCTGGCATAAATACCTACTGGTAATATTTCATCAAATGTTCTGCATTCCATAGGTGGGGAAGTTGGCTTCCACCAAACGTCTCTAACCAATATGCCCCCGATCTATTGCTCTGGGTTACTCGATAGGGGCCTTCCCAGTTAGGAGCTAACTTTCCCTCTCCCTTTTCCTTAGTAGCTGAGGTCACCTCACGAAGCACCGGGTCTCCTGGTTTGAACCTCCTTACCTTAACTCGAGCGTTGTAGTACTTGGATACCATCCACTGGTAAGCTGTAACCTTGACTTGGGTCTGCTCTCTTTTTTCTTCTACTAGATCCAAGTTTAACCGCAGTTCTATCTTGTTCTGTTGAGGTTCAAAATACTTAGTTCTGAAGGTGGCAACCTTTGTCTCTACAGGGATCACCGCTTCACGTCCAAAAGCTAACCCAAAGGGGGTCTCCCCAGTGAGGGTTCTCACGGTAGTGCGATAGGCCCATAAGACTCCAGGTATTTGTTTAGGCCACAAGCCCTTGGCCTTTTCTAGGCATGTTTTGACCATCTTTAGTATCGTCCTATTCGTGACCTTAACTTACCCGTTAGCTTGGGGATGGGCAGTAGAAGAGAAATGAATTTTGATCCCAAGCTCATTACAAAAATTATTGAACTGCTCACTATCAAACTGCTTCCCATTATTGGTCACAATCACCCTTGGTGCTCCGAACCTGCAGATTATTGTCTTCAAAAAAATTTTTTTACTTCATTCGCTCCAATATGAGCTAATGGCTCAGCCTCTACCCACTTGGTGAAGTAATCTGTGACGGCCTAAGTTTTGTAAACTTGGTGCGTCAGTGATGACCAAAAGATGACCCGATAACGGATCCAAAATGTGGAAGCGAAAGGTGAAACAACGGTCTCTAGAGATACAATGCATCTTTAAGACACCAATGTGACCCTCAATGAGGTCATGGAACCCAAAGGAAAACAAATGCGGAAGTGTCGTTTCAAAAACGGACAAAAATGAACCTAGGCGCAAAATGGTCATTTTGCAAAAAAAGTGGATTCAAGTGTTATCGAGCACACCACTGGGAAGACAATGAAAAACTAATCATGATGGACTCAAGAATTTCATTATTTAGATTCCAGACGAAGGAGAAACGACAAAACAAAGAAAAATGAGCAATAAAGCTAAAAGGGGTAAACTGGTAATTATCCAGAAATATCTGGGTGCAACTGAGCACACCGTTGAATAGACAATGAAAAATTAATCAATTTTTAAAAAAAAATTAACTTGATTTGGAGTCCGGATGAGGGAGAAAGGTTAAAAACAAAATTGACGTTACGACGGCCCGACGAAAGCCGTGACAGCAAAAGTGCCGTCAACCCACTACTGCTACAACTGAGAGTAAAAACAGGCATCTAAACGGACTTTTCTGGAAAAACTCAAAGAAGAAACCCCACTTAAAATCAAGTTTCCTACCCCAAACACAGACGAAAAAAAAAATGCATTGTAAAATACCCAGAATGCCCCCAAGAAAATCTAGTCAAGGGGGTAAAAATTTATCCAAGCTGCTGCCCAAAGAAAGGAAATAAGGCTTCGGGAGGTTTTAAAAATGCCTAAATTGAAAATGCAATCTTAAAATACACCCACAAGACCCCCAGAGTTTCGGATCAATCGTCACACTTTTCAAAAAAAAGTCAATGAATAGTACCAAGTATATTTGCACTAAAAATCTGCAAAACCTAGCAGCAAGGATTTTTCGGACAGATATGGATTTTTGAGGGCCAAGATGGCATTTTCTGGAAAAACACAAAGAAGAAACCCCCCTCAAAATTGAGTTTTCTACGCGATATACATGGAAAAATGAAAAAAAATGCATTGTGAAATACCCGAAATGCTCCTGGAACAGAATAGGGTAAAACTCCCTAAAAATGCTACTTAGAGTTTTTGTTTCATCAAGGATGGTGTTGTTTGCCAAAGTGAGTATGCAAGTGCATGCAATATGATAAAATAGATGTACCAACATGGCCTAAAGCCTCTTTACATTCCATTAACAAGTTTTAGCATACAAAGCCTCCATAGTTGATAAAAATACATTTTCAAGCAAAATATGGCACCAATTGAATACAAGTGCAAATATAAACTTGCTTGGCCCTTAGCCTCATGTCCTACATGTCAAATGCATTAAAAGGAGTGTACTTATATACACTTTACATACGTAGAATCAAATAATACAAGTTTGATACATAAAGCTACCAAACGATCCAAGGCAATGAAATCTTCAAGTCTTGAGTCCTGTACCTGAAATATACCCCAGTAACTTAGGGGTGAGTAACATAAAGCTACTCGTAGGAGATGAGCATGCATCGACCTAACGTTTTACAGTTTTATCACCTTAGGGTGAAACATGTTAAAGGGGCTCATGCCACCTAACGTCTATGTCAAGTGATCCCATCCTAAGCTACCTTAAAACATTTCTAGCATAATCACATTGTTCATGTAATTCAAACAACATGGAAACATGTTATACAAAGCAACAAGATATAGATTCTCAAAGTCTTCAACTTGAAATCCAAGATACGAAAACAATAAGAGTGGGTCATGCCACTTAACGTCTATGTTCAAAGTGAATCTTTATAATCATTCCTAGACTACATTTGAACATCAAAACACAAATTATGATATTGATGCAATTTAACCAACATTGAAACTTCCAATACAACGCTTAAAGCATGATTTCTCAAAGTTAACATCTTGCAACTTAAAATGAGAAATCAAACAAAGAACAACAAGTTACGATATCATCTAGTTATCAACTTGAAATAAAATACGAAATCAAACAAAGTGGATACTCGGACGTCACGCCAGATCAGACCGACAACATAGTTACTTTAGGGTTACTAGCCCATGGGCAACCTCCCTATGTGCGCACTAGACTATATAGAGGGACAATCCCCCATACTAGAACCAAATCCTAACCGTAGCCAACAACGACATCCCCAAGTTTCCAAAATCAACAAATTGTACAACAACGTATATATATCAACATGTATATATAAGATATCAGCCATTTACTAAGCACAACCCAAATTTTGGAAACATATACAATACATGCTCAAAGTCTACAACTAGTATGGCATAAAAGATGTCAAATACAAAGTGTGTAATTCCTTACACATAGCAACAATATATTCAATAAGGAAAAACATATTCTCATGAATATAAAAGTAACAACTATGTTATCTAATACTCAAAAGTAATCAAGTGAACATACACCAAATCCAAATCCATGATTTAAATATAAAAACAACTTCCAAAATGCAATTAAATCCATAGAGTAATAAAATAGAATTTAATTAGACATAAATAGTTAAATTCTCTAAATTCCAAGTTAATCCCAAATAACCTCAATTTAATATATATTGAAGGACATGGCATGGTCATCACATATATAACATCAAATGACAATTTAAGTGATTAAAGTACTTAAAACAAAATTAATCAAGCTAATTAATTAATTTCCTCTAGATTTTTAAACAATTTCAAGTGTCTTCAATTTAATCTATGTTAGAGAACATGCCAAGACCTATTTAAATACCACATTACAACTTGATTTCATACTTGATACAACCATGTGAATTAAACTTTCACTAAAGATAAATTTTAAATAAAAGTTGCAATTCTTAATCAAATGAGCCAAATTTAATATATGTTAACCGACATATCCAAGCATAATTTCCTAGCATGTTACAATTCAATTCCAAGTTATACATATCCTTGAGCATTAAATCCTTTACAAAGAAATTAATTAAAATTAAATTCCAAGATTTATACAAAACATGCATACAAGTTGTATAAGCATATATAATCATCAATACAACACAAATATAATCCTAAGACACCCCCTACCTCAATTTGAGATGAAAATCTCAAAAGCCATCAAAACGAAACGGCTCCAAATCCGACGAAACTCCTAGGTTTTGTCGGGGACAACACGATCTATATGAATCTCCAAGAAGCCCCATGAAAATCCAAACTTGGCCTAAATCCCAAACTCAAAATTTGGTTAGAAATGGTTTCTAATAAGGGGTAATGGTAGAGCACGACGAGGCGAGCAACAAATGCAAAGGCCGAAGGATTTTCACTTAGGAAAAGTAGGTTAAAGGATGAGAGAGAAGATTGAAGCTCCATGGGCATCCATGGCTGCCTTTGGTCGTGCAAGGAGAAAAAGAAGAAGAAGAAAATCTGATTTTTCTTCTTTAAGGCGCCAATTTATAGTAAATCACAAAAAGTGCCCCGAAAGGGTCCCACCAGGTCCGGAAAAGTAGATTTTGAGCAAACGCTCTCAAACGGCAAAACTCTGTGAATGAAAAAGATTCAAAATGATAAAATATGAACAATGAAAGAAACGGCGTTGAAAACTGAGTCTCGAGAAGAAAGTTATGCCCCGAACAAGTTCGGCAGCAACCGGGTCCAGAAACTCTTAAACTGGAGAAAAATGACCAGAACGGAATTCTATGAATTTACGAGTTAAAAAAAAGTGAAAATGAATCCCATACAAGGATCCAGGGTCCAGACGAGACATTTTGCAATAACTTTCGTTAATTGCACAATGGCCTCTATAAAAAAGATTAACTGTGAAACTACCCCAGAATGAAAATATCTTAGATATTTTCTTAGATGCCCTTGAAATAAAATATCTTCAAAAGATATTTATGAAAAACACCCCAAGAAATGAAATAAATTCCAAAGATTTATGCATCCATGCCCCTATGGGCACCGGGAGTAACCAGAGTACTTTCTTGCAAAAGTAAAGATACGTATTTCGTGGAAACCACTCACGATAAGGATACGTGAAGTCAAAAATCAACTCCGAGCACAAGAAGTGAGGTTGTGCCAAAAACTGACAAACGGAGATAAGACGAAATAGGGAAAATGACAGAATAGGGAAAAGATGAAATAGTGCATAGTATCTAAAAACGAAAAATGCGAAAATGACTCGGTCCTTAAAGGAAGTTGTCAATTCACATGAAAGAGTCTCAGAAACTAATTTTGAGCACTCGAGATGACACTAAGCGACAAAAAACCATCCACAGAAAGGAAAAGATAACGGAAAAAATTTATCCGCAAAATTTGAGGGAAAAGGGAAAAGGAAGAAAATGACCGGGTCATTACATAATCTACAGCCACAATTGCGTATTTAGTTTGTCCCTTTCCTGGGGGTAAGGGGCTGATAAGGTTCGTTCCCATTGGGCAAAAGGCCACGGCCCTGTAAGAAGGGTTAACTCTTCTATGGGTCGTTTTGGAACATTAGGGAATCTTTGGCACTTGTCACATTTTCTCACAAAATCAAGCGCATCTTTCTACATAGTAGACCAAAAGTATCCTTGTCGGATAGCTTTATGCGCTAGTGATCTGCCCCTAGCATGGTTCCCACAAAGGCCTTCATGTATGTCCTTTAGAATATAGTTTGCCTCATCAGCGGAGACACAACGTAAGTAGGGTAGAGAAAATCCCTTCTTGTAGATAATCCCATCAATGAGGGAATATTTTGCTGCACGCATCCTGACCTTTTATGCTTCTATGCGATCTTGGGGTAGCTCTTCATTCTCTATGTACCTGATAATGGGCTCTGCTCATTCCATGCCTTGGATCACCTGGTGTATTTTATGTGGCCAATCCCGGACTGTGCTAGGCTCATCCAAATGTTCCACAGGCATGGCTTTATCTTCCTCTGTGGTTGCTAGTCGAGCTAAGGCGTCTAACTGCTCATTATCTTCTCGGGGGATCCGATGAATGGAAAACTTCTTAAAACAACCCTCGATATCTTCTATCTTATGCAAATAGGTCTTCATCTTCTGATGTGAATTCTACTATAACATCTGCCAGTATAAAGCTGTTATGGGTTTGTATTAGATATCGAACTCTCCAAGTTCTACCGACCACTTCATGAGTCGCCCCGAAGTATCAGGTTTGCGGAAGACCTGCCTAAGTAGTTGGTCTGTCAATACTATTATTGTATGCGTTTGGAAGTAAGGCCTGAGTTTCCTTGTAGAGACAACTAGAGTAAATGTCAACTTTTCTATCCTTGGGTATCTCTCTTCTGCCCTCTTGAATGCACGGTTAGTATAATATACTGGTTTATGGATTCCCTCTTCTTCGCGGACTAAGGTTGAGCTTACTGCCGATGGAGACACCACCAAGTACAAATACAACTGCTCTCCTTGCATCGCTCGTGATAGTAACGATGGTGAAGTAAGATACTCCTTCAGCTCTGTAAAAGCTTGCTCGCACTCAGGTGTCCATGAAAAAGCTTTCCTAAGTACACGAAAAAAAGGTGAACACCTATCAGTTGCCTTGGAAATTAACCTGTTCAGAGTAGCGATTCTTCCCGTCAGTCTTTGAAGTTCCTTGGTCGATGCTGGAGACCACATGTTGAGAATCGCCTAGATTTTCTCGAGGTTGGCCTCTATCCCTTTCCTGCTTACCATGTAACCAAGGAATTTCCTAGAGGAGACACCAAATGCACATTTGCCTGGGTTGAGCTTCATTTGGTGCTTCCTAAGGACTTGGAATGTCTCTTGTAGACCAGCTAGGTGGTTTTGAGCTTTCAAGCTTTTTACGAGCATGTCATCCACATATACTTCCATATTCCTTCTGATTTGGTTCTTGAACATCAAGTTGACTAGCCACTGGTATGTTGCACCAGCATTTTTTAGCCCAAAAGGTATCACCTTGTAACAATATAAACCTCTTTCCGTGACAAAAGATGTCTTCTCTCTATCTAATGGATGTATTAAGATTTAGTTATACCCTAAATATGCACCCATGAAGCTGAGCAATTCATGGCCAGCCGTTCCTTCTACCAACATGTTGATTCTTGGCAGAGGGAATCTGTCTTTAGGGCATGCCTTATTTAAATCAGTAAAATCTATACACAATCTCCATTTTCTATTGGCCTTTTTTACTAAAATAACATTGGCTAACCAGTTGGGGTAATTAACCTCTTAGATAAAATCAGCTTTCAGAAGCTTGTTCACCTCTTCTGATATAGCCATGTTCCTCTCTGCTGCAAATGTTCTTCATTTTTGCCTGATAAGTTTGAATGTAGGATCCATGTTTAATGGATGTTTGATCATAGCTGGATTAATACTAGGCATGTCTTCATGTGACCATGCGAACATATCTTGATTCTGTCTGAGGAACTGTACAAGAACATTCGTGAGATCTGAGGGGAGCAGAGACCATATACTCACCTTTTTTGTTACGTCATTGTCATTTAGGCATATCTCCACCAGGTCCTCAATTGGCTTCGCTCGATCGCGTTCTTTTTCTTTAATTTCTTCAACAATCAAGGCCTCTTGTTACTTCTTTTCTTTGAGAGATGCAACATAGCATTCTCTGGCAGTGGTCTGGTCTCATTTTAGTTCGCCTACGCCATGCTCTGTGGGGAAGCGCATCAAGAGGTGATAAGTCGAAGTGATGGCCCTCATCGAGTTTAAAGTCGTCCTTCCTAAGATAATGTTGTAAGCAGATGGACAATCCACCATTAGGAAGTCTACCATGATAGTAACTTGTTTTGGGCTGGTTCCTGCAGTGACAAGAAGAATGACCGCTCTTAGAAGATAGACCTTATCTCCCGAGAATCCCACTAATGGTGATCTAGTAGGTCTGAGTTTCTCTTTACCAATCTTCATTTTATTAAATGCATCAAGGAAAATAATATCAGCCGAACTTCCATTATTCGCCGAATACTATAGTTAGCGATCACATAGTGACAACGAGAGGGTCGTCATGGGGTTGTTGCACGTCCTTAATATCTTCATCAGAAAACATGATAACAGGACCACCTAGACAAGGCATTTTTCGATGTTAAATCTGTACTCCAACTTCGCACACCTCAAATGAGCTTCGTATCCTCCTGGCATGGGCCTTACGGGCTGAGCTTGATTCCCCACCTCCTGCACATCCCCAGGCTATAACCCTGATTTCTCCCATTGGTTGCTGATTGGGGGGGCGGTTATCTCGGCCTACTCTTGGTGGATTAGTGTCGTTTCTGTCATTCCTCACAATGAACCTTCGCATGTGTCCTCTTCGGATCAAATTCTTAATCTGATCCTTGAGGTTGAAGCAATCCTCTGTGGCGTGCCCATGGTCTTTGTGGAACCTACAGTACTTATCACGAGGTCTTATCGTCGGGTCCGATTTCAACGTTGGTGGCCACTTTAGATATGGTTCATCCTGGATCTGCAGGAAAACTTGATATCTGGGCATATTTAAAGAAGTGTAATTTGCATACCTCTCCACGCTCTTATAACGAGACGTCTTTTCATTCTGGTTGACCATAGGTTTCTTATACTTGATTTCCTTTTCATCATTGGTTGTTAGGGCCGGCCTTTTCTTTTTTGCCTTCCTATCATCCCTTTCTTTTCCCTTTCTCGCAGTCATAATATCTTCAACATTCATGTGTTTTTGAGCTCGGACCAATAACTCGACCATTTGGCAGGGGGTTCCTTTGATAAAAAGAAGAGGAATCTCAAGGTTTGGAGTCCTCCCATAAAGGCGGTCAGGGCCACCTTGTCATTCACTTCCTTTACCCTCAGCATCTCCGTATTGAAACTACCAATGTAGTCTCCCAGTGACTCTCTCTTCTGCTGCTTTACCATGAAAAGGTAGGTAGCCAGCCTTCTATGCCTCTAGCCTGCAATGAAATAGCCCACAAAGTGCTTACTTAATTTTTCAAAGGTTTCAATGGTCCCTGGCTTCAGCTTGTTGAACCATACCCATGTTGATCCTTTGAGGGTCGTTCGGGATCTCATCCGGCATCGCATGCAGGTGCATAAGCTCTTAAAAGGTCTCCAAGTGGTCGAGGGGATCTCTAGTTCCGTCGAAATTTTTAATTGAGGGCATCCTAAATTTGCCTGGTAAGGGGCATTTCATAACCGAGGGGCTAAACAGCAGGTTGGTCTTTTGCACTAAACCATCTATGGCCGCAATACCTTTCCCCTTCATGGCCTACATCACATCTTCCATCTTTGCCCTGAGATCCTGTATCTCTAGGTCAAAATGGGAAAACTCCTCCTTCTTTTCAATGACTATTGTGTCTTCATAGGGTCGGGAACTCCATGGAAGAGATGGATAGACCACCTCTCTATGTCGGTTCCCCACATGGCTTTGTTCCACTTCGGTCCCATTTCAGGGAGGATGATTATCCCTCTCCTCAAGATTCTCATTACCACCGTTTGGATTCGAGAGATCTTGTCGTGGCAAGTTCTGTTGAACAGGTGGAACAAGATGTTGCGAGAGCGCTGCATTTTGCTGGATCAACTGGTCCATACCCTGATTCAAAGTTTGGACTTGTAATTCTAATGCTGCAAGCCGTTCCTGGTCGTTTGAGACGTCTGGGTATTCACTCGACCCTCCCCTTGACCAGATCCCTGCATCGATGTTCCTTTGGTAACCATACCGGACCGCAAACGCATATACCCAACTGAATAATATTTAAGGGAATCGTCGTTCCCACAAACGACGCCAGCTGTCAGGGTTGAAATTCGCAGTGGCCTGTTACGACACCGTTTCCTACAAAATAAAGACTGAGTCAAACACAAGTATGGTGCCGGCCGTAGACCCTCCGACAATCAAGTTAGTGGGGGTTTGGAGAGAGAGAATTTAATCGTAATAAGTGAAATAGGATTTTTCTGTATCTACCTTATTCTAAAATCGTCTCATATTTATGGTATCTAGTTGATATAGTCGATTGAGTTTATTAAAGATTTGATTTATGTTGAATAACAATTTTCCTTACCCTGTTAACGGAATATCGTCGTTCTTATCGTAAATTCTGTCACCGTTCGAAAGTTGAAGAGGTCTGGCGGCTAGTCAACACTTGGTTACTTCTATGGTTCGGTTAAGGTTGGTTTATTTTTCACTATCATTATATATATTAGTTATATATTACTAAATTTATATATATTAATTATTTATTATTATATTTATTTGATTGCATAGTTATATTAAGTAAGATTCTTTATATTAATAATTATTCAGTTCATCTAACTTTATAATTATATATGTTAGCAAATATGATTTTAATTTGAATTTGAATCTAATTCGATCCGAGTCTAAGTTAAATGGGATATTGATTGTGATATTGAGTCTAATAATCCATTACTAATTCAAATTCGATAATCCGTTTTCTAAACGAATCAAATATAAATTTGATGTATCCAATCCATTGACCCGGGTAGGCACACATAGACTCGTACGAGAGATGCACTGAAATTCATTAAAGACCATTTGGCTGGCCGATTCATATGAAATTAAGATTGGGATTACAATATGATGAGCCTACTGTCCAGTGCCCCACTACTGACTGGTAAAAGGTTACAGATCCACACACAGTTCACACACTTGAATGCAATTTCACAGCATCACCACCAATCCAGTGAAGTGAGAACCAAAACCCTTGAGATGGAAAATCAAACCGAAATGAAACCCAGAATTCTCTGCCTCCACGGCTTCAGGACAAGCGCTGCCATCCTCAAGAAACAGGTCGGCCGATGGCCGGAGACCGCGCTCGGAAAATTAGACCTCGTCTTCGTCGACGGCCCTTATCCGGCTCGAGGGAGGTCCGATGTAGAACGCTTCTATGATCCTCCCTACTATGAATGGTACCAAATTAACCAGGTTAGACCTTCTTCTTCCCCTCTAATCCAATTTCAAACCCTATATATATATATATATATATATAGACATATGTAGGCACAAACTACTAATATTATAATATGACATGATTATATTGTTTTCACAGGATTTTACAGAGTACTACAATTTTGAAGAATGTCTAGCATACCTAGAAAATTTTATGATAAATCATGGACCTTTTGATGGTCTACTGGGTTTTTCGCAGGTGGGTTGAATCTGAAAATTTTACATTCAATGTAAGTGTCATGATTATTATTATTATTATTATTATTATTGTTGTTGTTTTTTTTTGGGTAAAATATTATTTTTGTTGTTGTTATTGTTATTATTAGGGTAAGGGAGAAAAAAAAATGCTTTTTGGTAAGTGCATGTAAATCTTAAACATTTGAAAATATATGCAAATTGTCTCTAATTTGTATTTTTTATTTTTAAAGAGAAAAATAAAAGATATTAGAGGGAATTGTCTCTAAATCTACTAAGGGTCAATTTTTACACTTTTTTTTTTTTTTTTTTAATGAAAATATCCCAAAATACCCTTAATACTCTCTTAAAAACTAAAATTGGTGTTTTTTTATTTGTATTTTGTTTTAAGGGCATTTTAGATATTTCAGGATTTAAATTGACAAAATGTCTTTATTTGCTCAATTTGAAAAATGTAGGATTATTTTTTGAATACTAAGGATATTTGCACAATCCGTATATAACTGGTTTTTTTTTTTTTTTTGGTGCACTTACCTTTATTATTATTATTGATCTTTCGGAAATGTCTTTCTGAATTTTTAAATCATTGTTTGAATTATAGGGAGCCTTTTTGTCAGCAGCCTTGCCTGGAATGCAATCCAAGGGAGTGGCTCTCACAAAGGTTCCAAGGATAAAGTTTGTGGTAATAATATCAGGGTCTAAATTTGTTGGATTTGACTTTGGGTTACCTAAGCTGGCGGCTAATTATGCATTTTTGTCTCCAGTCAAGTGCCCCTCTCTCCACATTATAGGTACTTTCTGCATCTTTTCGTGATCACACATTACATGTAATTAGCAATGCTATATTTTTTTTTACAAAAAATATTGATCCCCATGTTTGGTTTAATTTTTTGAACACAGTTAATTTACAGTTTCCAAAGAATCGTGAAATGTGTTCAAAGAAATTAGGCCTTTTACTTAAATCTGAAAAGAGATCAGTTTTCCTTTTCTACATTAAATCATTGACTGTACCTTAAGCAGAGAAAGCCTCAACCTTGTACATACATGTAGAGGTGTCTTTCTCTCCATCACATGCTTTGAGAATTAAAACCAACGGTTTTCATAAATACGAGGGCAAGCTTTTGGGCATCAATAAGTTGTTCAATTGTAATTTGAAGGTCATGGGTTCGAAATGAGAACAACCTCTCCACATACGTTGTTAAGGTTGCGTACTTCTAACCCTTCTTATATCCGGCAATGGTGGGAGCCTAGGATAACACCTTTTAGTTTTCATAAATATGCATTTTTTTATCATTTTTCTTTTATTTATTTTTTTTTAATTTTTTTTTTGGGAACAAAAATTCTTCTCATAAAGTTTCTACAGACATGTAAGACACCATTGCTCATGTAAGTTACCACATATGTGCTGAAAAGGTGAGAAGGACTTCTTGAAGGAAAGGGGGGTTGCATTATTGGAATCGTTTGAGGATCCCATTGTGATTCATCACTCCAAGGGGCATATAGTACCAAGACTAGGTTGGTATTATTTAATCTCTTGGTTATACAAAAAATATGTATGTGTGAATTTAAGCACATGCTTACAGAGCATGCATATCTTCTAATCAACAACTGCATCCTTCTGCTTAGTGCCCATGTATTGAAATTCGAAAGTGAAGTCATATGGTGTACCAATTTTATTATTTTACTCGCATTTTAACAGATGGGGAAGGCCTCGAGACAATGCTCAGCTTCATAGACAAGATTCAGAAAATGACATTGCATGACGAATAGAAGATCTGCTTGAATATGTAATTTTTTGCTGCATTGTTCTGATTTTTATTATGAATTAAATCTTATTTACATAAATGTCTTCTGCTGTTATAAATTTATCACCAGATATTGAGCAATATGCAAATAAATGTGCAAGGGTGTATAAACCCATTCTGTTATGTGCTTAAATTGAATTTTTTTTTTTTTTTTTTCCTGAGACTACCCAGAATCATGGTTATTTTTCTGACACCACTACCATAAATTTTGTAGTAATAGTGAATCTCATGATCTCAACCTCTTCAAGACCTTGTGCCATTCTAATAAGATGTCCTCGATTGTTCAAAGTTCAGTATATATAAATGTTTGTGATTTGTTCTCAAAAACTTGTATAGCTATTATGAGATTGCAATTTTCATCAAGGCATTATATCTCCCTTAGTTTGAAGAGGAAATATTTGGAGCTTTCACTTATAGCTGTTGGATTGAGAGACTTGGATTGAGGGTCTCCGAGCCTCCTATGGATAGATTTTCTAACCATGTCAATCCTGCAGGCTGCAAGGTAGAGCTCACAGTGAAAGTACCCTCTTGATAATTTTTAATTTGTTAGAATACAAGAAGGGGAAGAGCAGAGATAATGCACAAAGTGACATTCTCGTACTCGAACCTATTATCTACACTTGTTAGCCCAAGCTTCTTATCATAATGGAACAATTTTACCATTGTGCAAAGGTCCACCACCATCTATGCACAAAAATTCACCCACAAAATTGTGAACAAATAGTCTGTAGTCTGTTCTCTGCAGGCAAGTCGAGACTTACTCGACTCTCAGTCACACTTCACAACCAAACAACCGTGCCTAAGGATGGTTATGGAATCTAAGCATGTTGATTAATAAGTTACCATGCCCTTCACATAACTATGTTCTTAGTACAATACGCAGAAACTGATCTTGAAGTAACACACCATGGCAGCAACTTAATTATCTCAGGTCATCTAAGCAGCATGCATGGTAACTAGCTGTGTGTAGATTATTATTTGCCTGATCCTAACTCATGATCAAGATGGTTGTCGTGGCATTTTATTATTCACATTTCGAATATAAATGTCTGAAATCCAAATTAATTGAGCCATTCTGTACCATTCTACTACATTAATGTTTGATCTACAACTGGTCTGACTATACTGGTGGGACCAAATAATATAAATTATCCTCAGAGCCAAAATGAAGGAATAATTGGGAGGAAGATGGACTACCAACTTGTGAAAAAACCCAGAATTCTCTGCCTTCATGGTTTTAGATCGAGCGGTGCAATCCTGAAAAAAGAACTAGAAATATGGCCCGAATTTATGCTAAATATGATGGATTTGGTCTTTTTAGATGCACCTTTTTCCTGCAGAAGGAGAGCCCAGTGGTGAGGGGAAGTTTCCTCCTCATTATGAATGGTTTGAATCCAATGAGGTCAGATTGTCTCATAGTATAGATTTTCAAATTTGATTTCATTTCCTCATTCATTTGATCAATTTGTGGCATTAATTTGCTGTGTTTAAAGAAAATTGTGATAGTGTCATTTGTGGGATCATTCTGAGTACAGGAATTTTGATGAGTGTGTCGCATACATTGAAGATTGCATGGTCAGGCTTAGACCATTTGATGGGTTGCTAGGCTTTTCTCAGGTAACAATTTTTTTTATATCTGTATCAAATTTTGGAACATTTGATGTGTAAACGAAAAATTATCCCATTTAGTTTAAGTGTTTTTTTTTTTTTGAAGCTCAAGATACTTGTGATTTGACTAAACCTTGAACCACATGAGCAAACATGCCTAGTGATTCATCTATACTATGTCGAATAGTTACATAAGGCACCGCCATGGGCGATAGTCGGTGGTATATCCTAACCTTTCAAAATACAAGTCATCTATACTATGTCGAATAGTTACATAAGGCACCGCCATGGGCGATAGTCGGTGGTATATCCTAACCTTTCAAAATACAAGTCATCTATACTATGTCGAATAGTTACATAAGGCACCGCCATGGGCGATAGTCGGTGGTATATCCTAACCTTTCAAAATACAAGGTCGAGAATTCGAGTTCCCAATACGAGCAACGTTAATTTGTTGGCTTAATTATTGTTTGCCTTTTAGTTTCTTCATTCTTGAGGTCCTAAACAACGAGATTTAGGAAGGGTCTTGACATCTTTTCTTCTTTCCCCCTGATTTTTCATCACAAATAAAAGAAAATAATTATAAATATGCATATCTAACATTCATGCATTTTCTGATGTATGTTTTGTGATTTTTTTTGAAAAAGGAGGACTACTAGCAGCTGCATTACCAGGGATGCAGACACATGTATAGTGCAACATATCATTTTTTTTCCTTAATTTTGTTTCTTTGATAATAGTATTTCTAGCAAGTCAGGGTGATATAATTAAATGGTTCAAATTTGTTTTAAAATGAAAAGAAAAGAAAAGAAAAAGTCTGAAATTATTTTAGTTCACCAGTAAAACCAATTAGTTAATTATCACTTATCAGGCAATTAATTTGCACTTATATAGATTGAAATGGAACTGATTAATTGTCATTTGATATCAGGGTGTGGCTCTAACTCGAGTCCCTAAAATAAAATTTGTCATAATAATATCTGGGGCTAAACTTGGAGGGATAGATTTTTCTGCCCCAAAGCTAGCTGAAAATGCCTTTTCCTCTCCAATTGAATGCCCATCGCTCCACTTCATAGGTATTTTTTATTGGGATATTTCTTGGTTTTGCATTTTCTTTTTTTTTTGCTTAACTTTTTATTTATTTATTTTTTCTTTTTTACCATTCTTTTATGTGCTTGGATTTTTTATTGCCATATTCTTAAAAGGGTAAATGAATTACAATTACTACTTTGTAGGTGAGAAGGACTTTGCAAAGCCAGCTGGGATTGAACTCCTGAAATCATAATGTAGACCCCTTTGTGATATATCACCATGAAGGTCATGGGGTCCCTAAATTAGGTAATTCATTAAATTCTGTTTTCTTTCCTTTGCAAAATGCAATTTCAGTTTGGACATGATACGTCCTCTGGATTCGGAGGATACCGATAGAGTTTTGTGTGCGTGAAGGTGTGGGTTTCATCACATTATATTACCGTGACATCATATGGTGGGGTAACCCCACTCTCATAACTCTTATTCGGCATTCTCCAAATTCCGAAGATGTATCATTACTCTTTCATTATATGCAACTAATTACACAAACATCCCCTCTGTTATTTTTGGTTTCAATTATTTGTAGATGAGAAAGGACTGGAGATTATGTTGAGCTTCATTCTGAAGATCAGAAGTCTACTGGAGAGAGGAGGAGAAGAATGCATTATCCAATAAGAAACATGTGTTTTCTTCGTTACTGAAATAATAATAATAATAATAATAATAATAATAATAATAAGAAGAAGAAGAAACATTTGTCACTGTCATCATATATGAGAGTGACGTCTCTTGAATAAATCAGGTAAAGCATATGCTGATGCTTAATAAATCATTTGTGTGTGTGACATGTTAGAAATTATTCATTCTGTGGCTAAATCATGTACCCATGACATATTAGAAATTATGCAATATTTGACCTTTTGGTGTCTTATAGTTGTAATTATGGAGACTTAAACCGTTAACTTTCATCTGTAGAAGTGAAGAAGTATGACCGATTGGACCGATTTCATTCACCGAATTAGAGTGGTTTGATGCTTCAATTTGATGCATGAAACCAGGTCAAGTGTTCGGTGAGAATGTCACCTCTCAATTGTTGTTAATCTTTGTACTTGGCTGAGAGGTGTGAACCAAATCTTTTAACAATTAAACTCCAATAGAAAGAGCATTGTTATTTAGTCCGAATTGTTTGGTCTAGAAATCTAACCGATGGGATTTTTATCTGATATAGTGGATAAGCTTAAGCGTGGTCCATTTACTACTTCGAAAGGATAAAAACCCTTCGACTATACAAATGGGTTTTGTTACAATAAACATAGCAAAACAAGCAACAATTACGAAATATGACAAAAAAATAAAAACACTATATAAAGAACATAAAGATTTATAGATAGTTCATTTAAATCTATGTCCACAGTGGAGATCGGGAAAGTATTCACAACATGTAAAATTTGAGATTACAAGTTTTCAGCTCTTTACCCTCAATTCTGTACAAATTTCAGTGGTCTCTCTCACACTTACTCCAAATCTTAAAGTTCGGGCAAAAGCATTTACTACATGTAAAATTTGAGATTACAAGTTTTTAGCTCTTTACTCTTAATTCTGTACAAATTTTAGAGGTCTCTCTTACACGTACTCCAAATCTTAAAGTTCTTTTATGTTGGGCTACACGAGAATATTAATTAGGATACACAACTCATGAACGAAAGCGGGACAAAAAATTTTGGACCAATAAAGCTCAATAAACGAGTCGCGACCTGTCATCCGCCACAAACATAACAGATTTGACGACTTAAGAAGCATTTTCCCTTCACAGATTTGAGGACTTAAGAAGCATTTTCCCTTTTGAAAAGTCTTGATTAGATGAGGTTGAGGCTGAAAGGTAATTGGAGAGAAATTTCAGCAATGGTCACAAAATTAGAATTCTTATTTTAAAGGTACTCAAGTCAGATGGAAAAATAAATTAATTAAGGTCTAATTGGGGATTGAGAAGAGAAAGAAAAGGGTATGATATTATGTAAGATAATGAGAAAGTAACACAGGTGTTAACCTATCTTAATATTTTTAAATCTTCTTGTTTGAATTGTTTGACTTAGACATGTATGTGAATACTAATTAGGGGAAAAAAAAAAACAAAAGAATTGTTAGGCTTGGTGAGGTTGGAGAGAAAATAAAGTAAGAAAGTAAAGCAATAGAAAGTGAAGTGATATCCGAGTATCATTTAGTTAAAATAAACAATTAAAAAAAATTATAATCCAAGGACATGAAAGTTTTTATTTTTATTTTTAGTAAATAAGTGAGTTGACAAAGAAGGAAAAATATATATATTTATACTTACTAATGAGGCTCTAGAAGCCAAGATATCAACCAACAAACACAAACCAGAGATATGGGCGGGAATTGATCAAGAAGTTCAGAGAACCTCCATGGCTATGTGGTGATGGTGATGGTGATTTTGGTGTATGTGCGCTCTTTAGGCGGCGGAGAAGAAAGGGTTGGTATGGTATGATTCGTGGAAGGAGCTTGGAGATTCCTATGGCAAACAGGCGGATTGGGTCGGGTTTGGGCAGGTAAAATATGGGTTGTGACTCATATTCAATCCGTCTGTAACGGGTTAGCTATGGATTGTGTCAAAATGGGCCGGGTCAACCCGTCAACCCATTTAGGAAGAAAAAAAAAATAATATTTTGAATAATCTCATTATTATAGTTTTTTTTTTTTATTTATTTATTTCAGATGGATAAAAGCTTGTAAAATATATATGGATAATTGTAAATCCTCCCATTTATTTTAAAAATTCTTTAAATTTATATTATTTTATTTTATGATTAGACATGCATGAAGGTAAGATATGATATATATATATATATATATGAAATCATCTGTTAAGTTTTTCATAGAATAAATATTTAAATGAATAAATCACGTTTTCCTACTTTGAAATACAGATGTAAACATAGGTTTGTTTTGAGCCGTAGTATTACATACACGATTAGTCCATGACTTGGGAGATGTTTCAATAGATTAACACTATCCTCTATTAGAATTTGCTTGAAGTTGCATAATTGATTTACAATTCCCCTCAATGTCAACCTCTTTGTAAACCAAGATATAATGATTCCCTCAAGACAAATGCCTTTGTTGTTTTTGCAGTAGATACCCCAAAAAAGAAGATCGACTCTTTGTAAACCAAGATAAAATGATTCCCTTAAGATAAATACCTCTGTTGTTTTTGCATTAGATAAACCAAAAAAGAATATTGATGCAACTCTAACACGCCTTCCCATAGAATCCATTTGGATTGTCATTACTATTGGGGGAGAAATCCACGCGGTCTGATATGACACCATTTTCTTGTAAAGAAGAGAGTAGAAGATCGATGAATCTTGAATGCACCGGTGTAGTACCTGTCAAGAGCTCTCCGACGATCAAGTCAGTCACCGGAGGTCTAAAAGAAAGGTAGGGATTTAAATTTAGTTTTTTGTCGTACCTTTATTGACTGATAGGATCTCATTCTTATAACCACTCTCCTTCAGTTCATTTGCGAGATCAGAGGAAATCCGTTTGTTGCTAGATTTGTCGGGGATATAATCTACCCCTTTGATTTTCTTAAGTTGTGACAAATTTATCCTTACCCTATTGAACCACATCATCTTATCTCATCCTTGATAATAAAAATATTATCATTCTTATCCAATGTAAATATCATCGTTCGAAAGTTGAAGAGGTTTGGCGGCTGGTCAACACTCAGTTGCCTCTATCGTTAGGTCAATGTAGGTTAGGTTTATTTTTCCCTATCAATTACACCCCTCCCTCTCTAGACCATTGATGATAAGAAGCACCGATATTTAATTTCAACATCCTATATATGTTTGCATATGTATATGCAGAAAGGGATGGACCTTTAGATATTGTTGCAAGAATTACCAAAAGAAGTACAGATATTGTTGGTAGGAAAGCATAGTAGATATAATACACACGAATACATTGTATATGTGTTGTGGATGTAGCAAATCGCAATACTATAGTACTATAAAAAATTTTAGAGAGAGAAAGAGGATGATGCAGAGAGAATCTTGGAGAGAGAATTTTAGAAAGAGAGTGGGAGAGAGAGAATTTTAGAGAAGAAGAAGACGTGAATTTAAGTTAAATAGAGAATGTGAAACTAAGTCTCTTATATAATGGGTGAAACATGGGTCAAAATGGGTGACCCCATATTCAACCCATTTAACCTTCTATAAAAATGGATTGAATATGGGTCATCCATTTTGACCCATATTTTAAAATGATTCACCCATATCCATTTTAAAGCGAACAAATATGGGTTGGTTGATAAGTCATGACCCATTTTGCCATCTCTAGAGATTCCATTCATTTGTAAGTTTCATTACACGAGGACAAATACATTGAATGAAAAAAGTCTCAATCTAACGGAATTGATCACAACCCTCAAAATCTGTGCTTTTTGCAAGAATGTTTTGGAAAAAATTTGAGAATTTTAAATATTTGTCTTTTTTTTTTAATTTTATTTTTTAATTTTTATTTTTTTACCATATGAACTCTTCAAAACTCAATTTTTTTAAAAAAAAATTCTTTGTCACATTTTTACTATGTTTAGCTATAAATTTTTAAAGGCGTGCCAGAGTCTCTTGACTCAAGTTGAAAGTAACCAAACTTATCCTTTCGACTGAAAAAGGAAATCAGTCCTCATAGAAATTCAAGTGATTGTTTGGAAAACAAGGAATTACCACTTTCCTTTCAGGTTCTTCAACGCCTCAATGAAGAGGACTTTTTTCAACAATGGTGGAATGGATGGAGGGAGGAAATAGAACTACACAAACATTCATTGATTCTAGAAAACTTATAAAATAAACGTTGGAGGGAACACTGAAGTTTTGGTGTCCAGATTTATTCTACAAGAATTTTTATACAAGAAGACTAGTAGAAGACTTTGCACTACTTGGTGTGTCCGTCGATACCAAAGCATATAAGTGTGTTGTGTGGCGAAGTTTGAATTTATAGGATGCCACTACCACTACTAACTATTAATGTAGCTAGAGTAAGTAGGGATCATCCCAAGGGAAAAGAATGGTATTCTTGGAATAAACGATGGATTAGTAGGTTGAATGATCAAAAGATGGTTTGTTGGCTAAATTATACTACAATTAAACTAAATAATTGCAATGTAAAACAACTAAGACAAATGGGGTGTAGAGAGTATGAGAGAGGAGTCTCGAGTCATAAAGTTCACCACTAAGGACTACCTTCCTAGACATTCAATGTTTGATGGATTAAGGGGATTTTGTGTTGTAAATGAAAGTGTGTGCCATTAATTGAAATATCAAACACGGATGGCCAAGTAAGCAAACATTGTCCAGTCAATCTAATAAATCGCACAACATATCAAATTTAAGCCATTAATCCTTCCATAAGCCCAAAAATAATACACACTCAATAAGTTAGAGAAATATACCACTTGCATTCATAAACATGGAGCATCAAACAATAAGAATGGATTGTTCACCTATCTAAGAAAGTAAGGCAATTACATTACAACTAAGCTAGTGACATGAAAATTAAACTAAAGAGGTGGCACAATCCATTAAGAAATAAGTATGAACCATCAAATAAACTACAAGAGTAATCCATTTAAGCACCATGCCTTGACCATCACTAAATTCATAATATTAACACACATAGACATGCATCAATGTCATAAAATCTAGAAATCAACACACGAACATTCATTCTAGCATACATAGACATATAGATAGAATCAAATGATCAATTGGAAGTATTAAACTACAAAAATCATTGTAGAAACAAGATTTATATATATAAGATGTCATGACAATAAATACAACACAAATCCCCATTAATTACAAAACATCAAAGTCTAGGAGGTATGCTTAGGGCTATCTCTAGCCCCAAGAGAATGATTTAGCCACTCATTGATGTTGTCATCCAACCCTCAAGGGCTATCTTCATGGTAGAGTTGATCCTCCTCTTCTTATGTTCTTGGTAGAAACCCTAGATGTGTGGAAGAACCTTCTCATATTGTATGTTTCTCTCTTTAATCTCTAGTTAAGTCTCTCTCTAACTAACCAACCTCCTTACTAAAATTAGCCAAAATCCTTATATAGGTAGCTCGAATGTCACAACTAATGGTTAGACCTGATGCCAAGGACCTCCAAATAATTGCACCATGAGCACACATTTAATTTGGCTATCAGCTTTTCACGCAATTTGAGGCAGTTCGATCGATCACATGGTTGCTCGGATTGATCGAACCATGGCGGCGCACTTTTTGGATAAGGACAAGGCTGAGATATTTTGAGAAAAGGATAAAGGTGGTAGGTGGGGATAAGATTAAAAGGGTTCGATTGATCGAAGGAAAGGTTGGATCGATCGAATAGGAAATTTTCCTCAGGATAAGGACAAGGGGTTCGATCCATCATGGCAGGGTTAGGAAGATCACAGTGTGATCGATCATAACTTGGTTCGATTGATTAGGGAAGGCTTTCTTCACCATTTTGCTTCCACTTTGCTCCTTTCTTTCACTAGGTTTAAGATTGCTCTTTTTAATGCTCTAATTCAGCTGAATTGACTTATTTGGGGGATATGTGCCTGAAAAGGGAAATAACATAAAATTAGATTAAAACGGAAAATAAGATAGAATAGGGTTCTAGAACATTCAAGATTAAGGGGTTTAAATGCGCACTTTTCAGTGCTTTTCACACCCCCAAACTTAAATATTGCTAGTTCCTAGCAATGAACTACGAGGTAAAGAAATGACATGAACAACTAAACAACTATAAACTAGAAAACAATAAATGGATAACGCCACTTTCGTAGGGAATACAATTGCATTTAGTATATGCAACAAGTCTTTTAAACCCCGAGGTTACCCCTAGTGGATGAGTGAAGTCTCGTGAGGGTTTCTAGAAATGATACCCACAAATATTAAGCTATTTCTCACTAAAGAGGTACCAATATTCCAAACAAGTATTAGGAGAAAACTACCTCAAGTATGCAATTCTTCAACTATTTCCAAGAAATCTCCCAAAATTTCAACATCAAGCAAATAAGTATGGTCCTCCACACATCAAGACAATGATCATGCAAATCAAAACAACTTTAGAATCCTTTTTAAGTGAACCGACATAAAATATGTTGCTATTTAAGCCAAATAAAGAAATGATCACATCGGGCCTCAAACTAGCACATAAATCTAGTACCGATCATCAAGACAAAGAATGGACCTTTTATTAGAACTTTATTTATCTAGGTGCGCTTATTCTTTTCACTCAATTTTTATTTTATTTTATTTTTTATTTTTTCAATCCTAAGGATCAAAGATGGAAGCATAGTGCAATGTGTTGATCTATTAAGTTTTCTAGCAATCCATGAGGTCGATCATTAGGTCAGTGACTCCCAAACCGAACGGCTTTAGGGCATTAGCTGTTTAAACACCCCTAAGGACTTACAAACTCATCAACTAGGCTACAAATCAAAACAACCTCCATCTAATCATTTCCCACTTCTCACCTTTGGGAGAAGTCCTCACTTTTTTATTTGTTTTTGCAACTTTGCTTTTTATTTTCATTTTTTTTTCCTAGCATTTAGGCCCTCTACCTTTTGGCGCGAGAAATTCAGTGCTTGATGAGGCTAGAATTCCGACTACTTAGTGAAAAAGGTTTGTTGTCTACCTTTGTCAAGAATGAAAGCTTTCAATGCACTACTACCTCAATTGGGATATAACCAAATCAATAGTCAACAAAGCATGTACCTTATAAATGAATGCTAGTGTGCGCCTGTGCAAGTATAGAATCCTAGAGTGAATCTCAAAATAATCACAAAATTAAGGTGATATGGACCACAAGTGCAAGCAAGATATCAATCTTTCAAAAAATTTACTCTTAAATGGCATCCACAAGGCATACAAAGAGTATTGGACTTTCAAGTCAAGCAATTTTTAAAATTTAAGCAATATAGTCCTCAAAAGATCAAAATCATAGCTAAAATCAATCTCAAATCTCAATCATGCACTTAAATCTCAACTTAAATAGAATGCAACAAAGTCACCTTACCCCCAAACTTAAACCGCACATTGTCTTCAATGTGCAATGAGAACAATGGAAAAGATGGAAAAAATATACCGTAGTGGTAAAAGCATGAAGTCTGGCAATGATCCAATATGAAAAGAGTCTCCCCCAAACTTTGAATCAACAACCTATTTGAATAACCACACTACCAAACTCACATCAAATATCAAATAGAATAAGAATAATCAAATCATGCATTCTAAGGCAATATAACACAAGATAAAAAAAGAGATATGAGATCAAGCCCAATAGAAAATATGAAAGTAACATGACCATACATAAGGGTACAATTGTGAAAAGCTTTTATATATTTTTATTTTTTTTATGAAAGTATGTACAATGAAACAACATGCAAGAAAAAAAAAAAATGAAAATGAACATAGACTATACAAGAGATAAAAGGCACAATATGTCATGTGGGTGCTAAGTTTAACGTCTTTAGCAAGACGGAATGCTACGTTGGAAGATTTTTTTTTTTTTTTTTGTAAGTTTGAACGATCGAACCTCGATCGATCCAAGAATGGAAATCCTGCAAACAACTTTGAATGATGGGACAAAGAAATGAAATTTTCAAGGATTGAAAAATTTTCTAAGTATGGAAGTGAGATCGATCAGGGGTTAACCAGATCGATCGAAGATTATTTGGATCGATCGGACATAAAGTTCGAACGGTGGATAGAGACTTGAAAATATACAGAGAATCTCGAACGATGGGATAGAGACCTGATTTTTCTACAGAAAAAGTTTGAATGATGGGACAAACCTATTTTTTTAGTCAACAGAGATGTTCGATCGATCGTAATAGCTTTGCGATCGATCGAACGACCAACAAACCCTTTAATTGAGATGAGAGCACAACAAATTCAAGCAAGTCTATAATAATGAAAACAAAGAGAATGAGTGAGACTCTAAATTTCTTTATAGTTAGGATCCACCAAAAGG
Source organism: Cornus florida (assembly GCF_030987335.1). Lineage (NCBI taxonomy): Eukaryota > Viridiplantae > Streptophyta > Magnoliopsida > Cornales > Cornaceae > Cornus > Cornus florida. Next base: position 46,924,557 of record NW_026775577.1, on the reverse strand, counting down.
GCGACTTCCATATGTCTTTGAAAAACTTGCCCTTCAATGCAGGGCTTCAACCTTTGCCCATTTACTTTGAATGTGGTTCCATCTTTTAAACTTTGTATCTCAACTGCCCCATGAGGCACAACAGAAATGATTTCATATGGACCTTCCCATTTGGTACGCAACTTCCCGGGAAAGAGTTTATGCCTAGAGTTGAAGAGCCATGCTTTTTGTCCGAGTTCAAAAGATTTCTTTACAATGTGTTTATCATGAAAAGCTTTGGTTCTTTCTTTGTAAAGTTTGGCATTATCATAAGTATTGTGTCTCAACTATTCCAACTCATTCAATTGAAGTAAATGATTCTCTCCGGCTTTGTCAAGGTCAAAATTGAGCTTTTAACCACCACAGAGCTTTATATTCTAGCTCAACTGGAAGATGGCAAGGCTTTCCATATACAAGTTTATAAGGAGACATGCCAATGGAAGTCTTATATGGCGTCCGGTAAGCCCACAAAGCATCATTTAATTTTCGTGACCAATCTTTCTAGGTTGTATTTACTGTTTTCTTAAGAATTTATTTGATTTCCCGGTTTAAAATTTCTACTTGCCCACTTGTTTTAGGATGATAAGGGGTGGCAAATTTATGAGTAACGGAGTACTTGAGAAATAATTGTTTCAAGAATTGATTGCTAAAATGCTTTCCTCCATCACTAATCATTACTCTTGGCATACCAAAACGAGTGAAAATGTTCGATTTAATGAATTGAACAACCACGGAGTGGTCATTCGTTTTGGTAGCACAAGCCTCCACCTAGTTGGAAACATAATCAACGGCAAGTAGAATGTATTGAAAACCATAGGACATAGGAAAAGGACCCATGAAATCAATGCCCCAAACATAAAAAATTTCTACCGCAAGAATATTTGTCAAGGGCATCATGTCCCGTCTTGACATCGATCCCATCTTTTGACATCGCTCATATTCCTTCCAAATTTTATAGGCATCTATATGGATGGTGGGCTAAAATAGCCCACTTTGAAGAACATTTAAGGCAGTCTTCTTTGTACTAAAATGACCACCATATGCAAGAGTATGGCAAAACACGAGAACACTTGGCACTTCATTCTCCGGAACACATCTTCTCACTATTTGATCCGAGCAATATCAAAATAAGACAGGATCTTCCCAATAGTAATTCCGGATGTTGGCAAAGAAACGGTTCTTTTCTTGCCTTGACCAGTTAGTTGGAAGCTTGCCAATTGCCAAAAAATTCACAATGTCGGCAAACCAAGGCATTTTTCCATTGGAAATTTGGAAGACTTTTTCATCAGGAAATGAATCATGAATTGGGGGACTTGGGGAAGATTCAACCATCAATCTTGAAAGATGATCAGTAACCACATTTTCGATGCCTTTTTTATCCTTGATTTTGAAATCAAATTCTTGAATAAGCAAAATCCATCTTATTAAATGAGGTTTAGTTTCTGTCTTAGTTAAAAGGTGTCTCAGGGCGGCATAATCAGAATAAACAATGACTTTTGACCCTAAGAGGTAGGACCAGATTTTTTCAAGAGCATAAACCATGACAAGTAATTCTTTTTCGGTAGTAGAGTAGTTCGATTAAGCTCCCGAGAAAGTCTTGCTTGCATAGTATATGGCACATGGAAGTTTACCTACCTTTTGTCCCAAAACTGCTCCCCATTGCATAGTCAAAAGCGTCCACATAATTTCAAATGGTAATGACTAATTGGGTTGCATGATGGGATCAGATGACAATAAACCACGGAGTGTATGAAAAGCATCTAGGCATGCTTGATCAAAGACAAAAAGGGTCTCCTTGGCGAGAAGATTGCACAAGGGTCTAGTAATTTTGCTAAAGTCTTTGATGAAACGGTGGTAGAAGCCGGCATGGCCTAGAAAGGAGCGGACTTCTCTCACCGTAAAAGGTGGAGGCAACTCAAAAATAAGCTCAACTTTTGCTTTATCAACCTCAATTCCCCTATTCGAGATGACATGTCCCAAAACAATCCCCTCTTGGACCATGAAATGACTCTTTTCCCAACTAAGAACGAGGTTTGTTTCACGACATCTTTTAAGCACCGAAGACAGATTTTTAAGGCATGCATTAAAAGAAGACCCAAAGACCGAAAAATCATCCATAAAAACTTCCAGATACTCTTCCACCATGTTCGAGAAAATTGACATCATACACCTTTGGAATGTAGTAGGGGCATTGCACAAACCAAATGGCATCCATCTATAGGCAAATGTGCCAAAAGGACAAGTAAAGGAGGTTTTCTTTTGGTATAAGGGGTCAAGGGCTACTTGATTGTAACTTGAATAACTATCAAGAAAGTAGTAATATTATTGTCCGGCCAATCTCTATTAGACTTTCAATTTGACACACTTTCAAATTTTTTTTTTATTTTTATTTTTAGAATCATGACTTAACCGAGAAGTGTGAGATTTATGCAATGAATATTCACTCATTTTTTCAAAAAGGTGCCAAACATCATCTTCATGTTTCCTAAAATATGAACCTCCACATGAAGTATCAACTATGTCCTTGTGAGTGTTGGATAGGCTTTCATAGAAATATTGAACCACTTGCCATTTTGGAATGCCATGGTGTGGACATTTCCTTAGCAATTCATTCAATCTTTCCCAAGCTTCATGCAAAAGTTCTCCCTCCCCGTGAGAAAATTCTCTAATAGCGGTTCTCATTGAATTGATCAAACTTACGGAGTAAAATTTTTTCAAAAATTCATTTTGCATTTGTATCCAAGAAGTTATTAAATTTGCACCTAAATTGTTGAACCAATGTTTCGCCTTATTTTTAAGAATAAAGGTGAAGATGAGTAACCTAAGAACTTTTTCCGAGACATTCATGTATTTCACGGTAAAGCATATTTCAAAAAATTCATCAAGATGTTTATATGGTTCCTCATCATTTAAACCATAGAAAAGTGGACACATTTGAATAGTTTCAGGCTTAATTTCATATTTATCAGCCCCAAAGTTAGGGAGCATGATACAAGTTGGTGCATGGTACTCATGGAAATTGTAATGATTACGAAGGATCATTGGAGGAATTGGAGCTTGAACACCGGGAGGAAATTGGTCGAAAAGAGGATGTTCTATGAAATCCGGGTCTAAGAAACCAAGATTACCCTCTAGATTTTTCGTTGGAGTGGTCAAGAAGAAGAGTGGGGAAAGGACCGCACAAGACTTTAAACAACACAACAACAAAATCAACAAAAACAAGCACTCCTCCTTCGCAACACAAAGCAATCAATAACAAACCTCAACAAACATTGATCCCATACTCCCATGCTTTCAACAATATGCAAGAAAAATAAATTGCCTCCACGCAGGCTCACGATTTATCTAAGAAATGAAACTTGCCACCACATGGGCCGACGATTTAACTAGAGAAAGAGTTAGAAAAGCTCACAAAGGGTCCTTAAGCAATTTCAAATTTTTATTTTTATTTTTATTTTTCAATTTTTGCCTTGCTTTGCAAATTTTTTATTTTTAGCTTTTTATGCTTTTGTTTTGCTTAGCTTAGCTTGCCTTTTGCTTTAGATTTTCCTTTTACTTCACTTCCCTTGTTTAATGTACCTAGCCAATCAAGAATAAACACAATAAGTAACCAAAATAAAATAAAGTAAAGACACGATCAAAAGAGTACTAATTCCTAATTGGTTCCAAAATACGGCGTTGCCTAATCCTCGGCAACGGCGCCAAAACTTGGTGTGTTTGTCGATACCAAAGTATATAAGTGTGTAGTGTGGCCAAGTTTGAATTTATAAAATGCCATTACCACTACTAACTATTAATGTAGCTAGAGTAAGTAGGGATCGTCCCAAAGGAAAAGAAAGGAATTCTTGGAATTAATAACGGATTAGTAGGTCGAATGATCAAAAGAAGGTGTGTTGGTTGAATTATACTACAATTTAAACTAAATAATTGCAATGTAAAACAACTAAGACAAATGAGGTATAAAGAGTATGAAAGAGGAGTCTTAGGTTATAGAGTTCACCACTAAGCACTACCTTCCTAGACATTTAATGTTTGATGGATTAGGGGGATTTTGTGTTGTAAAGGAAAATGTGTGCCATTAATTGAAATATCAAACATGGATGGCCAAGTAAGCATACATTGTCTAGTCAATCTAATGAATAACACAATATATTAAATTTAAGTCATTAATCCTTCCATAAGCTCACAATTAATGCACACTCAACAAGTTAGAGAAATATACCACTTGCATTCATAAGCATGGAACATCAAACAACAAGAATGGATTGTCCACCTATCTAAGAAAATAAGGCAATTACACTACAACTAAGCTAGTGACATGAAAATTAAACTAATTAAACTAAGGAGGTGGCACAATCCATCAAGAAATAAGTATGAACCGTTAAATAAACTACAAGAGTAATCCATTTAAGCACCATGCCTTGACCGTCACTAGATTCATAATATTAACCCACATAGATATGCATTAATGTCACAAAATCTAGAGATAAATACATAAACATTCATTCTAGCATACATAAACATATGGATAGAATCAAATGATCAATTAGAAGTATTAAACTACACAAATCATTGTAGAAACAAGATTTATATATATAAGATGTAAAGACAAGAAATACAACACAAATCCTTATTAATTACAAAACATCAAAGTCTAGGAGGCATACTTAAGGCTATCTCTAGCCCCAAGAGAATGATTTAGCCACTCATTGATGTTGTCAACTAACCCTCAAGGGCTATCTCCATGGTATAGTTCATCTTCTGCTTCTTGTGTTCTTAGTAGAAACCCTAGATGAGTGGAAGAACTTTTCCAAATTGTATGTTTCTCTCTCTAATCTCTAGCCAAGTCTCTCTCTAACTAACCAACCTCCTTGCTAAAATTAGTCAAAATCCTTATATAGGTAGCTCAAATGTCACACCCAATGGTTAGACATCATGCCAAGGACCTCCAAATGATTGCACCACGAGCACACATTTAATTTTGCTTGAAATTATCATTTCACGCAATTTGAGGCAGTTTGATTGATCACATGGTTGCTCGGATCGATCGAACCATGGCAGCGTACTTTTTGGATAAGGACAAGGCTGAGATATTTTTAGAAAAAGGACAAAGGTGGTAGGTGGGGATAAGATCAAAAGGGTTCGATCGATCAAAGGAAAAGTTGGATTGATCGAACAGAAAATTTTTTTGAGGATAAGGACAAGGGGTTTGATTCATCATGACAGGGTTGGAACGATTACAGTATGATCGATCGTAGCTTGGTTTGATCAATCAAAGAAGGTTTTCTTCACCACTTTGCTTCCACTTTGCTCCTTTCTTTCACTAGGCATGAGATTGCTTCTTTTAATGCTCTAATTCAGCTGAATTGACTTATCTTGGGGATAAGTGCCTGAAAAGGTAAATAACATGAAATTAGACTAAAACGGGAAAATAAGATAGAATAGGGTTCTAGAACATTTAAGACTAAGGGATTTAAATGTGCACTTTTCAGCGCTTATCACTACTCCTAAAGAAAAAAAGAAGTACAATGCAAGAAAAACACTTTTTGTAAAAACTACATTGTGTAAAGTAAATGCAGAATTGGGTTGGTCGGGGACCTTTTGTGCATACATCCTTCAAGGTTATTTATACTTCAGTTTTCTATCGGTTGGAAGCAATTTTTCAGAAGTTAAACTTCCTCTTATCTTAAATTCAAACTTCATTATTTGAAATCAAACCAACTTTGTCCAAACTTATCTCTTTGTGATAACATGTACGTACCTTTACAATTATTTGTGAACCTGCAAATAAAGTCCCTTAATGAGGTGGCATCATATTCCTAAACCAGCCTTACATTATTCGCCACATGGTCGAATCAAAATTTTTTCTCGAGATGCATAATACCACATGTTGATTCAAACTTTGCCTCTGAATAGAAGTCTTGAAACATTTTTATACCAAATATCATATTAACCTCCAATTGGCACACATTATGTGGTCTAACTAAAAATTATTTTTAGGGTGCAAACAATGCCCCCCAGTTCTTTAAAAATGATAGTGAATAGAAATTTTGAAGAGTTTAAACTAGTGGGATCACAATTTAAACTGAAAAACTAATCATTTGGTCCCTGTAAATCGACCGCTCTAAATCTGCTACTGAAAATTGACCGCTCTAAGATTCGGCACCACTCCAACACTAAGATATTTTAGTCAAGAGCATTTTTAAGTGGCCGAACCTTTATCCAATATTCTTCTAATTCATCAGCACCTTCTGTAGCTTCTTTTAACCGCTCTGGATTTGTTTTTGACCGCTCTAGAATTGCTTTCGACCGCTCTAGAATTGCTTTTAGTAGATGCTTAATTTAGTAACAAATTCAGCCTTTTGAATTATAAATTGGCCTTTCACACTATGGCGGTCATTAGGCCAATTTTTTATCAGCACCTTGTTACCTTGTTGCCACCAGGATCGAATGGAAATTATTTTGGCCTCTTTAGCCTTTTTGAGGCCGAATGGGTTGCCCCCATGTCCAAGTTAGTCTGTCCGCCATAGGGTGCTGATTTTGTTGTTTCTTTCTTATTGGAGTAAGAAACTTAGTGATTCAAACACTCTTCAATATAAAGGTCAATTCGGATTTTCCCTATTGACTGATTCTCCCATTTTCATCTTCAACCGCTGCAAACTTCCAGTCCTTCCTTCATTTGAGACAATGTTTTTTTATTGATCAAAATGATTGGTGCTTCTTTCAGCAGCTTCTCTATTTTCTCAAAATTCATTTTCTAGTTGACTTCTAAAATCGACCCCTTTTCTTCTGGTTATTCCTGATGGACATATGGAATCGATCGTTTTTCTTTCGATCATTTCTGATCGATATCTGAAATCGACCATTTTTTCTTTGACTGCTCTTGACCAACCTTTGACATCAATAACTCTGGATTGGGCTGAAATGTTGACATTTTAGGCCTCCAATATGCTTGTTGATTCCCTACACTAACTTGTTGTTGATCGGCTTTGTACTCCATAGGTGCTTGTAGATGAACTCATGGTAGTGGAATCGTTGGCACTATCTGTGGTCGATACTGATAATACATCTGTTGTTGATGGAGCAGTTGAAAGTGTTGAGGCTAAAAATTAATTGTGAGACTAAACAAGCATGCGCTGAAACTTGTGGTAGTGTATTAACCCCACACTGTGGTTGGCACATTTGCTGTTGATGTTATTTTGCCACTAAAGCAGTAAATGAATCACAAAAGTTTTTAACCGAATTATACAAACGGTCAATTGCTTTACGAATTTCATGATAATCATGAAATTCACATGAAATCACCATGAATGTAAATCCAGAAATTTTAGAGCTTTTGGTTTTCATTGCCTCTGATTTCTTTGATTTTCAGCGCTTGCGCTTCTTATTTTCAACATTTCCAATTTTTCTGATTTCCAACGCCTCTAATTTTCTACACTTTAGCACTTCAAATTTTCAGTGCCTTTCGACACTTCAGTGCTTCTGATTTTCGACGCTTCCGAGGAGGTCCCATTGGGCATGCCAATTGTTTGGCTGTAAATTTTTTAGGCAGAGTCTTTTGACTTAAGTTGAAAGTAACTAAACTTATCTTTTCAATCGATAAAAGATATCAGTCCTTATAGAAATTCAGGCGATTGTTTGGAAAGCAAGGAATTACCTCTTTCCTTTCGGGTTCTTCAATGCCTCAATGAAAAAGACTTTTTACAGCAATGGTGGAATGGATGAAGGGAGCAAATAGAACTGCACATGCATTCATTGATTCCAGAAAACTTATAAAATAAACATTAGAGGGAACACTAAAGTTTTGGCGTCCAATTTTATTCTATAAGAAGAATTCTTATACAAGAAGACTAGTACAAGAATTTGATTCTAACAGCACTACTCCTAAAGAAAAAAAGAATTATAATGCAAGAAAAAAACTATATGTAAAAATTATATTGTGTAAAGTAAATGCATAATTAGGTTGGTCGGGGACCTCTTGTGCAGACATCCTTCAACGTTATTTATACTTTAGTTTTCTATCAGTCGGAAGTAATTTTTTAGCAGTTGAATATTCCTTTTGTCTTAAAATTCAAACTTCAGTATTTGAATTCAAACCAAATTTGTCCAAACTTATTTCTTTATGATAACGTCTCTCCAAAAGTACTTATCTTTACAATTATTTGTGAGCCTGCAAATAAAGTCCCTTAATGAGGTGGCATCATATTCCTAAATTTGCCTTACATTATTCGCCACATGGTCGAATCAGGAATTTTTCTCAAGATGCATAATACCTCATGTTAATTGATTTTTTACCTCTGAATAAAAGTCTTGAAACATTTTTATACTAAATATCATATTAACCTCCAATCAACACACACCACACCACGTGGTCTAACTAATATATATATATATATATATATATATTTTAAGGTGCAAACAGACTCATAAAACAACCTTATAAATAAAAATAAGAAAGGAAAGAAGAATCACTTTCTCTCCACTTGTTTGATAATCACTAAGAAGGCAAAAGGAAAAAACTTGAAATTTTGTTGTGCAAGTATAAAGATAAAATAGAGAGATTTATCAAATTTTTTTTTTTTTTTTTTTTTTTTTTTTTTTTTTTTTTTCACCATTAACATGATGAGTGCTGAATATATGCATATTCGAGCCCCTAAATATACGTATGTTAAGGCCTAAAGTGATACTTCTATCCATAGTTAGACTAATTTATGTTTAATGTGTGTTCACAGGTACTTTCCCAGAGAAATGGTTGAATTCGAGACGTTATGATGATATCAAAGCTTACAGAGTCATTGCCGATCATTCAGAGCAAGCCAAGAGCTTAAATGGTGAAGTTTGAAGAAATTCAAGCCCTAGAGCTCGAGCCTAAGTGTTGAGGCTTGAGCCTTGCAACAAAGAAAAGAAGAAAAGTCAACAAGGCATTGAAGCTCAAGCCTTGTACCTTGGTGCTCGAGCCCCAACTTAGGGTGCTCGAGCATTGACCCTCAAGCTTGAGCATGAGGCATCGGAAGTTGAAGAGTTGATTTTAATTAAAAGGCTATGCTTCCAGGTCTCGTGCCTAACCCCAAAGATCGAGCACCATTCATTGAAGCTCAAGCCTTGAGTCCCAAATGCTTGAGCCTGGTACCTAGTGCTTGAGCCCAAGAAGCTTGGATCGAGCAATGTTAAAAGATGTCAATCCCAAAAATATTCTAAGTGTTGAGGAAAAAGATGCTTCAAAAAATAGTTGAAGAAAATAGTCTAAGTGTCAAAGTGAGGATCGATCACCAATTCTTGAAGCTCGAGCATCAATCTTGAAAAGCTCGAGCCTGAACCTTAAAGTTTGAGCCTCTGTTCCTAAAGCTCGAGCCTTCCATGACATGTTAGATTTAAAGTACGGGATTATTCTCTTTATCAGCCGTATCTTATCCCAGATGGGCCAGAAGACCTAAAGGCCCACCAGATCCTTATTTTCTTCTATAGAAGAAGGCATAAGCCTTGATAGAAAGGGTCCGAAATTTCAAGTTCTTTTTACGGTGTAATTCAAAAGGTTGGTAGCGTGGTGACCTTTAGGTTTTCCATAACCTTAGAAGTGAAGATTCTGAGAAGAGAAGTGTTGTTCGTGACGATAGAGATGAACTCAACACAGATGATATCCGACATCGTCATGAGTAGCTAATTCCTCTCTTAGGGCACTGATGTAACCCAATCTAGTATTATGGTTTGATTGTTCTTGACTCTGGGATTAGTTTAATATATTATGTTTTCTTGATTATATGACTATGAGCAATTGCGACAACTCAATTGGTTTTCATGCTTTAATAGATTACAAACTGTTATTACCTTGTCTTAGATATAATTATTTATTTTCTATTCTCAACCTATCTTATTAGACGGTATCTAGGGGAGCCCTGCCAGCCATAAAAATAGAGGTCATATAATGGTGTTCCAATTTTTTTACAAAAGAATGTTTTCATAGTCTATGCTTAGGAATGATGGATTATTTACAAAGTAGTTAAAGTAGGTAGAATAGGTAGGTGGATAGTCTATGCGAACCGCAGGTAGGTTATAGTTAATTGAATTTTGTAAAATATCTTTCTTTAAAACCTGAATTGAACGAATGTTATTGAGTTCAATTCATTTGAAAACATAATTAGTTAAATTCCCAGAGTTGATATAATTGACCATAGTATCATGATTGTGGTAAAGTCAAAGCACTAAGATCTCTCTCTTCGATTACTTAGTTAAATATTTCAGTTTAATTTTAGTTTGTTTTTAATCGTGACAGCCAAGCAAACTTTCCAACCAGTTACCTATAAATCAATAGGACTAAAATTAAAGACTAAATATAAATCTCATCTCCCTATGGGTTCGACATCTCTCTTTATAACACTATTCTACACGGAATTGTCCTATTGCGAGTGGTAAAATTAAACACGATCAATTTTTGGCGCCATTGCTGGGGAGATTAGTTTTAATTTAGTTTTTAATTAGTTTATTTTGGTTTACTAGTCTTCGGACTTTTTGATATATCACCTTAATTCTTTTTCTTTTCAGGTACAAATTAATAGTGAGGACAAAAACGCGTCAGGGATAAAAAGCTTCGGTTTATTAAACCTTTTGTGAGTTCTTATTATTTTTTGTTACTTGGAATATTTTATTTTTGCTACTGTTAGGATTAGTGGAACCGGTGCATATGAACTCGCCATAATTGGACAACACCTTTAGTGCATGATCCTGAAATCGAGGGAACTCTTAAACAGTTAAGAAAGCTTAAAAGACATTTGAATTCTATAGGAAGTTCCCCTGATAATATGGTTGATCAACGTGATGCAACGGGTAATAATAATAATGGTAATGGTAACAGAGAATGGGTTCCACCTATTCCTCTACCCCAACCACAATTAAGGGATCACTTTATTCCTACCACATACACTTCCCCTTCGTGCTTTATTTTTCCGGATATTGATGCAACCCATTTTGAGATCAAGCCTGCTATGATCCAAATGCTTCCTACCTTCCATGGGTTTGCAACAGAGGATCCTTATAATCACTTGGATGTATTTTTGGAATTGTGTTCGACTACCAAGTTGAATACTCTTACCAACGATTCATTCAGAATGCGTCTTTTCCAATTCTCTTTTGGACAAAGCAAGAACATGGTTGCAGTCTCTTCCAACAAATTCCATATCTACATGGGACATGTTGCAACAGGAGTTCTTGAAGAAATACTACACTACACAAATGGGTAGAGAAATCATGGCATTCTCCCAAATCCTAGGAGAACAGCTCCATGATGCATGGGAGTGATATAATGATCTTCTAATAAAGTGTCCACACCATGATATTGCTCAATGGCACTTAATACAGATTTTCTATGATAGTCTTACAGATTCTTATAGAAATATGGTTGATGCTTCCAATAATGGAGCTTTTCTGCGTAAGAGTCCAGCTGACGCTTGGGAACTGTTTGAGGCCTTAAGTGAAAACTCAGTACAACATGCTTCTTCCTCTAGGTCTAGGTCTTCACCTGGAATGTATAAGGTTGAATAACTTTGAGGTAAATAAATCTAGTGAGTTAGCCGCTCAAATAGAAGCCTGGAACCGTAGGTTCGATCAAATTTTATCATCTGGCTTCACTCCTATTGCTAATCCACAAACTGCCTTACCCAAGGAAGTTTGCTTAATCTGTGTTAATCCCAATCATTTTGCTGACACTTGCCCTATGCTGGGACAATCATCTGAGATCCCACAGGAGTAGGTGAATGCTGCATTCTCTAGACCAGCTTATAATCCCTATTCTTCTACATATAATCTTGGCTAGAGAGATAATCCCAATCTACCATGGCGTAATCAAAATCAAGGAACCACTGTTCCTCAATCATAGGGGCAGTATCAAAATTCATCCAATTCTATGCCATAAAATAATTCTTTCAACCAATCTGGTATTTACCGTCCACCTCAGTTTAGTAATTAACCTACTCAAGCTCCTAATCTTTTACCTTCTCCTAGAAATTCTGCTTTTGAGGATCAAGTACTCAATACTCTTGTTGATCTTAAAGCCAATATCCAACTTCTTAATTCTCATTCTCAAGCCATAGCAAAACTAGAGGCACAAGTTGGGCAAATAACAAGTACTCTATCTCGAAGAGTGGATGAAAAGCTGCTTAGTCAGTCAATAGCCAACCTAAAAGGGCAGACTTACATGATTGATGAAACTAGGTATTCCTTATGAGCAAGTTCAGGCTATCACTACATTGAGGAGTAGTAAAGTGGTTGATAACCAAGTTGAGAAAGTACAGGAGGAAAAAGAAAGGCTTAGGATTCTCATTGTTCCTATCATTCATAATCCACATCTCAAGGATGTTTCCTCAAGTTCTATTCTGTAATCAACAAAAGGAGTTGAAGATGGAGTCACTTCTTCATCTGCTCCTAACCCTGAGACAGCTTATGAGCCAAAAGCCCCTTTACTTACTCTATTGAATTTTCGAGGATGGTGTTTAAATAGATGCAGTTGCCTCTGGATTAGCGTTACCGAATCATTAGCGCTGGTTGCATAGGAGTTTGTGTTTTATTCTATGGCACTTAGAGGAATTCGGACCATTACCCTTGTTAAATTGGGAGGATTATGTTATGGTTTGATACAACCTATGCGTTGTGTGAGTATTGTGTTTCTTAAATATAAGAACCATGTATACTACTTGGTATAATGGAGTTAAGTGGAGCCCTTATAGTACGGTTGCTCTACTTGGGAATAGGAGGATGTTTTCACTCACAGTTTCCAAACATAATGGAAGAAAGTAAGGGCGAATTTCGAGGACGGAATTCCTTTTGTTAGGGGGGAAGAATGTAATACCCCTAATTTTAAAAGGATAGTCTCGGTATTTATTTATTTGTTTTAATTGAATTATTTGTATTATTTATTTTAATTTATTTAAATGGATTATTTGACTATTTGTTTATGTGTTATTTGCATTATTTGTTTAGATTAATATGTATGTGATATTTGTATTTGTTTAATTTTTATTTGTTAGATTAAATGAATTTGTGGTTTATATATATATATATATATTTTATAGTTAAAAAAGATAGATTTGGGTAGTAGTAATAGGCCAACCAATTGGGTCCCATAGACTACTTGGATAGGAGATTGGATGGGTATGGATAATTACCCATAGATAGTTGTATATATATAGAGATATATGAATATACAGATAAAGGGAAAAGTAATTTATAAATTACTTTTATGGTAATTTGGGTATTAATATTTAATCTGATATATATGTTTTATATTTAAATAATAAAAATATACATAGATTTGATACGTGTTATGTTTTGGGTTACTTTATTATTTTATGGTAACTTAGGTATTATTGGATAATCCATTAATAAATAATGGGATGTATTTAGAGATATATAAAAATTATATACATTACATACTTTACTTACCTTTTTAATATTTTAATATGTATTTTTTTTTAAAGTTGATTTGGATGGGAAAAAGGATTAGGGTTTTGTTTTAAACCTATAATTATATAGCTATAGGTTGTAAAAGGGGGCTAGAAATATCACGTAATATTTTCTAGAGAGAGAGAGAGGATAAGGCCAAAGTATTAGGCAGGACCAAGGAGGAAGGTGGAGGGTTGTAACAAGAGCAGAGGAGTCCTTAACGGCAATCACGATCGCTGGGAAAACTGGGAAGAAGGAGTTAAGGTTTCAATTCGAAACCTAGAGGCAAGTTCTATCTCTAACTCTTTCCCTTAGACTTGTATTCTGTGCATGCCTAGATAGTCTCCAGGATTAAAATGGACATTAAAAATAATCTGTAAATCATGCTTGAAGCAAATTGATTTAGTAAATCTTAGTTTTCTATGGTTGATCTTATGCATAAATTGTTAAATTCATAATTCGATTTAATTGTTTTGTGATTTGATTTCATGTTTTATATAAGGTTCTGTTATATCTATATATGGATGGAACGTAGAAACATGCCTAGGATTCCTGAAACAAATAAGGATTTAGTCACAGTTGAACTTCTGGGTTATTCACGTAATAGTGTCGGACCACTGTTATAGTGCTCGAGCATTTGATTGGGAAGCTTGAGCATTGGGATGGGAAAGCTCGAGCATTTGGTTGTGAAGCTCGAGCATTTGGATGGAAAGCTCAAGCATTTGGTTGTAAAGCTCGAGCATTAGGATGAAAAGCTCGAGCATTTGGTTGTGAAGCTCGAGTAATTGGGATAAAGAGCTTGAGCCTGCAGTAGGATGCTTGAGCCTTGGACAGAAGCTCGAGCCTTAGCTGGTAAAGTCTCGAAAACAACGTTGTATGATTTGTAGATTGGATTTGTGGAGTCCTAAACATCAAATAAGGACTAGGGAGGATTTAAATAAACTTTAAACAAAGGATGGAGAATGCTTAAGTGATGGTATAGAAAAAATATATCAATCTGTTTAAGATTCTGTATGTGTAGGATATGTGATATAGGAAACTTAAGTAAATTATAAGTTATCCTATCTTGTGTTAGCATGATATGATATTATTATGTTTAACTTTGGATTATTTGATAAACTACTAAAATTGTATTATCAATTATTGGACTGGTTTGTAGAATTATTTGATCTATTACTTTGAATGTTGCATCATCTATGGATTTTGTCGATTTTATGCACCAGTATGGGATGGTGGCATATTAGGGATAGATTAGATCAAAATGCTAATTCCTACCTATTCATACATAACGGAATGGATTAACTAAAAAGGTTAAATCCTACATATATTCATGTCAGGTCAACTAAACTAGTTGAATGACATACTGGATGTTTGTTTATTTTATGTTCTGTATTAGGATGGCTTAACTATAATGTTAAATCCTAATTTTATGTAGTGTCTAGGCAATGAACCGTTGAACGGCACTATTATGGTTTTTGGATGGATTTTAAATATATATTATTATGGTACCACGATATGAGCTTGAGTCTTAGAGTCGATGGTTAGGAAGCGATATGCAGTGGGATGCATAACTGGCTATGATGGTTTGACGTGTACCCTGCTAGGTTTAGGTACTCATGCCCACTTCAGCTGCATTTTGCTTGTTGCCTACTAGTCAGGTTGAGACGGCCTGTAGTACAGTAAGAATCCTTTGGTGTGGATATATGTATAGTTATGGACTATATAGTTATTTTTGAGTTATCTAGGGTGTATTTGCGTATCGGGTCTCTGTTTGGACAGTAGTTGGAATAGAACTTGTTTGTGGGTCTGACCCACTATCATTTTTCAGGTATTCATCAGGAGTAGGGATTATTCGTGCTGAGTAGGGATCGTCCACTTCACTTTTCTAGAGTTTCTACATAGGAGTTTTGTTTATGTTTTAGCTTTCAGTTTGTTTTTCTAGGGGTCCGCATAGTATAGATTCCCGAGTTGTATTTTTGGAGGATCAGTTGTATCAAAAGAATTTATCAATTAATGAAAATTTATTCTGAGGTTTAATATTGGATTATCCTTTTAGTTTCTTTTCAGCATTTTTATTAATTCTTATTTATTCTTTTGTACTCTGTGTTCGTTTATTGCTGATTTGTTTTTGATATCCTCGGATGTTCGGGCGTGGGCCTGGCCAACTCGCATTCGGGAATCTGGGGGTATCACACGGAACCGGTCCCAAATCCTAAGAGCCAAATTCCCGTTATCCTTGGTCGTCCCTTTTTGGCTACCGCTAATGCCAACATCAATTGTAGGACGGGGATAATGAAGATCTCATTTGGCCACATGAAAGTGAAGTTGAACATTTTTAATCCACCCCCAACTCTATGGACAAACATGAAGATATATATGTTATTGAAAAATGTTTTACAAATGAATTCGAAAAGAATGAGTCCTTGCTTGGTGTTAAAACATCAAATGGTTTACCTTCAAAAGAAATTTCAAAAGGTGTTGGTTTCAAATCTAGTGTTGAACGGGCATGGAAGCCCAAAAGTTTTGTTGACCAAAGGCCGTCAATTTCACTTGAACCAAATCCAGTAAGTTCCTTAAGGAATAGTTTGTTGGGTGGGGTTCAAAGTTTCATTCACCCCGCTAAGAAGGGGATGTCTACCAAGATCTTTGATCTGGGCTAAAAGAGCCCAACGTCTTGCTAGAGACGTTAAAGACTAGTGTTTCGTAGGGTTTGTCAACCCTATTCCTCCCTCATTTCTTGTTTTGATATTTTTTGCGTTGTCTAGATATGAGTTGAAATTGAAAAATCCAGTTTTCAGGAAGTTTCTTGCATTTTTTGCATTTCCAGTGTGCCTTCGATCAATCAAAACCCAGTTCGATGGATCGAAGTTCCACTTCGATCGATCAAACCCTGTGAATTTATGGCTTTTCGTCCTCCATTTCGATCGATCGAAGCTCATCTCAATCGATCGAAATCCATTTGGATCGATAGAAATAAGTGGTCGATCGATCGAAGACCCCTTTGATCGATCGAAATTATGTCTTTTGAACTTCCGGAACTGGCTTTAGCCATTGGCCTTCCTACCCCAACCCTAATTTTTTATTATTTTTCTCTCTCCTCCCTTCTTTTTTCTTTTCTTTTCTTTCTCTTCTTCTTTTCTTTTCTTTTATTTCTCTCTCTACCTCCCTCTCAACTTTCGGTGTTTTTTTTCTCTCTCTCTCCTCACAAAATCTCTTCTCTTTCTCTCAATCTCTCAAGACTTCTTAAGCTTCCAACTCCGGTGAACCCACTCCATCCACCATCTCTACCTTCTTTCCCTTCCTCATTCCGGCAAAACAAGACGCCGTCAAGCTCCATTAATTCCGGCGAAGAGTTTTGGCCCAAGGGCCAAGCCGTCATCTCTCTTCACTCTACCTGTCTCGGGTTCCCTCGTTTTAGTCGTCTCCGGCTGATTCCGGCCAATGAGACTCCGATCTCCATCTCCGGCGAGTCCTACACTTTCTGGCGAGCTTCCGGTCACGGTGAGGCCGGAAATCCTCCATTTCACTCCGAACCTCTTCATTTCAATCCTCTCTTCCTTCTCTTGGTTCGGGTATGTAGGAATTTATTTTTGTTTTATTTTTCATTTTTATTTTTTTATTTTTGATTTTAGTGTTATTTTATTTTATTGCATTTTCTTTTCCATCTTAGTTTTATTTCTTATTTAAATTTATAGTTGTATATAATTGTTACAGAAAATAGAAAATGGTGTATAAAAAAATAAAAAAATGAAAAATGAAAATAAAAAAATAAATAATGAAAAATTTACAAAAACAATGGACCATTGGACTAACCATGAACTATGATTATGTTAAATGGAGGATCGAAAAACTTTGTTGAAAAAAATTGGAGAATGGAGTTTAATTGTTGTAATTAGAAGGAAAACGGGCAATTATTGAATTGTGGATTGATGTTGTGGGCGGTGTCCCTTTTGATGTGTTGGATATATATATTTCATGTGATTTGAACTCCATGTGCTACTTGATATTTGATTGAATGTATGTGTTTGTACCTTTGAAAATTTTGGGACTATCAATTTTTAAGGGGAAACCATGCCGAATTTTTGCAAAATTAATTTGAACTTTGATTTTAAATTCCAAAAGGCATGTGGTTTATTTTTGAAACTTGAATTGGAATTGGAAAAGAATTTGGAATTAAATTGAAAAGAAAGAAAATTTTCAAGTCTTTGACAAAATTGTCTTGAACCTCCAAGTTAATTTTAAATGCGAAGTTCTCGACTTTGGAAATATCATGATTTTGAAAATTTGTTTGTTGATTTAAAATGCAAAGCTTGAATTTCTAAAAGAACTTGTCTTCTTGAAATTTGAAATGAAATGGAAATATTCTTGAACTTGAAAAATTCTTGATATCTTGAACTTGAAAATTTCTTGATATTTTGAACTTGAAATGGCATTGCAAATTTGAATTGTTGTGAGCATGATCCCAACTTGTTTCATTTGCTTGTTTTAAATATGAAATGCATGGATGTGTTTTGAGTTGTCTTAGTTGCATGCAAGCATGACTTGACTTGAAACCCGTGCTTTTGAACTTGAAAAAGCAATGTCTTGTCTAAATTGCATAAATGTATTTCAAATAGACCTCTTTGAAAGGTTTTGATCTCCAATTGACTTTAGCTCATGGTTAGGTGCTTTGTTTTGGCAAAGTGATCCTTAAATATTTAAAATGCTTTGTGATCACACTTGTTGGCTACAAATTGTTAAAATTGGAATTTTTGAATTTTGTTTTGAAATGAGAAGTCGAGTTGCTTAATTCTTTCTTTTGTTGTTCATTCATTACATGATTCTTGTTATGAAGCTTTTATACAATGCATTTGAATGTTTGGACTCAAAGTTTTCAAAAATTCCAATTTTACCCCAAAAGTTTTAAGAAATTCCAAAGTTGACCCAAATGCCCTTACTTGAGTTGAAACTTGTTTCATTTGATTCCTTTCCATCCAATTGCATGTGCCAAGTGCCTTTGAACTTGTTTGCGCCAAATTCTTGATTCTTGCCATGCTAGGGCAGAAGTTTGATGTCTTTTGACCTTCCTTATCATGATTTTGAACTTATCTTGAAAAATGAGATGAATTCCATTCCAACCCAACTTTTTGAAGTCAAATGATTCCATTGTTGCTTTATGACTTTGAAACTTGTCAAATGTGTTCCTATTTGAATAATTGTGTGCATTTTGGAAAAATTGCAACTTGTTACTTGTATATACACCATTTTGGACACATTTATGTCACATTGATGGTTTTGATAGTTTTCGTGCATCCTTTGAACATATCTTCTTGGAATTGAATTTTGAATAAGTTTGGGGGTAGGCAATAGATGTTTAATGTTCAAAAGGCATGATTGGGATGTAATTACTGTTCTTTAGCCTTAGTAACTATTTGTGAGCATAACTTGAACTTTTGAACTGTCATTTGAACTAAGTTGGGAATGCGCTATCTTGTTTTGGAAAATTGATTTGTCCAATGTCATTTGCTTGATATTATCCACTTGTGATCCATTTCTTGAAAGCCAAGTAAGGGCTTGAGACCGAGGTTCTTTCCAGTCCTGATTTTGATTCCAAAATGGTAAGCTTATTGTATTCTCAATTTTTGACCATTCTTTGCTTCATTTAAGCTTTAAAGGGGGTCGCGAGCCAAAAACGATCATTTTTCTGCTTATCTATTGCTTATAGGGGGTCACGAGCCATAAGTGATCATAGGATGTTAATTTTGTTGCAATGGAGTACGGGAGATTTCTTTGTCTGGAGTTTGTTGGTATTTGTGCATCATTCAGATTTATGCCATCTAGTTGCATATTGTGTCCAAGATTCATTCACGAGCTGTGTATCATAACATGCCTTGGATTGAAGTGTTTTGCAACCGTGTATTCCACTTAGTCTTTATTACATGATATGTATGCTTCTTGAGTCTTAGGTTGACATTTTCCATGATTATACTCTCCATGTTATCCTGCTTGCTCCATTTGCTCTTAACTGTTGAATTTGTAGACATTCTTGCTTAGAAATTGATACGATGTCATCCTAGGGTCTACTTGCAATGAAGTTTACAGAATCTTCTTGAGTTTTAGGTTTGTGAATGCACATTGCATCATTTATGCACATCACAACCTATGCTTGTCCTTTTGATCCTATTTTTACTTAAAATGTTCCAAAAGTGACTTTTCTACCCTCTATACCATTATTACACTGTCTTGCATACCTGAGATTGTTATTATGCTTTGATCTATTCTTGTCTAGTTGAAGCATGTTGAATGTTAATTTTAAAGCCATCTTAATCATTTCTTGCGCCAGTATGACCCTATTTATCTACTCTCTATTTCTACTTGCTTTAGGCATGCTTCGTGTTTTCTTATCAGTTGCTTACCCTATTCTCTACCTGTGCATTGATTTATTCTTGTTGCTATTGCAGATACAGCGTAGACAAAAGACACTTGCTAGAAAAAGAGTACACAGAGCTCCACAGCATCCTCCATCTCCAGAGGCAGAGTCTTCTTTGTTTTCATCTTTTGCTACTACAGCATCTACAGTAGTCCATACAGAGCCATCACTTATGGAGGCCTAGGGTCCTATTATCTGAGCAGTACCTTTTTTCTCTTACTCTTGTAGGAAACTGGAGCCCGAGTATAGATTTGACCGTAATCTATTTTTTGAGTTGGAGCAGACCAAGTGGTCTTATGATGAGCTCACTCGCAGGGGCATTGATGCCATTATGACACCAGCAGGCACTATAGCCAATCCCCAGGTGGTTACATGATCGTGTTTTTACTTTATTTTCATCTTCATTTTGGTTACTTATTGTGTTGATTCTTGTTTAACTAGGTGCATTGAGCTAAAAGGCGAGCAAAGGAGCTAAGCAAAGCAAGGAAAATGCTAAAATCTAAAAAATTTTGCAAAGCTAAAACTGGAAAATGAATTGAAGTGCTAAAGGACCCTTTGTGAGCTCTTTTTTAACTCAACCTCTAGTTAAATCGTCAGCCCGCGTGGAGGCTTGTATTTCAATTCTTAGATAAATCGTGAGCCCGTGTGGAGGCAATGTTTTTTGTTCTTTACATATTGTTGATAGCATGGGAGTATGGGATCATTGTATGTGGAGGAAGTTTGTTGTTGATTGATTTGTTGCGAAGGTGAAGTTTGTTTGTTCATTGTTTGTTGCTTATTGTGTCTTGCTTGTGCATGCATGGTAGTAGGTCATTAAATCCTACTCTTGTCCCTCTTAATTTGAATTTAGAATCCATTGTTCGTACACCTAGGGGAAGGGGTAATTTTAATCATTCTACTTCTACAATGGAAGTACATAATGAAGACCATGTGGAGGACCTTGGTCACATAGACCAACAAGGTATCCTTCATCCAAATGTGCATCATGAAAACATGCAAGTTCCATTAGACATGCCAAGGCCATTCATTCACCAACTACAACAATAAGGCCAAGTACCATTGGGAATGCCTAGGCCAATGTTTTCTCCACAACCTCCCATAGTCCAAGGCAATCAAGGTGCCCATGTTGCACCACCAGTTGCTAATCCACCTCTTACTTTAAGAGATCACTATGTGCCTAATGAATGTAATGCACCCATATGCATTCAGTTGCCACCATTTAGAGCACACCACTATGAAATCAAACCACAAACCATTCAAATGCTTCCTAATTATCATGGACTTCCAAGTGAAGAACCTTACAAGCATTTGGATGAATTTCTTGAAGTATGTTCCACCGTGAGATACACGGACATGCCAGAAGAGGTCTTAAGGCTTAAACTTTTTCCATTCACCCTCAAAGACAAGGCAAAATATTGGTTCAACAATCTTAGGCCTTTTTCAATCTTGGGCAAAAATACAACAAGAGTTCTTGAAGAAGTACTCTCCAGTTTCTAAGACCAATGCCATGAGAACTTCAATTAGGGAATTTTCACATGAGGATGGGGAAACATTTCATGAGGCATGGGAACGATTTAATGAATTGCTTAGGAAGTGTCCACATCATGACATGCCCAAATGGCAATTAGTTCAATATTTCTTTGAAAGTCTATCGGACAATTATAAAGGCATGGTTGATGCTTCTATGGGCGGCTCTTACATTGATAGGCATGAGGATGATGTGTGGCATCTTTATGAGAGCATGAGTGAAAATTCTTTGCATCGAACTTTTTCTTCGAAGAATGGTAAAATTCTAGTGGAAGGAAGAGTGTTGGCTTACATCAAGTCGACCACTCTAATGAAATTGCCGCCGAGATGAAATCATTATCTCAAAGGTTTGATCAATTCTTGATTAACCAAAACTCGGCGAATCAAGTATCTTCTTTCCCTAACCATTCTCATCATGCATCTAATAAGATATGTATGACTTGTTTAAGTGTTTTACATTCTACTTCCAATTGTCCCCATGGACATGTGCAAAGCGAGCATCATGAACAAGTCAATGCAGCTTTTGTTAATCAAGGGAACAATCCTTATGGCAATCACTATAATTCTAGTTGGAGGAATCACCCAAATTTCTCTTGGAGAAGCCAAGGGGAGGGCTCAAACCCTTCCAAGGTGGCTTTCAAGGAAAGTACATCCCACCTCATATGCAAGGCCAAGGATCCCAAGGATATAAACAATACCAATCATAAGGAAACCAATTCTCGAATTCTCATTTTCCCAATCAATCATATTCTCAAGGAAATGTTAGGAGTCCCACTTTTGAAAAGAAAGTTTTTACCGCTTTAGGCACTCTAGAGGCGAACACACAATTACTTCATTCTCACTCTCAATCCATTACAAAGCTAGAAACCCAAGTAGGGCAAATAGCTAGCACTTTAATTACGAGAGAGAAAGGAAAAATGCCTTTGAATGCCCCACCAAAGCAACAATGTGTTGTGGAGAATCATTCCTCATCGGAAGGTCACACAATAGAGCATGTCAATGTGATAACTACCTTGAGAAGTGGGAAGATAGTGGACAACCAAGTGGGTATGTCCAAGGAAGAGAGTGAACCAGTGCAACCAAAAGTTGACACCCGTCCCGTTTCTTATCTTATTCCTCTTTATTTGCATATGCATGATCTTTCAAATGAGAATGTGTTTAAAAGTGATTTTGAAAAGAAAGATTTGCAACATGATTTCAAAACTTCTTGTGTTGAAGAGACTTCAAAGAAAAATTCCGAAAAGGTTTTTGAACCAAAAGCTCTATTTTCGAATGCCTTAAAATGATCCATTTCAAATGACAAGCAAAAAGCCAAAACAAATGAAATTATGGACATGTTTAGGCAAGTGAAAGTCAATCTTCTGCTTTTGGATGCTATCAAGTAAATTCCGGCTTATGCCAAGTTCTTAAAAGACTTATGCACCCAAAAGAGGAAGAACAAAAGCCAAACACCTAGAAAAGTGGTCTTAACTGAGCAAGTAAGCTCAATTTTGCAACATAACACTCTTCCGAAGTTTAAGGACCCCGGTTCACCTACCACTTCATGCATCATTGGTGATCATATCATTAATCGAGCTCTTCTAGACTTAGGAGCAAGTGTTAACCTTCTTCCATACTCGGTGTATGACAAATTAGGCTTATGAGACTTGAAATCGACGTCGGTGGTTTTGCAACTTGCCGACTGATCAATCAAAAAGCCTAGGGGTATCATTGAGGGTGTATTGATCAAAATTGATAAATTCTTCTTTCCCGTTCCAAATTCTAAGAGCCAGATTCCCGTTATCTTTGGCCATCCCTTTTTGGCAACCGCAAATGCCAACATTAATTATAGGACGGGGATAATGAAGATTTCATTTGGCCACATGAAGGTAAAGTTGAATATCTTTAATCCAACCCCTAATTCATTTGACAAGCATGAAGAAGTGAATGTTGTAGAGAAATGTCATAACTATGAATGTGAAGGAATAGAGTCTTTGCTTGAAACCAAAATTTCAAAAAGTTCATCTTCAACCTTGAAACCAAAGAAAGTTGTTTCAAAGTCTTGTTTTGAAAGGGCATGGAAGCCCAAAGAAAGTTGTTTCAAAGTCTTATTTGTTGGGTAGAGTTCAAAGTACTTATCACCCCGTTAAGGAGTGGATGCACTACAAAATGTTTGATCCGGGCTAAAAGAGCCCAACGTCTTACTAGAGACGTTAAAGACTAGTGCATTTCGTAGGGTGTCACAACCCTATTCCTCCCTCATTTCTATCTTAAATTTTATTTCTTGTGAAGTCTAGATATTTGTTTTGAGTTCATATGCATTGCTAGGACTTGTGATTAGGATTGCATGCACTTTAATGTTGAAAATGAGCATTTTGTTTCAGTTCGATCGATCTCCAAGGAGGTTCGATCGATCGAACTCCATACCTGCATCCAATTACCTCTCTGTCCAATCGATCTTTGAAAACTTACATATTTCAACTCTCTGTCAGATTGATCAGAAGTACTTCGATCGATCGAGACTCATCTTGGATCGATCTGCAACGTCCAACACTTAGAAAATTTTTGAACTCAGAAAACTTGCATATTTTACCTCTCTGTCAGATCGATCGAACCTATTTGCTTGTTTTTGCTAGATCGATCTCAACTCTTTTTGACTTTGACTTTTGTTTATTTTCTTTTTATTTTATTTTTGAAAAACTTAAAAAAATATATAATAATATTTTTTTTTTCAATTTTCCATTTTTAATTTTCTGTTTATTTTTATTTTTATTTTTGTCATTATTTAATTTCCAAACAAAATCCAAAAACATTTTGGATTTTTAATTTTTAATTTCTAAATTTTAAATTTTTAAATTTTAATTTTCCAAAATTCAAAAATAGTTTTAATTTTTAAATTTTATTTTATTTATTTATTTTTTTCAGAAAAATAAAAAAAAAATTTCAAAAATAATTCTGTCATTTAAGAAGAGAGATCGATATCAGTTAGATCGATCTGAGTTTTCAGTTCGATCAATCAAACTGATTCGGGAATGTTTTTTAAAATTGAATCTAGGGTCATTCGATCGATTTCAAAGATCGATCTCAAACCTTAGGAGCCCTTCACCGCTGTAACCTAACTCTTTTCCATCTCTGGCGAGTGCTCCGGCAAGCATCCCAAGCGTCGAATCTCTCTCCCTCATCTCGGACCTCAGATTTCATCTCTTTCCTTTCGCATCTCATCTTCTCTCTCAGTTTTAGGTGAGATCAGAGATCTCTTCCTTTGATTCAAGCTTATTATCGTGCATCCAGGCTTTGATGTTAGATCTAGGATGTTGCCATGCTTGATTATAGCCATTGATGAGATTTGAAGCTTTGTATATATGTGTATATATATGTATATATATCGATTTTATATTTTTGTTTTTAATTTTTAATTTTGGGGGTCACGGGCCTAATTAAGTGACCAAAATTGTTGATTTGTTGTGTTGAGGGCCCCACAAAACTTGTTTGGGTGCCCCTGTGCCATCCACGTCACAGATCTGTGACGGTTTGCATCAGTTGCAGAGTTCGATTGATCGAACGTTTTCTCAGATCGATCTGATGAGATCGATATCACTCAATCCAACTTAATTCCAGATTGATTGAACTTACATCGATCTCACATTTTTGTGATCGATCGAACTTCACAGATTTGCATCACACACTTTATCATCATCTTTTGTGTTCCATGTTATCTCCTACATGCCCAATGCCTGTGTTTTCCACATTGGATGCATTTCGTACTTATACTATCTAGCATGCTTCACATTATGTCACTTATTCCTTATCATAGATTCATGTTCCTTATCTGTTTTGCCTATCTTATTTAACATACATGATTCTATAAACTGTGCTTTAATTCTTTATACCGGCACTGACTTCCTTTTTGAGTATTCTTTTATTTTGCAGGCCATGACTCGATACAAGACTATTGCCAAGCGGCAACATGGCCAACAGAGGAGAGTCAGGCAGAGGACAGAGGATCCAAGAGAGCCCTCTCACATTCAGGAGGAGCCAGTAGAGCTTACTCCACCTCAGTCTCCATCTTCTGACAGCAGATTGCACTCCTCTGCTTGTGCATCATCTTCTCCTCAGGCTGATCCTGAGTACATACCATCTCTATCACCACCACCAGCTCAGCCAGCCCAGCACTTAGACCGGCCATTGCCGAGATACTCACGCCTTTCAGTGGCGTATGAGTCAATTTTTGATATAGACTTCTTCTCCCGGTATAGTCTGACCTGGCATGCATGCGATGACATTGACCGCAGGGGCATTTTAGCCATTCTAGCCACTATTACATACCCGGTTTACCCGAGGCTTGTTTGGATGTTCTTCCAGAACCTTCGACCGACCCTGAGTAATCTGGCGGAGCTGCGCACTACCGTGGATGGCCATCCTATCAGTATCATTGTGGACACTTTATCCAGATCTTGCCGATGTCCACATCTCTGCCCTCCAGATCTCCAGGATACCTATCCTACTCTATGGAGGCCATCATATGCATTTATGGCCGAGGCACTTACAGGCCTTTATAGTGAGGGCGACACATTTGCTACTTACACTTATCTCCCTAATGACCTATGGTTCTTTGATTCGGTGTTGTACCGAAATGTATTTATGGTCGGCCACAAGATACAGAGGCGTGGCGATTTTCTGACAGCTCTTTATGCATTCTACACAGGGTGCTGGCTTTCCATTCCAGCACTGATATGGAGCGTCATGATGAAGCTCTATACAGACCATATCAGCAAGGCCAAGCCCAAACGGGCTAAGTTTCTTCCATTTGGCCATCTCATTACACAGATTTTGCGAGACCAGTGCTATCCCTTCCAGCCACGGGAGCGTCCTGAGACTGGGTCCTGTTCATTCACGAAGCAAGATTGGAATAAGACCTAAACTGCTCTTATCAAGAGTCTACAGGAGGATGCTACAGAGGCAGCTGAGGAGCTTGAGGAGGCGGAGATAGCAACAACAACAACAGAGGCAGACGCACCAGTAGCAGTGGACGATCCAGTAGTCGATCCAACTGCCATATATCTAGATATTGATTTAGAGTGAGAGCTGACAGTAGAGGATCTTCCACATTACTCTCCGGCAGGGTCGCCCATTCATGATGAGGAGCAGGCTCAGGATCATCATTCTCCCGATCCAGTAGTACCTGAGGCTCCAGCACAAACACCCAGCTTTGGAGAGCATCTTCAGGCTTTAGAGGATGGCATGGTTTCCATCCGGGCTGACATTGCTTCACTCCGTACAGATGTCATAGCCGCATTGCGAGACCTATCCAGAGACATCCACAGAGCACGCCCTACCTGTCTTTCCTCCTCCACTTGATCTTTCCATTCTTCTTATTCCTTTTATATATAGGTGATATCTACATACTTTTGATACTGTTATAGTATTTTTGCAGCCAGTCTGTTGGCCTTGATACTGGATGTACATTTATGTTATTCATTTTCTTTATGCCTAATTCTGTTTTGTTTTGGATGTCATGTTGTATATTGATATATCTGTTTGACTCCATCTATCAGGTGCATCCCAGTGACTCCAGTGAGTGAGTGCTGCCTAAATTTATTAAGACCACCCTTATACCTCTTTCTCTATTTTCAGTTACTATCCCATTTACACTTGCATGTCCACTGTGCATTATTATTATTATCTCTTTTGTTATCTGATGAGTTTTATCCAAGTGCCATATTTTTAGGACCACAGTTAATCCCAAGTTTGGGGGGGCTAGGCCACCTACTTTGGATAGTTTTGTCCTGACCATTCTTTACCTTAGTTGCACTGGTATACTCTTTCCCTTTGTTCTCTTGCACATTGAGGACACTGTGCCATTTAAGTTTGGGGGTAATGGTGCTTTGCAGTGTTTACTTTAAATTCAAACTTTTGAGCATAAATTTTGTATTTAAGGGATTGTCTATGATTGGTCCATAACTAGCTATAATTTTGATCTTTTGAGGACTATATTGCTTAAAATTTAAAAATTGCTTGACTTGAGAGTCTATTACTCCTTGTATGCCTTATGGATGCCATTTAGGAGTAAATTTTTCAAAAGATTGATGTCTTGCTTGCACATGTGGTCCACATCATCTTGATTTTGTGATTGTTTTGAGATTCACTGTAATGACCTGGTCATTTTTCTTCCTTTTCTTTTTCTCAGATTTTTACGGATATTTTTTTTCCGTTGTCTTTTCCTTTTTGTGTTCGGTTTTTCATCACTTGATGTCGTCTCGAGTGCTCTGGAATGATTTTCGAGACTCTTTTCCTTGGATTGACAACTTCCTTTGGGGATTGTGTCATTTCCATATTTTTTATTTTTTCGAACACTATTCACATTTTGTCTTTTTCTCGTTTATCCTTTTTTCCTTGCACAACCTTACTTTTTGTGCTCGGATTTGATTCCAGTTTTGCATGCATTCATGATATTTGATTTTCATGATAGTGGTATTTTTACTTTTCTTAAAAAGTATGTTAATTGCTTACTTCTTTCATAAAGGGGCATTAATACATACTTTAGTGTAATTATCCTTAACTTGTGAGGTTTTAGTGTAATTAAATAAAGTAATTATTTTTCATCTTGGGGACCATTTTGCAATTAAATTTGGAGGATATTTTCAAGAAGGACCTTTTTGTAATTTTTGAAAAGTGTGACAAGTGTCACACTCTCTTTGGTCCACTTGTTGACATTTGTGTGGAAACATTTTGATGCATTGGATGATGACATTTGGAGGGTGAGGATTCACCCACTTGTTGGCCTAGAATTGGTGCACTTGTTGGCTTGGATGGTTGAAAAGTGTAGGTGTGGGATTAAGCCTAGGAAGGAGCCATAGATTGGTGACAAGTGTAGGGCCACAATTTAGTCTTGCAAATATCTTTGGGCCACTTTGGGATTATGGTTTTAAAGGAGAGTTTTTGTGCAATTGACCATAAATGTGTGTGTTGACCATGGTATAAGATCACATAGTGAGTGGAGGATTTCTATTTCCTCCACTCACACTTCATTCATTGTTTTCATTATCTTCCTCACCATAAACCCTAGCCTCCATGGATGAAGCTTAAAGCCTTAAGCTTTGACTTTGATTATTGAGAGCCTTCCATTGATTTCTAAGCTTAACCTTGTGAATATTTTTTGTTCCCCTCATCCTTCTCTTCATAACCCTAGAAGGGTTTTCCATTTTGAGCTTGCTTGCCTTGGATTCAAGAGGAACAATCCTCTTGTGAGGTATGGGATGTTATAAGGTTATATGTTTGTTATCTTGCATGTTTTTTTATGCTTATATGACTTTTATGCTTGAATTGTGTTAATTTGAGAAATTATGATTAATGGTAGTTTGCTTGTAACTCACTTTTGACTTGGTATATGGTATGGCCATGACTTGATCTTTGTTGTATGTTAATTTAGAATGATTTTAATAGGTTCTCAAATCTAGAGATTTAATGAATTTAATTTGATTTAAATTCTAGTAAATTGTGTATTGCTTGTATCCCATTTTGGACTTGATATATTGTATGACTATGACTTAGTGCTTGTTATATATTTATTTGGGATCATTTGGGTGACTTTTGAAAATTAGAGATTTAATTAATTTAGGATTAATTAAATTCTACATGATGGTATCTTGCCCACTTTGCACTTTTGATTTGATATATGTAATAACCATGATATGTCTTTTAACATATATTATTTTGAGGGCATTTGGAAATGAATTGAAATCTAGAGAGTTTAATTATTTTCATTTAATTAAACTATATCTTACTGTTCCATGGATTCAAGCATGTTCTAGAAATTGCTTCTATATTAGGATCATGGACTTAGATTTGTTTTATACTCACTTGGTTATATTTTGAGCATTGGATAACCTAGTTGTTATATTAATATTCATGAGAATGTGTTTTCCTTAATGAATATGTTGTTGCCTTATGTAAGAAATTGCACTATTTGTATTGGACATTTTTCATGCCATAGTAGTTGTAGACTTTGTGCATGTATTGTATATGTTTCCAAATTTGGTTGTGCTTTGTAGATAGTTGATATCTTGTATATGCATGTTGATATATACATTGTTTCACAACTTGTTGATTTTGGAAACTTGGGGATGTCGTTGTTTGGTTACGGCTAGGACTTGGTTCTAGTACGGGGGATTGTCCCTCTATATAGTCTAGTGTGCACTTAGGGAGGTTACCCATGAGCTAGTAACCCTAAAGTAACTATGGTGTCGGTCTGATCCGGCGTGACGTCCAAGTATCCACTTTGGTTGATTTCATATTTCGTTTCAAGTTGATAACTTTACGATGTTATAACTTACTTTGATTCTCCATATTTTGTTGCAAGATGTTAACCTTGTGAAATCATGCTTTATGCGGTGTATCGGAAGTTCCAATGTTAGTTAAATTGTATTGATATCATGATTTTTGTTTTGGTGTTCAAATGTGGCTTAGGAATGACCCTATAAATTCATTTGGAACATAGACGTTAGGTGGCATGACCTATTTTGGTAGTTCTTGTGTTTTAAATTTCAAGTCGATAACCTTGAGAATCTATATGTTATTGCTTTGTGTAAGCATGCTCCTATGTTGTTGCTTTGTGTAAGCATGACCCTATGTTGCTAAAATTGCATGAATGAGGTGATTGATGCTATAAATGATCTCAGGTAGCTAGGATGCTCCTTGAGTCTCACCTTTGACATAGACGTTAGGTGGAATGAACCACAATAATTAAATCATGCAAACTTGTAAAACGTAGGTCGATGCATGCTCATTTCCTACGAGTACCTTTATGTTACTCACCCCAACGATATTGGGGCATATTTCAGGTAGAAGAATCAAAGTTGAGGCCTTCATTATGCTTGGATGGCTTGTGGACTTGGAGACTTCCATTTTTGTGAAGGTTGGCTTGGAATGCCAATTATAGTCTTATATGTCAACATGTGTACATTTGATTCCTTATATATAATGTGTACATAAGTACACTCTTTACGATGTATTTGACATGTATGAGATGAGGCCAGAGGCCAATGACATGTAATTTATATCCTATGTAAATTTTGACTTCATGGAATATTATGAAAGTATTGAAAAATATTGAGTTTTTGCTCCACCATGTTTGCATTGGGTGTGGGAATTCCATTTTGATTCTTTCATTAGCATTCATTCACCATGTATGAAGTGTGGCCAAGGGCCAAGCGGCATTTTGAAACCATCTCATGATTTTGAATTCCAAGTTTTCATTCCAAATTACATTTTTGGCATTTTTGCCATTGGGGGGTTATATTTTGCATCGGCCATATTTTTGGGCCATGGACCATTGTAGCACATCTTATTAGGTAAGTTACGTTTGCAAGCATAGTCGTTTCTGGGCAAAGTTTCTTCTTTGGTGAAATGAGCCTCCTACGGACTCATTTTACACTTTTGTTGCATAACCTGACCTAAGGGTATTTTGGAAATTTTTTTTAGGAAATAAATTCCGTTCTTCACATGGTTGAATAAAAAACATGTTTTTAGGGGGGGTTTATTTTTCGTGTTTCTCCAGAAAATGTCATCTTGGCATCGGAAATCGCATCTGAAGTTCAGCTCTCAGTTTTTAAATTTAGTAACTTTTTGGACCCTGTGGACCTGTTTTCTTGGGAGGGCATTTTGGGCATTTCACAGTGATTTTTTTCAATTTCTCTCATGATTCATGTAGAAAACTCAATTTTAAGGAGGGTTTCTTCTTTGAGTTTTTCCAGAAAATGCCAGCTTGGCCCTCAAATTTTCATTTTTTCCGGAAAAACCCTGCTGCCAGGTTTTTGGGTCACACCATTACTGCCCCTTCACATCTAAATGTTTAGATGGGGCTTCGTAACCGGTTACATGTGCATGGGCAGTGTTTTGGTCAAATTTTTTGGCCTTCTAACCGGTTAGAAGGATTTCCTAACCGGTTATATGCTCTTGGGTTGGTATTTTTTGACCATTTTGCCCCTGTTTCTTCCGTTAGCCATATCTTCTTCATCCGGACTCCGAATCAAGCGAATTTTAAGTCTAAGTTTATTATTTTTTCATTTTCTTTCCAATGGTGTGCTCGGTGGCAGCCACTTTTAAGCTGGAAATGATAATTTTACCCCTAGGTTCTTTCTTGTCCCTTTTTGAAAAGTTGCTTCCACAATTGTTTCCTTTGGGTTCTGTGACCTCATTGAGTATCACATTGGTGTCTTAGAGATGCATGGTATCTCTAGAGATCATGTTTCATCTTTTGTTTCCGTATTCTAGATCCAGTTCGGGTCATCACAGGACACTCTAGGTTAAAAAATCCAGGGTCGTCACATTCACTCTAGTATTCAACACTAGCACATGCGCACACTAGCATTCATTTGTAGGGTACATGCTTTGTTGATTATTGAATTGGTTATATCCCAATTGGGCTAGTAGTTTATTAAAAGCGTTCATTCTTAAAAAAGGTGGATAACAACCCCTTTTCATTAAGTAGCTGGGATTCTAACCTCATCAGGCACTGAATTTCTCGCGCCGAAAGGAGGGCCCAAACTCTAGGTTAATAATTGTTTATTCAAAAAAAAAAAAAAAAGAAAGAAAAAAAAAGAAAAAAGAAAAAAGAAAAAGAAAAAGTTGCAAAAGCAATAAAAAGTGAGGACTTCTCCCAAAAGGTGAGAAGTGGGAAATGATTAGAAGGAGGTTGTTTTGATTTGTAGCCTGGCAATATCCATGTCTTCAGCCTCTCCACCTTCATCTTTCTTGGCCGGTTGAACCTAGTCGACCTCAGTCTCTTTTCTTCTAAGTTCTACATTATTCCTTTGCATCCTCTTTTTTTGAGTACGTGTATGAGGTCGTTTAGGAAACTTTGGATGATTTAACTCAAGTCCATCTTTCATAATAAACCAGAGGGGGTTTGTTCGCCCTTAAACGGTCAGATTCTTTGACTTTTTGAACCAAAACTTCTTATTGGACTATTAGTCTTCGTTTGAAGTTTGGATATGAATGTTGCTCTGGTAGAATTTTATCCGCCATAGATCTTTTTAACCGAATAATTCTGGTTTGGTTGATAACCCAATCTTTTATGGACACTGCGCCTTCTGGTAGATTGAAAATAACTTCTTTTTATCTCCATTCTAGATTTTATTAATACCACAGCTTTTGCAACTCAGACAACAACCATGATTGATTAGAGCTATTTGAGCCTCCCTCAGCTGTGGTGACGACTCGGTCGCATACGTTCCAAAATTGTGATTGTGTGATTTGGTGGCCAAGTTTAAATTTGTAAAATGCCACTACCACTACTAACTACTAACGTAGCAAGAGTGAGTAGGGATCGTCCCGAGGGAAAAACAAGGTATTCTAGAATCAATGTTGGATTAGTAGGTCGAATGATCAAATAGGGGTTTGGTTTGGTTAATTAAACTAATGGTTCAATTAAAACAATGCAAATGAATGACAATCTAGAAATTAGGGAAAAGATTAAAGAGAAAGGTCTTGGGGCTTAGAGTTCACCACTAAGCTTCACTTCACCAACACTAGTAATTGTAAATTAATGGGGAAATTCATGTTATAAATTGTATGTGTGTGTGTCATTAATTGAAAACTAATCATGGCTAGCAAATAAACATAGATTGTCTAATCAATCTAGTGAGTAGCATAACCTATCAAATAAAACCATTAACTATTCAATTAAACCACAATTAATGTATACATAAAAATCTAGAGAAATGTACTACTTGCACTCATAGGCATGGATCATCAAACAACAAGAGTGGATTGTCCACTTATATAGGAAATTAAAGCAATTACACTACAACTATGGTAATGACATAAAAATTAAACTAATTAAGCTAAGGAGGTAGCACAATCCATTAAGAAATAAGCATGAACCATCAAATAAACCACAAGAGTAATCAATTAAGTACCATGCTTTGACCATCACTAGATTCATAATTTCAACACATATAGACATGCATCAATTTCGTAAAATCTAGAGAAAAGCACATGAACATTTATTCTAGCATACATAGACAAATGGATAAAATTGAATGATCAATTGAAAGCATTAATCCATACAAATCATATAAAAATTTCAAGATCTATATTTATTCATGGTCAAAACATCATTTATAACTAAAATCCCCAAAAATATACAAAAACTAGGTTTAGGAAGCAATCCTAGGGGCTATCTCTAGCCCCAAGAGAAGGATTTAGCCACTCATTGTAGTGGCCATGGAACCCTCAAGGGTTAGCTTTAAGGTTGGCATCATCTTCTTTTTCTTTGCTTTCTTCATAAAACCCTAGTTCTAGAGAGAGAAACTATTTCTATAATTGGTAAAATATCAACTAGAGGAACTTTTTAGAAATTGGTCCATTTACTCTATATACAAACCTCTTTGAGTAGGCAACAAGTCAGAAATATTGCATTTGATTGGTAGAAATTCGCAGCTACAAAAGTTGGTAGAGTCTGGGTGTGCTTAGGAATTAGACAACACACTGCCAGCAGTCTCTTTGATTGATTGAAGAGGGCTTCGATTGATCAAACATTTACTTCGATCGATCGAAGCTGACGTGTCAAATATATTTTTACACCTGGAAACCTTATTCATTAAGCTGGCATCGCCTTAATCTCGATCGATTATAGAAATCTTTGATCGATCGGGACTTCCTTTAATCGATCGAAGTCCCTTCAGGTGCAATTTTCCTGACTTATTCTGGGTTTTCTCCTTAGCTCCAAAATTGAGCTAAAAGGCTCTAGTTAGCCTGTTTGAATCTTATTGACTTGAAATAAACAAAAACACAAATAATTACTAAAACATGAAAGTAAGATAGATGATTGAACTAAAATACTCTACCTTAGGTGCTAAAATGTATCACATTTGAGCACTTATCATACCCCCAAATTTATATATTGCTAGTCCTTAGCAATGGACTATTAAGAAAAGAAAAAAACTAAACATCTAAGTAACTATGAACTAGAAAGCAATGAAATGATAGCGGCACTTTCGTAGGGAACACGATTGCATTTAGCATATGTAATAAGCCTTTTAAACCCCTAGGTTACCCCTAGTGGATGAGTGAAGTCTCGTGAGGGTTTCCAGAAATGATACCCACAAACATTAAGCTCTTTCTCACTAAAGAGGCACAAACATACAAAACAAGCATTGGGAGAAAACTACATCAAGTATACAATTTTTTTA